>NC_092341.1:168327500-168983333 GCF_046630445.1 Rutidosis leptorrhynchoides
AATCGTCAATCCTAGGTAACGGATAACGATTCTTGATCGTCACTTTATTCAACTCTCGATAATCGATGCACATCCGCATACTACCATCCTTCTTCTTCACAAATAACACCGGAGCGCCCCATGGTGAAGCACTCGGTCGAATAAAACCCTTCTCAAGTTACTCTTGGGTTTGATTTAGCAATTCTTGCATTTCCGTCGGCGCTAAACGATAAGTAGTTTTAGCAATGGGAAATGCTCCCGGAACCAACTCAATGCGAAATTCAACTTGTCTATCTACCGGAACACCCGGCAACTCGTCCAAAAAAATGTCTTCGAATTCACTAACAACCGGAATTTCACGAATGGGTGGTGGCTCATCACAAGTATCAACAACATGGGCAAGGAAAGCCATGCCACCGGTAACAACGAGACGACGTGCCCGTGCAAAAGTGCATATCGGCACCGGTGTCCTTCGCTTATCACCATGAATAATCAACTCTCCCCCACTTGGGGTCTTCACACGAATAAACTTATCATGGCATGCAATATCGGCTCTATAACGATCGAGCCAATCCATACCAACGACAATATCAAAATCGCCCAAGGTCATTGGAATGAGATCAATTTTTAAGGTTTCGGCACCGAAAACAACATCAAAATTTTCACACACATCAACCACTAGCATCGTCTTGCCGTCCGCTATTTCGACTTCTACCGGACGACTTAACTTAGCTAATGGTCTATCAAGTTTAGGCATAAATTTAGGAGACACAAACGACAAATTTGCACCGCTATCAAATAGAATTCTTGCCGGATTAGAATTAACCTCGAAAGTACCTGAGATAACTTCGTTTGATTGCTTGGCTTCATCATTGGTCATCAAATAATTTTAACCCCTTGCCGTACCCGCCGCCCTCTCTAACCGCTTAACATTATCATTGCGCAAGTCGGGACACTCCGGCTTCTTATGCCCTTCTTTTCCGCAATTAAAACAAGTGATTTTGTTTCCGGAAAATGGTTTCGGACATTCACGAGCCATATGACCCGGTTGCCCACAATTGTAGCACGCATAAGAAAAACCACCGGAAGTGCCCTTCTTCACGCTATTGACACTTTCGGAACCCTTCTTGTTCTTGTTCTTCTTGTTTGAAGTGTTAGAGTAACTAAAACCTTCAAACTTTCTCTTTGAAAAAGTGAAATCACTCTTCCTCGGAACCTCCGGTTCAAAACCCCGAGCCAACTCGAATAGTTCTTCAAAAGTCTTAGCCATTCCCCGACTAATCTTACCCTTGTACTCATCATTCAAGGTACGGTAGAAATCCTTCATTAACTTGTGATCATCACCCACATATTCCGGACAAAAATGAGTTTTTGGCAAAAAGGTAGACTTGAGTGTGACCAAGTCCATTGAAACTTGTTGCAAATGGTGCAACTCGTCCCGGATTCTATCAAGATCGGAAGAAGTTCGGTATTCTTTGAAGAATTCCTTCTTAAACTCCTCCTATGTCAAGTTCATGCATTGCTCTTCACCATATAAGTTGATTTTGTCATCCCACCACAACTTGGCTTCTCCCCTCAACATACTAGAACCATACCTCGCCTTCCTTTCGGGAGGACACTCTGCGGTACGAAAAGCCCCCTCGATATCGGAAATCCAACACGTGCTTTTCAACGGATCTCGCACCCCATTAAATATCGGAGGTTGAGTATCCTTGAAATTTTTGTAGTGGAAGTCCCGTCTTCCACCCCCACCATTACCTTCACCCCCTTCGCCTCGAGGATAAATGTTTCTAGCCTCTAAAGCCTCCTCTATTGCGGCTTTTATTCGATCATTGATCATTTCTGTCACTTGTCCATCGACCGACTCTTGGAAGACCTTTCGAACGTCGTCAAGAAAATCCCTCTTTAGCCTTTTAAAGATGGCCTCAACTGTAGTGACCCGAATTTTTCCATGTTTATATATATTAATTGAGATTGATATTTACATGATTAAATGTTTCCAACATGTTAAGCAATCAAACTTCTTAAGACTTGATTAATTGAAATATGTTTCATATAGACAATTGACCACCCAAGTTGACCGGTGATTCACGAATGTTAAAACTTGTAAAAACTATATGATGATATATATATGGATATATATATATAGTTAACATGATACTATGATAAGTAAACATATCATTAAGTATATTAACAATGAACTACATATGTAAAAAAACAAGACTACTAACTTAATGATTTTTAAACGAGACATATATGTAACGATTATCGTTGTAAAGACATTTAATGTATATATATCATATTAAGAGATATTCATACATGATAATATCATGATAATATAATAATTTAAAATCTCATTTGATATTATAAACATTGGGTTAACAACATTTAACAAGATCGTTAACCTAAAGGTTTCAAAACAACACTTACATGTAACGACTAACAATGACTTAACGACTCAGTTAAAATGTATATACATGTAGTGTTTTAATATGTATTTATACACTTTTGAAAGATCTCAATACACTTATCAAAATACTTCTACTTAACAAAAATGCTTACAATTACATCCTCGTTCAGTTTCATCAACAATTCTACTCGTATGCACCCGTATTCGTACTCGTACAATACACAGCTTTTAGATGTATGTACTATTGGTATATACACTCCAATGATCAGCTCTTAGCAGCCCATGTGAGTCACCTAACACATGTGGGAACCATCATTTGGAAACTAGCATGAAATATCTCATAAAATTACAAAAATATGAGTAATCATTCATGACTTATTTACATGAAAACAAAATTACATATCCTTTATATCTAATCCATACACCAACGACCAAAAACACCTACAAACACTTTCATTCTTCAATTTTCTTCATCTAATTGATCTCTCAAGTTCTATCTTCAAGTTCTAAGTGTTCTTCATATATTCTACAAGTTCTAGTTAGATAAAATCAAGAATACTTTCAAGTTTGCTAGCTCACTTCCAATCTTGTAAGGTGATCATCCAACCTCAAGAAATCTTTGTTTCTTACATTAGGTTATCATTCTAATACAAGGTAATAATCATATTCAAACTTTGGTTCAATTTCTATAACTATAACAATCTTATTTCAAGTGATGATCTTACTTGAACTTGTTTTCGTGTCATGATTCTGCTTCAAGAACTTCGAGCCATCCAAGGATCCGTTGAAGCTAGATCCATTTTTCTCTTTTCCAGTAGGTTTATCCAAGGAACTTAAGGTAGTAATGATGTTCATAACATCATTCGATTCATACATATAAAGCTATATTATTCGAAGGTTTAAACTTGTAATCACTAGAACATAGTTTAGTTAATTCTAAACTTGTTCGCAAACAAAAGTTAATCCTTCTAACTTGACTTTTAAAATCAACTAAACACATGTTCTATATCTATATGATATGCTAACTTAATGATTTAAAACATGGAAACACGAAAAACACCGTAAAACCGGATTTACGCCGTCGTAGTAACATCGCGGGCTGTTTTGGGTTAGTTAATTAAAAACTATGATAAACTTTGATTTAAAAGTTGTTATTCTGAGAAAATGATTTTTATTATGAACATGAAACTCTATCCAAAAATTATGGTTAAACTCAAAGTGGAAGTATGTTTTCTAAAATGGTCATCTAGACGTCGTTCTTTCGACTGAAATGACTACCTTTACAAAAACGACTTGTAACTTATTTTTCCGACTATAAACCTATTCTTTTTCTATTAAGATTCATAAAATAGAGTTCAATATGAAACCATAGCAATTTGATTCACTCAAAACGGATTTAAAATGAAGAAGTTATGGGTAAAGCAAGATTGGATAATTTTTCTCATTTTAGCTACGTGAAAATTGGTAACAAATCTATTCCAACCATAACTTAATCAACTTATATTGTATATTATGTAATCTTGAGATACCATAGACACGTATACAATGTTTCAACCTATCATGTCGACACATCTATATATATTTCGGAACAACCATTGACACTCTATATGTGAATGTTGGAGTTAGCTATACAGGGTTGAGGTTGATTCCAAAATATATATAGTTTGAGTTGTGATCAATACTGAGATACGTATACACTGGGTTGTGGATTGATTCAAGATAATATTTATCGATTTATTTATGTACATCTAACTGTGGACAACTAGTTGTAGGTTACTAACGAGGACAGCTGACTTAATAAACTTAAAACATCAAAATATATTAAAAGTGTTGTAAATATATTTTGAACATAATTTGATATATATGTATAGATTGTTATAGGTTCGTGAATCAACCAGTGGCCAAGTCTTGCTTCCCGACGAAGTAAAAATCTGTGAAAGTGAGTTATAGTCCCACTTTTAAAATTTAATATTTTTGGGATGAGAATACATGCAGGTTTTATAAATGATTTACAAAATAGACACAAGTACGTGAAACTACATTCTATGGTTGAATTATCGAAATCGAATATGCCCCTTTTTATTAAGTCTGGTAATCTAAGAATTAGGGAATAGACACCCTAATTGACGCGAATCCTAAAGATAGATCTATTGGGCCTAACAAACCCCATCCAAAGTACCGGATGCTTTAGTACTTCGAAATTTATATCATATCCGAAGGGTGTCCCGGAATGATGGGGATATTCTTATATATGCATCTTGTTAATGTCGGTTACCAGGTGTTCACCATATGAATAATTTTTATCTCTATGTATGGGATGTGTATTGAAATATGAAATCTTGTGGTCTATTATTATGATTTGATATATATAGGTTAAACCTATAACTCACCAACATTTTTGTTGACGTTTTAAGCATGTTTATTCTCAGGTGATTATTAAGAGCTTCCGCTGTCGCATACTTAAATAAGGACGAGATTTGGAGTCCATGCTTGTATAATATTGTGTAAAAACTGCATTCAAGAAACTTATTTTGTTGTAACATATTTGTATTGCAAACCATTATGTAATGGTCGTGTGTAAACAGGATATTTTAGATTATCATTATTTGATAATCTACGTAAAGCTTTTTAAACCTTTATTGATGAAATAAAGGTTATGGTTTGTTTTAAAATGAATGCAGTCTTTGAAAAAACGTCTCATATAGAGGTCAAAACCTCGCAACGAAATCAATTAATATGGAACGTTTTTAATCAATAAGAACGGGACATTTCAGTTGGTATTCGAGCGTTGGTCTTAGAGAACCAGAATTTTGCATTAGTGTGTCTTATCGAGTTTGTTAGGATGCATTAGTGAGTCTGGACTTCGACCGTGTTTACTTGAAAAATGATTGCTTAACAAATTTTGTTGGAAACTATATATTTTTAACATGTGAATATTATGTGATATATTAATCTCTTAACGCGTTTGATATTATGTGATAGATGTCTACCTCTAGAACAAGTCCCATTGACTCATCTAATAATAATGAAGAGTCAAATGTAAATTGGAATGATTCATGGACTGATTCACAAGTTCCCGAAGAGGAACCGGAAGAAGAGTCGGAACCGGAAGAAGAATCGGAACCGGAAGAAGAAATAGAACCGGTGGGGGAAATAATAAAACGGTTAAGTAAAAGAAAATCCTCAACCAACCGACCAAGGTTAATTATGGTCAATGGTGTTTCCGCCAAGGAAGCAAAATATTAGGAGGATTACCAATTCTCCGATGAATCGGATTCCGATGAGAATTCCGATGATGTTATAGAAATTACTCCAACTGAATTTAAAAAGGCAAAAGAAAATAATAAGGGAAAGGGCATAAAAATAGAGAAATCTAATTCCAACCCCGATGAACTTTATATGTATCGTCAACCCCCGAAGTCCTTAAGTTGTAACATTGACCCAGGAACCTCTAAACCACCAGGTTTTTCTAAACCAATGTGGAAAACGACGGCTCGTATTAGGGGAACATCATATATCCCTAGAAACTTGGCAAAACAAACCAAAACCGAAGAAGAAGAAACAAGCGAGTCGGAATAAGATAGTTGTATTCGTGTGGTGTAATATATGTAATATAGTGTGCTTATGCTTTATGATATATGTAAAAATTGCTTGTATTAATAAGTAATTTTTTTTTATGAATCTAACTCTTGTCTATTTTACAATATAAAAACACAAAATGGATAGACAAACCAATATTTTAAGAGACCTACCCGGAGACATGATTGATGAAATCTTGTCTAGAGTCGGTCAGAATTCTTCGGCACAACTATTTAAGGCGAGATCAGTTTGTAAGACATTCGAAGAACGTTCCAAGAATGCCTTGGTTTATAAAAGGCTTTCGTTCGAAAGATGGGGGATATCACATTGGAAAATCCATAAGTTACGATGTGTTTACTTTGACGCATATATTGCGGGGAACCCAAATGCTATTTTACGCAATGGGTTAAGAAATTATTTTGACTCAATATATCCGAATATTGGACTTCGTGATTTAGAAAAAGCGGCTAACATGCAACATAAAGAAGCATGTTATGCTTACGAATTAGTAATGTTCGCTTCTCACCAAAGTGAGAACAAGAACATCGGGCTACAACTACTAAACAAAACGTTCTCACAAGTGACGGAGCCGGTAATTGGGGTAAGAAATGAGGTTTTTAGATTGTTACGGGACTGTTGGACATTATGTAACCCTCGTCTCTTTGACGACGTTACAACACGCTATCTTATCAACGGCCATAACGGTTATGTTCCACAAGACCAAGGATGGGAAGTAATCCTAGTAAAACCAGAATGCATGACTTGTTTCTGGACGTATGAATTACGTGTCTTTATTGCCTTTGCTGAACGACTTGTGTACTAGCTAGAATTATCTTCACAACCATCTTGTATCAAATTTATTGTGTGCTATATTTCATGCTATATGTAAAATAAGCGGTATTGTAAGTTTGTAAAATATTGTGTAAAAGTTTGAACACGAAATATTATTATAATCAGTTTTTCATATAGAATTGTAGTAGTTGAATTGTATATTAGCTACTAAGTATGAACTTAACGGGTAGGTACTACCCGAATTTAAACTTATAAAACGCTAATATGAAGAAAAAGCTTTTATAAATGAGTTCATATTATGCTATGAAATACTATTAACTACTCTTAATATTCTGTATGATTAACTTGTTCCATTTGACTATTTTGAAGGAAATGGCACCGACTACTCGACACACCGTGAATATGAATGAAGAGGAATTCCGTACTTTTATAGCTTCAAACGTAGCCGCAGTACAGGCTGCGCTACATACCAACAATAACCTTGGATCTAGCAGTACAGGAAATCGTGTAGGATGCACCTACAAAGAATTTACTGCCTGCAAACCTTTGGAATTTGATGGAACCGAAGGACCGATCGGATTGAAACGGTGGACCGAGAAGGTCGAATCGGTGTTTGCCATAAGTAAGTGTACTGAAGAGGACAAAGTGAAGTACGCTACGCATACCTTCACAGGTTCTGCGTTAACATGGTGGAATACCTATCTAGAGCAAGTGGGACAAGATGATGCGTACGCACTACCATGGTCAGCATTCAAGCACTTGATGAACGAGAAGTACCGTCCCAGAACCGAGGTCAATAAGCTCAAGACAGAACTTAGAGGGTTACGAACCCAAGGATTTGATATTACCACGTACGAAAGACGATTCACAGAATTGTGCCTATTGTGTCCGGGAGCATTCGAAGATGAGGAAGAGAAGATCGACGCGTTTGTGAAAGGATTACCGGAAAGAATCCAAGAAGATATAAGTTCACACGAGCCCGCCTCCATACAACAGGCATGTAGAATGGCTCACAAACTAGTGAACCAGATTGAAGAAAGAATTAAAGAACAGACTGCTGAAGAGGTCAATGTGAAGCAAGTCAAAAGAAAGTGGGAGGAAAACGGTGATAAGAATCACCAATACAACAACAACAGCAATTACAACAATAATCGCAACAATTATCCCAACAATCGCAACATCAATCGCAACTACAACAAACGGTCCAACAACAACAACAACAACAACAACAACAACAACAACAACAACAACAACAACAACAACAACAACAACAACAACAACAGCAACTACAACAATCATCCCAACAACAATAATAACTGCAACAACAACAATCAGAAGCAGCTATGCCAAAGGTGTGAAAAGTATCACTCGGGGTTCTGCACCAAATTTTGCAACAAGTGTAAAAGAAATGGTCATAGCGCGGCGAAGTGTGAGGTCTATGGACCAGGGGTTAATAGAACGAAAGGAACAAATGGTGTCGAAACAAGTAATGGCGGAGCAAGTAGTATCGGAGCAAGTTATGCCAATGTAGTTTGTTATAAATGTGGAAAATTGGGCCACATTATTAGAAATTGCCCGAACCAGGAGAACACGAATGGACAAGGCCGCGGAAGAGTTTTCAATATTAATGCGGCAGAGGCACAGGAAGACCCGGAGCTTGTTACGGGTACGTTTCTTATTGACAATAAATCTGCTTACGTTTTATTTGATTCGGGTGCGGATAGAAGCTATATGAGTAGAGATTTTTGTGCTAAATTAAGTTGTCCATTGACGCCTTTGGATAGTAAATTTTTACTCGAATTAGCAAATGGTAAATTAATTTCAGCAGATAATATATGTCGGAATCGAGAAATTAAACTGGTTAGTGAAACATTTAAGATTGATTTGATACCAGTAGAGTTAGGGAGTTTTGATGTGATAATCGGTATGGACTGGTTGAAAGAAGTGAAAGCAGAGATCGTTTGTTACAAAAATGTAATTCGCATTATACGAGAAAAAGGAAAACCCTTAATGGTGTACGGAGAAAAGGGCAACACGAAGCTACATCTTATTAGTAATTTGAAGGCACAAAAACTAATAAGAAAAGGTTGCTATGCTGTTCTAGCACACGTCGAGAAAGTACAAACTGAAGAAAAGAGCATCAATGATGTTCCCATTGCAAAAGAATTTCCCGATGTATTTCCGAAAGAATTACCGGGATTACCCCCACATCGATCCGTTGAATTTCAAATAGATCTTGTACCAGGAGCTGCACCAATAGCTCGTGCTCCTTACAGACTCGCACCCAGCGAGATGAAAGAACTGCAAAGCCAATTACAAGAACTTTTAGAGCGTGGTTTCATTCGACCAAGCACATCACCGTGGAGAGCTCCTGTTTTGTTTGTCAAGAAGAAAGATGGCACATTCAGGTTGTGTATCAACTACCGAGAGTTGAACAAACTTACCATCAAGAACCGCTACCCACTACCGAGAATCGACGACTTATTTGATCAACTACAAGGCTCTTCTGTTTATTCAAAGATTGACTTACGTTCCGGGTATCATCAAATGCGGGTGAAAGAAGATGATATTCCAAAGACTGCTTTCAGAACACGTTACGGTCATTACGAGTTTATGGTCATGCCGTTTGGTTTAACTAATGCACTAGCTGTGTTCATGGACCTTATGAACCGAGTGTGTGGACCATACCTTGACAAGTTTGTCATTTTTTTCATTGATGACATACTTATTTACTCAAAGAATGACCAAGAACACGGTGAACATTTGAGAAAGGTGTTAGATGTATTGAGGAAGGAAGAATTGTACGCTAAGTTTTCAAAGTGTGCATTTTGATTGGAAGAAGTTCAATTCCTCGGTCACATAGTGAACAAAGAAGCTATTAAGGTGGATCCGGTAAAGATAGAAACTGTTGAAAAGTGGGAAACCCCGAAAACTCCGAAACACATACGCCAATTTTTAGGACTAGCTGGTTACTACAGAAGGTTCATCCAAGACTTTTCCAGAATAGAAAAACCCTTGACTGCATTAACGCATAAAGGGAAGAAATTTGATTGGAATGATGAACAAGAGAAAGCGTTTCAGTTATTGAAGAAAAAGCTAACTACGGCACCTATATTGTCATTGCCTGAAGGGAATGATGATTTTGTGATTTATTGTGACGCATCAAAGCAAGGTCTCGGTTGTGTATTAATGCAACGAACAAAGGTGATTGCTTATGCGTCTAGACAATTGAAGATTCACGAACAAAATTATACGACGCATGATTTGGAGTTAGGCGCGGTTGTTTTTGCATTAAAGACTTGGAGGCACTACTTATATGGGGTCAAAAGTATTATATATACCGACCACAAAAGTCTTCAACACATATTTAATCAGAAACAACTGAATATGAGGCAGCGTAGGTGAATTGAATTATTGAATGATTATGACTTTAAGATTCGTTACCACCAGGGGAAGGCAAATGTGGTAGCCGATGCCTTGAGCAGGAAGGACAGAGAACCCATTCGAGTAAAATCTATGAATATAATGATTCATAATAACCTTACTACTCAAATAAAGGAGGCGCAACAAGGAGTTTTAAAAGAGGGAAATTTAAAGGATGAAATACCCAAAGGATCGGAGAAGCATCTTAATATTCGGGAAGACGGAACCCGGTATAGGGCTGAAAGGATTTGGGTAACAAAATTTGGAGATATGAGAGAAATGGTACTTAGAGAAGCTCATAAAACTAGATACTCAATACATCCTGGAACGGGGAAGATGTACAAGGATCTCAAGAAACATTTTTGGTGGTCGGGTATGAAAGCCGATGTTGCTAAATACGTAGGAGAATGTTTGACATGTTCTAAGGTCAAAGCTGAGCATCAGAAACCATCAGGTCTACTTCAACAACCCGAAATCTCGAAATGGAAATGGGAAAACATTACCATGGATTTCATCACTAAATTGCCAAGGACTGCAAGTGGTTTTGATACTATTTGGGTAATAGTTGATCGTCTCACCAAATCAGCACACTTCCTGCCAATAAGAGAAGATGACAAGATGGAGAAGTTAGCACGACTGTATTTGAAGGAAGTTGTCTCCAGACATGGAATACCAATCTCTATTATCTCTGATAGGGATGGCAGATTTATTTCAAGATTATGGCAGACATTACAGCAAGCATTAGGAACTCGTCTAGACTTGAGTACTACCTATCATCCCCAAACTGATGGGCAGAGCGAAAGGACGATACAAACGCTTGAAGACATGCTACGAGCATGTGTTATTGATTTCGGAAACAGTTGGGATCGACATCTACCGTTAGCAGAATTTTCCTACAACAACAGCTACCATTCAAGCATTGAGATGGCGCCGTTTGAAGCACTTTATGGTAGAAAGTGCAGGTCTCCGATTTGTTGGAGTGAAGTGGGGGATAGACAGATTACGGATCCGGAGATTATACAAGAAACTACCGAGAAGATCATCCAAATTCAATAACGGTTGAAAACCGCCCAAAGTCGACAAAAGAGCTACGTTGACATTAAAAGAAAAGATATAGAATTTGAAATTGGAGAGATGGTCATGCTTAAAGTTGCACCTTGGAAAGGCGTTGTTCGATTTCGTAAACGAGGGAAATTAAATACAAGGTATATTGGACCATTCAAGATTATTGATCGTGTCGGACCAGTAGCTTACCGACTTGAGTTACCTCAACAACTCGCGGCTGTACATAACACTTTCCACGTCTCGAATTTGAAGAAATGTTTTTCTAAAGAAGATCTCACTATTCCGTTAGATGAAATCCAAATCAACGAAAAACTTCAATTCATCGAAGAACCCGTCGAAATAATGGATCGTGAGGTTAAAAGACTTAAGCAAAACAAGATAGCAATTCTTAAGGTTCGATGGAATGCTCGTAGAGGACCCGATTTCACCTGGGAGCTTGAAGATCAGATGAAGAAGAAATACCCGCATCTATTTCCAGAAGATTCGTCAACACCTTCAACAGCTTAAAATTTCGGGACGAAATTTATTTAACGGGTAGGTACTGTAGTGACCTGAATTTTTACATGTTTATATATATATTAATTGAGATTGATATTTACATGATTAAATGTTTCCAACATGTTAAGCAATCAAACTTGTTAAGACTTGATTAATTGAAATATGTTTCATATAGACAATTGACCACCCAAGTTGACCGGTGATTCACGAACGTTAAAACTTGTAAAAACTATATGATGACATATATATAGATATATATATATATATATATATATATATATATATATATATATATATATATATATATATATATATATATATATTAACATGATACTATGATAAGTAAACATATCATTAAGTATATTAACAATGAACTACATATGTAAAAACAAGACTACTAAATTAATGATTTTTAAACGAGACATATATGTAACGATTATCGTTGTAAAGATATTTAATGTATATATATCATATTAAGTGATATTCATACATGATAATATCATGATAATATAATAATTTAAAATCTCATTTGATATTATAAACATTGGGTTAACAATATTTAACAAGATCGTTAACCTAAAGGTTTCAAAACAACACTTACATGTAACGACTAACGATGACTTAACGACTCAGTTAAAATGTATATACATGTAGTGTTTTAATATGTATTTATACACTTTTGAAAGACTTCAATACACTTATCAAAATACTTCTACTTAACATAAATGCTTACAATTACATCCTCGTTCAGTTTCATCAACAATTCTACTCGTATGCACCCGTATTTGTACTCGTACAATACACAGCTTTTAGATGTATGTACTATTGGTATATACACTCTAATGATCAGCTCTTAGTAGCCCATGTGAGTCACCTAACACATGTGGGAACCATCATTTGGCAACTAGCATGAAATATCTCATAAAATTACAAAAATATGAGTAATCATTCATGACTTATTTACATGAAAACAAAATTACATATCCTTTATATCTAATCCATACACCAACGACCAAAAACACCTACAAAAACTTTCATTCTTCAATTTTCTTCATCTAATTGATCTCTCTCAAGTTCTATCTTCAAGTTCTAAGTGTTCTTCATATATTCTACAAGTTCTAGTTACATAAAATCAAGAATACTTTCAAGTTTGCTAGCTCACTTCCAATCTTGTAAGGTGATCATCCAACCTCAAGAAATCTTTGTTTATTATAGTAGGTTATCATTCTAATACAAGGTAATAATCATATTCAAACTTTGGTTCAATTTCTATAACTATAACAATCTTATTTCAAGTGATGATCTTACTTGAACTTGTTTTCGTGTCATGATTCTGCTTCAAGAACTTCGAGCCATCCAAGGATCCGTTGAAGCTAGATCCATTTTTCTCTTCTCCAGTAGGTTTATCCAAGGAACTTAATGTAGTAATGATGTTCATAACATCATTCGATTCATACATATAAAGCTATCTTATTCGAAGGTTTAAACTTGTAATCACTAGAACATAGTTTAGTTAATTCTAAACTTGTTCGCAAACAAAAGTTAATCCTTCTAACTTGACTTTTAAAATCAACTAAACACTTGTTCTATATCTATATTATATGCTAACTTAATGATTTAAAACCTGGAAACACGAAAAACACTGTAAAACCGAATTTACGCCGTCGTAGTAACACCGCGGGCTGTTTTGGGTTAGTTAATTAAAAACTATGATAAACTTTGATTTAAAAGTTGTTATTCTGAGAAAATGATTTTTATTATGAACAAGAAACTATATCCAAAAATTATGGTTAAACTCAAAGTGGAAGTATGTTTTCTAAAATTGTCATCTAGACGTCGTTCTTTCGACTGAAATGACTACCTTTAAAAAAACGACTTGTAAATTATTTTTCCGACTATAAACCTATACTTTTTCTGTTTTGGATTCATAGAATAGAGTTCAATATGAAACCATAGCAATTTGATTCACTCAAAACGGATTTAAAATGAAGAAGTTATGGGTAAAACAAGATTGGATTATTTTTCTCATTTTAGCTACGTGAAAATTGGTAACAAATCTATTCCAACCATAACTTAATCAACTTGTATTGTATATTATGTAATCTTGAGATACCATAGACACGTATACAATGTTTCGACCTATCATGTCGACACATCTATATATATTTCGGAACAACCATAGACACTCTATATGTGAATGTTGGAGTTAGCTATACAGGGTTGAGGTTGATTCCAAAATATATATAGTTTGAGTTGTGATCAATACTGAGATACGTATACACTGGGTCGTGGATTGATTCAAGATAATATTTATCGATTTATTTCTGTACATCCAACTGTGGACAACTAGTTGTAGGTTACTAACGAGGACAGCTGACTTAATAAACTTAAAACATCAAAATATATTAAAAGTGTTGTAAATATATTTTGAACATACTTTGATATATATGTATATATTGTTATAGGTTCGTGAATCAACCAGTGGCCAAGTCTTACTTCCCGACGAAGTAAAAATCTGTGAAAGTGAGTTATAGTCCCACTTTTAAAATCTAATATTTTTGGAATGAGAATACATGCAGGTTTTATAAATGATTTACAAAATAGACACAAGTACGTGAAACTACATTCTATGGTTGAATTATCGAAATCGAATATGCCCCTTTTTATTAAGTCTGGTAATCTAAGAATTAGGGAACAGACACCCTAATTGACGCGAATCCTAAAGATAGATCTATTGGGCCTAACAAACCCCATCCAAAGTACCGGATGCTTTAGTACTTCGAAATTTATATCATATCCGAAGGGTGTCCCGGAATGATGGGGATATTCTTATATATGCATCTTGTTAATGTCGGTTACCAGGTGTTCACCATATGAATGATTTTTATCTCTATGTATGGGATGTGTATTGAAATATGAAATCTTGTGGTCTATTATTATGATTTGATATATATAGGTTAAACCTATAACTCACCAACATTTTTGTTAACGTTTTAAGCATGTTTATTCTCAGGTGATTATTAAGAGCTTTCGCTGTCGCATACTTAAATAAGGACGAGATTTGGAGTCCATGCTTGTATAATATTATGTAAAAACTGCATTCAAGAAACTTATTTTGTTGTAACATATTTGTATTGTAAACCATTATGTAATGGTCGTGTGTAAACAGGATATTTTAGATTATCATTATTTGGTAATCTACGTAAAGCTTTTTAAACCTTTATTGATGAAATAAAGGTTATGGTTTGTTTTAAAATGAATGCAGTCTTTGAAAAAACGTCTCATATAGAGGTCAAAACCTCGCAACGAAATCAATTAATATGGAACGTTTTTAATCAATAAGAACGGGACATTTCATCAACCTTGACCGTGAGTTCAACGTCCTCACTCGTACCTCCGTCATTGGTGTCGTGTCCATTTCTCATTTTCATTCTATAAAACGAAGTAAATTAAGCAACAAAATGAAAGGACTTAACCCATATGTATATACATATACACCACACTACCCCGTTTTGCTCAACAATCGTCGTACATCGCTTGTTTGACACGATTTGAACCCGTAACAATGGTAGCTAATCATTGTTACACGAGCACATCGCATTAACTCACTAGTACCACGTCTATCTCGCTTGACGATTTTAAATACCACACAAAACAATAGCGCATGATAAGTTCACATAAACCTATGGACTTACCAAAACCCGATCCGACCCAAAGTCCTACAAGTCCCGCATAATGCGCATACAAAAGTCTAAGTCTAGGCGCCTATCTCAAGTCACCTAAATCCCTTAGACCATGCTCTGATACCACTTGTAACAACCCGACATCTTAAATCCCTTAGACGCGTACCAAATTTTTTTTTTGCTATGTCAGTCCATCTGGACGGCGTCCAGAATCCTGGACGGCGTCCAGCTCAGAAAGGTGGGATGGCGTCCAAAGTTTGGGACGGCGTCCAGCTCAAAACAACTAGGACGGCGTCCAAGCAATTGGGACGGCGTCCCAATGGTCTTCCAGCTACTGATCACGGGTCCAACTCCCACGAGCGGAAAACCCGCTTCCCGACACTTTCAAACGAAAACCTTTTTACCACAAGTCAATATAAGTGAAACTAAGAGATTTTCATCATCAAATCAAGTTTTACATCAACGGGCCCACATCGCCCATTTTACGAGTTTCGTTCAAAAATAAAAGTTTCGACCAAATATAAGTTTAAGTTCCAAACGACACTAGAGCATGGTGTTTGGGGTTAAACTACCCAATCTCGGTCGAACTCTAAAAACTAACACCCAAAAGCATCCCCTAACAAAACAAGCGGGAGATCACTAATCCAATTGAACGCTCTTACCCTTGTCAACGCCCGAGCCTATAAAAAAAGGAAACAACGAGAGGGTAAGCAAAGCTTAGTGAATGCAATAATTATACGAATACATATATAATTATACCTACTTGCATACACTTACACAACCGCAAACATGCTAGCAAACAATATTAGCTTATCGTCGCAATAACAAGCTATAATTCACCAATACCCCCAAGCTAGCATAACAACCACATATAAATATAACTCGAATAATATAATATGCTTACAACACAAATAACCATGGTTAACCAATAGTACAAGGGAACGGCGCTCGCGAAAATGCCATCGGTGTTCACAACATCCGTTAGGGCACTTAACACCTCGCACCACTAACCCCTAGGGTGGCACCTTAACACCTCGGCACTTCACCCCGAGTGGCATCTTAACACCTCGATGCTTCACTCATTATTTTACGGAGTGGTGTCTTAACAACTCGACACTACACTCCTAGGTGGCATCTTAACACCTCGATGCTACACCCGAGTGGCATCTTAACACCTCGATGCTACACTCTTCACATGAAACGTGGTGTCTTAACACCTCAACACTACACATTTCATGCTACAACAAATAGATACATTATATACCTACGCATATAATTAATCCACTCACCTCAAAGTCTTGTGAAAAGATACACGAGCTTGCGAAACCTCAAAGTAATATACCTATCACGTTATACATATTATCAAATGCAAACTCAAGTCAGTCAACCAATTCTTTCACCATTCCTAAGTCATTTTGACCCAAAGTGCAATCCCGACCCATTTTGCACCATTAACCCTAATAATGGGTCAACTTCACCAAAAACCCTAACTCTAGTCAAGTATGGTCTTATTACATTTTTAAATCACCAATTTAACTCATTTTCACACATGCAAGACCACTTAGGTCATTAAAGACCCATTTGACCCATTTCAAGGTCAACACACCCATTTGGGTCATCCACAACCTAAATGACACCCACTAACATTAACTATAAGTGTACTAGTGATTTGCTAGGCCTTTAAGACCCATTTACCCTTTCAAAAACCTAGGTTAGTCACCATTTGGGTCTTCATGACCCAAACTTACCCAAAACCCCCAAATTACTCACAAATGGGTTTTATGTGCAACATTAACCCAAACCCTAACCCTTAAACACATTAAACTAAGGTAATCAAGTTTAGGGCTTACCACCACAATCAAAACGAAGCTAACGAGGAGATGAACAACTTTAATGCTCGAGCTGGAACCCGAAACAAGCTTCTTCCTCCCCTATTTGAGCTTTCTCACACTTAAATGCACTCTCACTCTAGAATTGAAGTGGATGAGGTTTGGTGGTTGGAAATGGAGTAATGAAGCTCAACAAAACTGATCTAGGGCCTTTAATTCGTCCACAAAGTGAAATTACCAAAATGCCCATCTAAAATTTCAAAAAAAAACAAAAAGGCTTGTCTGCCAGCCATTCTAGAAGGCGTCCAGAAAGTTGGACGGCGTCCAGGCCTTTAATATGGGACGGCGTCCCGCCCATTTGGACGGCGTCCCACCAGTCTGAGGAAACCGGATCTTACAGTTGAACTCTCGCTTTCATTAGTTGGATTTGAACTAGATGATGCAGGTTGTTCTGAAGTATTTGTTGCATTTTTAGTTGGACCATTATCGTCTTCAATATGATTAAAGATTTCATCCACGTTTGGACTTTCATATTGATTACCACCATCTTCATCAGTAGAATCCTCTTCATCATCACTTTGCATATCTGGTTCAGGATTCCCTTCATCAACCATCTCTACATCATCAGGTATAGCAGATAGTGAAGACAATGTACTTAAAATGACAAATCCATCATCATCCGTTTCCTCAAGATAAAAAAATCACTTAAATTCAAATCCTCATCAACTTTTCCGCCTTCAACCTCAGTTTGAGTAGTTTGCAAAATTGAAATAATCACTTGCTTAGGCTCTGCATTATCAACTACATCATCATGAGTTTGCATTGCCTCAGATTCAATCATTTAATCTTGAAAAGTTGAAGCAGACCTCGTGTAACACCCGTTTTCAGTTACGTGTTATTTCGAACGACATTCGAAATACGAGGCATGTAAGCGTATATTTGGATCCCAAATAAAGTTGGATTTGATGTTCTAAAACCTTACCATTAGAAATGAAATCTCATTACATTTCCAACGATATTTGATTCATCAAAAATGGAGTTACGGTTTGAAAGTTACGACTAAAACAAGTTCGGAAAACTAAGTCAGTTAATCTGGACGCCGTCCAACCTTTTTGGACGCTGTCCAAAAGGCCTGATGGGCCAGCTGTGACATTTTGAAGCTTTTAAAAGAGGGTATTTGGGTCTTTTCACTTGGGGGTCGTTTGGGCCATCAAAACTGATCTAAACTCACCCTTATCCTCATTTTCACCCACAAACACTCCCAACCAAACCCTAGAGAGAGAGAGAGGAGTTTCTAGAGAGAGGAAGCTTGGATTACTGATGAAGGTGGTGATTTTTGCCCAAATTGGAGTGATTCTTAGTGCTTGTTGGTGATTCTAGCTACTAGAGCTCGTTTTGGTGCTTGAGGTAAACCCTAATCCGAATTGTAGTGTTTGATTTCTTGTTTGAGTTAGGGTTTATGTTAGTTAGAGTTATAAACCCATTTATTGTGAAATTTGAGGGTTTTGGGTAAGACTCATGTAAGTAAGCCTAAATGGGTGACTTAGGGTTTCAATTGATGAAATTGTTAGTTTGGACCTTGCATGTGTTGGTTAAACCTTAGAACACTTGTGTTGACTTGATTTTTAGGTGTAAACCCTAATTTAGGTCAAAATGGGTCAAATGGGTATTTTGGGTCAAGTAAGCTTGATTCGGTGTCAAATTAAGTTTGGAGTCGAGTTTTGGTGAATCAAGTATGTAAATACTTGATTTAGGTGTTAATTGATGTTTTGGAAATATAACCACTAGTCGTTAGTGATTATGGGGCATTTTATGACTGTAGTCAAAATGAGTAATTTGAATTAGGTCAAAAATTGAGGATGACACTAGTTTGGATTAAATGGATGTTAAATACTTTTGTTAAGCGTTAAATGATGTTTTTGGATGTAATTACTCGCGAGAAGTGATTTTGGGTTAAAATGATATTTTTAACATAAGTCAAACATGGTCAAAAGCAATATGGTTCAATATTGCACGTATTGGGGTTTTGGTGCAATTGGCGTTTGAAATGATTACTACCTAAGTAGTAATATAGTGTTAAGACATAGGTTTGGCCTAATTGGGGTAAAGTATGATTTTGGGTTAAATTGTACTTTGTTGTGTTGATTTGAATTACCACCCGAAGTGGTAATCGGTTTATGTCCATTTGGTGTTAAATGGTTGGGTTTTGGTGAGCAAGGTGTGATCCCTCGGCTAAGGGATGATTGTATCGAATTCTCTTTTAAAGAATGTATATTTATGTGTAATTATACCTATGTGTAATATAGGTGATTACTTGCTCGGATTTGAGGACGGAGATCATGTTGTACATGAATTGTGCGGGTATTCCAAGGTGAGTGGAATAATTATACGTGTATGTATATGATGTATTTATTTGCGTAGCGTGAGATGTGAAGTGTCGAAGTGTTAAGACGCCACATTTCACGTGACAAGTGAAGTGTCGAAGTGTTAAGACACCACTCCGGAATGTTTGACGAGTGAAGCATCGAGGTGTTAAGATGCCACTCGGGGTGAAGCATCGAGGTGTTAAGATGCCACCCGGGGTGAAGTATTTAGGTGTTAAGATGCCACCCGGGAGTGAAGTTTCGAGGTGTTAAGACACCACTTCGGAATGTTTGATGAGTTAAGCATCGAGGTGTTAAGATGCCACTCGGGGTGAAGTATCGAGGTGTTAAGATGCCACCCGGGGGTTAGTGATACGAGGTGTTAAGTACACTAATGGATGTTGTGAACTCCGATGATCTTTCGCGGGCACCATTCCCTTACGATTGGTTAACCATGGTTAAGTGTTGTAGTGTAGCATATTATATTGTTCGAGTTATATGCTATTGTTTGTGCTAGCATGCGTATTGGAGATTTAGCGTTGTACTTTGTGATGGTATGCTAATTATATTGCTAGCATGTATGCTGTAATTGTGTAAGTGATTGCAAGTAAGTAGATTATATATGTATATGTATAATTATTGCATTCACTAAGCTTTATGCTTACCCCTCTCGTTGTTTACCTTTTTACAGGTATTGTGTTATGAAGCTAGCTAGTTGTTAGACTAGATGCGTAGGAGCGCTTGGGCTTGAAGGGGTAGCTTTTGGTTATATGGATGCGGATTGGGGATTTGGTAGTCTCCAGGATTATGCTCTTGGTATTGGGTTGGGTTATAGAGTCCTAATCCGTCTAAAGAGAAAAATGGGTCGAAATCGCTACATTATTTGTAAAACGGGTCATTGTGGGCCCGGTGTTGTAAAACTTATTTTCATTGCGGAAATCTCTTAGCTTTACTTAATATGATGTATTGTGAAAGTTGTTTCATTTAAAAGTGTCGGGAAGCGGGTTTTTCGCTCGTTAGAATTTGAAAAACTGATCAGGAACTTTTTGTTCATTTGGACGCCATCCCAAGGGCTTGGACGCCGTCCATTCCTTCAGAGCTGGACGCCGTCCAGATAACTGGATGCCGTCCAGATGTACTGCCCCAGAATTTTTTTTAGGGCGTGTTTGTGGTAAAACGAAGTCGGGTTGTTACAAGTGGTATCAGAGCATAGTCTAAGGGAATTAGGTGACCTTGGAATAGGTGCCTAGTCTTAGACTTATTGGCGGTTATGCATTATTTGCAGGAATTGTAGGAATACGGGTCGGATTGAGATTTATTAGTGCCTTAGGGTAGGTGACTAACTAGGACTTGTGTTTGTCCAAAGTGTGATTATGTGGGGCCTTATTTCGTGTGTAAATTAGTGCCTTAGCTAGCTAGTGCCTAATGTAAGTAGGCGAACTTGGATATTGTTTTAGTGATAGTCACCTAGGATGTAGGTTGACTTGTTGTTGCATTGTACTTGTGTACATTTATTATTATATTGTATATAGGTGTATATATACAGGTATCTTTTGTGCGGTAACCTAGGGATGAATCTATTGAAGAGATTCGCATGTTTTGTCAGTTTGAGTGATCAAGTTCGTGGTAAGGACTTTGGTCATTCGAGTACTAGGAGTTATCGTGTGTTATTTTGTGTGTATGTTGCGTCAGTCTGGGTAAAGTACTTTGCGTGACCATGCGAAAATGGTAAGGTACACAATTGTAATAGTGACCGATCACCATTATTACAATCGTGTATCTTGGCACCAAGCATGACATGACAAGTACCGAACGGAGGAAACGTGGCATGGTTGGGGTAGAACGGGACGAATTAGGAATCTTTTATTGGTTCCTAGGATATAGTAGTCTCGAGTGATGTGCTTGTTACCACATCAGGTTCTTTGTGAGTCAGGAAGTGTACGATAGATTCGGTTAGTTAAATGAGCGAGCCAAATCACGAGTTTGGTGCGTGCTTAGTTACCCTAAGTAGTGGGTGCATTATTGAGATTGTCATTGGTTGTAGTTACCCATCGTAACTAGGATAACCAATTAGTGTGTATGTGTGTACGATGAGGACTTGAATCCCGTAATTGGACGTAGCAAGTCTAATGATTGTAGAATTGGGTTACACTGAAAGGACCCGTTCATATACATTATAAACGATTCTCAATAGTTGATTACATTGCGAGGTATTTGACCTCTATATGATACATTTTACAAACATTGCATTCGTTTTTAAAAGACAATCTTTCTTTACATCGAAAATTGACAGGCATGCATACCATTTCATAATATCCACTATCCAACTATAAATTTATTTAATAATAATCTTTGATGAACTCAATGACTCGAATGCAACGTTCTTCGAAATATGCTATGAAAGACTCCAAGTAATATCTTTAAAATGAGCAAATGCACAGCGGAAGATTTCTTTAACACCTGAGAATAAACATGCTTTAAAGTGTCAACCAAAAGGTTGGTGAGTTCATTAGTTTATCATAATCATTTATTTCCATCATTTTAATAGACTACAAGAATTTCATTTCCAGTTCTCATAAATATACGTCCCATGCATAGAGACAAAAATAATCATTCATATGGTGAACACCTGGTAACTGACATTAACTAGATACATATAAGAATATCCCCTATCATTCCGGGATCCTCCTTCGGACATGATATAAATTTCGAAGTACTAAAGCATCCGGTACTTTGGATGGGGTTTGTTAGGCCCAATAGATCTATCTTTAGGATTCGTGTCAATTAGGGTGTCTGTTCCCTAATTCTTAGATTACCAGACTTTAATAAAAAGGGGCATATTCGATTTCGATAATTCAACCATAGAATGTAGTTTCAATTACTTGTGTCTATTTCGTCAAACATTTATAAAAGCGCATGTATTCTCAGTCCCAAAAATATAAAGGGTAAAAAGGCAAATGAAACTCACCATACTGTATTTCGTAGTAAAAATACATATAACGTCATTGAACAAGTGTAAGGTTGGCCTCGGATTCACGAACCTAAATTAATTATATATATTTATGTGTTGGTCAATATTTGTCTAACAAATTAGGTCAAGTCATAGTGTACCACAATCCTAATGCTCGAGACTAATATGCAAAAGTCAACAAAAGTAAATTTGACTCAAAATAATTTCCAAAAATCTATACATGATTAATATATAGTTTAAATATCGTCGTTTTATATTTTTAAATATTTTTAAAAGATTTATCAGAGTAAATAATATAATTTATTTATTAATAAATAAAATTTTATATTAAATTTATATAATAAAATATACTTTTATATATATTAAGTAATAACATTTATAGGGTTCATTTAATATCATAAAGATAATATGATAGGTATTATTAAAGTAAGTTATTACACGTAGTAAAATATGTTTGTATCACATATTTATTTGATAAAATAATATCTATAATGATAGTAAGTAAAAGTTATATTATTTTGTAATAATAATTATTATTATAAAAATATCCATATTTATAATTACTAAGATGACATTATGATAAAACGATAATTCTAATTATGATAACTTTAATATTTACGATAATTTTTAATATTATCTTTAAAATAATAATTCTATTTAAAATAATAATAATAATGATATTTTATAGTAACAATGACATTTCTATTAAAATGATAATTTTTGTTAAAATGATAGTTTTAATACTAACGATACTTTTAATAATAATAGTAATGATAAAAATAGAAAGAACGATAATTTTATCTAAATCAATATCTTATAATATTTTAATTTCATCATGATACTCTTACCCATTATTTCCTAATCGTTTCGTTTAATACCTTTTAATCGTCTTTTATATCGTGTTCATAATAATGATAATAATAGTAATCAAAATAATTAGGTGTTACAAATATTTGTTTTAATTACACTAACATTAATAATGATAGTTACTATAACATTATTAACGATAATACTAATAATTATCTTAATGATAATATAGTAATAATAATAATAACAATAACAATAACCATTTTTAAATAATGATATATATATTAATAATGATAATAATAATAATAATAATAATAATAATAATACAAATAATAATAATAATAATAATTGGATAATTATAATAATACTAATTATAACTTTAACGATAATAACGATAGTAATAATAAAAAAAAATAACAATTTTTAATGATAAATCCCTTTTATTGACAAAGATAATAATAATGATAATAATAAGATAAAACTAGAACGACGATAAAAATGACGATAATAATAATCATTTTTAATAAAAATATCGAAAATTCAATTGATTATAACTTCTAATCCGTTCATCGAAACCATTCGATATCTAAAGGAAAAGTTCTTAATTTTTCGCTAGCTTTCCAAGGACATGCATATCTTATACTTTATCTCAACCGCAAGTGTAACTAATTCAAGATTCAACCTAACCTGTCTAAGGGCAATATCAAAAGTACAAGCATGCATAATCCTAAATACTCGAGCACTAGTCAGGGATACACTATTAGTATGTAAAAGTTAAATTATGAGTACTCACGTATCAATATTGAGATTCAATATTGCAGGAAAGGTACGTAGACGCAACGGAAATGATAAACACTATATTGACCTCACGAGCATACCCATGAACCATACTCAATCACCTCCATAGCTATAACCCATAATTTCCTTAATCCTATTCCACTCGAAAAACAATTTCGAAATCACTCGAACAGCACTCCGTCGTAATATTTTATGTATACTAATAATATCTTGAAATAATACAGAGTAAATATATATATATATATATGTAAATCGATTGAGAGAGTTTAGAGAAAAATATTTTCAAGTTTCTATGAAATAATGAAACCTATTGAATTTTATTTATAATAGATTTTTGAATTATTAAAGTGAATTATTAAAGTATGAATTATTAAAGTGAATTATTAAAGTGAATTATTAAAATATGAATTATTAAAGTATGAATTATTAAAGTGAATTATTAAAGTTAAAGTAAGTAAAAATAAAGTAAAGGTAAAGTTAAATATAGTAAAAGTATAAAACTATGTACGTATAATACGCGTATAAATATATATAATATTAATTTAAATCGTTATATATATTTAATAAAATAAAATATAAATATCTTTATCTTTATCATACTAGTTAAGTAATGAGTTGTCAAAAGTGGTTCTAGATATTTATAAAAGTTATATACGTTTTAATAATAAAGTTCTTTTTAAACTGAAAACGTTTTTGTACGTTTGAAACTAAATAGATCAATCGAGTCTTTGTGAGATTCATTCTTTCACTATTCTTTGTCTAGTTCTCAATGATTGACAATTTGTTCTTATTTATAAATCACTTTACAATTTTCCGAATATTGTTAAATTGGAAAGATTTCTCAAATCAATGTGGGCCTTTCAACAGAGACTTGTAATCATAATTCAATATATCTGATAATTCAATCATTTGATCTTATCTTCTAATTCCATTGATAAATATTTTGAAACAGATACAATCATATAAAGTATTTAATCTAATATTTTGTTTACATTTCAAGTTATAATATATATACACATATACATATATAATCATATTCGTTTAATGGTTCGTGAATCGTTGGAACTTGGTCGAGGTTGAATGAATGTATGAACATAGTTTAAAATTCTTGAAATTTAACTTAACAAATATTTCTTATCGTGTCGGAAACATATAAATACTAAAGTTTAAATTTGGTTGAAAATTTCCGGGTTGTCACAGTACCTTCCCGTTAAAGAAATTATGTCCCGAAATTTGAGTGGAATGGTCGTGAATGATAACAAGTATGTTTTCATGATGCATACGGGCGGAAAATTAGAGTTTTATCATCAGTGAATAATTTGGATAAACAATCCATTTATATGAAGAGTACGAATGAAGCTAACATAGAAGAGTGAAATGAGTAAGTGTAGATTCATCTTATCATTTGACGTAGATATGAATGATTCCCATATTTCAAGGGATTTGAAGAAAATCTTCTTAATAAGATTTGACTCTCCGGTAATCAAGGGAATTAGGATCCGCTTTAAATGCGATCGTCCATTTTAATTGTTCTGTCGGAGATTTTCTTATAAATTCACCTCCTTCGTTTCCTTACAACTCACACCTTCTGTTGATGCATTTTATGCAAGTCCCTAGACATCTACCCACGTCCATTGCTGGTACAACAGTTTATAGGCCACCATGATTGCTCGTTATTATCCTATCCGTGTTTGTATATGGTTACAGGAACTGCAGGAACGAGATTTAGATGTTTGACTATGTTAGACTTAGTCAGACATACGAGTGAAGCCTCACTAGTACGGCTGACAGGCTCATACGCACGGTTGATGCTGAGCTAAGTCACAATTACAACCTAAATGAGAACACACGAGTGAGTGATCACCCGTACGGCTGATGAAGCCAACTCGTACGTGTGATGAATGAATCGTATGGGTGAGTCAACAGCAGGGGTATATAAAGTCTTATGTTCTTCATTTTAGGTTAAGCCTCTCATTTGTTACACACACTCAGATCTAGTGTGCTCCTCCGATTCTCTCTCAGTCCAAATCATCCAGGTGGTGAATAATAGCTCTAGGTGTTGATCTAATCACACTTGATTTAGTTGTGGTTTGACTAAATTAATCAAAAAAAACTTAACCTATTCACTAGAGGGTTTGATTCACTTATTCCTCCATTGTGTGAGTTAAATCTGTTGATTTCTCAGTTCCTAGTCATGTTTCATCACCTTCTATTCTTTCCCCCTCAACTCATATTTTAAAGTATTCATCAATATGCTCCATCCAGTTCTGATTCTCGATATACTTCTAACTTTCATATCGGTCATTCTTCTTTTTCATCTACCGCCGGAAGAATCTATTTACTTCTACTATACTCTTGGGTTTATAGTGTTTTTAGGTCTCCCGTGTCTTTATATTGTTATATGCATCGATATATATGGTTTATAATTTTTGGTTTATCGTTGGGCTTTATATGTTCCCTTGTGTTTCAAAGTCTCTGCTTCTGTCTTCTATAATCATTATCATTCACAGTTAATGCTCTCTTTTATTTGCTGCAATATATACCCCAATTTATATTTCGGAGTTTTGTCCTTTCGCTTCTTCTTCTTGCGATTAAGCACCGCTTGTAATGGTCCAGAATTCACAGATATGAATTTCGGAATGAACATTGTTAATGTTCTAGGAAGGAAATTGTGATGGCACGATCTTGACTTGTCAAATTGCTAGAATACCTTAGAAAATGCCGAATCATCAAGAAATATTTTCTTGATATTTTAGAGGTTAAATAGAATATAAGAGTCGTATAACATGGCACATGATGATGTTATGATCTGTGAATCATCACTTTCCATTTAGAAACTCAGCATGACTTACTGTAATATAATCACGTTGATCAAGTGTCATTATATTATACTAATTCATGCTTCAGTTCCCAACACTACTTCAAAATATTCCTATTTTAAATTTGAATGTTTCGGAATTTAGAAACTAAAATAGTTTCTTTTATGATGTAATACAGATAGCGCGAAGAGGTAAATGATTTCAAATAAGAAAAATTAAGAAAATATCTTCAGAAATATGGAGGATATTTATAATGAAAGATATCATGATATTTTAGAATTTCTAATATCAGAGGATGATGAAGAATATTGTCCGCAGGGGTTTAGAGTCAGGAGCAAGGTATTCGTTAATGACTTCAGCAGGTACTGAATCATTTGGATCCTTTAAAGTCAGGTTTAGTCTTTGTAATTTGTCCACAGCCTCCTTCCTACTTTGCTCAATCCGTTTTCTAGTTCCAAAACTTCTCTTTTTCTGCGCTTTGCCAGAACACTTCATCATTATCATCCAGCTTTTACCGTTTAAAGTCGTTTATAATTTTTGCTGCTTCATCAGCATTTTTTCCATTTTCGGAGAACCAATTCGTAGTTCGGAGTGTTTTTCAGAAACTTTACATTCAAATTAAGTCCAGAAGATAGACGTTATATATACACATATAACTGTTGGTGTAGTCATGCTGCGAGATTTCAAAATACTGATTACTAAATCCCAATGATTCGTATGGCAATTCTCATTACAAGATGCGAATGAGTAAATGATGGGGTTTCAATAAATAATTATAATGACTTTTTGGAGAGGATAAAGTCAAAGGGTAATGAAGTTGTTGGTACATCTGCTAATAATGTGGTGGAATATAAAAGGTTCCCTGGTAACGATGGTGTATATCTCAAGGTTATAATAAGGTTAGTCTGACTGAAAAGTCGAAGTTGACTTGCTGGAGCTGTGACAACACTGACTACTTTGAATAGGAGTCGCAAAGTTATTTTTGCTAATAAATGCCAAAGAATCTGACGCGGATACGTTGTTTAAACTTTTACTTTGGTTTCAAGAGTTTTTACGGTACATAACTGTGGGTAACATGTGGTTAGATCATCATCTCGATTGCTCATCATTCGAAGTGTCTTCCGAAATTTTCGAAGGGTTTGAACACAGATTGTAATAGTTAACATACATTTGATGTTCTAACACAGTTTTAAAGTCAAAATATAGCTTGTGATAGATGTAAGGATCTAAGAGAGATGATTTTGATCATATCTCGAGTTGAATTTTGAGATTTCAAAATCAGAATATGTAATTAAATTTTGAATGAGTATGGTTGTTTTGATTTCTATAAAAGAATGTATATTGTTGTGAAAGTAGGGAGTATAATGGATGATTTGCTGAATCAGATTCGAAGAATGTAACATATTATTTGTGAATTTATATATCTCTCGGGTATTACCTACCCGTTAAAAAAAATTCACAATTAATATTTTGTACAAAAGAATTTTATTACAGTCTTTATGAAAATATATATATGTATATTTTCTTCAGAAGTAACATAGATTTAATGAGTTAATGTTAAATTAAACTCATTTGATTTACGGTTGAAACTAGAATTGAATAATCCCCAAAGGCTTTAATAAGTACATAACTTTTACGCAGTATTTCTTTAATGACATTGAAGTTATGAATCAATACTTCGTTATTTGTTGATGTATGATGTTCGGTTCGTGGAATTCTTGTGAATTTCACAAAGTACGAATGATGTTATCTGAAAAGTTTTGGGTACATCGATGATGAAAGTGTAAAATCAAATATATACTTGATTTATTAAGAACTGGAATTTGTTTAATTGCGACAGAGATTGTAGTTAACGCTGGTTAAGTTGCGGCCGAAGGACGTACATTATTGCATATTTGTAATATGAATTAACCGAGTAGCTAAGATTCACACACAATAGCTTAGCACGGAAAGATTTATTTCAAAATATATATATATATAATATACACATAATTTCTTCAGAGGGAATGAGTTAATTCTTCATAACTCGTTGATACAATATACACGTTATTGATTCGTAATGATGTCCACAGTGATTCTTGAACTGACGGAGTTTGTGATGTTATCGGTGTTGTTGATTCGGATGTTGACTGTACTGACGATGCTGGTAACGCTGACGGTACTGTTGATGCTGTTGGTAAATCAAGTTTAGCTTGTTAATCACACACCATTTTTGTCAGGGTTTCTACTCTTCCTTCTATCATTTTGGTTCGCTTAACTGATTTATGGTTAGGGCTAGATTAGATAATCTCTAAGACTTTAGAGATTACATAATCGCCGCGGAATGTTTCTCCAATGAAGTTATGAATTAATACTTCGTCAGTTATTGTTGTTGGTACTCCTTGGTATCTATGGTGTGTATGACGTTGATGCTCGTGGGACAGATTGTGAAGTTGAGGATTACGACGGAGGTGGTAATGGTACTATTGGCGTTGATGATGGTGGTACTGGTTATGCTGCTGATGCTGCTGCTGGTGTTTGTAATCTCTGCACCATATTCTCCAAAGCCACTACCCGAGCGCGAAGCTCGTTGACTTCTTCTATTACACCGGGGTGATTGTCAGTTCGGACGAGCGGATAAATAAAATCTAAAATTTGATGTAATATATAATCGTGACGAGATACTCTGAAAATGAGCGAGAACATGGTATTTCGGACAGGTTCGCCGGTAAGTATTTCAGGTTCTTCGTTAAGAGGGCAATGTGGTGGATGGAAGGGATCACCTTCTTCTTGTCTCCAATGATTGAGGAGGCTACGAACCCATTCCCAATTCATCCAGAATAGGTGATGACAGATTGGTTGATCTATTCCGGTCACACTGCTTTCGGAACTTGAATGGGATTCCATTTCGAAATATGAGTGACTTGAACTGATGACGAATTCCATTTCGTACGATTGGATAAAGGATTTTTTTTTCCCGATATGAAATGATTTTGGCTAACGGATGGTATTCTAATTACGTAGAATATATATATATATATATATATATATATATATATATATATATATATATATATATATATATATATATATATATATATATATATATATATATCAAAAGATTTCGTAGATTACGAAGGACTTTGCAGGATATGTCAGGCAAAGTTTAAAGTAACAGATACGATAAGATATGATTTAGCAGATATGCTAAGATATGAATTTTTGTCTATACACTATTCATACAATCAATACAGCAAGACGTGTCTTAGACTAAAAATGATAAGCAGGTAATTTCCTGAGGATGATAAGTAGTTAATTTTCGACACGAAATGATAAGCAAAACTTTAAACATGCAGACACGGTCGAAGTCCAGACTCACTAATGCATCATATCGACTTATCAGTTAGACACACTAATGCAGACCTGGTTCGCTAAGACCACTGCTCTGATACCAACTGAAAGGACCCGTTCATATACATTATAAACGATTCACAATAGTTGATTACATTGCGAGGTATTTGACCTCTATATGATACATTTTACAAACATTGCATTCGTTTTTAAAAGACAATCTTTCTTTACATCGAAAATTGACAAGCATGCATACCATTTCATAATATCCACTATCCAACTATAAATTTATTTATTAATAATCTTTGATGAACTCAATGACTCGAATGCAACGTTCTTCGAAATATGCTATGAAAGACTCCAAGTAATATCTTTAAAATGAGCAAATGCACAGCGGAAGATTTCTTTAACACCTGAGAATAAACATGCTTTAAAGTGTCAACCAAAAGGTTGGTGAGTTCATTAGTTTATCATAATCATTTATTTCCATCATTTTAATAGACTACAAGAATTTCATTTCCAGTTCTCATAAATATACGTCCCATGCATAGAGACAAAAATAATCATTCATATGGTAAACACCTGGTAACCGACATTAACTAGATACATATAAGAATATCCCCTATCATTCCGGGATCCTCCTTCGGACATGATATAAATTTCGAAGTACTATAGCATCCGGTACTTTGGATGGGGTTTGTTAGGCCCAATAGATCTATCTTTAGGATTCGCGTCAATTAGGGTGTCTGTTCCCTAATTCTTAGATTACCAGACTTTAATAAAAAGGGGCATATTCGATTTCGATAATTCAACCATAGAATGTAGTTTCAATTACTTGTGTCTATTTCGTCAAACATTTATAAAAGCGCATGTATTCTCAGTCCTAAAAATATAAAGGGTAAAAAGGCAAATGAAACTCACCATACTGTATTTCATAGTAAAAATACATATAACGTCATTGAACAAGTGCAAGGTTGGCCTCGGATTCACGAACCTAAATTAATTATATATATTTATGTGTTGGTCAATATTTGTCTAACAAATTAGGTCAAGTCATAGTGTACCACAATCCTAATGCTCGAGACTAATATGCAAAAGTCAACAAAAGTAAATTTGACTCAAAATAATTTCCAAAAATCTATACATGATTAATATATAGTTTAAATATCGTCGTTTTATATTTTTAAATATTTTTAAAAGATTTATCAGAGTAAATAATATAATTTATTTATTAATAAATAAAATTTTATATTAAATTTATATATAAAAATATACTTTTATATATATTAAGTAATAACATTTATAGGGTTCATTTAATATCATAAAGATAATATGATATGTATTATTAAAGTAAGTTATTACACGTAGTAAAATATGTTTGTATCACATATTTATTTGATAAAATAATATCTATAATGATAGTAAGTAAACGTTGTATTATTTTGTAATAATAATTATTATTATAAAAATATCAATATTTATAATTACTAAGATGACATTATGATAAAACGATAATTCTAATTATGATAACTTTAATATTTACGATAATTTTTAATATTATCTTTAAAATAATAATTCTATTTAAAATAATAATAATAATGATATTTTATAGTAACAATGACATTTCTATTAAAATGATAATTTTTGTTAAAATGATAGTTTTAATACTAACGATACTTTTAATAATAATAGTAATGATAAAAATAGAAAGAACGATAATTTTATCTAAATCAATATCTTATAATATTTTAATTTCATCATGATACTCTTACCCATTATTTCCTAATCGTTTCGTTTAATAGCTTTTAATCGTCTTTTATATCGTGTTCATAATAATGATAATAATAGTAATCAAAATAATTAGGTGTTACAAAATTTGTTTTAATTACACTAATATTAATAATGATAGTTACTATAACATTATTAACGATAATACTAATAATTATCTTAATGATAATATAGTAATAATAATAATAACAATAACAATAACCATTTTTAAATAATGATATATATATTAATAATGATAATAATAATAATAATACCAATAATAATAATAATAATTAATAATAATAATAATAATAATTGGATAATTATAATAATACTAATTATAACTTTAACGATAATAACGATAGTAATAATAAAAAAAAAATAACAATTTTTAATGATAAAACCCTTTTATTGATAAAGATAATAATAATGATAATAATAAGATAAAACGAGAACGACGATAAAAACGACGATAATAATAATCATTTTTAATAAAAATATCGAAAATTCAATTGATTATAACTTCTAATCCATTCATCGAAACCATTCGATATCTAAAGGAAAAGTTCTTAATTTTTCGCTAGCTTTCCAAGGACATGCATATCTTATACTTTATCTTAACCGCAAGTGTAACTAATTCAAGATTCAACCTAACCTGTCTAAGGGCAATATCAAAAGTACAAGCATGCATAATCCTAAATACTCGAGCACTAGTCAGGGATACACTATTAGTATGTAAAAGTTAAATTATGAGTACTCACGTATCAATATTGAGATTCAATATTGCAGGAAAGGTACGTAGACGCAACGAAAATGATAAACACTATATTGACCTCACGAGCATACCCATGAACCATACTCAATCACCTCCATAGCTATAACCCATAATTTCCTTAATCCTATCCCACTCGAAAAACAATTTCGAAATCACTCGGACAGCACTCCGTCGTAATATTTTATGTATACTAATAATATCTTGAAATAATACAGAGTAAATATATATATGTAAATCGATTGAGAGAGTTTAGAGAAAAATATTTTCAAGTTTCTATGAAATAATGAAACCTATTGAATTCTATTTATAATAGATTTTTGAATTATTAAAGTGAATTATTAAAGTATGAATTATTAAAGTGAATTATTAAAGTATGAATTATTAAAGTGAATTATTAAAGTATGAATTATTAAAGTGAATTATTAAAGTTAAAGTAAAGTAAAAATAAAGTAAAGGTAAAGTTAAATATAGTAAAAGTATAAAACTATGTACGTATAATACGCGTATAAATATATATAATATTAATTTAAATCGTTATATATATTTAATAAAATAAAATATAAATATCTTTATCTTTATCATACTAGTTAAGTAATGAGTTGTCAAAAGTGGTTCTAGATATTTATAAAAGTTATATACGTTTTAATAATAAAGTTCTTTTTAAACTGAAAACGTTTTTGTACGTTTGAAACTAAATAGATCAATCGAGTCTTTGTGAGATTCAATCTTTCACTATTCTTTGTCTAGTTCTCAATGATTGACAATTTGTTCTTATTTATAAATCACTTTACCATTTTCCGAATATTGTTAAAATGGAAAGATTTCTCAAATCAATGTGGGCCTTTCAACAGAGACTTGTAATCATAATTCAATATATCTGATAATTCAATCATTTGATCTTATCCTCTAATTCCATTGATAAATATTTTGAAACATATACAATCATATAAAGTATTTAATCTAATATTTTGTTTACGTTTCAAGTTATAATATATATACACATATACATATATAATCATATTCATTTAATGGTTCGTGAATCGTTGGAACTTGGTCGAGGTTGAATGAATGTATGAACATAGTTTAAAATTCTTGAAATTTAACTTAACAAATATTGCTTATCGTGTCGGAAACATATAAATATTAAAGTTTAAATTTGGTTGAAAATTTCCGGGTTGTCACATACACTCCGTAGAGTGTGTGGTTAGAGGATCGTCTAAGGATTCTAGTTGTGAGTCGCCTTGGAATTGGCGAATCGGGGAGTCTTTGGGTCGTTAAACTCATGGGAGTGAGACCCGTATCACGATGATTATGTTAGTGTGTTGTGGCTTATAAGGTAACATTCCTAATGGAATATTCCTTGTAGTAGTGGTTTTGTCGAGATGTTCGGAAGGGTATAAGACTTGGTGTTTTCAAGCATCTCTTTAGTGTTAGATGAAAGGTTTCTTTAGGCTATATTATTCGGCCTTGTAGAAATTGTGGGTAGCGTGTGATCACTTGGAACTTTCGATAAGACAATAAACCGTAAGGTTGTCGGGTAGGTATGACTTCGGGTCATTATTATAGAGAGATGGGTGACATCGGGTGTATGGAACCTAAAGATCGATTTTCTAAAATTCGATTCATTATGGTGGGAGTCTGCATGACACTGCGTCAGGTGCCCTTTTATACCTGCTAGTGTAATGTTCAACTCCGGTAATGGTGTGATCACTTTGTTCTTAGGGTGCCCGTGAAATACCCTTGGAAGCATCAGAAATTATAATAGTGATCGACGGGTGATAGTAATTCGACGTTTGAGAAAGTCAAAGTTTAAGAGCATTCTGATGAATACCTCTTATGAAGTGACGGATGAGCGAATCTTGTTGCTCTTAAGTGATGGATGGGTAAAGATGACCGGTGAGCCGATGATGTACTTAATCTCCGGTTAGGCCGAAGATTACGATGAATTGTTGATATTGCTGCCGACGCAATTATCGTGTCGGATTGGTCACTCTTCACCATGAGAGTGAGTGATAATGCTAAAAACGAACATATATTTCATAGCATTATTCCTCAAGAAAGACAAGCTTTTAGTTGCAATTGTTCTATTTACAAGTGATATTCGTTTAAATAATAAAAGGTGAAGACAAAAGACAGATTCGACGAATTGAAGACGCAAACGACCAAAAAGCTCAAAAGTACAAAAGACAATCAAAAAGGTTCCAATTATTGATAAGAAAAGTCTCGAAATTACAAGAGTACAAGATTCAAAACGCAAAATACAAAATATAAAATTGTACGCAAGGACGTTCGAAAATCCGGAACCGGGACCAGAGTCAACTCTTAACGCTCGACGCAACGGACTAAAAATTACAAGTTAACTATGTATATAAATATAATATAATATATAATTAATTATATTAATTATATATATATTATATATATATATATTAAAAACCGTCGGCAGAGAAAACTCCAAGGACTGAGCTGTAAAATTAACCTCCGCGACTCGCGGAGTTTGAAGAGCATTTTACCGCGAGTCGCGGAGCCCCAAAAATCAACTCTGGCTATAAAGCCAACCGAATTCTGATCAAAATTATCATCTTTTCTTCCTCATTCATACGTAAAACTTATATATATATATATAATTTATATTTTAATTTTAATTTTAATTCTAATAATAAGGGTATGTTAGCGAATGTTGTAAGGGTGTAAGTCGAAATTCTGTCCGTGTAACGCTACGCTATTTTTAATCATTGTAAGTTATGTTCAACCTTTTTATATTAATGTCTCGTAGCTAAGTTATTATTATGCTTATTTAAAACGAAGTAATCATGATGTTGGGCTAATTACTAAAATTGGGTAATTGGGCTTTGTACCATAATTGGGGTTTGGACAAAAGAACGACACTTGTGGAAATTAGACTATGGGCTATTAATGGGCTTTATATTTGTTTAACTAAATGAAAGTTTGTTAATGTTAATATAAAGATTTACAATTGGGCGTCCCTATAAATTACCAGATACACTCGATCGGACACGATGGGCGGGGTATTTATATGTACGAATAATCGTTCATTTAACCGGACACGGGAATGGATTAATAGCCACTAGAATAATTAAAACAGGGGTGAAATTACATTCAAGGGTAATTGGTGTAATTGTTAACAAAGTGGTAAAACCTTGGTTTACACGCAGTCGATAACCTGGTGTATTCATTAAACAAAGTATTAAAACCTTGTTACAATTCGAATCCCCAATTAGTTGGAATATTTAACTTCGGGTATAATAATAATTTGACAAGGACACTTGCAATTTATATTTATGACTGATGGACTGTTATGGACAAAAACCAGACGGACATATTAAATAATCCAGGACAAAGGACAATTAACCCATGGGCATAAAACTAAAATCAACACGTCAAACATCATGATTACGGAAGTTTAAATAAGCATAATTCTTTTATTTCATATTTAATTTCCTTTATTTTATATTTAATTGCACTTCTAATTATCGCACTTTTATTTATTTTATTTTATCGCACTTTTATTTTATCGTACTTTTTAATTATCGCACTTTTATTTTATCGCACTTTTATTATTCGCAATTTCATTATCGTTATTTACTTTACGCTTTAATTTAAGTCTTGTATTTATTTTATATTTTACATTAGGTTTTAACTGCGACTAAAGTCTTAAAATCGACAAACCGGTCATTAAACGGTAAAAACCCCCCTTTATAATAATAATATTACTTATATATATATTTGTATTTTTATAAAAGTAAACTAATATAGCGTTGAGCTTTGTTTAAAGATTTCCCTGTGGAACGAACCGGACTTACTAAAAACTACACTACTGTACGATTAGGTACACTGCCTATAAGTGTTGTAGCAAGGTTTAAGTATATCCATTCTATAAATAAATAAATATCTTGTGTAAAATTGTATCATATTTAATAGTTTTTCCTAGTAAAATATAAACTATTTTATATACACCTCGTACGACATCAAGTATTTTTGGCGCCGCTGCCGGGGACTATCTTAAAAGCCGGAAGCGCAACGCTAATATATAAAAAAAAAAAGATTTTTTGTTCACTTTTATTAAAAGTCGTTTTTGTAAAAATACATTTTAAAAATTCGAAAATATAAAAAGAAAAACAAAAATATAAGTATTTTTAAGATTTTGTTAAATATTTAAGTTTTATAAGTTTCTTTATTTTTATTTTAGTTTATAAAAATATAAGTTTAATTTTAATATCTTTTATTTATAGAAAAATTAAAAACAGAAAATAAAATAAAAAAAATAAATAAAGAAAAACGCGTTGAAGATAAAACCTGTCAGCTGAAATTCTGAACCCCGCGACTCGCGGGGTTTTCTTTATAAATTGCCGCGACTCGCGGAGGGTATCTGACAGGCGACAGGAAGCCCTAATCGAGCATTAATTACGGGTTATTTTTAATTATTATTATTATTTAAACTTAATTATTATTATTATTATTATTAGTTTTATTTTTACTTTTACTTTTTAGTTATATATTTTAGTTAAATTAGTTTTATTAAATTGTAAAATTAGTAGTTTTATTAAAATAATAATATAAAAATAATATTTTTATAAAAATTGTACTTTTTACAACTTTTTGTATATTTTTATATTTTGTCCCTTTTTAATCGTTGTAGCGTAATATTTGTATTTTTAGCTCATATTTAATTTTAAACTTAGTTTTTGCTATAGTTATTTTTACTCCTAGATTTTTAGGCATTGCCGTAGAATTCCTTAAGTGCTTTTTCTTTAGACTAAGATTTAGGTGCTTTAGAATTTTACGACGCCTTTTTAAGTTTTAGTTTCTTTTTAAGTTATTTCCATTTGGGATTTAGTTTTTCCTGTAAGCTTTAATATTTTTAGACACCTTTTACTATGTATCAATTATCATTCCAATTAGTAATCTCAATTTGCGATTATAATTTTAAGTTAGTTGTAGTAATAAGGTTAGGTTAGTTAAGTATTTTTAAGTTTTTATAAGTTTCTTTTATTTTTCCGTCACCTTTTATTTTTCAACCATTTTTTCTTTTTCGACCTTTTTCGACGAACTCTTTTTCTTTCTTATTTCTCGCCATTCTAGTTTTTAGGACTTAGAATTTTTTTTTCTACTTCTTATCTAAATTTCTTAAAATTACGAAAATTTATTTTAAGTGGTTAAATTAATAGACATCAAAATTTTCTGGTTCGTAGTAATACTTGGATTTGTACGTGGACCGGGTTATTGGAGCCAAACAGTCCTCAATTATATTGAGACCAAACGAATCCTGCCCCTCTGCTGCATCTTTTGGCTATTCGAAACGTGGGCAAAATCAGAAAAGTCTATTAATTGGATAACTTATTATAATTTTTCTTTCCTTTTTAAAAGTAATAGGATATTCAGTGAATGCACCGAGCAAGACGTTCACCACCTTTTGTACGTTCACCACCTGTAACTAGATCAAGACATCGTTTAACAAATATAACCGCCGTTGATTTTTCTTTAGAATCGTCATCTAGTCAACCAAGTACTTCAGTTCAAATTTCCGATAATCCATTTTTTGAACCCAACCTCACAATTGAGAATCCGGGGAATATTCAGGAACGGTTCGTAGATCCTGAACCATTAAACTTTCCTCCGGAACCACCAATCATTCAAACAGAGATTGTTGAGGAACGAACCATTAAATCAGAATCATCTAGTGATACCGATTCAACAAATTCAATTATGGAGAATCTGGAACCTTTAAGTATGGAAGACCGAATGAGAGCTAAACGCACTGGCCAAGGTCATGCAATTACTCATCCAGACATTAATGCGCCAGATTATGAAATCAAAGGACAAATTCTACACATGGTGACTAATCAATGCCAATTTAGTGGTGCGCCGAAGGAAGATCCAAATGAACATCTACGTACCTTTAATAGGATCTGCACACTATTTAAAATCCGAGAAGTGGAGGATGAACAGATATATCTTATGTTATTTCCCTGGACTTTAAAGGGAGAAGCCAAAGATTGGTTGGAATCGTTACCTGAAGGGGCGATCGATACATGGGACGTTTTAATTGACAAATTTCTTAAACAATTCTTTCCTGCATCTAAAGTCGTAAGACTTCAAGCAGAAATTGTTACGTTCACACATAAACCAAATGAAACTCTATATGAGGCGTGGACAAGATATGGAAAGTTATTAAGAGGATGTCCGCAACATGGTTTAGACACCTGTCAAATAGTACAAATATTCTACCAAGGATGCGACATCACTACAAGGAAAGACATAGATATAGCAGCTGGTGGTTCTATTATGAAGAAAACCAAAACTGATGCTTACAAAATTATTGATAACACTGCTTCCCACTCACATGAGTGGCACCAAGAAAAAGATATCATTAGATCATCTAAAGCAGCTAGAGCCGATTCTAGCCATGACTTAGATTCCATTTCCGCAAAGATAGATGCTTTCGAGAGACGAATGGAAAAGATGACTAAGGATATTCACTCAATACGAATTAGTTGTGAGCAGTGTGGAGGACCACATTTGACAAAAGATTGTCTCAGTATTGAATTAACAATGGAACAAAGAGAGAATATTTCATACATAAACCAAAGGCCTGGAAATAATTATCAGAATAATTATCAACCGCCAAGACCGATTTACAATCAAAACCAGAATTATAACCGAAATATTCCATACAACAACCAACAAGGTCCTAGCAATCAACAAGTATCCAATAATACTTATAATCAGCAAAGACCGAATTTTCAAAACAAACCACCACAACAAACCGATGATAAAAAGCCGAATTTAGAAGATATGATGACGAAGCTAGTTGAAACTCAAACGCAGTTTTTCACATCTCAAAAACAAACTAATGAACAAAATGCTCAAGCATTTAGAAATCAACAAGCTTCTATTCAAAATCTGGAACAAGAAGTAAGTAACCTAGCAAGGTTAATAGGTGAAAGAAAACCGGGAAGTCTACTGAGTGATACAAATGCTAACCCCCGGAATGAAACAGCTAAAGCTATTACCACAAGAAGTGGTACAACACTTAAACCACCTGAAATACCTGTAACTTCTGATGAAACTATTCCTACTCCACAAGAACCACAACCTGATGAAGATAAGGAAAAAGAACCGGTAGTTGAAAAGGTTAATGAAAATAACACAGTTAAGAATAAACCTTATGTTAAACCATACCAACCACCACTTCCTTACCCGAGTAAAATGAAGAAAGAAAAACTTGAAGCCGAGCAATCCAAATTCTTGGATATGTTTAAACAGATAAATGTAAATCTTCCTTTCATTGATGTGATTTCAGGAATGCCTAGATATGCTAAATTCTTGAAAGATCTAATCTCAAATAGAAAGAAAATGGAAGAACTCTCGGCTGTTACTATGAATGCTAATTGTTCAGCAGTGCTGTTGAATAAGATACCAGAAAAACTATCTGATCCAGGAAGTTTCACAATTCCATGTTTTCTGGGTAGTCTTAGTTCAATAGAAGCATTGGCAGACTTAGGTGCTAGTATAAATCTAATGCCGTATTCACTATACGCTAAACTAGACCTTGGAGAATTGAAACCAACCAGAATAAGCATACAACTAGGCGATAGATCAATAAAATATCCTAGAGGGATAATGGAGAACATGCTAGTTAAAGTTGGTAATTTAGTATTTCCAGTAGATTTTGTTGTTTTGGACATGGAAGAAGATTCTCAAGTTCCTCTCATATTAGGAAGACCATTCTTAAACACGGCTAAAGCAATGATAGACGTGTTCGGTAAGAAATTGACCCTAAGTATAGAGGATGAGAGTGTTACCTTTTCAGTTGATAGAGCAATGCAACAACCACAATCTGCAGATGATACATGTTATTATATTCAAACTATAGATGCACATGCAGAATTATTAGAAGAATTTCCAGAATTACAAGGAACAGGAGAATGTTCTTTAGGAGAAGTTAATGAACCAATTGATGAAGCTGAAATGTTAGCTACACTTATAGCTAATGGATATGAACCAACAACAGAAGAAATTCAAATGCTTAAAGAAGAAGACAGATATCGATATAAATCATCGATAGAAGAACCTCCGAAATTAGAGTTAAAGCCACTTCCAAACCATTTGGAATACGCTTATTTACATGGTGAATCTGAATTACCTGTAATAATATCGTCTTCTCTTACTGAAAATGAGAAATCACAACTCATTTCTGTGTTGAAAGCTCATAAACCAGCCATTGCATGGAAGATTCATGATATTAAAGGAATAAGTCCTTCGTATTGCACACATAAAATCCTTATGGAAGAAGGTCATAAGACGTATGTGCAACGCCAACGAAGACTAAATCCTAATATGCAAGATGTAGTTAAGAAAGAGATTATTAAACTGCTAGATGCAGGTTTGATATATCCAATTTCTGATAGTCCATGGGTAAGCCCAGTTCAATGCGTACCTAATAAGGGTGGCATGACTGTCATTACAAATGAGAAAAATGAGCTTATTCCTACTAGGACTGTAACAGGATGGCGTGTATGTATTGATTATAGAAAATTAAATGACGCCACCAGAAAAGATCACTTTCCCTTACCTTTCATAGATCAAATGTTGGAAAGATTAGCCGGAAATAGTTACTATTGTTTTCTAGATGGATTTTCCGGATATTTTCAAATTCCAATAGCACCCGAGGATCAAGAGAAAATAACATTCACGTGCCCTTATGGTACTTTTGCTTACAAACGCATGCCATTTGGACTTTGTAACGCCCCTGCAACCTTTCAAAGGTGTATGATGGCGATTTTTCACGACATGATAGAAGAATGCATGGAAGTATTCATGGATGACTTTTCAGTCTTCGGTGATACATTTAAATCATGTCTAGTTAATTTGGAACGAATGCTAATTAGATGCGAAAAATCAAATCTAGTACTTAATTGGGAGAAATGCCATTTCATGGTTAAAGAAGGCATCGTTCTTGGACATAAAATTTCAAAAGAAGGAATTGAAGTGGATAGAGCTAAAGTAGATGTAATTGCTAAACTTCCACATCCCACCAATGTTAGAGGAGTTAGGAGTTTTCTAGGGCATGCCGGTTTTTACCGACGTTTCATAAAAGATTTTTCTAAAATTGCCACTCCTATGAATAAACTCCTAGAAAAGGATGCGCCATTCATCTTTTCAGATGAGTGTATCAAATCTTTTAATATTCTTAAAGAAAAACTCACTAATGCACCGATCATGATAACACCAAATTGGAATCTACCATTTGAACTAATGTGCGATGCAAGTGATTTTGCAATGGGAGCCGTTTTAGGACAAAGGATTGAAAAACGATTTCAACCTATATATTATGCTAGTAAGACATTACAAGGAGCACAAACGAACTATACAACTACTGAAAAAGAACTCCTTGCTATTGTCTTTGCTTTTGACAAATTTCGATCATATCTCGTTCTAGCAAAAACGGTGGTCTATACCGACCATTCTGCTCTTAGATACCTATTTTCAAAACAAGATGCTAAACCAAGATTAATCCGTTGGATCTTACTCTTACAAGAGTTTGATATTGAAATCCGAGATAAAAGAGGAGCAGAAAATCTCGCCGCTGATCATCTTTCTCGTCTTGAAAATCCCGAATTAGAAGTTCTAAATGAATCGGCCATACAAGACAACTTTCCTGATGAATATCTATTGAAGATAGATTATAAAGAAATCCCATGGTTTGCAGACTATGCAAACTACTTAGTTTGTGGATTCCTTGAAAAAGGATTATCGTACCAAAGACGAAAGAAATTCTTCAGTGATATAAAACACTATTTCTGGGAAGATCCACAACTGTTTAAAAGTTGTCCCGATGGAATAATACGCCGATGTGTATTTGGAGATGAAGCTAGTAAAATTTTAAACCATTGTCACACAGGACCAACAGGAGGGCATTATGGGCCTCAACTAACAGCAAGAAAAGTTTATGAAGCTGGATTCTATTGGCCTACAATTTACAAAGACGCACACCTTCTTTGCAAATCCTGTGATGCATGTCAAAGGGCCGGAAAAATAAGTCAACGTGATGAAATGCCACAAAATGTCATCCAAGTATGTGAAATATTTGACATTTGGGGTATTGACTTTATGGGTCCATTTCCAAAATCTCATAATAATCTATATATACTCGTAGCCATTGATTATGTATCTAAATGGGCGGAAGCACAAGCTCTGCCAACTAACGATGCACGAGTTGTAGTCAACTTTTTAAAACGTCTTTTTGCAAGGTTTGGAACACCGAAAGCTTTAATAAGTGATCGGGGTACTCATTTCTGTAATAATCAACTTGAGAAAGTTCTTAAAAGATATGGAGTAACTCATAAAATCTCCACCGCATATCATCCACAAACAAGTGGACAAGTTGAAAATACAAACCGAGCTTTAAAACGTATTCTAGAGAAAACCGTAGGATCAAATCCAAAGGAATGGTCCATTAAATTGGAGGATGCACTCTGGGCTTTTAGAACAGCCTACAAAACTCCAATTGGAACCACACCTTTTAGACTTGTTTATGGAAAAGCATGTCATCTTCCAGTAGAAATTGAACACAAAGCATTTTGGGCTTTGAAGACATGTAATCTTGATTTACATGAAGCCGGACGTCTACGATTAAGTCAACTAAACGAATTAGAAGAATTAAGACATGAAGCATACGAAAATTCGTTAATCTATAAAGAAAGAACGAAGAAATGGCATGATAAAAGAATTAGAAGTTCAAAAGAATTTAAAGAAGGAGACAGAGTTCTTCTTTTCAATTCACGATTCAAGCTATTTCCTGGAAAATTGAAATCAAGATGGTCTGGACCATTCATAGTCAAAAGAGTTTTCCCATACAGAACGATAGAATTAATAAATTCAAATGGGATTGAATTTAAAGTTAATGGTCACAGAGTTAAACATTACATACATGGTCCGATGGAAGTCGACAACGAAGTTAATCACAATTTCGACACCACAGCTAACTAAGTGTGGGGAGAATCAAGTCTTTAAAGGATAATATGTATTTCTGTTAGAGTTAGATTGTCTGTTTTCGTGTAGTTCTCGAAAATGGAACACGTATGGTCTTTCCCTAGCAGACCCTAAAGAACTAGTCTTCTCCCCCCATTCTGAATTTTTATTTTTTTAGGTTTTTACAAAATGAAGACTGCCTGTGAACTAAACCATGGTCTAATGCTACACGCTTTGATCACTAAAAGAAATAATGACATACTACCGAGTGAATTAGTATCAGTAATCAGAGAAAGAATGAACGGAGTCAGAAAAGAATCCATATGCGAAGATAATAAGTTACAATTTGGTAAAGGAAAATCAAAATCCGCAGCGAAAAGAAGAGCACGACACTTAGAAAGATGTCACAAATGCAGAAAATGGTCACATGGAGGTAAATGTTCAAATAATCAAACCTATTCAAATACCGAATTTGTTACTTTATGCAGAGACGAACCGTTCATATGTTTAGAAGAAAAGATACTGAATGCTCGAGGTTATGCCTATGTAGCCATGGAAAATCAATTAAACCGACTATCTTATGAATGGAATAGATCATATAACTAAGAAATCTATTTCACAGGTATGTCTGTACAGTTTTTATTTTTATTTTTATTTTTAACCTTTTGATAATAAACGCTAATTTGTTCGCTAAAAAGTATTAAATTGGTATTAAATAAAATTAGGTTTGGCGACCGAAATTATTGATATCATTCAAAAATTTATTACATCACTGCGAAATTTAACGTTTATTCTTAAGGTATAAATATCTTTAATCAATCAACCCAAAATATTTCAAAAATTCGTCATGAGTTAAATTAGGTCTTGGAACCGAAATTACTTTACCGAAAAGAGGGGCGCATATTTTTGATAATATTTGATTGATTAAAGTGGGATAAAAAGACAAAAAGATTTTTAATTTTATTTTTACCATATTTTTAAAATTAATATTTAAATCTTAAATTAATATTGTAAACTTGGTAAAAACAATATTTTTAAAATTGTAAATATTTGAAAAATTAATATAAGTTTGGTGTGAATTTATAATATGAATTTTTAAATTAAGTTTGGTGTGAATTTTTAATTTTTAAAATATAAATTTTTAATTTTATGCATTTTAAATTTTAAGTTTGGTGTGAATTTTTAATATTAATTTTAAATTTCATATTTAAGTTGTGTGAATTTAAAAACAAAAATTTACTTTATCTCATTAAGTTAAGAATATGATTTTTAAAATTCGTCGTAAGTTGAAGACTAGGTCTTTGAACCGAAATTGCTTTACCCGAAGGAGGGACGAGAACTTTTATTATCATTATTTTTAATCTTATTGATTTAAAGTATGCCAAAAACATTAAAAAAATCCAAAAATCTTAGCTTTTAAAACAATCGCTACTAAAAGACAAATTTTAAAATTTTGTCGAAGGACGGACTAGGACATCGATCCGAAACGACCTCGTCCTAAATAACAAGGGAAACAAAATTTTAAAATTAATTTCTTAATTGTTTTATAAGTTAAAGATTATAAAAAAAAAAAAAAAAAAAAAAAAAAAAGACAAACTCCGCGACTCGCGGAGTTTGAAGTACAAAACCTCCGCGACTCGCGGAGGGATCAAAACCCAGAAAAAAAATAATAAACACCCGAACTGATCAGCTCTCCCACACAAAAACACCCGAAAACTGCAGCGAAAATACTCCGAAAATACACCCAAAAACACCCCAAAAATCCCAATTTTTAACCGATAATCACCAAATTTTTTGCTAAAATCATGTTGAGAAGGATGCTATCTAAGAATTACTCAAGAAAAACGGTAAATTTCTACACCTAAACACCATTTAATTCAAAATTTGGTGTTCTTGAGCTATTTTTTCCCCAATTTGATTTTGATGCTTTTTAGTGTAATTAAGCTTAAATTGTTTATGTATTATGCTTGTATAACCTAGATTGATGCTGTTTAACATGATTAGAAGCCTTAAACTTCAAATTTTGAATAATCTAGGGTTTGTGTTCTTGAGCAATTTGGGGATTTTTGATATAAACAGGTTATGGCCGATTTTTGTCATGAATTGTTGCTAAATTAAGTAGTGTAACATGTCTAGGTAGTTAAATGATCCAAACTTTGAGCCTAAACATGATTTTGAGAATTAAAGTGGACTTTTTCAAGTCCAAAATTCATGAACTTGATTTTTGAAAGATAATGCCATTTGAGACTTGTTTGATTGCTAGTAATGATTATTTTGACATGTTATTTGAGTTGAATGCTTATGAACTTGGCGAACATTTTCGTATATGCTTATTTGAAAAAGTGTAGATTTGATGAAAATATGAAAATGAGCTTAAGTTTGATATAAATTGATAATGTCATTGTAATTATTTTGATTGATGATTTTGCTGACACTAATGCATATTTGGATGCACAAAATTTGTGTTTGATGTGTTTTGCAGAATGAAAGGGGTGAATCTTCATCCCAAGCCCGCAATGCTCCTGCTGAGAATTTGGAACAACAGGAGGTAGATAACTACTACAAGTAGGATGTACCTCATCCAGTCATGACCTTTTCAGATATGCACTTGGAAGAGTTGCACCCGAACCTGAGATTTGACAGACTTTGGATAGATTATCCAAAATATCAACGGGGTTTGCATACTCTTCATTCCAAGGTTGTTGAGGTACCGAGGGTCATAGAATGGGGACCCTTAGAAGCTGTAGAATTGGCCGGGCTAATTAGGGAATTACTTGTACAGAGGTATGGTAATTCTTCTTTTAATGACTGGATATGTTTATTCACCATACGCAGACCTGTATATAAAGTATGGTGTGAAGAGTTGTTATGTAGTATAGAGTTGAATGATCGGGTAGCTAGTTTAACCGATCGTTCTTTTATTAGATTTTTGTTAGGCGGTTCGATGCGCCACATGTCTTTACTGGACATGGCTCAGGCTTTACGTATATATACGCCTGAGGAGTTAGCGTCTGCCGATTGTAGAGGATTGATACTAAACGGTAGAAAGATAGATGAGAATTTTGATACACACGGTGTGTGGAGTCAAATGACAAGCCATCACCGTTTCAAAGGGGGAAACTACTCTTATTTGGATATAGATAGAGCCGAATTAAGAGTGATACATAGGTTTTTAGCTAATTCGATTACACAAAGGGGTAAGAACAAAGAAAAAGTAAATGAACAGGATTTGTTTTACCATATGTGTATTCGAGACCCACAAAGCGCTGTAAGTATACCATATTGTGTGGGTTATTATTTATCAGCTATGGTTCGGGGGATGCGACCACATAGCATAATAGGAGGTGGTATTTTTATTACTTTGATTGGTGAATATCTCGGTGTGGATATAAGTCGGGGGGGATTATTACTAGAAGAGCCGGAACCCCGCGATACTATAGGTTTAAATGTATACCATGGTGCGAAAGTTTTGAAGAGGCGAAATAACGCCGCAGTACGATACCATGGTAGACATCAACAGGTGGAGAGAAACCAGGAACAAGGTAATGTAGGAGGGGGGAATGAGATGCAAGAAATGCATAGGTTTATAGCTTCTCAGGAATACGAAAATGCTAGACAGAGAGCATTTGAAGATTGGCAAGTTCATCAGAACCAGATCATAGCTCATTGCCAACATATAGGTAGAAACTATATTCCTACACCGAAACCCGTCTTCCCTCCTTGGTCGATAGAGATGCAGCCACCATATCCTACGTATAACCCTGCCGAAGCATTCTATAGCACTTATGGTTATGCCTGGAACCCCTATTGGTACCAATATCATCCTTAGTTTACTTATTATTTTTTTTATTTTGTAATTTGTAATTATTGATACGTTTAATACTTTTGTTAATATTGTAATCATTTTTATAATTATCTAACTTTTATTCTTAGATTTTAATAATTTTTGAACGTGGGGTAATATACCAAACTTCAAAAATATGTATATATGTTTGCAGTTTATCTTATGTACACAACAGGGTAAAACAACGCATTTTCAAAGACTGGCATTAAGTTCAGCAAAAGCAACTAATTTTGACGACAAGATGCAAAATATATGTGAAATAACAACAAGACGGAATGAACAAATGATGTGCACCATTTATCATTCAGCAAACAAACGCCAATATATTTGGAAACTTTGGTAAAAATTTAATCATTTTCACACAAATCAACCTCAATAATTTAAATTGTTACTGATTTCTTGCAAATGAGGGCATTGCAAGATCTTAAGTGTGGGAAGGGGTTAAATTCTTTCGGATTTTAACATTTTTTACTTTATACACTTGGTTACCATTAAAAATACTAGTAAAGCAGTAGTTGTATTAGAATCTAGTGCTCTCTGATAAAAAAGAACAGCCCTAGTCTTATATACTGACTACCCAATTCTAGTAAAATTTTTCAAAATTTTCAATTAAATGAATTCAAAATCATGTTTATACATATTTATGAACGATAAAACTAGGTTTTAACACCGAAATTATTGTTACCTCGGAAAGGACATAAATTGAGAAACAAACTAAAATGTTAAAAATCATTTAAAATGGAATAGAGGACGATAAAAAGGAAAATAAAAGCCAAGTGTGGGAAAATTTACCAAGTTATTTTAAACATATGTCACATATATCTGTAACAAATAACTGAAAATACTTTTGCTTTGAACTAAACTAAACTGTTTTACCCGATGAAAGAAAAGAAGAGATGGATCTACACGATGAATCAATTCCATCATTAAAAGGAAGTAAAGTCTTCCGAAAAAGACACGCGCTTCTTGATTTAGGTCATGAAGTTGTCGTCCAGACCAGCTGTAGGTTGATGAAAAATCTAGAAAAGTCATCACTAAAATCAGCAGGAAATCCACGGACCTCAGCATTAAACAGGGTCGCCAAGTGGTCAGATTTATCCTAACCATGAGAAGGATTTATCTCGTACAATGGGGGGGCACCATGCAAATTAGCTGGATAAGACTAATGAATCAGATCCCCAGAAAGGATAATCTCCTTAAAGATTAAAAATCAGCTTTTAAGACTGATATTACTCAATCCTAGAGATTGACCTTAAAGATTGAGAATTCAAACTCATGGAATTCAATGATATCTAAACTCGAGCTTGAACGAGAAAATATTTTGATCAAAATTATAAACCGATTCATTTTCTGAAAACCCTATTTTTAATGCGTTCATTACCATTGAACGTAAAATCCTAGGAATTCACCTGGAATTCATTAGGTCACCTGAACTAAATCGGGTGTCAACCGTAAGAACGGTGGTTGCATAGTGGTCAAAGACAGGACCTTGTGCCATACCGAAAAATTATAAGGGTGAGCTTTACTATTGCTCCTACCAAGGATAGTAATTGCGTCCGACACGTTATAGACCATAATCAAAAGCATGTCACGGGACATTGCCTTAACAGTTGCTTGTTCAACGCTTTCCTTTCAACCGGATGGTAGTTTGCCGAAAGGTAATATACGGAACAAGTAAACTGGACGTGTTGCTTTCCAAATACAAGGTTAGCAAGTGGGTGACACAAAACCGCAAGTTTTGAGCTAAAATTTTCAAATCTGAAACCCACCAAACCCACAAAAATATTTTGCAAACACCGGTAAAGGGTTATTCCGGAAAACTTATCTAGGGTAAAAAAAAACTAGATTTAATTTTCAAAAGATCAAATGTTTTCATAAAGATCCAATTTCCTTAATGGATCTAAATTTTTATAGTCATGTGGGACTGTAAACCATATCGTTACTACCATTGTTTATACCGCCGTATAGAAATCACTGATGTACAAATTGTGAAGAATAAAGAAGTGATTCTAGTATTTCAAGACGATATTGCTTGAGGACAAGCAACGCTCAAGTGTGGGAATATTTGATAATGCTAAAAACGAACATATATTTCATAGCATTATTCCTCAAGAAAGACAAGCTTTTAGTTGCAATTGTTCTATTTACAAGTGATATTCGTTTAAATAATAAAAGGTGAAGACAAAAGACAGATTCGACGAATTGAAGACGCAAACGACCAAAAAGCTCAAAAGTACAAAAGACAATCAAAAAGGTTCCAATTATTGATAAGAAACGTCTCGAAATTACAAGAGTACAAGATTCAAAACGCAAAATACAAAATATAAAATTGTACGCAAGGACGTTCGAAAATCCGGAACCGGGACCAGAGTCAACTCTTAACGCTCGACGCAACGGACTAAAAATTACAAGTTAACTATGTATATAAATATAATATAATATATAATTAATTATATATATATTATATATATATATTAAAAACCGTCGGCAGAGAAAACTCCAAGGACTGAGCTGTAAAATTAACCTCCGCGACTCGCGGAGTTTGAAGAGCATTTTGCCGCGAGTCGCGGAGCCCCAAAAATCAACTCTGGCTATAAAGCCAACCGAATTCTGATCAAAATTATCATCTTTTCTTCCTCATTCATACGTAAAACTTATATATATATATATATAATTTATATTTTAATTTTAATTTTAATTCTAATAATAAGGGTATGTTAGCGAATGTTGTAAGGGTGTAAGTTGAAATTCTGTCCGTGTAACGCTACGCTATTTTTAATCATTGTAAGTTATGTTCAACCTTTTTATATTAATGTCTCGTAGCTAAGTTATTATTATGCTTATTTAAAACGAAGTAATCATGATGTTGGGCTAATTACTAAAATTGGGTAATTGGGCTTTGTACCATAATTGGGGTTTGGACAAAAGAACGACACTTGTGGAAATTAGACTATGGGCTATTAATGGGCTTTATATTTGTTTAAGTAAATGAAAGTTTGTTAATGTTAATATAAAGATTTACAATTGGGCGTCCCTATAAATTACCATATACACTCGATCGGACACGATGGGCGGGGTATTTATATGTACGAATAATCGTTCATTTAACCGGACACGGGAATGGATTAATAGCCACTAGAATAATTAAAACAGGGGTGAAATTACATTCAAGGGTAATTGGTGTAATTGTTAACAAAGTGGTAAAACCTTGGTTTACACGCAGTCGATAACCTGGTGTATTCATTAAACAAAGTATTAAAACCTTGTTACAATTCGAATCCCCAATTAGTTGGAATATTTAACTTCGGGTATAATAATAATTTGACAAGGACACTTGTAATTTATATTTATGACTGATGGACTGTTATGGACAAAAATCAGACGGACATATTAAATAATCCAGGACAAAGGACAATTAACCCATGGGCATAAAACTAAAATCAACACGTCAAACATCATGATTACGGAAGTTTAAATAAGCATAATTCTTTTATTTCATATTTAATTTCCTTTATTTTATATTTAATTGCACTTCTAATTATCGCACTTTTATTTATTTTATTTTATCGCACTTTTATTTTATCGTACTTTTTAATTATCGCACTTTTATTTTATCGCACTTTTATTATTCGCAATTTCATTATCGTTATTTACTTTACGCTTTAATTTAAGTCTTGTATTTATTTTATATTTTACATTAGGTTTTAACTGCGACTAAAGTCTTAAAATCGACAAACCGGTCATTAAACGGTAAAAACCCCCCTTTATAATAATAATATTACTTATATATATATTTGTATTTTTATAAAAGTAAACTAATATAGCGTTGAGCTTTGTTTAAAGATTTCCCTGTGGAACGAACCGGACTTACTAAAAACTACACTACTGTACGATTAGGTACACTGCCTATAAGTGTTGTAGCAAGGTTTAAGTATATCCATTCTATAAATAAATAAATATCTTGTGTAAAATTGTATCATATTTAATAGTTTTTCCTAGTAAAATATAAACTATTTTATATACACCTCGTACGACATCAGTGAGCCATTATTTATAAAGGTTCGTTGAGTGGAAGGTCGGGTGATCTCCACTGAGATGCACGACTGATTAAGCGGAGTGGCATATGCCTAGTCGTAGAGGCGTATGTGAGACCCTGGTGGAGTTCGCTTTACGAATGATTAAGGACTGTTAATAGTAATTATGGTATGAAGGTCATGTGTTATCGAGTGTACGTTACTTCAAGCAAATGTATATGTCAACTCTGAGAGCCCGAAGTGATTTCGTGGTGATTTGGAGTGGATGACCAGTGATGAGAATGGTCATGTGTTTTGTGGAATGCTAATTCCCCAGGATGTTATCATCTTGGCAGTGAGAATGTGGAGCCACATTTCTAAGTGGGGGAGTTTTTACTGCTGCCCAAGGAAGCTCCGGTGGTGTTATGTATAGTGAAATGTTGGAGCGTACCGTGCTAAGCCTTAATAGGTATTCGGAGTTCCTAACAAGGAAGAGTGACGGGTTGCTAATGTCGACTCGAGATCGTGCTTTACGATTGTGAGTTACAACTCTGGAATGTTATGCGTGAAGATTGTGATGATGGGATTGAAGGAAGTGTAAGGCTTCCTATGTAAGGTGATCGTGTAGTACCAATGTGCGGTATGAGACCAAATGTGAAGTTTGAGATCCCGGAGTGAGAGAATGAAGTTGTCGTTGCGGGTGCTCCTGTAGTGAAAAAAAAATCTGGGTTGTCATGAAACCCAGACAGTATAATTGAATGAGAACGAGTTTGATATCGTGGCGAATATCGTATTTTCCTTGTCGGGAAACGCAATCGTGGAGATTGTCAGTGGATTATTCCACTTTATGGACGAATGTGAGGCAGAGAGTGTCGATTCTGATTGTCTCACATCGAGACACGTGGATGTTGTTTGTTTGTGAGAGTGTGTTCCCTAGTGATGCGACTGTTAGTTGTATTGAAATGTTGAGATCATCCTTAACGGACGGTCTGGGTACGAAGGTTCACCCGGCGTGGAGAATATTTTTGTAGATCGTGTGGCGAGTTGCGGAATTTTGTGATGATAATTCACCGTTGACGGGATTATAGGATACGAATAGTCTTCATGCTAGTACTAGGAGGCCGTATTGTATGAATGTGTTGTAGGGTTTAGGAGAGATACCATGTGACAAATTGTTGATGTTTCGTCCAACTCGTGGTGTATTATTGTCATCCTGGATTAATCCAGTGACGAATGGTCGTGTGCGGATCGATTGATGGGAAAGTGGTGCTCCTAAGTGATTATTTTTGGGGTTACCGAAATTTCTTCGTTGAAAGAATGACCCAGTTGTGGAGCCGAAGGAAGTTTGTTCTCGGTCCAGGGAATGTTCATGAATGGCCGGTTGAGTAGTACGTTTATGAACCGGTGGAGTACGGAGTTTTAAGGAAGCATGAATCCTTCTCGATTGGGATTAATGCAAGGCATGGTTCACAACGTAGTGGAGTTAGTAGATTGCGTTGGGTGATATAGTTATGGAAGTAACTTGTTGCGAGTTGTAGCGAGAACTTGAAGGAATATGTGGTGCTGTTCGTATTTTCTTAAATGGAAATTATGGACGTTGAGTGTATGGTACGAGTTTAGATACTCGGCGTAGGAGCAAACGGTTGCGGTTGTTTTGTCTCGTGGGTTGATTACCCAATATCATAGAAAATGATGGAGTGATAAGGCCATTGGAAGAATATTATGAAGTTTTCAAGGTGTATTTCTGAGTGAGTGATGGAAGTTTTGGTTGAATGGAAGTGTGAAGTACGGTTGTTGCATTATGATGCGTTAGTGTACGAAGCAAGAAATTCGAATGCGTGATTACTACATGTGTGACTCCGTGTAGGAAGCGAAAATGTTCGAGGGAAAAGTTCTTGACTTCTAACATAGGTGCGGATCACGAGGGCGTGATCCAATGTAAGTGGGGGAGAGTTGTAACACCCGTTTTCACTTACGTGTTATTTCGAACGACATTCGAAAGATGAGGCATGTAAGCGTATATTTGGATCCTAAATAAAGTTGGATTTGATGTTCTAAAACCTTACCATTAGAAAGGAAATCTCATTACATTTCCAACGATATTTGATTCATCGAAAACGGAGTTCCGGTTTGAAAGTTACGACCAAAACAAGTTCGGAAAACTGAGTCAGTTAATCTGGACGCCGTCCAAAAGGCCTGATGGGCCAGCTATGACATTTTGAAGCTTTTAAAAGAGGGTGTTTGGGTCTTTTCACTTGGGGGTCATTTGGGCCATCAAAACTGATATAAACTCACCCTTATCCTCATTTTCACCCACAAACACTCCCAACCAAACCCTAGAGAGAGAGAGAGGAGTTTCTAGAGAGAGGAAGCTTGGATTAGTGATGAAGGTGGTGATTTTTGCCCAAATTGGAGTGGTTCTTGGTGCTTCTAGCTACTAGAGCTCGTTTTGGTGCTTGAGGTAAACCCTAATCCGAATTGTAGTGTTTGATTTCTTGTTTGAGTTAAGGTTTATGTTAGTTAGAGTTATAAACCCATTTATTGTGAAATTTGAGGGTTTTGGGTAAGACTCATGTAAGTAAGGCTAAATGGGTGACTTAGGGTTTCAATTGATGAAATTGTTAGTTTGGACCTTACATGTGTTGGTTAAACCTTCGAACACTTGTGTTGACTTGATTTTTTTGTGTAAACCCTAATTTAGGTCAAAATGGGTCAAATGGGTATTTTGGGTCAAGTAAGCTTGATTCAGTGTCAAATTAAATTTGGAGTCGAGTTTTGGTGAATCAAGTATGTAAATACTTGATTTAGGTGTTAATTGATGTTTTGAAAATATAACCACTAGTCGTTAGTGATTATGGGGCGTTTTATGACTTTGGTCAAAATGAGTAATTTGAATTAGGTCAAAAATTGAGGATGACACTAGTTTGGATTAAATGGATGTTAAATGCTTTTGTTAAGCGTTAAATGATGTTTTTGGATGTAATTACTCACGAGAAGTGATTTTGGGTTAAAATGATATTTTTAACATAATTCAAACATGGTCAAAAGCAATATGTGTCAATATTGCACGTATTGGGGTTTTGGTGCAATTGGCGTTTGAAATGATTACTACCTAAGTAGTAATATAGTGTTAAGACCTAGGTTTGGTCTAATTGGGGTAAAGTATGATTTTGGGTTAAATTGTACTTTGTTGTGTTGATTTGAATTACCACCCAAAGTGGTAATCAGTTTATGTCCATTAGGTGTTAAATGGTCGGGTTTTGGCGAGCAAGGTGTGATCCCTCGGCTAAGGAATGATTGTGTCGAATTCTCTTTTAGAGAATGTATATTTATGTGTAATTATGCCTATGTGTAATATAGGTGATTACTTGCTCAGATTTGAGGATGGAGATCATGTTGTACATGACTTCTGCGGGCATTCCAAGGTGAGTGGAATAATTATATGTGTATGTATATGATGTATTTATTTGCGTAGCGTGAGATGTGAAGTGTCGAAGTGTTAAGACGCCACATTTCACGTGACGAGTGAAGTGTCGAAGTGTTAAGACACCACTCCGGAATGTTTGACGAGTGAAGCATTGAGGTGATAAGATACCACTCGGGGTGAAGCATCGAGGTGTTAAGATGCCACCCGGGGTGAAGTATCGAGGTGTTAACATGCCACCCGGGAGTGAAGTGTCGAGGTGTTAAGACACCACTTCGGAATGTTTGATGAGTGAAGCATCGAGGTGTTAAGATGCCACTCGGGGTGAAGTATTGAGGTGTTAAGATGCCACCCGGGGGTTAGTAATACGAGGTGTTAAGTACACTAATGGATGTTGTGAACTCCGATGGTCTTTCGCGGGCACCATTCCCTTACGATTGGTTAACCATGGTTATGTGTTGTAGTGTAGCATATTATATTGTTCTAGTTATATGCTATTGTTTGTGCTAGCTTGCGTATTGGGGATTTAGCGTTGTACTTTGAGATGGTATGCTAATTATATTGCTAGCGTGTATGCTGTAATTGTGTAAGTGATTGCAAGTAAGTAGATTATATATGTATATGTATAATTATTGCATTCACTAAGCTTTATGCTTACCCGTCTCGTTGTTTACCTTTTTACAGGTATTATGTTATGAAGCTAGCTAGTTGTTAGACTAGATGCGTAGGAGTGCTTGGGCTCGAAGGGGTAGCTTTTGGTTATATGGACGCGGATTGGGGATTTGGTAGTCTCCGGGATTATGCTCTTGGTATTGGGTTGGGTTATAGAGTCCTAATCCGTCTAAAGAGATAAATGGGTCGAAATCGCTACATTATTTGTAAAATGGGTCATTGTGGACCCGGTGTTGTAAAACTTATTTTCATTGCGGAAATCTCTTAGCTTTACTTAATATGATGTATTGTGAAAGTTGTTTCGTTTAAAAGTGTCGGGAAGCGGGTTTTCCGCTCGTGTGAATTTGAAAAACTGATCAGGAACTTTTAGTTCATTTGGACGCCGTCCCAAGGGCTTGGATGCCGTCCAGTCCTTAAGAGCTGGACGCCGTCCAGATAACTGGACGCCGTCCTGATGTACTGCCCCAGAATTTTTTTTAGGGCGTGTTTGTGATAAAACGAAGTCGGGTTGTTACACCTCGCACCATCACCCCTAGTGGAGATATTCATCGTAAGAAATTCTCCATCTACTCCTATCTCCCCCTCACGGCTATTCCGAGGATCAAAATCGTCATGTTCATCATCACGGTGAGGACTTATTGGAGAAGAGTAGGAAGTAATTGGATGTCGAATTCTAGCACAAAACATTGCTTGAAGAGAAGTACGTCGAAGAACATCAAGATTTATTCTAGAAAACATACTACTAAAATATTCTTGCTCCAAAGCATCATAGTAATTTGGTGAATGTGAGGGTGATGGTGGAAAAGTATCAATCGGAACAGCAGCAGCAACATCTGATGTTGTCGGTGATGTCAGTGGAAGTGCGTGAGTTGCCGTGAGGGCAGGTGAGGATAAATGTGCAGTATTATTCTTATATGTAGGCTATACATACTACTAGTCAAATTTTTTTCAATCCCTTCTGATGGAGGTTGGGTAACAACCGGAGTTGTCACCAGCGAAGATTCTTTCAACACATCTGCCTTCATGACTTTAGTCTCATGTGACTCTGAAAAAGTAGTAGTACTACCCGTCGGTTTAGCTCTCGCGGAGATTTCATCCCAAACTCCTGAAGTCATTAATGTACCATGAGGTGGCACATCTCTTTCAGTTACAAACTCATCAACCAGACCCTGAGATTCAAGATCTGGAAGAGAAGTGGTTTGAACCAATGGATCAATTTCTTGAACCAAAGGAACAATCTGTTGGAAGTCTGATGAATTTTTCGAAGAAATGTCATGTTGACTCGTTTTTTATGGGATGCGTCAGATCTCCCTCATCAAGATAAGCCGGACCTCCAGGCCCTATTTGATGTTGAGGAAATACGATATCACTAGGATGAAGTATATCAAGAGGATTTCTTGCTGATACGTAGGGTGCCCTTTCAAGGTTTTTCGGCTCCCCTTCAGCCATTCTTGACTTCAATGATTGAGTTTCCTCAATTAATTGAGTCAACACATACTTTAATGCAGAGGAAGACTTTACTTTCTTTTGAAATGCCGAAGCACCTTTTCCAGTAAGATTTATTATTAAGTCTTGTTTAGAGTGGATGGGCTGATTGGTCTTTTTACCATCCGTGCTTTTAGCTCTCTTTCCTATCGAAGGTTACACTTCATTTAGTGTAGGGCTTATTGTTATTATTGGATGTGATACGGAGATGGGTGAAGGTGACCTAATTGGCTCTAAGTGATGATCCGTATCACCAATGGTTGGAGTAACTGTTTGGCGGGTGATAGGAGTCGAAGTCCTAGATCTAGTTACTCGTTGGGTTAAGGGAGTCTAAATCACCTCATCAGGCATATAACGTGTCCTCTTCTTCGTTAATTTGAGAGATGACTCAGTTACTGAAGAATCGGAGTCACTCCCCTCTGGTGTAGTGGATAGGGTAGGTTCAATCCTAAGTGGACTAGGTTCTATGATCCTCACGGATTGAGAAGGTCGAATAACCCTGTGGCATTTTAGGTTAACCCTAAATGAGGTGGAAGTTGGTCCAGGTTATGCTACGGGTTCCTCTACAACCTCTGGGGCTTGAACCACGGCGGGTTAAACTGGTTCTTGTTGTGCTAGGTTCGAAAGAGGTATCCCTACCGCCTCATAATATACGTGGATTCTAGTGTATAAGGGATTAGCTAACCTCATCAGCCAATCTGGTATTAGTGCTGAATTGATTATCAGAAATCACCGGGGTGCTCATCTTCACATCCCCAAAATGTACCATCTCCATACCCTGTGTACCCGGAACAGGAATATTGGCATTTGTACAAGTATTTATAGCATCATGAATGAAAATACGGAAAAACCTTTCACAAGGAATATATCAACTCCTTGTTTTGTCAACTTGTGCCTGGACTAGATCCCATAAGATGTCATCATAGTCTGGATTTTCTACGCTCATGAAAGAATAGAATAGCTTCAGCATGGGGACCGTCAAGCTATCAGATCCACTCCTCGTCATCAGAAAACACCTGTTAATGATCGAGAAGATCACATACCACCGGAAGTGTAGATACTTCTTCTGAAACTTAGCCGGTGTAACATTAGTGTCTCCACTATATTCAAGCTGGAATACAGAGTTCATCATCTGTTGAGTGGATGGAAATGCAGGAGCATTGTTCACAAGAGGAAGCTAAAAGATCCTCCTTAAATCAGCTTTTGTAATCCTCCTTAATCCATTAACCTCTTTGAGTTCAAACTCAAATCTAGAAGGTTCTCCCTATGGATTAGCAGCAATAGGTTGTGTAGCCTCAACAAACTTGATTGTTCTATTCAAAAGTCTCAAATCCACCTCAGGTACACTGACAGTATTGCTCAATGCACCCTATAATGTATGCCTTCCAAAAATAGCCAGTCAGTAGTTGCCAGGTATGTTGGTTTCAGAGTTGATGAAGTGATTGTTCGCCATTTAGCTGTTTTAATAAGAAATAGAAGACCACAATATGTTATCACAAAGCATATATCTCTATCCTTATTTCCTTTGAACACCTTTGTGTTTTTTAATTTTATGATTTTTCTAGATTTTCTAAGTTATAAAAAATCATTTATTCAAATTATTCACAAGTATTTGACAATCATGATAAGTAATCTAAGTATTCAAACAATTGAAATGAGTATCGTGATTAATCAAACAATAACTCCAAAAATCCAATCAACACTTAGTCATTTTTCAAATTCAAGAGCAGATTCGGTAACTATGAAAAATTGCACACTCGGTAACCAAATATGCTATTCTTTTCACTTTGATGAACTAGATTAAACATGCAAGTTTTTCAAAATCAAATAATGAAATGTTTAAACTACCTAAAATTAGACTCGGTATCCAGACCAGATCTCAGATTCGGTATCTTCAAATTTCATATATCATAACCTTAACATGCAATTCTAGTCATATAACATTCAAGATCTCAACTAGAAACGATTTTAAAACTTAAAAGATCGGATTATCATGTTAACATGTAGAACAGACTCGGTACTATTGCAAGAACACATTCGGTACGTACTGAATCTATTAAAACATCAAATAAACATGCAATCAGACTCGCTTCATTGATAGATCAACATCTCAATCACTGATTAAACTTTATCTCATAGCATTTAGTCACATATATCTGATTTAATCTTAATTTTAAGGTTTATATCAGATTCAGTTTTGTTCAAAGTTTTTACAAATTAAGGATCTAAATCATGTTAGATAATATCTTTTCTAGTTTATATGCTTTCATTCATCTCAGATCTATAACATCTATATCACAAACTTGATTAAAAAGAAGAATTACCAAAGAATTGAAGTAAATCAAGAACGGACTTGGTAGATTAGCACAGACTCGGTAATATAATCAGATTCTGTATCAGATTAAGAAAGTGTAAGAGTCTTTGACTTCGACTCTTCTATTTATAGATACCGAAAATGATTCAGAATTGGGCCTTACCGAATGGTCCTAAAATACCGAATGCAGTCCATTTTCAAACTTTAACCAATTTAACTTCAAATTTTGATAACTCAATATTAGGAAATTCACAAGTTTATAATATTTTCCTTTAAAATTCAAGATTGAGTGAATTTTGAGCATTTTGAGACTTACCAAATCTGAACTTTTTGTTGTCAGACTCGGTATGATGCTAAAAATAGCATTTATTCATGAAAAATTCAAATCTTTTTCGATTTTAACTTTTGAAATTTTTACAGATTTTCCACGATAAAGGTTTGTACTTAGAAAAATTTGAATTATGTACAAAGCATAAATCTTCAGTGATACCAATTGTTAAAACGGATTGCATACTGAGATGTATACAAGCCAAAGTGAATTTTATCATAGTAAAACACAAGATTTTATGAATTCGCTTTTAAAAATCAATTTCCTTTTTCATTTTCTCCCTTTCTCACCCTCAAAATGTGATATACATACAAGTAAATCACCATTTTGACTTTTCCACAAGAAAAATGAATAACTCCCCCTTGAAATATGATATCAAACAGTTACCTCCCCCTATCGTAACTATTAAAAAATAAGCCCGGAATGTTAACAGGTAAATAAAAGCTCCCCCTTAAAGGATAATATCTAAAGCACAAGAGATCATTTGCTCCCCCTAGAAAGTATTTACTCCCCCTAAACACAATATCCCAGGAATAAGTCCCAATAATACTAAGGAATTAAGCACTATACTCAACCATGTCAATTTGTTGAATCAACAACTTTAGCCTAACTTCATCTAAACGTTTAGTGAACATATCGGCTAATTGTACTTTTGTAGGCACGAAGTATAATTCTACATCCTCCTTTTCTACATGATCCTTAATAAAGTGATAACAAATATCTATGTGTTTAGTCTTAGAATGCTGGAACGGGTTGATAGTAATTGCAATTGCACTCTGTGAATAATTGTATATCGGGGTCTTAGTGATCTTAAAGCCATAGTCTAGTAGTTGAGTTTGCATCAACAAAACTTGTGAACAGCAATGAGCTGCATCAATGTACTCAAACTCAGCCGTTGACAATGAAACACAGTTTTATTTCTTGGATGACCAACCAACTAACCGATTCCACAACATCTGATTTGATCTAGATGTGCTTTTCCTATTAACATAGAAACCTCCATGATCCGCATCAGTATAAGCAGTGAGAGTGAAATCAAATCCATGTGGATACCAGATTCCAAGATTAGGAGTACCTTTAGGTACTGAAAAATCCTAACCACCACTTTGGAGTGGGATTTCTTAGGGTTGGACTGAAAGTGGGCACAGACAGTTACAGCAAGTTTAATGTCTAGTCTACTTGCAGTCAAATAAATTAAAGAGCCAACCATGCTTCGATAAAGCGTTATATCAAAGGGTTCTCCATTTTCATCAGCATTTAACAAAGTCCTCATTAGGGTTGACATTGTTCACAAATCAGTTATTTTAAAATGTTTTAGCATGTCGTTAATGTATGTTGTTTGGCTGATAAAAATATCATTTGTTAATTGTTTGACTTGTAACCCCAAGAAGAAATTGAGCTGGTCAAGCATGCTCATTTCAAATTTGTTGGCCATAAGGTCACCAAATTCTTTGCATAAGGTCGGGGACGTGGAACCAAAAATAATATCATCAACGTAAATTTAAACCAAGAGAATGTGACCTGGTTTTTACAGATGAAGAGCGTTGTATCAATCGTTCCACGAGAGAAGCGATTTTCCAGCAAATACTTTGTCAAGGTCTCGTACCATGCACGCAGTGCTTGCTTTAGACCATACAAAGCTTTCTCCAAGTAGTAGACGTGGTTCGGATGAATAGGAGCGACAAAGCCTTCTGGTTGATCAACATAAACGTCCTCTTGAAGATGAACATTCAGAAAAGCTATTTTGACATCCATTTGAAACACCGTAAACTTCATGTGAGAAGCATAAGCAAGAAACATACGAATAGCCTCAATCCTTGCAACTGGAGCAAATGTTTCATCATAGTCAATACCCTCTTATTGTTGATATTCCTTGGCCACAAGACGTGCCTTATTTCTAATCACAACCCCCTCAAAATCCTTCTTGTTCTTGAAAATCCACTTAACCCCTATTGGTCGTTGACCCACTGGTATTGGAACTAATCACCACACTTTCAAACGTTTAAATTGACCTATCTCTTCTTGCATTGCTAACACACAGTTCGGGTCAAGTAAACCTTGAGCAACCGAAGTTGGTTCAACTTTACTAAGAAAGGCAATATATAAACACATATTCCGAGTAGCCCTTCGAGTTGAAACTGGAGCAGTTGCATTACTAATGATAAGATCAATTGGTTGACTTTTAGTCCATTGGTTGTTATGTGGAAGAGGTCCTACATTAGTGGTATCCATTGAAACATCAACCGTTGTTGACGTCGAGCCATGATCCTCTTGTTCTGATGTAACAGTGTCTAATGGGTTAGTTTGAGTTTCTGGAGAAACATCTGGAATTGTATCAATTGATGTGTCTTGAATCGGTTCAAGATAATTATCAGGAGGTGGGAGGGAGGATGAAGAAGCAGCATGTGAATCAGTTGGTGGTATATCTTCATCATAAAGACTTTTTGTGTCTCCACAGTATTGGATTGTGATGGTGTTTCCGTTACATCATGAACATCTGAGTTCCATTGAGGAGTGTACAGACTATCAATCAAAATATCCAGCTCCTCTGCTGTGACTGTACGAACACCCTTCTTCAAGAAAATTGAGTTTTGTGCGGAAGAAGTAGTAGCCAGGTTAGGATCGGGTTTTGAACTGAATTGTTCAAAAGCCATCCCCGATAACTCATCAAATTTAAGATTAATGCTTTCCTTGATCGTCTTTTTCCTTTTGTGATAGATATGATAAGCAACCTTGTTTGATGAGTAACCGAGAAATATGGCTTGATCGCTATGAGGATGAAACTTTCTGAGGCTGTCAAAATCGTTAAGCACATAGCATATACAACCGAAATACGAAAATATTTGACATTCGGGCGTCTACCATATAATAACTCATACGGAGTCTTATCAAACCGTTTGTTTATGATACAGCAATATTGGGTATAACATGCAGTTGAAATGGCCTCCCCCCTACATTTACGGAGGTAGTTTGGAGTAGGCACTCATCGGTTGAGCTGCCTCGCACAATGTACGATTACATCGTTTGATAACTCCATTCTGTTGAGGGGTTCTTGCAGCAGATAACTGATGTACAATTCCTTGGTCTTTCAAATAACTATCAAATAGGTCATTCTTAAATTCCGTCCCATTATCAGTTTTGATGCTTTTAACATGTTTGTTAAAAGAGCTTTGAGTCTTTTTGATGAACTCAATGATAATGGTGGGGGTTTCAGACTTGGTCCTCAAAAGAAAAATCCATGCATATCGTGTATAATCATCTACGATGACAAGCACATATTTCCGGCCACCGAGACTAGAAACTCTCATGGGTCCACATAAGTTCATATGAAATAATTGCAAAGATGATGAAGTACTAGGGTTTTGCTTTAGCGGATGATTAGTCCGTTTCAGCTTACCCATTGCATATGATGGACACACATGATACTTATCATATTGAAAGCTGGGAATACCATCAACAAAGTCTTTAGAGACTAGTCGATTGATACCCTCGTAATTCAGGTGTGACATTCGATGATGCCATAACCACGAACTTTCTTTTGTGGAACGAGTAGTCAAACACATGTTTCCATGTGATGGTGCATCACTGAGGTCAATAGTGTATAGTGAATCACAACGTTTACCAATAAGAATATCATTTCCATCGGTGGATTGCACCGAGTATTGACGACGTTTAAAAAGAACTTTGAGATGTCCATCGCAGAACTGACTGACACTAAACAAACTGCACCCCAAACCCTCAACATATGAGACCCGTTTGATTGTTATGGCATTTTTCACATAATCTCCATATCTCATTATTGCTGCAATCTCATCATTTCCAAATGTAACCGTTCCTAGGAATTTGTCAACGTAATTGACAAGTAAGGACTTATCACCCGTCATGTGCCGAGAACAACTAGAGTCGATATACCAAACACACACATTGAAACCCTGTAAACATTAAGTTTCCTAGAGTTTAGGTATCCAAAGTTTCTTAGGTCCTCTACGGTTAGTACCAACAACAAACTTTGGATCACAAATAAATGTATCACATAATGCAGTATGCAATTTAGACATTAAAGCATCATTTAAAACTACATTACATGAAACATCATAAGTAATATCAAGGTTTACATGATCGTAAGAATTTATTACACAGAACTTATTCCAAGTAGATGTTTAGTTCACAGAAGTAAATTTAAAAACACGTGATGACTTCCTAGGTTGACTAGCAGATTTCTTGGTTTGGTTTGCTACTTTCTTAGTCTTTGACTTAGGAACCCATACACACTTGTAATTCCAGTTTGGATTATAACTTGTGACACAAAAAGCATCTTTGTTAGTGAGACGTCCAAACTTTTTAGTTGACATTTGATTAGATTGATTTTGCAAAATTTCCATTTTGATTTTACATTCCTTTGCATCGTACTTACTCAAATCAGGTTTTGGACACGTGTGTTGGTTTGAAGACTCCATTGGTTTCTTTAAAAGACTTTCCTTTGTATGTTTTGATATTAACATTAGAAGAAGTTTTTCACTTGAACAAGAACCATCTAGATGATGTACCTTCTTAACAATGAATTATTTTGAAGGTGCAACTTTTGAAACACTTTTCTCAAGATGAGAACGTAAAGGATTTTTAAGAATAGTAATGGGTTTGGAAACAGTACATTGTTGTTTACACTTAACCTTCTTATCAATCCCTTCAGCACACTCAGAAACTTTATTCACACAAGGCATCCTTAGTGGTGAATCATTCAAACAAGTAGAAGTTAATTGTGGTGTCTGTGCTTGTAAAGTAATTTGCTTTTGTGTGTTAGCCTGTTTTAGTTGAACTATCTTATGATTTAAGCTTTGAATCTCAAGACATAAATCCTTGGCAGACACTAAAACTTCACCTTCAGGCACAAGACCCATAAATTTAACCAATTGTTTAACCAAAACGGTCCATTGGTGAGCAAGACCGTCGGGACCATTACCAAAAAGCGCCTTCTAAATCCACCGCAAACAAGCTAGACCAAACCCTTATCCTTGTCCTTCAATGTGCCACAATCTATAAAAAGTTAAACAACGAAGGAGTAAGCTACAAAGCTTAATGAGTGCAATATTTATACGCATACATACTTAAACCACTTACTTACGCAACTTATACATATCCGCATACAAGATAGCATCACTAACGCAAATAATGCTACCGAGTACAAGCTAGCATGTTATTTGCATAATCAAGAATATAACACGCTACACTACCAATATACAACATATAAATGCAAAATGGTTAACCATTCCTAAATCTACTAATCATCAAATGAATAGCACCAACAACCCGCGTACAAGGCCAACAAAAACACCTCCCGGATGGCACTACCATCTACACCCGAATGTGGTCAACAAAAAGTGTGGTCTCATTGGTAACATTTCCCACATCCTCACAAGTGGACAACGAAGAGTGGAATTCAAAGTAATCACACTCACCACTTTCCCCAAACGCAATGTGGCCAACGAAGAGCGAGTCTTACATTAGATACCTCACTCACTATAATGCACCAAGTGGCCAACGAAGAGAAAATCCTTCACAATTGGATAGTACTTGACACTAAACCCGCAAGTAAACAATTTACATACACATACATATAAATACTCCACTCACCTTGAGCAATTCGATGAGTCACAACCTCTCTAGGACTTTAAGCTTGATCCAAGAGCAAGTCACCTATCATAAATACAACATCAAGCTATAAACACTAGTAGCTTGACCCAAAAACCCCCAAGTGCCAATTTGATCCAAATTGCACCCAAACCACCAACTAGGTCAAACATGACCCAAATTCCCTAAATCACTAAAAACTAGTGATTTGGTCCCAAGCTCAACAAAATACAACACATGGTCATGTGTTTGGAGCACTCCATGACCCAATTCAACCAAATGACCCATTTAACCCAAATTGGGTTTACACCCAACATTAACCTCCAAAGACACCCATTTAGGTTCCATTCACCAACAACATCACTAATACTAGTGATTATACCCAAATTGAAAGCCTACACATGACCAAAATGTTTTCCAACCCAAAACCCATCAACATAGGTCAACAATACCCACAACTAGCTTCAAACACCCATTTGTGAGCTACATGCATTCTATCAAGAACAAGCAATACCAAACCCTAACACCAAACTGAAAGAAAATCAGAGTTAGGACATACCACTAGTATCACAAGATAGCTAGAAACATGATGAACAAGGTTAACTCTTGCACTTTGGTGAGATTTAACCTCCTTCTTCTCCAAATCAGGTTTTTTCTCTCAATAAATGGGTTTCTCACTCTAGAATATTTGAGAGTGTTTGAGTGAGTTGAAAATGAAATTGAAGTGGATCTAAAACTGATCCATCAACTAAATGGTCGTTCATGAGAGAAAAGACTAAATTGCCCACACTTAAAACCCTTATTAAAACATAAAAGGGTATCCTGACCCGCGTACAGCCGCGTCGCGGCTCCCCAAGCCCGCGGTGCGATACCAAGTGTAATTCAGTTCCTAAACTTGTCTGAAACAAAGCCATCAATTCACGTTGATAGCAATGGCGCGACCCCATATATCTGCGGCTCGATTCTAAGTGTTTTTCGACATTAGAATCTTTCAAACAAATCACCATCAGATACAGTGCATAGCCACAGCATGGCTTCTTGGCCCGTGGCGCGGCTCCCTCTGAGAATGAAATTTGGGGTGTTATATTTCGCGGATGCATTTCTCTGATAATTGCGCTTTATCTTGTTCGGCGAAGTGTAAAATCAGCTTGTATCCGGTACATAATTCTTCTGGAAGGTCTTTAAGCTTGATCTTAAGTTTATACAAGTCACTTGATCAGACTCTGAAGCTCTTATTGTCTGGACATAAGTGCATGATAGATTAGGGTTTAGTGTATGTTTGCAGTGTGTGTAATTCTTGTAACTTCTTGATCTCTTCAACCGGATGCACATAGGATCTAGGTCATGGTTAGATCTTCATAACTGAGCTTCAATTAAGTGCCGGTATGTGATGACCCGGGAATTTCCGACTAAATTTAAACTTAATCTTTATATGATTTAGACATGATAAGCAAAGTCTGTAATATTGAGTCTCGAAAATTTTGGAACTATTTCATGATATCATTTGACCTTTGACTATCTCCCGACGATTCACGAACAATTGTTTGTAAATAAATAAATATATAAATATAAATGTAAGTAGTGAAAATAATAAAATACAATTGAATCATTAGAACTAAAAACATAAAATAACATACAAGATAAAAAGTTGATATTAAAAATGAAACTATATATATTTTGTGATATATTTTGAATGTATAGATAATAATTATTCAATAAAAGTTAATATATAAATACCACATAAGTAATAATACAAGTATAACTATAATTGTTAAAATGATATTGTTATTACTTCTAATATTAATGTCAATACTAATGATATTAATATTATTTTAAATATATAATCTATAGGTACGAAAGTGATATATATAATTTGTAATAATATTATCATTACTAATATTATTATTAACATTAGTAATATTAGTATTACTATTATAATTAGTATTATATTGTGATAAATAATATTATTATTATCAATTTTATAGATATTATATTCATTATCATTAATAATAATATAATATAATTGTTGATACCATTATATTATTATAAATTCTTATTTTTATTTATAATATTAAGTGTATTATTATTATAATTATAATTACTAATTAATAAGAATAATTATATAAGGTAAATATAGATATAATAATACAGATGTATAAACACATATAAAATATGAAATTATACAGTGTATATATATAGTTATACAGAAAATATATTTCAGATATATATATAATTATATAAAGTACTGCTATATAAATAAAAATAAGCAGATATAAAAAGAAAATCCAGTAAGATCACGAGCAGGTTTAAAGGATCCCTTTATTTGCTTTATATCACCATCTGGTTTTTGTTTTCTTTTTATTTTTCTCCCACTCTGTTTCTGTCGATTGTCCTACTCCATCAAAACATTCGATCAAGTTTTATTTTTGATATAACTGAACATTCATCCATCATCATTATCAATTATCACGGTTCATATCTATGTCTATTAAAATCTAACAGAAATTTGAAGAAGAAAAAGCCGATATTCCTGTTTCTTTTTCATTTTATCCAAGTCACCAATTTGTAACGATTTTGAAAATCTAAAAATACAGTTCAATTGGAAATCACGTGTTTAATCTATCTGCAAAATTATAGATTTTAATTCTTTATATTCATCAAGAATTTCTGAAGTCAAAGATTAGGTTTTCAAAGTCAAACAACGTTCTTCAATCGAATTCGAGTTCGTGTTTATGTTTTAGGATCAATTGATTATTCATAGAGTTTTAAGGAACATTTTACTACCTATTTCGTGTTATGTTCTTTGTCCAAAACGCTCTCAATTTCAAAATCATATATATTTTTTTTTGGCATCCGTCGAGCAACAGCAGAATTTTTTTTTATTATATTTTTTTTATTAATCCATTTAACCAACGTTTAGGAGTTGGATGATAAATCTTAAAGGTGATTTGGTAACTGAATTTGAACGATAGATTTTGGTTTAGTCGTTGGATTTTTTTTTTTTTTGGATTAAAGAAGAATGTGAAGTAGAAATAAGGAAGACGAGTTATATATTTATGTTCGTGGGTTTTTAATCAGAAAAGATGTGATAGAGCCCTGGTCTAGGATGTTAGCGGGTGGACAAGGGGTCGCGAGTTCGAGCCTCGCTTGAGGCATTACTTTTTATAAAAAAAAAAACTTATTGGTAGATTTCTTTTTATTTATGTTATATTTATTATCATTATTAATTCTTATTATTATGGTTATTATCATTATTTTTGTTTATGTTATTATTATTAGAATTAATAGTATTATCCTTAAACATTATTATTTTGACTATGAGTATGATTATGAATTAAATATTGAAGTATTAGGAATATATCTTTGTGACTATAAGAAAGTAAATTTAACAAATGTATGACTAAATTTATTGTATGAAATAAAAATAAGTATAGTAAAATATAGTTCATGAAAGCGAATATTATATTAAAAAATGACTAAAAATTTTAATTAAGTTATAAGTGACAAAGATAAAAATATAAATATATGTATATAACTCAAGTATCACTATTATTATCAAGATGATTATCATTATTAATATCATTATTAGTAAAAGTATTTTTTTATATAGATATCGTAGTTATTATTATTACTATTATTATTATTATTATCATCCTTACTATTAAAGTATTAAAATTAACATTTGTAATAAAAATTATCATTTATAATAAGATTATCTTTACTATTAAAACTATTCTTATTATCATTAGAAAATCATTAATATCAAAACTATTTTTTTAAGCAGATAAATATTTTGTACATAAAATATATTAGTTACATATACTATAATTATATTAAAATTTCACAAAACTATATCTATCAAACCTTTTAATATTATTTATATAAATATATATACATAAAAATTAAATATATAATATATAACTTAAGATATAATAAATAAACTTGTTCGATTACGATTATGTGTATTAATAAATATACAAATGATATAGGTTCGTGAATCCGAGGCCAACCCTGCATTGTTCAGTTATTCAATGACGTCATATGTATTTTTACTACAAAATACAGTATTGTGAGTTTCATTACTCCCTTTTTAAATGCTTTTGCAATATACATTTTTGGGACTGAGAATACATGCGCTACTTTTATAACTGTTTTACGAAATAAACACAAGTAATCAAAACTACATTATATGGTTGAATGATCAAAGCCGAATATGCCCCTTTTGCTTGGTAACCTAAGAATTAGTAAACCGATCTACTAATTGACGCGAATCCTAAAGATAGATCTATTGGGTCTAACGAACCCCATCCAAAGTACCGGATGCTTTAGTACTTCGATGTTGTTTTTATCATGTCCGAAGGATTTCCCAGAATGATAGGAGATATTCTTATATGCATTTTGTTAATGTCGGTTACCAGGTGTTCAATCCATATGAATGATTTTTGTCTCTATGCATGGGACGTATATTTATGAGAACTGGAAATGAAATTCTTGTGGTCTATTAAAATGATGAAAATGAATGATTATGATAAACTAATGAACTCAACAACCTTTTGGTTGATACTTTAAAGCATGTTTATTCTCAGGTATGAAAAAAATATTCCAATGTAACACCCTAGGCAAATCCCACATCGCCCACGAACATGAGTGATCATGGGATTATAAGGTAATACTCACGCTTAAATGACACAACGCGTTTTGGGATCACAGGCTGAGTAGAAGTGCGAGTACGTTATGGTTAAGCGTGCTCGGGCGAGAGCACTACCAGGATGGGTGACCTCCTGGGAAAGTGCTTCTCGTGTGTGGTCGCCAAGAAAAAGCCGTGCGCCTGCGGGCAAAGCGGACAATATTGTGGTCATGTTAAGCTGGGGTGTTACAGAATGGTATCAGAGCCACTCATGTGCCGTTGGGGGTGGTGGGGCAAACCTCATCGAGGACGATGAGTCCCTAAGGGGGGGTGAATGTAACACCCTAGGCAAATCCCACATCGCCCACGAACATGAGTGATCATGGGATTATAAGGTAATACTCACGCTTAAATGACACAACGCGTTTTGGGATCACAGGCTGAGTAGAAGTGCGAGTACGTTATGGTTAAGCGTGCTCGGGCGAGAGCACTACCAGGATGGGTGACCTCCTGGGAAAGTGCTTCTCGTGTGTGGTCGCCAAGAAAAAGCCGTGCGCCTGCGGGCAAAGCGGACAATATTGTGGTCATGTTAAGCTGGGGCATTTGCTCATTTTAGAGATATTACTTGGAGTCGTTCATGACATATTTCAAAAGACGTTGCATTCGAGTCGTTGAGTTCATCAAGATTATTATTAAGTCAATTATAGTTGGATATATTATGAAATGTTATGCATGTCGTCAACTTTTGATGTAATGAAAGTTTGTCTTTTAAAAACGAATGCAATGTTTGTAAAATTGTATCATGTAGAGGTCAAGTACCTCGCGATGTAACCAAATGTAATGTATTCGTCTTGATAGATTAGGATGAGTTGTTATAGTTGGTATCAGAGCGGTGGTCTTAGTGAACCAGGTCTTGCATTAGTGTGTCTAACTGATAGTTGTTTAGATACATTAGTGAGTCTGGACTTCGACCGTGTCTGCATGTCAAAAGTTTTGCTTATCATTTTTGTCGGAAATCATATGTTTATCATCCTTAGGAAATTACTTGCTTATCATTCTTAATCTAGACATATCTTATTTCCTGGATTGCATGATTAGTGTATAGACAAAAATTCATATCTTAGCGTATCTGCTAATTCATATCTTAGCGTATCTGTTACTGTAAACTTTGCCTTACATATTCCGTAGATTCCTCCGTAACTTATGGGATTTTAGTATTATATATGCATATGTAAATTATGTATTGCAGGGTACTAATCTACATCCTATAATCTATTTCTTATCAAAAATCCTTCATCTGATTGTACGAGATGAATCTCTCAACTAGTTCGAGTCCCTCAGATTCCGATAGCTATTCTGATAGTTATTCCGACAGCTATTCCGACATGGATATTCACCTAAGCTCCGAAAGCAGTGTAAACGAAATGGATCAACCAACTAGTCATCTTTAATTCATTTGATGGGTTCGTAGTCTACTTAATCATTGGATACAAGAAGAAGCGATCCCTTCCATCCGCCATATTGTCCGCTGGGCAAAAAACCTGAAGCATTCACCGGCGAACCAATTCGAAACACCATTTTCACACTCATTTCCCGAATATCTCGCCACGATTATATACTATCTCAAATTTAAAACCTTATTCATCCACTCGTTCCGACTGACAATCATCCCAGAATAATAGAAGAAGTCAACGAACTTCGCGCTCGAGAAATAAATTTGGAGAATATGTGCAAAATTTACCAGCTTCAGCAACATCATCGGCACCAACAGTACCATCAGTAACAGCAACCGTACCATCAATAATTCATGCATCAACATCTCATTCTGTACCTCGAACATAATCATCGTTCCACATGACGTTCTACATCATTTATCTTCGTTCGACATGGTGATTATGTAATCTCAAATGTTTTAGAGATTATATATTCTTGTTCTAAAGGTAAATCAAATGAGTCTAATATCATATTAACTCATTAAATCCATGATTTCATTTGAAGAAAATATATATGTAAATATATTTTCACAAAGATTGTAATTAAAAATTCTTTCGTACAAACTGTTAATGGTGAAAATATTTTAACGGGTAGGTAATACCCGAGGAATATTTAGATTTCACATTAATAAGTTACACTATACATTCTTCGAATTTGATTCAACGATCATTTACTATCCTATTTACAACCACCGATATACGTATCCGTTCACCAAAGAATAACTATTTTCATTCAAATTCAATTTCATATTTGGATTTTGACCTATCAGAATTCAACAAGTGGCATAATGAAGAAATAATGGACACAATAAAAATTGATTAGAAACAAACTAATTAACAATATGAAATTTTGTTAAGAATCCACGCTAACTGTTCCTAGCTAACTGTTCCTAGCTAACTGTTAATTTCGTATTACATTTTAATTATCGCAATTTATTTATCGCAATTTATTTTATCGCAATTTTAATTCTCACAATTTTATTTATCGTCATTTAATTTCTATTATTTATTTTACGCACTTTATTTATCGTCATTTAAATACTGTTATTTACGCATTTAAATATCGGGACACGTATACAAGGTTTTGACATATCATATCGACGCATATATATATATATATATATATATATATATATATATATATATATATATATATATATATATATATATATATATATATATATATATATATATATATATATTATTTGGAATCACCATAGACACTCTATATGCTGTAATGTTAGAGTTCGCTATATAGGGTTGAGGTTGATTCTATAATAATATATATACTTTGAGTTGTGATCGAGTCTGAGACATGTACACGGGTTACGATACGTATTAATTAATTCGAATATTATATATTAAACAACATATGAATTATTGGATTGTTAATTGTGGACTACCGACTGAGGACTACTAACAATGGACAATTAAAATGAATTAAAATATTGATTATAACATATGAAACTAAACAATTCTTCAAGTTTGCCACTTGATTTCATCTTAAACCTCATTTGTATCTTGATGATTCCAATATGCGTTCAAACCTTTCATGATTCTTAAAAACACCTCAATCGAGAGGATGAACCAACCGCACTTCATCTACGGAAGAAAAGATTGATGCATATAGTTATGCACCTGAAAACACTCGGAACCTGTGTAAACGTTTAACACGTGTCTGTTCTAGCTCCTTTGGCATTGTTATTACCGAAAATAACATTTCAACTTTTTTTTTCCAATTAGCCAATTTTATCATAGCTTCAGCAATTCAACTTCAACTTCCATTCGAATTAGCCTTATTATAACCTCGATATATAAGTTTGCCTATCGTCATCGTTACTGGGGAACCGTTTATATTCCACCACATTAGCAGTAAACTTACCAGCAACTTCAATGAATTTGGACTTTCTGAAAAATCATTATATTCATTGAAACCCCATCATGTATACATCTATACCCTGTAACAATAATTGCCATACCAATTACCGAGAATCAGCAATCAGTATTTCGAATCTCATAGTATTTCTACATCAATAGTTATATGTATACATATAACAATTATCTCCTAGAATTACGACCTTCAATTCTGAAATTTTGAAAAGCACCCAGCCTACGAATTAATACATTGAACTTTGAAAAAGCTGAATGAGGCAGCAGAAACTATGGCCAACTGTAAACGACCTTAATCGTCGAAAGTTTGATGATAAAGAATAGTATGTTGGAAAAGCTCAGAAAAGTTGAAACTGAAAAACTGATTGAGCAAACTACGAAGAAGTCTCTGAATAAATCACAAGGACTAAACTTGTACATTAAGAATCCTGATGATTCTGTTTCTGATGAAATCTTTAGCGAATACCTTGCTTCTGACTCCAAACTCTTGCGGACAAATTTTCTTCACCATCCTTCGATATTAGAAATTCCAAGATATCATCGTATCTTTCATAATAAATATCCTCCATATTTCTGAAGATATTTTCATAACTATTCTTATCTAAAATTATTAATCTCTTCGCGCTATCAGTGTTACATCATATAAGAAACTGTTAGTTTCTATATTCTGTAAACTTTCGAGATTAAATTATGAATGATATTGAAGTAGTGTTGGGAACTGAAGCATGAATTAGTATAATATAATGACACTTGATCAACGTGATTATATTACAGTAAGTTATGCTAAGTTTCTAATGAAACATGATGATTCACAGGCTCTAACGTCATCATGTGCCATGTTACATGACTCTTGTATTCTATTTAAACCTCTAAAATATCAAGAAAATATTTTTTGATGATTCGGTCTTTTTCAGGGTATTCTGGTAATTTAACCAATCAAGATCGTGCCATTACCATTCCCTTCTTAGAACATTAACAATGTTTATTTTGAAATTTAAATCTGCGAATTCTGGACCATTACAAGAGATGCCTAACCGCAAGAAGAAGAAACGAAGGGACAAAGCTCCAAAATAGAAATTGGAGTATAAATCGCAGCAAATAGGAGGGAGTATTAATCGTGGATGACAATGATTATAGGAAACAGTAATAGGGATATTGAAAAATAAGAGGAGATACAAAGCCTGATAACAACGTATAAATTACAAACCGTGGATATTAATAGGAATAGCAATATAAAGACACAGTATAATTAAGAATAGTATCACCCCAAGGTTATATTAACACTAAACAGATTTTTCTGGTGGAAGATTGAAAAGAAGGATGATAAAAATGATAATTAGGAAAATATTAGGGATTAGAACTGGACTAAGCATTTTCACAATCTTTTGGATGTATGAACTAAGAAAGAAAGTATAGGAATGGTGAGAATAATGGAACGGAGGAGTTTAATGTATAATGGAAATATCAGACAGAGTAATCGAGGCAGATCACCGTATTTAATTATAGAGATTTTTAATCTCCTTATTCGCCGAAGAATCAAAACTCTCATATTTTGAAGATTTTTTTTAAATCCCTTGAATTCCGGAATTCAATCGCGACTACGTCAAAAGTTATGGAAAATCTCCATTTCTTCATCTCTATCTTTTGTGATAGCTTCATTCATACGCTTCGATTAATCAAATCATTTTATCCATATTACTCAATGATGATAAAACTCCATTTATCAACTCATATTCTTCATGAAAACATTTTTATTGTTAACCATGACCACCTCACTCAAATTTCGGGACAAAATTTCTTTAACGGGTAGGTACTGTGATGACCCGGGAATTTCCGACTAAATTTAAACTTAATCTCTATATGATTTAGACACGATAAGCAAAGTCTGTAATATTGAGTCTCGAAAATTTTAGAACTATTTCATGATATCATTTGACCTTTGACTATCTCCCGACGATTCACGAACAATTGTTTGTAAATAAATAAATAAATAAATATAAAGGTAAGTAGTGAAAATAATAAAATACAATTGAATCATTAGAACTAAAAACATAAAATAACATACAAGATAAAGAGTTAATATTAAAAATGAAACTATATATATTTTGTGATATATTTTGAATGTATAGATAATAATTATTCAATAAAAGTTAATATATAAATACCACATAAGTAATAATACAATTATAACTATAATTGTTAAAATGATATTGTTATTACTTCTAATATTAATGTCAATACTAATGATATTAATATTATTTTAAATATATAATCTATTGGTACGAAAGTGATATATATAATTTGTAATAATATTATCATTACTAATATTATTATTAACATTAGTAATATTAGTATTACTATTATAATTAGTATTATATTTTGATAAATAATATTATTATTATTAATTTTGTAGATATTATATTCATTATAATTAATAATAATATAATATAATTGTTGATACCATTATATTATTATAAATTCTTATTTTTATTTATAATATTAAGTGTATTATTATTATAATTATAATTACTAATTAATAAGAATAATTATATAAAGTAAATACAGATATACTAATACAGATGTATAAACAGATATAAAATATGAAATTATACAGTGTATATATATAGTTATACAGAAAATATATTTCAGATATATATATAATTATATAAAGTACAGCTATATAAATAAAAATAAGCAGATATAAAAAGAAAATCCAGTAAGAGCACGAGCAGGTTTAAAGGATTCCTTTATTTGCTTTATATCACCATCTGGTTTTTGTTTTCTTTTTATTTTTCTCCCACTCTGTTTCTGTCGATTGTCCTACTCCATCAAAACATCTGATCAAGTTTTATTTTTGATATAACCGAACATTCATCCATCATCATTATCAATTATCACGGTTCATATCTATGTCTATTAAAATCTAACAGAAATTCGAAGAAGAAAAAGCCGATATTCCTGTTTCTTTTTCATTTTATCCAAGTCACCAATTTGAAACGATTTTGAAAATCTAAAAATGCAGTTCGATTGGAAATCACGTGTTTAATCTATCTGCAAAATTATAGATTTTAATTCTTTATATTCATCAAGAATTTCTGAAGTCAAAGATTGGGTTTTCAAAGTCAAACAACGTTCTTTAATCGAATTCGAGTTCGTGTTTACGTTTTAAGATCAATTGATGATTCATAGAGTTTTAAGGAACATTTTACTACCTATTTCGTGTTATGATCTTTGTTCAAAACGCTCTCCATTTCAAAATCATATATATATTTTTTTTGTATCCGTCGAGCAACATCAGAATATTTTTTTATTATTTTTTTTATTAATCCATTTAACCAACGTTTAGGAGTTGGATGATAAATCCTAAAGGTGATTTGGTTACTGAATTTGAATGATAGATTTTGGTTTAGTCGTTGGAATTTTTTTTTTTTTTTGGATTAAAGAAGAAGGTGAAGTAGAAATAAGGAAGACGAGTTATATATTTATGTTTGTGTGTTTTTAATCAGAAAAGAGGTGATAGAGCCATGGTCTAGGATGTTAGCGGGTAGACAAGGGGTCGCGAGTTCGAGCCTCGCTTGAGGCATTACTTTTTATATAATATAACTTATTTGAAGGTAGATTTCTTTTTATTTAAGTTATATTTATTATCATTATTAATTCTTATTATTATGGTTATTATTATTATTGTTGTTGTTGTTGTTGTTATTATTAGAATTAATACTATTATCCTTAAACATTATTATTTTGACTATGAGTATGACTATGAATTGAATATTGAAGTATTAGGAATATATCTTTGTGACTATAAGAAAGTAAATTTAACAAATGTATGACTAAATTTATTGTATGAAATAAAAATAAGTATAGTAAAAGATATTTCATGAAAGCGAATATTATATTAAAAAATAACTAAAAATTTTAATTAAGTTATAAGTGACAAAGATAAAAATATAAATATATGTATATAACTCAAGTATCACTATTATTATCAATATGATTATCATTATTAATATCAGTATTAGTAAAAGTATTTTTTTATATAGATATCATAGTTATTATTATTACTATTATTATTATATTATTATCATCCTTATTATTAAAGTATTAAAATTAACATTTGTATTAAAAATTATCAATTAGAATAAGATTATCTTTACTATTAAAACTATTCTTATTATCATTAGTAAAATCATTAATATCAAAACTATTTTTTTAAGCAGATAAATATTTTGTACATAAAATATATTAGTTACATATACTATAATTATATTAAAATTTCACAAAACTATATCTATCAAACCTATTAATATTATTTATATAAATATATATACATAAAAATTAAATATATAATATATAACTTAAGATATAATAAATAAACTTGTTCGATTACGATTATGTGTATTAATAAATATACAAATGATATAGGTTCGTGAATCCGAGGTCAACCCTGCATTGTTCAGTTGTTCAATGACGTTATATGTATTTTTACTACAAAATACAGTATTGTGAGTTTCATTACTCCCTTTTTAAATGCTTTTGCAATATATATTTTTGGGACTAAGAATACATGAAAGGACCCGTTCATATACATTATAAACGATTCACAATAGTTAATTATATTGCGAGGTATTTGACCTCTATATGATACATTTTACAAACATTGCATTCGTTTTTAAAAGAAAAACTTTCTTTACATCGAAAATTGACAGGCATGCATACCATTTCATAATATCCACTATCCAACTATAAATTGATTTAATAATAATCTTTGATGAACTCAATGACTCGAATGCAACGTTCTTCGAAATATACTATGAAAGACTCCAAGTAATATCTTTAAAATGAGCAAATGCACAACGGAAGATTTCTTTAACACCTGAGAATAAACATGCTTTAAAGTGTCAACCAAAAGGTTGGTGAGTTCATTAGTTTAGCATAATCATTTATTTCCATCATTTTAATAGACCACAAGAATTTCATTTCCAGTTCTCATAAATATACGTCCCATGCATAGAGACAAAAATAATCATTCATATGGTGAACACCTGGTAACCGACATTAACTAGATACATATAAGAATATCCCCTATCATTCCGGGATCCTCCTTCGGACATGATATAAATTTCGAAGTACTAAAGCATCCGGTACTTTGGATGAGGTTTGTTAGGCCCAATAGATCTATCTTTAGGATTCGCGTCAATTAGGGTGTCTGTTCCCTAATTCTTAGATTACCAGACTTTAATAAAAAGGGGCATATTCGATTTCGATAATTCAACCATAGAATGTAGTTTCAATTACTTGTGTCTATTTTGTCAAACATTTATAAAAGCGCATGTATTCTCAGTCCCAAAAATATAAAGGGTAAAAAGGCAAATGAAACTCACCATACTGTATTTCGTAGTAAAAATACATATAACGTCATTGAACAAATGCAAGGTTGGCCTCGGATTCACGAACCTAAATTAATTATATATATATATATATATATATATATATATATATATATATATATATATATATATATATATATATATATATATATATATATATATATTTATGTGTTGGTTAATATTTGTCTAACAAATTAGGTCAAGTCATAGTGTACCACAATCCCTCGAGACTAATATGCAAAAGTCAACAAAAGTAAATTTGACTCAAAATAATTTCTAAAAATCTATACATGATTAATATATAGTTTAAATATCGTCGTTTTATATTTTTAAATATTTTTAAAAGATTTATTAGAGTAAATAATATAATTTATTTATTAATAAATAAAATTTTATATTAAATTTATATAATAAAATATACTTTTATATATATTAAGTAATAAAATTTATAGGGTTCATTTAATATCATAAAGATAATATGATAGGTATTATTAAAGTAAGTTATTACACGTAGTAAAATATGTTTATATCACATATTTATTTGATAAAATAATATCTATAATGATAGTAAGTAAAAGTTGTATTATTTTGTAATAATAATTATTATTATAAAAATATCAATATTTATAATTACTAAGATGACATTATGATAAAACGATAATTCTAATTATGATAACTTTAATATTTACGATAATTTTTAATATTATCTTTAAAATAATAATTCTATTTAAAATAATAATAATAATAATAATGATATTTTATAGTAACAATGACATTTCTATTAAAATGATAATTTTTGTTAAAATGATAGTTTTAATACTAACGATACTTTTAATAATAATAGTAATGATAAAAATAATAAGAACGATAATTTTATCTAAATCAATATCTTATAATATTTTAATTTCATCATGACACTCTTACTCATTATTTCCTAATCATTTCGTTTAATAGCTTTTAATCATCTTTTATATCGCGTTCATAATAATGATAATAATAGTAATCAAAATAATTATGTGTTACAAATATTTGTTTTAATTACACTAATATTAATAATGATAGTTACTCTAACATTATTAACGATAATACTAATAATTATCTTAATGATAATATAGTAATAATAATAATAACAATAACAATAACCATTTTTAAATAATGATATATATATATATTAATAATGATAATAATAATAATAATAATAATAATAATAATAATACTAATAATAATAATAATTGGATAATAATAATAATACTAATTATAACTTTAACGATAATAACGATAGTAATAATAAAAAAATAACAATTTTTAATGATAAATCCCTTTTATTGATAAAGATAATAATAATGATAATAATAAGATAAAAGTAGAATGACTATAAAAACAACGATAATAATAATCATTTTTAATAAAAATATCGAAAATTCAATTGATTATAACTTCTAATCCATTCATCGAAATCATTCGATATCTAAAGGAAAAGTTCTTAATTTTTCGCTAGCTTTCCAAGGACATGCATATCTTATACCTTATCTCAACCGCAAGTGTAACTAATTCAAGATTCAACCTAACCTGTCTAAGGGCAATATCAAAAGTACAAGCATGCATAATCCTAAATACTCGAGCACTAGTCAGGGATACACTATTAGTATGTAAAAGTTAAATTATGAGTACTCACGTATCAATATTGAGATTCCATATTGCAGGAAAGGTACGTAGACGCAACGGAAATGATAAACACTATATTGACCTCACGAGCATACCCATGAACCATACTCAATCACCTCCATAGCTATAACCCATAATTTCCTTAATCCTATTCTACTCAAAAAACAATTTCGAAATCACTCGGACAGCACTCCGTCGTAATATTTTATGTATATTAATAATATCTTGAAATAATACGGAGTAAATATATATATATGTAAATATTGAGAGAGTTTTGAGAAAAATATTTTCAAGTTTCTATGAAATAATGAACCCAATTGAATTCTATTTATAATAGATTTTTGAATTATTAAAGTGAATTATTAAAGTATGAATTATTAAAGTAAATTATTAAAGTATGAATTATTAAAGTGAATTATTAAAGTATGAATTATTAAAGTGAATTATTAAAGTATGAATTATTAAAGTGAATTATTAAAGTTAAAGTAAAGTAAAAATAAAGTAAAGGTAAAGTTTATGTATATTAAAAGTATAAAAACTATGTATGTATAATACGCGTATAAATATATATAATATTAATTTAAATCGTTATATATATTTAATAAAATAAAATATAAATATCGTTATCTTTATCATACTAATTACGTAATGAGTTGTCAAAAGTGGTTCTAGATATTTATAAAAGTTATATACATTTTAATAATAAAGTTCTTTTTAAACTGAAAACATTTTTGTACGTTTGAAACTAAATAGATCAATCGAGTCTTTATGAGATTCAATCTTCCACTATCCTTTGTCAAGTTCTCAATGATTGATAATTTGTTCTTATTTATAAATCACTTTACCATTTTCTGAATATTGTTAAAATGGAAAGATTTCTCAAATCAACGTGGGCCTTTCAACAGAGAGACTTGTAATCATAATTCAATATATCCGATAATTCAATCATTTGATCTTATCTTCTAATTCAATTGATAAACATTTTGAAACAGATACAATCATATAAAGTATTTAATCTAATATTTTGTTTACGTTTCAAGTTATAATATATATACACATATACATATATAATCATATTCGTTTAATGGTTCGTGAATCGTTGGAACTTGGTCGAGGTTAAATGAATGTTTGAACATAGTTTAAAATTCTTGAAATTTAACTTAACAAATATTGCTTATCGTGTCAGAAACATATAAAGATTAAAGTTTAAATTTGGTTGGAAATTTCCGGGTTGTCACAGTACCTACCCGTTAAAGAAATTTCGTCCCGAAATTTGAGTGGAAAGGTCGTGAATGATAATAAGTATGTTTTCATGATGCATACGGGCTGAAAATTAGAGTTTTATCATCAGCGAATAATTTGGATAAACAATCCATTTATATGAAGAGTATGAATGAAGCTAACATAGAAGAGTGAAATGAGTAAGTGTAGATTCATCTTATTATTTGACGTAGATATGATTGATTCCCAGATTTCAAGGGATTTGAAGAAAATCTTCTTAATAAGATTTGACTCTCCGGTAATCAAGGGAATTAGGATCCGCTTTAAATACGATCGTCCATTTTAATTGTTCTGTCGGAGATTTTCTTATAAATTTACCTCCTTCGTTTCCTTACAACTCACACCTTCTGTTAATTCATTTTATGCAAGTCCCTAGACATCTACCCACGTCCATTGCAGGTACAACAGTTTACAGGCCACCATGATTGCTCGTTATTATCCTATCCGTGTTTGTATGTGGTTATAGGAACTGCAGGAATGAGATTTAGATGTTTGACTATGTTAGACTTAGTCAGACGTACGAGTGAAGCCTCACTAGTACGGCTGACAGGCTCATACGCACGGTTGATGCTGAGCTAAGTCACAATTACAACCTAAATGAGAAGACACGAGTGAGTGATCACCCGTACGGCTAATGAAGCCAACTCGTACGTGTGATGAATGAATCGTATGGGTGTGTCAACAGCAGGGGTATATAAAGTCTTATGTTCTTCATTTTAGGTTAAGCCTCTCATTTATTACACACACTCAGATCTAGTGAGCTCCTCCGATTCTCTCTCATTCCAAATTGTAACATCCCGCGTTTTTCCGTTAAATTTAATTTTAACACCGTCTTTTTTTTTTAAAACATAATCTTTCGTATTTAAATTAATAGTTTCCGTGAGTAACGTTCATTATATTCCCGCTATTTAATTTTGACATCACCCGTTTACTCGAGCGTTTTAAAAATATTCGTTTGGTTAATTCCCGCACCCGCTTTGAAACTTGAGGGACAAATCTTGTCACTTGGCCAAATTGGAGCAACTAGTCACCACCTCCCACCATTATCTCCTCATTTTCTTTTTCTTTCTTCTTTTCTCTCAACCAAAAACTTCCATCCTAAATTCTTCATCATCTTCAATCATCATCCAAATTCAAGCAAGGAATCAAACATCAAAACAAATTGTACTTTTGGAATCCTCGTTTCATCCTCTTTGATTTGATACTAGTCTCATGGCATGGGGTAAGAATTTCTCATGAAACCCTAACTTGTTAAATTCGTTTTTAGACTTGTCAAGTGGTTAATTAGTGTCTATGGCTCGTAGGGATGTCGTGTATGTAATTTGTATGCTCGTTCTTCGTGTTTTGAAAATATGACATGAACACCCAAATGGGTCTAGCTTAATCTTGAGTTTTGGTTGCTCAAATGATGTTATAAGATAAAGTGTATGTGTTAAAAGTGTTAGTTACTTCATTAGCTTCGTTTTGATATGTTGGATGATGAAAAACTAGCTCAATAACATGAAATGTGTTTTTGGTGAATCGATTATCGTTTTGGTAGGAACTTGATGCGGTTGAATGCTAGTTGAGACACTTGTTTGAATGTATGCTAGTTAACTAGTTAAATTGTATGCGTAAATAGCTTCGAAATGGTGTGATGTATGCTAGCGTTTGATTAGTGAATCATAAGTCTCATTTGTGTCGAAATTGATTTTGAAACGATAACGTGGCTAGTGATTTTGACGTAGTAAATGTATATTGAAACTTGGAATATGCGTCTAGTTGCAATGTATGCGTCATTACCTTCAAAATGGCATATCATATGTGTGAATTGGATTCCCGAAACTTAAAATGCGATTGATGAACTTGAAACTTTGAAAATGGACTTTTATTGATCACTTGATGAGATTTCGGCTATTGTAAATGATGTTTGTGATTGATGAATTGTGTTTAGTTGTATTCCTTGTAAAAATACCTTTCCAACGATATAAGATACATGTTTAGGAGATTTGCGGTTTGTGAGTTAGGAATTTTTGAAGTTGGATTCGTGCATAAGTTGAAAACTGCAGAAAATAGCTGAACAGCATGGTGCGCGGCGCGCACCTCACCCCGCGCGGCGCGCAAATGGGTCTGGCCAGATTCTGCTCATTTTGTCCCATTTCACGCGAAATGTTTGACTAGCTACCGACCTCCGATTCACATGAAACTTGTTCTAATATACTTGTATATGAATAACTAGCATAGAAAAATAGTCCGGGACCCGACCCGAACGTGTTGACTTTTTCGTTGACTTTGACCAAGTTTGACTTTTAGTCAAACTTAACCAAACTTTTATGCAATCATTCTAACATGCTTTTATACGTGATTCTTGTATGAAACTTGACAAATTGATTCACATGCTATATTTAATCGAGTCGTAACGAGCCATAGGACTAATTGAACACATTTCACCCGACCATGTATCGTAACCGGTTAATTGACACAACTTACTTGTTTAGGTCAAGGCTAAGCAACTTTCATGCATACGTTACTTTGTGAAGTACTTTTATACTCGTGCACTCGAGGTGAGATCATAGCCCACCTTTTCAACAACTTTTATTCTTTTAAATCGTGGGCTGAGAAACATATACATTACATACTTATATACATTTCACATGTATATATACTTTTCATACTTTTATACTTTGAACACAAATATGAATACAAAGATACAGACGAGTTAGAACAAAAGTCCTCAATCCAATTATCATTAGTTCCACTTGCAGGGTGTAAGTGTAAGCGAGTGATTATGTTGTGTGGCCATACGGGTTTAACGAACCCTCATTCAGACGGTTCGCTACCGTTAGTGGATGAAATATAATTTCAACGTGCATAGTGTATGTTCTAACACTGTATTCAAAATTCAGAGGGAAGATTCAGTTAAGCTTTGGTAATTGGGTGCTCGCAATACAAACTACATTCTTCGGAATAAATACGATTTGGATAATAAGCTATACAAACTATTGTGGTTCAAAATATACTTTTACAAATACATTTATGATCTCACCAACGTTTTTCGTTGACAGTTTTCTACATGTTTTCTCAGGTTTTCACATGGCTATTTGTTACACGCTTCCGCACTCTTTGATTACTTGATTGGAGTCTACCATGCATGCATACGCTAGGGATAGCATTTTTGGATTCAAACTTTTGTCTACTTACTTACGCTATTTATAGCAACTGTGGTTTCAAACTAATTATGTCGCAAGTTATTTCATTCATACTTTATAACTTTGTAAACTTAAACTTATTGTCGATCCGTTTGTTAAACTAAACTTTGTACCTTTCAATTGAACGCGACATAATTTTGGTCAAACGAGTCTCATAGGGACTACGACCACGCAACGGGACCTAAGTTAACGACGCCGTCAATAACGGTTTTGGTCGGGTCATTACAAGTGGTATCAGAGCGTTGGTTGTAGAGAACTAGGATGCATTAGTGTGTCTAACAGAGTCGTTAGGACGCATTAGTAAGTCTAGACTACAACCGGATAGTTAATCATTGCATTCTGACATACATTTGCTATAGATAGCACTTACTTGACTACTTGTGCATTATACTTGAATCATTCTTAGGAAAACTTTTTAATGGTACCCAACCTTCATTATACGAACTCGTATCCTGCCACTTTAGTTCGGGAACTCTGACTCCTTGGTTGTTATTCCCCCCGTCTCATCTTACTATCCATGAATATTGTAAAGTCACTGTCACTACTCTAGATGAGTATCGTCATCACCATTTATCGCTACGGTTGCGTATTACTTGTTATCATGACTCGTTACTCTTTTCATACCTAAATACAATATTGTCTGACTCGAACCACATTGACGTGAACAATCAACTATACACTTCCCTCGGGGAACGCATCTTCAGAGTTGCACCAATTCTTTCGATATAATATGAGTCACGTTTGAGACGTCGTTACATTTTGTTCATTTTAGGTCTTCACGATGACACGAACTTGAATCTATGGAGTGATGTGGGAATGGAGGTATGAGTTAGCGTAATATAACGACACTCGATCAACGTGGTTATATTACGGTAAGACATACCAAAGTTCTAGTGACGCGTGATGGTGGTTAGACTCGATCAACCTAAACACCACCATGTGCCATGTACATGACTTCATCTTTTCAGGTTTGGGCATCCGAAAACTCCGAGAATATTTATAACAACCATACCGGGGACACACCTTCAATTATTGTCAAATTATATTTATGCTTCAGAATAAATTACCGATTCCATTCGACTTCAACCGTATGTCACACGGGTATACTAGCTCGTCCTCGCGCAGTCTTATTGACTAACTACAATTTAATCGTTATGCTCGCATCGAGGCGGAAACTTCTCTCGCCTTACACTCGAAATTCTGGTTCAGGAAATCTTTTATTTTAAATTCTCAATGGAGAGAGACTCTTCACGTTATACTAGTATTCGCCTCGAGGGTGAATAGTCTCGACGAACGTATTTGGAAACCGATAAATCTTCCGCGACGCGAATTTTCTTGAGAAACTTGTCCTAGCTAACGTTTTCAATTCCTAGCAAACTTGTTCAATATGCCTTAGGGAAATGTACCCCATTTCGGATCGAGATCCTCGTTTCACTTCTAGATTTTGGAGTACCTTACAAAAAGCCTCGGGACCGCGTTTAGACATGAGTACCGCGTACCATCCACAACCCGACGGACCGAACAAACATGCGATTTAAACCTTGGAAACCATAATACAAGTTTGTATTACCAACTTCAAATTTACTTGAGAAAAGTTTTTGCCTTTAACCAAATTCTCTTACAACGATGGTTATCATTCAAGTCTTAACGTCACACCTTTTGAAATCTTATATGACCGGAAACGTCATTCTCCTTTTGTAGAACCAAGTAAATGATAATCAAGTCACCGAACCTTGACTCATTCGTGGTGTAACCGTTAAAATCCTTCCAATCCGAGAAAGGCTCGAGACGGCCCGTAGTCGCCAAAGGAGCTATGCCAATGTTAGATGTATACCTTTCGAATTCCATGTGGGAAACCGCGTAATGTGAAAAGTCACACCTTGGAAAGGTGCAATCCGTTTCGGGAAAACGTAGGAAGCTAAATCCGCGATATTTTGATCCTTTAAATTCTTGGGGTGTTTTGGACCCGTCGCTAGCCGTTTAGACTTTTCCGACTCATTTTGAGTCTTCGTTTATCCTACATTCGATGAATCAACTTAAAGACGTGTTTTGCGAAACAAGAACTTGTTATCTTCTTTGATGAGCTTACTATCGACGATAAACTTCACTTCCTAGGAGAACTGGTTGAAACCATGAATCGTGAAACAAAAACCTTCCAACAACATACTACCCCGACCTTCAAGTTCGTTGAAATGCCCAAAGACGTACCTTCACTTATTCGTAAATTTTTACAACGCAAGACCTCGAGGAAGATTCAACAACTACTACTTCCAACTAAATTTCGGGACGAAATTTCTTTTGAGGTGTGGATAATGTAACATCCCGCGTTTTTCCGTTAAATTTAATTTTAACACCGTCTTTTTTTTTTAAAACATAATCTTTCGTATTTAAATTAATAGTTTCCGTGAGTAACGTTCATTATATTCCCGCTATTTAATTTTGACATCACCCGTTTACTCGAGCGTTTTAAAAATATTCGTTTGGTTAATTCCCGCACCCGCTTTGAAACTTGAGGGACAAATCTTGTCAGTTGGCCAAATTGGAGCAACTAGTCACCACCTCCCACCATTATCTCCTCATTTTCTTTTTCTTTCTTCTTTTCTCTCAACCAAAAACTTCCATCCTAAATTCTTCATCATCTTCAATCATCATCCAAATTCAAGCAAGGAATCAAACATCAAAACAAATTGTACTTTTGGAATCCTCGTTTCATCCTCTTCGATTTGATACTAGTCTCATGGCATGGGGTAAGAATTTCTCATGAAACCCTAACTTGTTAAATTCGTTTTTAGACTTGTCAAGTGGTTAATTAGTGTCTATGGCTCGTAGGGATGTCGTGTATGTAATTTGTATGCTCGTTCTTCGTGTTTTGAAAATATGACATGAACACCCAAATGGTTCTAGCTTAATCTTGAGTTTTGGTTGCTCAAATGATGTTATAAGATAAAGTGTATGTGTTAAAAGTGTTAGTTACTTCATTAGCTTCGTTTTGATATGTTGGATGATGAAAAACTAGCTCAATAACATGAAATGTGTTTTTGGTGAATCGATTATCGTTTTGGTAGGAACTTGATGCGGTTGAATGCTAGTTGAGACACTTGTTTGAATGTATGATAGTTAACTAGTTAAATTGTATGCGTAAATAGCTTCGAAATGGTGTGATGTATGCTAGCGTTTGATTAGTGAATCATAAGTCTCATTTGTGTCGAAATTGATTTTGAAAAGATAACGTGGCTAGTGATTTTGACGTAGTAAATGTATATTGAAACTTGGAATATGCGTCTAGTTGCAATGTATGCGTCATTACCTTCAAAACGGCATATCATATGTGTGAATTGGATTCCCGAAACTTAAAATGCGATTGATGAACTTGAAACTTTGAAAATGGACTTTTATTGATCACTTGATGAGATTTCGGCTATTGTAAATGATGTTTGTGATTGATGAATTGTGTTTAGTTGTATTCCTTGTAAAAATACCTTTCCAATGATATAAGATACATGTTTAGGAGATTTGCGGTTTGTGAGTTAGGAATTTTTGAAGTTGGATTCGTGCATAAGTTGAAAACTGCAGAAAATAGCTGAACAGCATGGTGCGCGGCGCGCACCTCACCCCGCGCGGCGCGCAAATGGGTCTGGCCAGATTCTGCTCATTTTGTCCCATTTCACGCGAAATGTTTGACTAGCTACCGACCTCCGATTCACATGAAACTTGTTCTAATATACTTGTATATGAATAACTAGCATAGAAAAATAGTCCGGGACCCGACCCGAACGTGTTGACTTTTTCGTTGACTTTGACCAAGTTTGACTTTTAGTCAAACTTAACCAAACTTTTATGCAATCGTTCTAACATGCTTTTATACGTGATTCTTGTATGAAACTTGACAAATTGATTCACATGCTATATTTAATCGAGTTGTAACGAGCCATAGGACTAATTGAACACATTTCACCCGACCTTGTATCGTAACCGGTTAATTGACACAACTTACTTGTTTAGGTCAAGGCTAAGCAACTTTCATGCATACGTTACTTTGTGAAGTACTTTTATACTCGTGCACTCGAGGTGAGATCGTAGTCCCACCTTTTCAACAACTTTTATTCTTTTAAATCGTGGGCTGAGAAACATATACATTACATACTTATATACATTTCACATGTATATATACTTTTCATACTTTTATACTTTGAACACAAATACGAATACAAAGATACAGACGAGTTAGAACAAAAGTCCTCAATCCAATTATCATTAGTTCCACTTGCAGGGTGTAAGTGTAAGCGAGTGATTATGTTGTGTGGCCATACGGGTTTAACGAACCCTCATTCAGACGGTTCGCTACCGTTAGTGGATGAAATATAATTTCAACGTGCATAGTGTATGTTCTAACACTGTATTCAAAATTCAGAGGGAAGATTCAGTTAAGCTTTGGTAATTGGGTGCTCGCAATACAAACTACATTCTTCGGAATAAATACGATTTGGATAATCAGCTATACAAACTATTGTGGTTCAAAATATACTTTTACAAATACATTTATGATCTCACCAACGTTTTTCGTTGACAGTTTTCTACATGTTTTCTCAGGTTTTCACATGGCTATTTGTTACACGCTTCCGCACTCTTTGATTACTTGATTGGAGTCTACCATGCATGCATACGCTAGGGATAGCATTTTTGGATTCAAACTTTTGTCTACTTACTTACGCTATTTATAGCAACTGTGGTTTCAAACTAATTATGTCGCAAGTTATTTCATTCATACTTTATAACTTTGTAAACTTAAACTTATTGTCGATCCGTTTGTTAAACTAAACTTTGTACCTTTCAATTGAATGCGACATAATTTTGGTCAAACGAGTCTCATAGGGACTACGACCACGCAACGGGACCTAAGTTAACGACGCCGTCAATAACGGTTTTGGTCGGGTCGTTACACAAATCACCCAGGTGGTGAATAATAGCTCTAGGTGTTGATCTAATCACACTTGATTTAGTTGTGGTTTGACTATATTAATCAAAAAAAACTTAACCTATTCACTAGAGGGTTTGATTCACTTGTTCCGCCATTGTATGAGTTAAATCTATTGATTTCTAAGTTCCTAGTCATGTTTCATCACCTTCTATTCTTTCCCCCTCAACTCATATTTTAAAGTATTCATCAATATGCTCCATCCAGTTCTGATTCTCGATATACTTCTAACTTTCATATCGGTCATTCTTCTTTTTCATCTACCGCCGGAAGAATCTATTTACTTCTACTATACTCTTGGGTTTATAGTGTTTCTAGTTCTTCCGTGTCTTTATATTGCTATATGTATCGATATATATGGTTTATAATTTCTGGTTTGTCGTTGGGCTTTATATGTTCCCTTATATTTCAAAGTCTCTGCTTCTGTCTTCTATAATCATTATCATTCACAGTTAATGCTCTCTTTTATTTGCTGCAATTTATACCCCACTTTCTATTTCGGAGTTTTGTCCTTTCGCTTCTTCTTCTTGCGATTAAGCACCGCTTGTAATGGTCCAGAATTCACAGATATGAATTTCGGAATGAACATTGTTAATGTTCTAGGAAGGAAATTGTGATGGCACGATCTTGACTTGTCAAATTACTAGAATACCTTGGAAAAGGCCGAATCATCAAGAAATATTTTCTTGATATTTTAGAGGTTAAATAGAATACAAGAGTCGTATAACATGGCACATGATGATGTTATGATCTGTGAATCATCACGTTCCATTTAGAAACTCAGCATGACTTACTATAATATAATCACATTGATCAAGTGTCATTATATTATACTAATTCATGCTTCAGTTCCCAACACTACTTCAAAATATTCCTATTTTAAACTTGAATGTTTCAGAATTTAGAAACTAAAATAGTTTCTTTTATGATGTAATACAGATAGCGCGAAGAGGTAAATGATTTCAAATAAGAAAAATTAAGAAAATACCTTCAGAAATATGGAGGATATTTATAATGAAAGATATGATGATATTTTAGAATATCTAATATCAGAGGATGATGAAGAATATTGTCCGCAGGGGTTTAGAGTCAGGAGCAAGGTATTCGTTAATGACTTCAGCAGGTACTGAATCATTTGGATCCTTTGAAGTCAGGTTCAGTCTTTGTAATTTGTCCACAGCCTCCTTCCTATTTTGCTCAATCCGTTTTCCAGTTCCAAAACTTCTCTTTTTCTGCGCTTTGCCAGCACACTTCATCATTATCATCCAGCTTTTACCGTTTAAAGTCATTTATAGTTTTTGCTGCTACATCAGCATTTTTTTTTCCATTTTCGGAGAACCAATTCGTTGTTTGGAGTGTTTTTCAGAAACTTCACATTCAAATTAAGTCCAGAAGATAGACGTTATATATACACATATAACTGTTGGCGTAGACATGCTGCGAGATTTCAAAATACTGATTGCTAATTCCCAATAATTCGTATGGCAATTCTCATTACAAGATGCTAATGAGTAAATGATGGGGTTTCAATGAATAATTATAATGACTTTTTGGAGAGGCTAAAGTCAAAGGGTAATAAAGTTGTTGGTACATCTGCTAATAATGTGGTGGAATGTAAAAGGTTTCCTGGTAACGATGGTGTATATCTCAAGGTTATAATAAGGTTAGTCTGACTGAAAAGTCGAAGTTGACTTGCTGGAGTTGTGACAAAACTGGCTACTTTGAATAGGAGTCGCAAAGTTATTTTTGCTAATAAATGCCAAAGAATCTGACGCGGATACGTTGTTTAAACTTTTACTTTGGTTTCAAGAGTTTTTCGGGTACATAACTGTGGGTAACATGTGGTTGGATCATCTTGATTGCTCATCATTCAAGGTGTTTTTAGAAATTTTCGAAGGGTTTGAACATAGATTGTAATCGTTAACATACATTTGATGTTCTAACACAGTTTTGAAGTCAAAATATAGCTTGTGAAAGATGTAAGGATCTAAGAGTGATGATTTTGGTCATATCTCAAGTTGAATTTTGAGATTTCAAAATTAGAATATGTAATTAAATTTTGAATGAGTATGGTTGTTTTGATTTCTATAAAAGAATGTATATTGTTGTGAAAGTAGGGAGTATAATGGATGATTTCCTGAATCAGATTCGAAGAATGTAACATATTAATTGTGAATTTATATATCTCTCGGGTATTACCTACCCGTTAAAAAAAAATTTCACAATTAATATTTTGTACAAAAGAATTTTATTACAGTCTTTATGAAAATATATATATGTATATTTTCTTCAGATGTAACATAGATTTAATGAGTTAATGTTAAATTAAACTCATTTGATTTACGGTTGAAACTAGAATTGAATAATCCCTAAAGGCTTTAAAAAGTACATAACTTTTACGTAGTATTTCTTTAATGACATCGAAATTATGAATCAATACTTCGTTATTTGTCGATGTATGATGTTCGGTTCGTGGAATTCTTGTGAATTTCGCAAAGTACGAATGATGTTATCTGAAAAGTTTCGGGTACATCGATGATGAAAGTGTAAAATCAAATATATACTTGATTTATTATGAATTGGAATTTGTTGAATTGCGACAGAGATTGTAGTTAACGCTGGTTAAGTTGCGGCCGAAGGACGTACATTATTGCATATTTGTAATATGAATTAACTGAGTAGTTAAGATTCACACACAATAGCTTAGCACGGAAAGATTTATTTCAAAATATATATATATATAATATACATATAATTTCTTCAGAGGGAATGAGTTAATTCTTCATAACTCGTTGATACAATATACACATTATTGATTCGTAATGATGTCCACAGTGATTCTTGAACTGACGGAGTTTGTGATGTTATCGGTGTTGTTGATTTGGATGTTGACTGTATTGATGATGCTGGTAACGCTGACAGTACTGTTGATGCTGTTGGTAAAGCAAGTTTAGCTTGTTAATCACACACCATTTTTGTCAGGGTTTCTACTCTTCCTTCTATCATTTTGGTTCGCTTAACTGATTTATGGTTAGGGCTAGATTAGATAATCTCTAAGACTTTAGAGATTACATAATCGCCGCGGAATGTTTCTCCAATGAAGTTATGAATTAATACTTCGTCAGTTATTGTTGTTGGTACTCCTTGGTATCTATGGTGCGTATGACGTTGATGCTCGTGGGACAGATTGTGAAGTTGAGGTTTACGACGTGGTTGTGGTTGGAGGTGGTAATGGTACTGTTGGCGTTGATGATGGTGGTATTGGTTATGTTACTGATGCTGCTGCTGGTGTTTGTAATCTCTGCACCATATTCTCCAAAGCCACTACCCGAGCGCAAAGCTCGTTGACTTCTTCTATTACATCGGGGTGATTGTCGGTTCGGACGAGCGAATAAATAAAATCTAAAATTTGATGTAATATATAATCTTGACGAGATACTCTGGAAATGAGCGAGAAAATGGTGTTTTGTACAGGTTCGTTGGTAAGTGCTTCAGGTTCTTCGTCAAGAGGACAATGTGGTGGATGGAAGGGATCACCTTCTTTTTGTCTCCAATGATTGAGGAGGCTATGAACCTATCCCCAATTTATCCAGAATAGGTGATAACTGATTGGTTGATCTATTCCGGTCATACTGCTTTCGGAGCTTGAATGGGATTCCATTTCGGAACCTGAGTGACTTGAACTGATGACGAATTCCATTTTGTACGATTGGATAAAGGATTTTTTTTTCGATATGAAATGATTTTGGCTAACGGATGGTATTCTAATTACATAGAATATATATATATATATAGATATATAGATTAAAAGATTTTGTAGATTACGGAGGACTTTGCGGGATATGTCAGACAAAGTTTAAAGTAACAGATACGATAAGATGTGATTTAGCAGATATGCTAAGATATGAATTTTTGTCTATACACTATTCATGCAATCAATGCAGCAAGACGTGTCTTAGACTAAAAATGATAAGCAGGTAATTTCCTGAGGATGATAAGTAGTTAATTTTCGACACAAAATGATAAGCAAAACTTTTGACATGCAGACACGGTCGAAGTCCAGACTCACTAATGCATCCTATCGAATTATCAGTTAGACACACTAATGCAGACTTGGTTCGCTAAGACCACCGCTCTGATACCAACTGAAAGGACCCGTTCATATACATTATAAATGATTCACAATAGTTGATTACATTGCGAGGTATTTGACCTCTATATGATACATTTTACAAACATTGCATTCGTTTTTAAAAGACAAACTTTCTTTACATCGAAAATTGACAGGCATGCATACCATTTTATAATATCCACTATCCAACTATAAATTAATTTAATAATAATCTTTGATGAACTCAATGACTCGAATGCAATGTTCTTCGAAATATGCTATGAAAGACTCCAAGTAATATCTTTAAAATGAGCAAATGCACAGCGGAAGATTTCTTTAACACCTGAGAATAAACATGCTTTAAAGTGTCAACCAAAAGGTTGGTGAGTTCATTAGTTTAGCATAATTATTTATTTCCATCATTTTAATAGACCACAAGAATTTCATTTCCAGTTCCCATGCATAGAGACAAAAATAATCATTCATATTGTGAACACCTGGTAACCGACATTAACTAGATACATATAAGAATATCCCCTATCATTCCGGGATCCTCCTTCGGACATGATATAAATTTCGAAGTACTAAAGCATCCGGTACTTTGGATGGGGTTTGTTAGGCCCAATAGATCTATCTTTAGGATTCGCGTCAATTATGGTGTCTGTTCCCTAATTCTTTGATTCCCAGACTTTAATAAAAAGGGGCATATTCGATTTCGATGATTCAACCATAGAATGTAGTTTCAATTACTTGTGTCTATTTCGTCAAACATTTATAAAAGCGCATTTATTCTCAGTCCCAAAAATATAAAGGGTAAAAAGGCAAATGAAACTCACCATACTGTATTTCGTAGTAAAAATACATATAACGTCATTGAACAAGTGCAAGGTTGGCCTCGGATTCGCGAACCTAAATTAATTATATATATATATATATATATATATATATATATATATATATATATATATATATATATATATATATATATATATATATATATATATATATATATTTATGTGTTGGTCAATATTTGTCTAACAAATTAGGTCAAGTCATAGTGTACCACAATCCTAATGCTCGAGACTAATATGCAAAAGTCAACAAAAGTAAATTTGACTCAAAATAATTTCTAAAAATCTATACATGATTAATATATAGTTTAAATATCGTCGTTTTATATTTTTAAATATTTTTAAAGGATTTATTAGAGTAAATAATATAATTTATTTGTTAATAAATAAAATTTTATATTAAATTTATATAATAAAATATACTTTTATATATATTAAGTAATAAAATTTATAGGGTTCATTTAATATCATAAAGATAATATGATAGGTATTATTAAAGTAAGTTATTACACGTAGTAAAATATGTTTATATCACATATTTATTTGATAAAATAATATCTATAATGATAGTAAGTAAAAGTTGTATTATTTTGTAATAATAATTATTATTATAAAAATATCAATATTTATAATTACTAAGATGACATTATGATAAAACGATAATTCTAATTATGATAACTTTAATATTTACGATAATTTTTAATATTATCTTTAAAATAATAATTCTATTTAAAATAATAATAATAATAATGATATTTTATAGTAACAATGACATTTCTATTAAAATGATAATTTTTGTTAAAATGATAGTTTTAATACTAACGATACTTTTAATAATAATAGTAATGATAAAAATAATAAGAACGATAATTTTATCTAAATCAATATCTTATAATATTTTAATTTCATCATGACACTCTTACTCATTATTTCCTAATCATTTCGTTTAATACCTTTTAATCGTCTTTTATATCGCGTTCATAATAATGATAATAATAGTAATCAAAATAATTAGGTGTTACAAATATTTGTTTTAATTACACTAATATTAATAATGATAGTTACTATAACATTATTAACGATAATACTAATAATTATCTTAATGATAATATAGTAATAATAATAATAACAATAACAATAACCATTTTTAAATAATGATATATATATTAATAATGATAATAATAATAATAATAATAATAATAATAATAATAATTGGGTAATAATAATAATACTAATTATAACTTTAACGATAATAACGATAGTAATAATAAAAAAAATAACAATTTTTAATGATAAATCCCTTTTATTGATAAAGATAATAATAATGATAATAATAAGATAAAAGTAGAATGACGATAAAATCGACGATAATAATAATCATTTTTAATAAAAATATCGAAAATTCAATTGATTATAACTTCTAATCCGTTCATCGAAATCATTCGATATCTAAAGGAAAAGTTCTTAATTTTTCGCTAGCTTTCCAAGGACATGCATATCTTATACCTTATCTCAACCGCAAGTGTAACTAATTCAAGATTCAACCTAACCTGTCTAAGGGAAATATCAAAAGTACAATCATGCATAATCCTAAATACTTGAGCACTAGTCAGGGATACACTATTAGTATGTAAAAGTTAAATTATGAGTACTCACGTATCAATATTGAGATTCAATATTACAGGAAAGGTACGTAGACGCAACGGAAATGATAAACACTATATTGACCTCACGAGCATACCCATGAACCATACTCAATTACCTCCATAGCTATAACCCATAATTTCCTTAATCCTATTCTACTCGAAAAACAATTTCGAAATCACTCGGACAGCACTCCGTCGTAATATTTTATGTATATTAATAATATCTTGAAATAATACGGAGTAAATATATATATATGTAAATATTGAGAGAGTTTAGAGAAAAATATTTTCAAGTTTCTATGAAATAATGAAACCAATTGAATTCTATTTATAATAGATTTTTGAATTATTAAAGTATGAATTATTAAAGTAAATTATTAAAGTATGAATTATTAAAGTGAATTATTAAAGTATGAATTATTAAAGTGAATTATTAAAGTATGAATTATTAAAGTGAATTATTAAAGTTAAAGTAAAGTAAAAATAAAGTAAAGGTAAAGTTTATGTATATTAAAAATATAAAAACTATGTACGTATAATACGCGTATAAATATATATAATATTAATTTAAATCGTTATATATATTTAATAAAATAAAATATAAATATCGTTATCTTTATCATACTAGTTAAGTAATGAGTTGTCAAAAGTGGTTCTAGATATTTATAAAAGTTATATACGTTTTAATAATAAAGTTCTTTTTAAACTGAAAACGTTTTTGTACGTTTGAAACTAAATAGATCAATCGAGTCTTTATGAGATTCAATCTTCCACTATCCTTTGTCTAGTTCTCAATGATTGATAATTTGTTCTTATTTATAAATCACTTTACCATTTTCCGAATATTGTTAAAATGGAAAGATTTCTCAAATCAACGTGGGCCTTTCAACAGAGACTTGTAATCATAATTCAATATATCCGATAATTCAATCATTTGATCTTATCTTCTAATTCCATTGATAAACATTTTGAAATAGATACAATCATATAAAGTATTTAATCTAATATTTTGTTTACGTTTTAAGTTATAATATATATACACATATACATATATAATCATATTCGTTTAATGGTTCGTGAATCGTTGGAACTTGGTCGAGGTTGAATGAATGTATGAACATAGTTTAAAATTCTTGAAATTTAACTTAACAAATATTGCTTATCGTGTCGGAAACATATAAAGATTAAAGTTTAAATTTGGTTGGAAATTTCCGGGTTGTCACAATACATGCGCTACTTTTATAACTGTTTTACGAAATAGACACAAGTAATCAAAACTACATTATATGGTTGAATGATCGAAGCCGAATATGCCCCTTTTGCTTGGTAACCTAAGAATTAGTAAACCGATCTACTAATTGACGCGAATTCTAAAGATAGATCTATTGGGCCTAACGAACCCCATCCAAAGTACCAGATGCTTTAGTACTTCGATGTTGTTTTTATCATGTCCGAAGGATTTACCGGAATGATAGGGGATATTCTTATATGCATCTTGTTAATGTCAGTTACCAGGTGTTCAATCCATATGAATGATTTTTGTCGCTATGCATGGGACGTATATTTATGAGAACTGGAAATGAAATTCTTGTGGTCTATTAAAATGATGAAAATGAATGATTATGATAAACTAATAAACTCACCAACCTTTTGGTTGACACTTTAAAGCATTTTTATTCTCATGTATGAAAGAAATCTTCCGCTGTGCATTTGTTCATTTTAGAGATATTATTTGGAGTCGTTCATGACATATTTCAAAAGACGTTGCATTCGAGTCGTTGAGTTCATCAATATTATTATTAAGTCAATTATAGTTGAATATATTATGAAATGGTATGCATGCCGTCAACTTTCGATGTAATGAAAGTTTGTCTTTTAAAAACAAATGCAATGTTTGTAAAATTGTATCATATAGAGGTCAAGTACCTCGCGATGAAACCAAATGTAATGTATTCGTCATGATAGATTAGGACGGGTCGTTATACGGTAAGTCTGCTAGTCTTCTTGATCTTTCGAAGTAGTGTTTTAGAGTGATCTCTATAATTAGGGTTTTAGGAAACCCTAATTTTTGACTTTGCCTTGTTCTTCAGTTTAAGCTTGTGGATTCAGAATCCAAGAGTTCTCCATGGATGTTTATGAGTCTAGAATACCTATTTTAAGGCTAAGTAGGTAGAGTATACCTCTTGGATAGAAAAATTGCTAAAAACCCTATTTTGGCCTTATTTTGGCAATTTTGCCTTTTGACCCCTTAATATTATAATTTGTAGGATTTTGCATGTTTATAGATCATTTTTTAAATATTAAAGCTAAAATATGAGTGATATCACTAGTAAAAAGATGACCATTTTGAGTGATATCTTGTATTTATTTTGTCTAATTTTATTTTATTTTATTTATTTATTTAATTGAAAAAAAAATAAAATAAATAACAAATATTTTGAATGTAAAATATATATGAAACTGAAACGAGTAAATAAAAGCATAATAGATTACTCAAATAATATAATCAGATCTTGAACATATATTATAAATAATCTGAAAAAAGTGCAAAAAATTAAAAACGATCTAACCGATGTTAGGTTGAGCCGGGCTTGTGTCTGATACAGTTCCCTTAAATAGATTATTTGCATGTTCCCGAGGTACACTTGTCTGAAGCAATCTACTGTTGGACTTGAACTATTTCCCGAAAGGTAATCGAAACGGGGAGACCTGGTTACGGCTGAGAGGAAAAACTAATTGTGCTTTAGTTTTTGGCGTGTATTTAAACAAAGCCTAAAGGATTTATTTATAGTGGATAGTAAGGCCTTAAGTTTTTTCCCACTTTTGATGTGGGACAACTCCAGATCTTATTCTTTCAAGTTAATTACCAAAAAGCAACTTAGAGACTCGATATCTCATTCACCATTAATCCGTTTTAAACACACTTTATTTCGTTATAAAGACATCGTCAAGTACTACAAAATCCACTAAATGGTTATCAATATATGTCACTTGACCAAATAATTATTTGTGTCAAAAGTTGGTGAAAACACACACATTGTTTTCAACCAATTTTTCCAACATATTTTTCTCTACAAGACATTGAAAACTGACACTGAACGACTTCCGGATTTTCTCATCAATGTCAGTTTTTAATGTCAATCAAATCAGCATCCGATCATAATAAAGACTACGAAAACTAATGAAACTGACAATAAACAACATTCGAACTGTCCAAATTTTTCGGTTTCAAACTTTTTTGAACAACCTCACCGTAATCCACCACAAATTAAACCACCACCCATCCAACCTTTCCGAGATCAGATCCATCACATTCCACTTCATTTTCCCCCCATCCCATTCCAATTACACTCATCGATTACCTAACTAACAACTACTCTCATGCCAACTTCGATGCCTCTTCTCCACCATGATTTTCGCGATCCAGAAAAAACATTCCAGCAAAAAATGAATGCTCTGACTGTACCATTTTGGTTGGAAGATTAACTTTGGGATTCGATAAAGCTTCTTTTCATGATCCCTTTGATAAGTTCAGGTTTATTGTCGAAGTTAAATCTTGGTCAGAGAGATGTTATGCCGTCATCAAACATGAAACTAAGTCAATCGTTTATGATGCCTTCCAAGCGATGAATCGTTCTATTTTGTTTTGTAAGTGTGTCTTTGTTGGGTGTGCATTGAAAGCACGATCATTTGGTCCCAAATCAAACGCTATGTCATTCGTTCGAGTTTCGTTAATAATTAATTTAAGTGTTTATTACCACACTTCCAGTCAGTAGAAGATGACTGTTTTGCTTGTTAAAAATCAGCCCTTTTCAAATGATTAGTTGGTTGCTTATCTTACTCGTCAGGGAGTCCTTGCTAACAAAATTGGTAGACGGGGCCTTTATTGCTTAATCGTGGTGTCTTCTAATTTCGAAAATATGGATAAGCTATTGGCCGAGCACCCTTGTGCTCATGATTTGCTCGTAATAAATCCCTTTTATGCCAGATTCAATTTATACTTTCGACAAACATGGCTAGCCCTTTTCGATATACCGGCTAGATATTTCTCTACAAATTATATTAGACCACTCCCAACCATGACGTGCTTCCTTCCCAGGACACATCGCCACATCAGCTTTCCCTCTCTATTAATTTTTCACTTCCTCCCCATCACACACCACTACCAACCATGACGGTCTTCTTCCCAATCACATGGCCCCACATTGAAGAATTATTATTATTATTATTATTATTATTATTATTATTATTATTATTATTATTATTGTTATTATTATTATTATTATTATTATTATTATTATTATTATTATTATTATTATTATCTTTATTATTTATCATATTATTATTATTATTAATACAATTTTTTTTAAACAACACTTTTATTGATAAACATAAATACGATTACATTTATTTATAAAAAAAATTACACAATTAAGCGAAAACGAAACATAAACTTAATAAACACATAATAATAATGAAATAAATAATTTTTATTAATCGTGTCATCGCTAACCCATCCTTCCTCATCGCTACTCTCTCTTGGCGGACGATAATCGTAATCAATGAAAAGAAGATACACGTTTATGGGTTCATTTCTCGTAATTGCTCTATTTTTAACTTCATCCCAATCTTCATCCGTATCAAGAAACTTGTATACTTTCTCAGCGTCATTGTAATACACCAAATCCGTGAACCGGTAAGCCACTTTTTCTTTGACAAACTCCAACAACTTCGGAATATCCATTTCACTAACGTCACCATTTTTAAACGATTTTTTTCGCCAAGTTTATACCATTTCTTATCATCCGAATACTCACCCTTGTAGTAAACATAAATTGGGACGAGAGTGGGTGCCATTTTGAGTGATTTTTATTGTAGTGAAGATTGTTTGATTTTGGAGTAATTTGATATAATTTTTATGGTGTTGAGGCATAGAAGAATGTATTGTATTTATATAGGAGGAAAAAAAAATCTTAGCTGAAATATGGCCGTGCACCCCTCGGACACACACAGCCTCGCCCTTAAAATTGCATGTGGAAGGAGGAGAGCAGCACGGAGCAATGGAATTCAATCTAGGGCGACCGAGGGCGGCACCAATGCCAACGGTGCCCTAGAGGGCGGAGCTCAGGAAGCCTTGAGTACGAGGCCCGTTGGGAATGGTCTTAAAGGGATGGCGAACTATTCGATGTTAGAAAACGGATATGAAATTTATAATCCTTGATTGTTTCTTGAATCGTGAATCACTTTCCTAATTAAATATTTCGACCCTGCAAGCCTCGGGTGACATGAAATCTTAATTGGGATAAGAAAAGAAATCAATTTGATTGTAGGGAAGAACAATTCGAATTATAGCATTAGTGAGAATGTTTTGTTTTCTGTATATGTTGTAATAAAAAGCAAATTGCCTAAATCCGAATTTGATATTCTGTTGTAGGCAGTTAAAGTAAAGAGATACAACCCTTCAATTTGGAGGGGAATAACTTTTAGTTAACAGTCATGCCTTTTGGCGAGAAAAGCGGTTGGAAGCACCTTTTCGGTATAGAACATTAGTGCATTATCTGTTGAGGTTTCAAGACGCTTCACCGAGCCCCACGAGGGGCGTTGCCCCCTCGACCCCTGCAAATAATAAGAATTTTTGCAAATAATCGAACAATAACTTGCAAATAACAAGAATTTTTAATAACAAGAAAAAGGAAGTCGGCCTTGTCTTTTATTTACACGTAATATTGAAAAAGCTGAATAATAAAAATAACCATGATAGTTTAAATACTAGAAAATAAGGAAACGGGGTAAACTTTTAAAGAAAACATATTAAATAATAATAATAATATGACTAAAATATGTTGGAACCTTCTTTTCTTCTCCTCAAAGTCTATCCCCCTAAGCTCATTTGATACTCACATAGCCCAATATAATTGTGCATTCCAAATTGTGTCTTCTTGGACCCACCCTGTAGTGACCCGAACTTTTCCATATTTATATATATTAATTGAGATTGATATTTACATGATTAAATGTTTCCAACATATTAAGCAATCAAACTTGTTAAGACTTGATTAATTGAAATAGGTTTCATATAGACAATTGACTACCCAAGTTGACCGGTGATTCACGAACGTTAAAACTTGTAAAAACTATATGATGACATATATATGGTTATATATATAGTTAACATGATATTATGATAAGTAAACATATCATTAAGTATATTAACAATGAACTACATATGTAAAAACAAGACTACTAACTTAATGATTTTGAAACGAGACATATATGTAACGATTATCGTTGTAACGACATTTAATGTATATATATCATATTAAGATATATTCGTACATCATAATATCATGATAATATAATAATTTAAAATCTCTTTTGATATTATAAACATTGGGTTAACAACATTTAACAAGATCGTTAACCTAAAGGTTTCAAAACAACATTTACATGTAACGACTAACGATGACTTAACGACTCAGTTAAAATGTATATACATGTAGTGTTTTAATATGTATTCATACACTTTTGAAAGACTTCAAGACACTTATCAAAATACTTCTACTTAACAAAAATGCTTACAATTACATCCTCGTTCAGTTTCATCAACAATTCTACTCGTATGCACCCGTATTCGTACTCGTACAATACACAGCTTTTAGATGTATGTACTATTGGTATATACACTCCAATGATCAGCTCTTAGCAGCCCATGTGAGTCACCTAACACATGTGGGAACCATCATTTGGCAACTAGCATGAAATATCTCATAAAATTACAAAAATATGAGTAATCATTCATGACTTATTTACATGAAAACAAAATTACATATCCTTTATATCTAATCCATACACCAACGACCAAAAACACCTAAAAACACTTTCATTCTTCAATTTTCTTCATCTAATTGATCTCTCTCAAGTTCTATCTTCAAGTTCTAAGTGTTCTTCATAAATTCCAAAAGTTCTAGTTTCATAAAATCAAGAATACTTTCAAGTTTGCTAGCTCACTTCCAATCTTGTAAGGTGATCATCCAACCTCAAGAAATCTTTGTTTCTTACAGTAGGTTATCATTCTAATACAAGGTAATAATCATATTCAAACTTTGGTTCAATTTCTATAACTATAACAATCTTATTTCAAGTGATGATCTTACTTGAACTTGTTTTCGTGTCATGATTCTGCTTCAAGAACTTCGAGCCATCCAAGGATCCATTGAAGCTAGATCCATTTTTCTCTTTTCCAGTAGGTTTATCCAAGGAAATTAAGGTAGTAATGATGTTCATAACATCATTCGATTCATACATATAAAGCTATCTTATTCGAAGGTTTAAACTTGTAATCACTAGAACATAGTTTAGTTAATTCTAAACTTGTTCGCAAACAAAAGTTAATCCTTCTAACTTGACTTTTAAAATCAACTAAACACATGTTCTATATCTATATGATATGCTAACTTAATGATTTAAAACCTGGAAACACGAAAAACACCGTAAAACCGGATTTACGCCGTCGTAGTAACACCGCGGGCTGTTTTGGGTTAGTTAATTAAAAACTATGATAAACTTTGATTTAAAAGTTGTTATTCTGAGAAAATGATTTTTATTATGAACATGAAACTATATCCAAAAAATTATGGTTAAACTCAAAGTGGAAGTATGTTTTCTAAAATGGTCATCTAGACGTCGTTCTTTCGACTGAAATGACTACCTTTACAAAAACGACTTGTAACTTATTTTTCCGACTATAAACCTATACTTTTTCTGTTTAGATTCATAAAATATAGTTCAATATGAAACCATAGCAATTTGATTCACTCAAAACGGATTTAAAATGAAGAAGTTATGGGTAAAACAAGATTGGATAATTTTTCTCATTTTAGCTACGTGAAAATTGGTAACAAATCTATTCCAACCATAACTTAATCAACTTGTATTGTATATTATGTAATCTTGAGATACCATAGACACGTATACAATGTTTCGACCTATCATGTCGACACATCTATATATATTTCGGAACAACCATAGACACTCTATATGTGAATGTTGGAGTTAGCTATACAGGGTTGAGGTTGATTCCAAAATATATATAGTTTGAGTTGTGATCAATACTGAGATACGTATACACTGGGTCGTGGATTGATTCAAGATAATATTTATCGATTTATTTCTGTACATCTAACTGTGGACAACTAGTTGTAGGTTACTAACGAGGACAGCTGACTTAATAAACTTAAAACATCAAAATATATTAAAAGTGTTGTAAATATATTTTGAACATACTTTGATATATATGTATATATTGTTATAGGTTCGTGAATCAACCAGTGGCCAAGTCTTACTTCCCGATGAAGTAAAAATCTGTGAAAGTGAGTTATAGTCCCACTTTTAAAATCTAATATTTTTGGGATGAGAATACATGCAGGTTTTATAAATGATTTACAAAATAGACACAAGTACGTGAAACTACATTCTATGGTTGAATTATCGAAATCGAATATGCCCCTTTTTATTAAGTCTGGTAATCTAAGAATTAGGGAACAGACACCCTAATTGACGCGAATCCTAAAGATAGATCTATTGGGCCTAACAAACCCCATCCAAAGTACCGGATGCTTTAGTACTTCGAAATTTATATCATATCCGAAGGGTGTCCCGGAATGATGGGGATATTCTTATATATGCATCTTGTTATTGTCGGTTACCAGGTGTTCACCATATGAATGATTTTTATCTCTATGTATGGGATGTGTATTGAAATATGAAATCTTGTGGTCTATTGTTACGATTTGATATATATAGGTTAAACCTATAACTCACCAACATTTTTGTTGACGTTTAAAGCATGTTTATTCTCAGGTGAATACTAAGAGCTTCCGCTATTGCATACTAAAATAAGGACAAGATTTGGAGTCCATGTTTGTATGATATTGTGTAAAAACTGCATTCAAGAAACTAATTTCGATGTAACATATTTGTATTGTAAACCATTATGTAATGGTCGTGTGTAAACAGGATATTTTAGATTATCATTATTTGATAATCTACGTAAAGCTTTTTAAACCTTTATTTATGAAATAAAGGTTATGGTATGTTTTAAAAATGAATGCAGTCTTTGAAAAATGTCTCATATAGAGGTCAAAACCTCGCAACGAAATCAATTAATATGGAACGTTTTTAATCAATAAGAACGGGACATTTCAGTTGGTATCAGAGCGTTGGTCTTAGAGAACCAGAAAATTTGCATTAGTGTGTCTTATCGAGTTTGTTAGGATGCATTAGTGATTCTGGACTTCGACCGTGTTTTCTTTAAAAATGATTGCTTAACATTTTTGTTGGAAACTATATATTTTTAACATATGAATATTATGTGATATATTAATCTCTTAACGTGTTTGATATTATGTGATAGATGTCTACCTCTAGAACAAGTCCCATTGACTCACCTAATAATAATGAAGAGTCAAATGTAAATTGGAATTATTCGTGGACTGATTCACAAGTTCCCGAAGAGGAACCGGAAGAAGAGTCGGAACCGAAAGAAGAATCGGAACCGGACGAAGAATCGGAACCGGAAGAAGAATCGGAACCGGTGGGGGAAATAATAAAACGGTTAAGTAAAAGAGAATCCTCAACCAACCGACCAAGGGTAATTATGGTCAATGGTGTTTCCGCCAAGGAAGCAAAATATTGGGAGGATTACCAATTCTCCGATGAATCGGATTCCGACGAGAATTCCAATGATGTTATAGAAATTACCCCAACTGAATTTAAAAAGGCAAAAGAAAATAATAAGGGAAAGGGCATAAAAATAGAGAAATCTAATTCCAACCCCGATGAACTTTATATGTATCGTCAACCCCCGAAGTTCTTAAGTTGTAACAATGACCCGGGAACCTCTAAACCACCAGGTTTTTCTAAACCAATGTGGACAACGACGACTCGTATTAGGGGAACATCATATATCCCTAGAAACTTGGCAAAACGAACCAAAACCGAAGAAGAAGAAATGACCGAGTCGGAATAAGATAGTTGTATTCGTGTGGTGTAATATATGTAATATAGTGTTCTTATGATTTATGATATATGTAAAAATTGCTTGTATTAATAAGTATTTTTTTATGAATCTAACTCTTGTCTATTTTACAGTTTAAAAACACAAAATGGATAGACAACCCAATATTTTAAGAGACCTACCCGGAGACATGATTGATGAAATCTTGTCTAGAGTCGGCCAGAATTCCTCGGCACAACTATTTAAGGCGAGATCAGTTTGTAAGACATTCGAAGAACGTTCCAAGAATGTCTTGGTTTATAAGAGACTTTCGTTTGAAAGATGGGGGATATCACATTGGGAAACCCATAAGTTACGATGTGTTTACTTTGACGCATATATTGCGGGGAACCCAAATGCTATTTTACGCAACGGGTTAAGAAATTATTTTGACTCAATATATCCGAATATTGGACTTCGTGATTTAGAAAAAGCGGCTAACATGCAACATAAAGAAGCATGTTATGCTTACGGATTAGTAATGTTCGCTTCTCACCAAAGTGAGAACAAGAACATCGGGCTACAACTATTAAACAAAACGTTTCCACAAGTGACGGAGTCGGTAATTGGGGTAAGAAATGAGGTTTTTAGATTATTACGGGACTGTTGGACATTACGTAACCCTCGTCCCTTTGACGACGTTACAACACGCTGTCTTATCAACGGCCATAACGGTTATGTTGCACAAGACCAAAGATGGGAAGTAGTCCTAGTAAAACCAGAATGCATGACTTGTTTCTGGACGTATGAATTACGTGTCTTTATTGCCTTTGCTGAACGACTTGTGTACTAGCTAGAATTATCTTCACAACTATCTTGTATCAAAGTTATTGTGTGCTATATTTCATGCTTTATGTAAAATAAGCGGTATTGTAAGTTTGTAAAATATTGTATAAAAGTTTGAACGCGAAATATTATTATAATCAGTTTTTCATATAGAATTGTAGTAGTTGAATTGTATATTAGCTACTAAGTATGAACTTAACGGGTAGGTACTACCCGAATTTAAACTTATAAAACGCTAATATGAAGAAAAAGCTTTTATAAATGAGTTCATATTATGCTACGAAATACTATTAACTACTCTTAATATTCTGTATGATTAACTTGTTCCATTTAACTATTTTGAAGGAAATGGCACCGACTACTCGACACACCGTGAATATGAATGAAGAGGAATTCCGTACTTTTCTAGCTTCAAACATAGCCGCAGTACAGGCTGTGCTACATACCAACAATAACCTTGGATCTAGCAGTACAGGAAATCGTGTAGGATGCACCTACAAAGAATTCACTGCCTGCAAACCTTTGGAATTTGATGGAACCGAAGGACCGATCGGATTGAAACGGTGGACCGAGAAGGTCGAATCGGTGTTTGCCATAAGTAAGTGTACTGAAGAGGACAAAGTAAAGTACGCTACGCATACCTTCACAGGTTCTGCGTTAACATGGTTGAATACCTATCTAAAGCAAGTGGGACAAGACGATGCGTACGCACTACCGTGGTCAGCATTCAAGCACTTGATGAACGAGAAGTACCGTCCCAGAACCGAGGTCAATAAGCTCAAGACAGAACTTAGAGGGTTACGAACCCAAGGATTTGATATTACCACGTACGAAAGACGATTCACAGAATTGTGCCTATTGTGTCCGGGAGCATTCGAAGATGAGGAAGAGAAGATCGACGCGTTTGTGAAAGGATTACCGGAAAGAATCCAAGAAGATATAAGTTCACACGAGCCCGCCTCCATACAACAGGCATGTAGAATGGCTCACAAACTAGTGAACCAGATTGAAGAAAGAATTAAAGAACAGACTGCTGAAGAGGCCAATGTGAAGCAAGTCAAAAGAAAGTGGGAGGAAAACGGTGATAAGAATCACCAATACAACAACAACAGCAATTATAACAATAATCGCAACAACTATCCTAACAATCGCAACATCAATCGCAACTACAACAAATGGCCCAACAACAACAACAACAACAACAGCAACCACAACAATCATCTTAACAACAATAATAACCGCAACAACAACAACAATCAGAAGCCGCTATGCCAAAGGTGTGAAAAGTATCACTCGGGGTTCTGCACCAAATTTTGCAACAAGTGTAAAAGAAATGGTCATAGCGCGGCGAAGTGTGATGTCTACGGACCAGGGGTTAACAGAACGAAAGGAACAAATGGTGTCGGAACGAGTAATGGCGGAGCAAGTAGTGTCGGAGCAAGTTATGCCAATGTAGTTTGTTATAAATGTGGAAAACCGGGCCACATTATTAGAAATTGCCCGAACCAGGAGAACGCGAATGGACAAGGCCGCGTAAGAGTTTTCAATATTAATGTGGCAGAGGCACAGGAAGACCCGGAGCTTGTTACGGGTACGTTTCTTATTGACAATAAATCTGCTTACGTTTTATTTGATTCGGGTGCGGATAGAAGCTATATGAGTAGAGATTTTTGTGCTAAATTAAGTTGTCCATTGACGCCTTTGGATAGTAAATTTTTACTCGAATTAGCAAATGGTAAATTAATTTCAGCAGATAATATATGTCGGAATCGAGAAATTAAACTGGTTAGCGAAACATTTAAGATTGATTTGATACCAGTAGAGTTAGGGAGTTTTGATGTGATAATCGGTATGGACTGGTTGAAAGAAGTGAAAGCGGAGATCGTTTGTTACAAAAATGCAATTCGCATTATACGAGAAAAAGGAAAACCCTTAATGGTGTACGGAGAAAAGGGCAACACGAAGCTACATCTTATTAGTAATTTGAAGGCACAAAAACTAATAAGAAAAGGTTGCTATGCTGTTCTAGCACACGTCGAGAAAGTACAAACTGAAGAAAAGAGCATCAATGATGTTCCCGTCGCAAAAGAATTTCCCGATGTATTTCCGAAAGAATTACCGGGATTACCCCCACATCGATCCGTTGAATTTCAAATAGATCTTGTACCAGGAGCTGCACCAATAGCTCGTGCTCCTTACAGACTCGCACCCAGCGAGATGAAAGAACTACAAAGCCAATTACAAGAACTTTTAGAGCGTGGTTTCATTCGACCAAGCACATCACCGTGGGGAGCTCCTGTTTTGTTTGTCAAGAAGAAAGATGGTACATTCAGGTTGTGTATCGACTACCGAGAGTTGAACAAACTTACCATCAAGAACCGCTACCCATTACCGAGAATCGATGACTTATTTGATCAACTACAAGGCTCGTCTGTTTATTCAAAGATTGACTTACGTTCCGGGTATCATCAAATGCGGGTGAAAGAAGATGATATTCCAAAGACTGCTTTCAGAACACGTTACGGTCATTACGAGTTTATGGTCATGCCATTTGGTTTAACTAATGCACCAGCTGTGTTCATGGACCTTATGAACCGAGTGTGTGGACCATACCTTGACAAGTTTGTCATTGTTTTCATTGATGACATACTTATTTACTCAAAGAATGACCAAGAACACGGTGAACATTTGAGAAAGGTGTTAGAAGTATTGAGGAAGGAAGAATTGTACGCTAAGTTTTCAAAGTGTGCATTTTGGTTGGAAGAAGTTCAATTCCTCGGTCACATAGTGAACAAAGAAGGTATTAAGGTGGATCCGGCAAAGATAGAAACTGTTGAAAAGTGGGAAACCCCGAAAACTCCGAAACACATACGCCAATTTTTAGGACTAGCTGGTTACTACAGAAGGTTCATCCAAGACTTTTCCAGAATAGCAAAACCCTTGACTGCATTAACGCATAAAGGGAAGAAATTTGAATGGAATGATGAACAAGAGAAAGCGTTTCAGTTATTGAAGAAAAAGCTAACTACGGCACCTATATTGTCATTGCCTGAAGGGAATGATGATTTTGTGATTTATTGTGACGCATCAAAGCAAGGTCTCGGTTGTGTATTAATGCAACGAATGAAGGTGATTGCTTATGCGTCTAGACAATTGAAGATTTATGAACAAAATTATACGACGCATGATTTGGAATTAGGCGCGGTTGTTTTTGCATTAAAGACTTGGAGGCACTACTTATATGGGGTCAAAAGTATTATATATACCGACCACAAAAGTCTTCAACACATATTTAATCAGAAACAACTGAATATAAGGCAGCGTAGGTGGATTGAATTGTTGAATGATTACGACTTTGAGATTCGTTACCACCCGGGGAAGGCAAATGTGGTAGCCGATGCCTTGAGCAGGAAGGACAGAGAACCCATTCGAGTAAAATCTATGAATATAATGATTCATAATAACCTTACTACTCAAATAAAGGAGGCGCAACAAGGAGTTTTAAAAGAGGGAAATTTAAAGGATGAAATACCCAAAGGATCGGAGAAGCATCTTAATATTCGGGAAGACGGAACCCGGTATAGGACTGAAAGGATTTGGGTACCAAAATTTGGAGATATGAGAGAAATGGTACTTAGAGAAGCTCATAAAACCAGATACTCAATACATCCTGGAACGGGGAAGATGTACAAGGATCTCAAGAAACATTTTTGGTGGCCGGGTATGAAAGCCGATGTTGCTAAATACGTAGGAGAATGTTTGACGTGTTCTAAGGTCAAAGCTGAGCATCAGAAACCATCAGGTCTACTTCAACAACCCGAAATCCCAGAATGGAAATGGGAAAACATTACCATAGATTTCATCACTAAATTGCCAAGGACTGCAAGTGGTTTTGATACTATTTGGGTAATAGTTGATCGTCTCACCAAATCAGCACACTTCCTGCCAATAAGAGAAGATGACAAGATGGAGAAGTTAGCACGACTGTATTTGAAGGAAGTCATCTCCAGACATGGAATACCAATCTCTATTATCTCTGATAGGGATGGCAGATTTATTTCAAGATTCTGGCAGACATTACAGCAAGCATTAGGAACTCGTCTAGACATGAGTACTGCCTATCATCCACAAACTGATGGGCAGAGCGAAAGGACGATACAAACGCTTGAAGACATGCTACGAGCATGTGTTATTGATTTCGGAAACAGTTGGGATCGACATCTACCATTAGCAGAATTTTCCTACAACAACAGCTACCATTCAAGCATTGAGATGGCGCCGTTTGAAGCACTTTATGGTAGAAAGTGCAGGTCTCCGATTTGTTGGAGTGAAGTGGGGGATAGACAGATTACGGGTCCGGAGATTATACAAGAAACTACCGAGAAGATCATCCAAATTCAACAACGGTTGAAAACCGCCCAAAGTCGACAAAAGAGCTACGCTGACATTAAAAGAAAAGATATAGAATTTGAAATTGGAGAGATGGTCATGCTTAAAGTTGCACCTTGGAAAGGCGTTGTTTGATTTGGTAAACGAGGGAAATTAAATCCAAGGTATATTGGACCATTCAAGATTATTGATCGTGTCGGACCAGTAGCTTACCGACTTGAGTTACCTCAACAACTCGCGGCTGTACATAACACTTTCCACGTCTCAAATTTGAAGAAATGTTTTGCTAAAGAAGATCTCACTATTCCGTTAGATGAAATCCAAATCAACGAAAAACTTCAATTCATCGAAGAACCCGTCGAAATAATGGATCGTGAGGTTAAAAGACTTAAGCAAAACAAGATACCAATTGTTAAGGTTCGATGGAATGCTCGTAGAGGACCCGAGTTCACCTGGGAGCGTGAAGATCAGATGAAGAAGAAATACCCGCATCTCTTTCCAGAAGATTCGTCAACACCTTCAACAGCTTAAAATTTCGGGACGAAATTTATTTAACGGGTAGGTATGTAGTGACCCGAACTTTTCCATGTTTATATATATTAATTGAGATTGATATTTACATGATTAAATGTTTCCAACATATTAAGCAATCAAACTTGTTAAGACTTGATTAATTGAAATAGGTTTCATATAGACAATTGACTACCCAAGTTGACCGGTGATTCACGAACGTTAAAACTTGTAAAAACTATATGATGACATATATATGGTTATATATATAGTTAACATGATATTATGATAAGTAAACATATCATTAAGTATATTAACAATGAACTACATATGTAAAAACAAGACTACTAACTTAATGATTTTGAAACGAGACATATATGTAACGATTATCGTTGTAACGACATTTAATGTATATATATCATATTAAGATATATTCGTACATCATAATATCATGATAATATAATAATTTAAAATCTCTTTTGATATTATAAACATTGGGTTAACAACATTTAACAAGATCGTTAACCTAAAGGTTTCAAAACAACATTTACATGTAACGACTAACGATGACTTAACGACTCAGTTAAAATGTATATACATGTAGTGTTTTAATATGTATTCATACACTTTTGAAAGACTTCAAGACACTTATCAAAATACTTCTACTTAACAAAAATGCTTACAATTACATCCTCGTTCAGTTTCATCAACAATTCTACTAGTATGCACCCGTATTCGTACTCGTACAATACACAGCTTTTAGATGTATGTACTATTGGTATATACACTCCAATGATCAGCTCTTAGCAGCCCATGTGAGTCACCTAACACATGTGGGAACCATCATTTGGCAACTAGCATGAAATATCTCATAAAATTACAAAAATATGAGTAATCATTCATGACTTATTTACATGAAAACAAAATTACATATCCTTTATATCTAATCCATACACCAACGACCAAAAACACCTACAAACACTTTCATTCTTCAATTTTCTTCATCTAATTGATCTCTCTCAAGTTCTATCTTCAAGTTCTAAGTGTTCTTCATAAATTCCAAAAGTTCTAGTTTCATAAAATCAAGAATACTTTCAAGTTTGCTAGCTCACTTCCAATCTTGTAAGGTGATCATCCAACCTCAAGAAATCTTTGTTTCTTACAGTAGGTTATCATTCTAATACAAGGTAATAATCATATTCAAACTTTGGTTCAATTTCTATAACTATAACAATCTTATTTCAAGTGATGATCTTACTTGAACTTGTTTTCGTGTCATGATTCTGCTTCAAGAACTTCGAGCCATCCAAGGATCCATTGAAGCTAGATCCATTTTTCTCTTTTCCAGTAGGTTTATCCAAGGAAATTAAGGTAGTAATGATGTTCATAACATCATTCGATTCATACATATAAAGCTATCTTATTCGAAGGTTTAAACTTGTAATCACTAGAACATAGTTTAGTTAATTCTAAACTTGTTCGCAAACAAAAGTTAATCCTTCTAACTTGACTTTTAAAATCAACTAAACACATGTTCTATATCTATATGATATGCTAACTTAATGATTTAAAACCTGGAAACACGAAAAACACCGTAAAACCGGATTTACGCCGTCGTAGTAACACCGCGGGCTGTTTTGGGTTAGTTAATTAAAAACTATGATAAACTTTGATTTAAAAGTTGTTATTCTGAGAAAATGATTTTTATTATGAACATGAAACTATATCCAAAAAATTATGGTTAAACTCAAAGTGGAAGTATGTTTTCTAAAATGGTCATCTAGACGTCGTTCTTTCGACTGAAATGACTACCTTTACAAAAACGACTTGTAACTTATTTTTCCGACTATAAACCTATACTTTTTCTGTTTAGATTCATAAAATATAGTTCAATATGAAACCATAGCAATTTGATTCACTCAAAACGGATTTAAAATGAAGAAGTTATGGGTAAAACAAGATTGGATAATTTTTCTCATTTTAGCTACGTGAAAATTGGTAACAAATCTATTCCAACCATAACTTAATCAACTTGTATTGTATATTATGTAATCTTGAGATACCATAGACACGTATACAATGTTTCGACCTATCATGTCGACACATCTATATATATTTCGGAACAACCATAGACACTCTATATGTGAATGTTGGAGTTAGCTATACAGGGTTGAGGTTGATTCCAAAATATATATAGTTTGAGTTGTGATCAATAATGAGATACGTATACACTGGGTCGTGGATTGATTCAAGATAATATTTATCGATTTATTTCTGTACATCTAACTATGGACAACTAGTTGTAGGTTACTAACGAGGACAGCTGACTTAATAAACTTAAAACATCAAAATATATTAGAAGTGTTGTAAATATATTTTGAACATACTTTGATATATATGTATATATTGGTATAGGTTCGTGAATCAACCAGTGGCCAAGTCTTACTTCCCGACGAAGTAAAAATCTGTGAAAGTGAGTTATAGTCCCACTTTTAAAATCTAATATTTTTGGGATGAGAATACATGCAGGTTTTATAAATGATTTACAAAATAGACACAAGTACGTGAAACTACATTCTATGGTTGAATTATCGAAATCGAATATGCCCCTTTTTATTAAGTCTGGTAATCTAAGAATTAGGGAACAGACACCCTAATTGACGCGAATCCTAAAGATAGATCTATTGGGCCTAACAAACCCCATCCAAAGTACCGGATGCTTTAGTACTTCGAAATTTATATCATATCCGAAGGGTGTCCCGGAATGATGGGGATATTCTTATATATGCATCTTGTTATTGTCGGTTACCAGGTGTTCACCATATGAATGATTTTTATCTCTATGTATGGGATGTGTATTGAAATATGAAATCTTGTGGTCTATTGTTACGATTTGATATATATAGGTTAAACCTATAACTCACCAACATTTTTGTTGACGTTTAAAGCATGTTTATTCTCAGGTGAATACTAAGAGCTTCCGCTGTTGCATACTAAAATAAGGACAAGATTTGGAGTCCATGTTTGTATGATATTGTGTAAAAACTGCATTCAAGAAACTAATTTCGATGTAACATATTTGTATTGTAATCCATTATGTAATGGTCGTGTGTAAACAGGATATTTTAGATTATCATTATTTGATAATCTACGTAAAGCTTTTTAAACCTTTATTTATGAAATAAAGGTTATGGTATGTTTTAAAAATGAATGCAGTCTTTGAAAAATGTCTCATATAGAGGTCAAAACCTCGCAACGAAATCAATTAATATGGAACGTTTTTAATCAATAAGAACGGGACATTTCACACCCCACTTCTTCTGATCATATGTACCTTCACTAGGTAATAATCCTGCTTCGGTTTTAAACTCATAGGGTTTGGGTTATGGGTAAACGAAAACTTTGTCTTCCCTCTGTTTTGTTGTTTTTCCACTTTTAAACCTAATTTTCATACATCCGAATATGACCAGTATGTTTGCAAAGTGACCACATCTGAGATTTCAGAGTTAAGAACCCCCAAAAATCTTGCAATCGTTTGTTCTTCATCCTCCTTGACATCACATCGCATACGTAATCAAACAAACTCCTGAATAATCTCCTACATGCTTTTGTTGCCTTGGCATGGATTATGGTATTCAAGGAATGCTTCTTGACAATTATTTTCAGGAAGAAACTTATCACTCAATGGTTTCTTCATTTATATCATGTATTCACTTTCGATTTTCGGCATACACCCTATATTTTTGAACATGATCCCACAATAAGGAAGTGTGTTTGCATAACTTTAATGTTACAAGCTTAACCTTGAGGTGTTCGGGGATATCTTTTATGTCAAAAACGCGTTCAAAAATGCTCAACCAATCTAGGAAATCATCTGGGTGCATTGATCTCGTAAATTCCAGGATCTCAACTTTAATTCCTAGATTGCATAGGGGATCTTCATGGTGATCCCTACCGTTACCTGTATCTGGGAAAGACTTTGAATCAGTCTCTTGATCACTGGGTTTATCCGATTGACTTTCCACAAAATCATGATCTTGGTTAAATTCTAGTTTAGCAACCCTTCTTTTCAATTACTCGATTTCAGCATAGGGGTCTTGATCGTCGCCTCTTCCCGGGAACCTGCGACTTCCACCACATTCGAAACCTCCACGAAAGTTATGTTTGGCCATCTCTGGACTATTGATACCAAATGATTCCTAGGATCACAATAACCGACCGACGACTTGCAAATAACAGGAATTTTTTATAATTAGAAAAAGGCAGTCGCCCTTGTCTTTTATTTCTCACGTAATATTGAAAAAACTAAATAATAAAAATAACCACGATAGTTTAAATACTAGAAAATAAAGAAACAAAATAAACTTTTAAAGGAAACAAAATAAATAATTATAATATAATTAAAATATGCTGGAACCTTCTTTTCTCCTCGTCTAAGTCTATCACTCTAAGCCCATTCGATCCTCACATAGCCCAATATAATTGTGCAGTCCAAATTGTGTCTACCTAGATTGGCCCTACTTCTTATGATCATACGTATCATCACTAGGCAATAATCCTGCATCAAACTCGTATCTATGATTATATAGGATTGTATCCTAACAATCTCCCTCTATGATTTGAGTTGTGTCTAACGCAATACATTGACACCGCTTGCATCTTTAATCGAACAGATAAAAGCCTTTCAATCACCCCTTAGGATGTGAGTTATGACGGATTATCTTTGTCTTCAGAACTTGACTTTGTTGGAGTTCTAAGAACGGAAATCTCTGAAGCTCTTGATCATTGATGAAAATCATTAAAAAAAAAAGTTCTTCAACTTTGGATGTCACTTGAAAGATGTTGATTTGATAAGATTTTCACACCAAATATCTTTAGGCATTTAATCTTTACAACAATATTTTGTGAAGATTACAATTCTCGATTTGAGTAAAGGAACTGAGAGGATTAAACTATATAAACAGATATCCTAATGCTCCCCCTTAGTCATTAAAGTATACTGAATAGATATTTATTCTCTTCTTAATCATAGAACTACTATTTAGATTAACTTTGCGTTGCGGAAGACTTGTAGTGCACATAACTTGATATTTAAGGAACTACTCCATAGTTCATCTTTGTGGTGTGGAAACTCTGAGTAGTGGACCTTTTACTGATGTCTAGTAATTTGTTGTTGGATATGCTCGAGTTGCAAGCTTTAATCAACCATTTGACAATCTAACAATCTCCCTCTCATGATGGTCTTGAATCTTCACGAGCTTTATTCTTGGTTGGTTGTTAGAACAAATTAAAAAACATTTCTAAGTACCTGATAGTACCGAAATTATACATATTTTTATACCCTTTTTATGATGATATCATCCTCAAATTTACACAACAATGACTTATTCCTTTGCTTATTGGGGGAAAAATAAGCAAAGACTACTAACCGTGTGAAAAAGTTATTTGTGATTTTTAAAGGTAAAATTATGAAGTAAACAAGCATCAAAATGTAATAAATGAAGAAGCCAAAGAACACCTGTGCGGAGGCCTCGCTGAAGTCAAACAAAAGTGAAAAACTACCAAAGAATAATTCCCGCACAAAAACCAGTACGACGGCCAAGATCACCAGTACATTGGCCTTGTTAAATAAGGAAAATAATCGGCTTTAATGAATAAAATTCCAGAAGCAGCTCAGGACGGTGTCCAAGAAGTCAAAGCTTCGTGTTTATATAAGGAAAAGATTAACGAGTGTAACAACCCAACTTTTTCCGTTTACTAACGTTACTTGTCTGTTAAGTATTTAACAGTGTGTACTTAGACTTTATGTGTTTAATGGATTTAAATGCATACTTGATCCTAGTGGAATTACTTGAGTTAATATGTTTATATTAATTGATGAACTTGTTTCAGATAGCGAAATAACTAGAAAACGTTACGATTAAGAAAATTGTCTAGAAAGCTTTTCAGTTTACGGAACTCAGAAAAACGACAAAATAATTATTTTTAATAATTATTGACTTTACAAAGAACTTATTTAATTTATTATTTATTTAGTAACTTAAACCCGGTAATTTCGTTTCAACGACTAGTTAACGTTCCGGAGACCCGGTGCGGTTAACGGCACTCGAAATGCACCACACGCATACAAGAAAGTAAGCAAAACGAGCCCATGAACCCACCTAGTGGTCCATTCGGCCGAATCCTCTCCCCATTGAAATGTCCCGTTCTTATTGATGAAAAACGTTCCATATTAATTGATTTCGTTGCGAGGTTTTGACCTCTATATGAGACGTTTTTCAAAGACTGTATTCATTTTTAAAACAAACCATAACCTTTATTTCATAAATAAAGGTTTAAAAAGCTTTACGTAGATTATCAAATAATGATAATCTAAAATATCCTGTTTACACACGACCATTACATAATGGTTTACAATACAAATATGTTACATCGAAATCAGTTTCTTGAATGCAGTTTTTACACAATATCATAAAAACATGGACTCCAAATCTTGTCCTTATTTTAGTATGCAACAGCGGAAGCTCTTAGTATTCACCTGAGAATAAACATGCTTTAAACGTCAACAAAAATGTTGGTGAGTTATAGGTTTAACCTATATATATCAAATCGTAACAATAGACCACAAGATTTCATATTTCAATACACATCCCATACATAGAGATAAAAATCATTCATATGGTGAACACCTGGTAACCGACATTAACAAGATGCATATATATAAGAATATCCCCATCATTCCGGGACACCCTTCGGATATGATAAAAATTTCGAAGTACTAAAGCATCCTGTACTTTGGATGGGGTTTGTTAGGCCCAATAGATCTATCTTTAGGATTCGCGTCAATTAGGGTGTCTGTTCCCTAATTCTTAGATTACCAGACTTAATAAAAAGGGGCATATTCGATTTCGATAATTCAACCATAGAACGTAGTTTCACGTACTTGTGTCTATTTTGTAAATCATTTATAAAACCTGCATGTATTCTCATCCCAAAAATATTAGATTTTAAAAGTGGGACTATAACTCACTTTCACAGATTTTTACTTCGTCGGGAAGTAAGACTTGGCCACTGGTTGATTCACGAACCTATAACAATATATACATATATATCAAAGTATGTTTAAAATATATTTACAACACTTTTAATATATTTTGATGTTTTAAGTTTATTAAGTCAGCTGTCCTCGTTAGTAACCTACAACTAGTTGTCCACAGTTAGATGTACAGAAATAAATCGATAAATATTATCTTGAATCAATCCATAACCCAGTGTATACGTATCTCAGTATTGATCACAACTCAAACTATATATATTTTGGAATCAACCTCAACCCTGTATAGCTAACTCCAACATTCACATATAGAGTGTCTATGGTTGTTCCGAAATATATATAGATGTGTCGACATGATAGGTCGAAATATTGTATATGTGTTTATGGTATCTCAAGATTACATAATATACAATACAAGTTGATTAATTTATGGTTGGAATAGATTTGTTACTAATTTTCACGTAGCTAAAATGAGAAAAATTATCCAATCTTGTTTTACCCATAACTTCTTCATTTTAAATCCGTTTTGAGTGAATCAAATTGCTATAGTTTCATATTGAACTCTATTTTATGAATCTAAACAGAAAAAGTATAGGTTTATAGTCGGAAAAATAAGTTACAAGTCATTTTTGTAAAGGTAGTCATTTCAGTCGAAAGAACGACGTCTAGATGACCATTTTAGTAAACATACTTCCACTTTGAGTTTAACCATAATTTTTGGATATAGTTTCATGTTCATAATAAAAATATTTTCTCCAAATAACAACTTTTAAATTAAAGTTTATCATATTTTTTAATTAACTAACCCAAAACAGCCCGCGGTGTTACTACGACGGCGTAAATCCGGTTTTACGGTGTTTTTCGTGTTTCCAGGTTTTAAATCATTAAGTTAGCATATCATATAGATATAGAACATGTGTGTAGTTAATTTTAAAAGTTAAGTTAGAAGGATTAACTTTTGTTTGCGAACAAGTTTAGAATTAACTAAACTATGTTCTAGTGATTACGAGTTTAAACCTTCGAATAAGATAGTTTTATATATATGAATCGAATGATGTTATGAACATCATTACTACCTCAAGTTTAGTAGGTAAACCTACTGGAAGTGACAAGAAATGATCTAGCTTCAAAGGATCTTGGATGGCTTGAAAGTTCTTGAAGTAGGATCATGACACAAAAACAAGTTCAAGTAAGATTTTTACTCGAATTAAGATAGTTTATAGTTATAGAAATTGAATCAAAGTTTGAATATGAATATTACCTTGAATAAGAAAGATAACCTACTGTATATAACAAAGGTTTCTTGATCATAGATGATTACTTGGAATGGATTAGAAAGCTTGGAAGTAAATTAGTAAACTTGAAGGGATTTTTAAAGTGTTCTTGAAGTGTTCTTGAAGTGTTCTTCCTATGATGATTATAGCTTGATTCTTGAAGTGATTTTTGATGAAGATGATGATTAACTACTGGAAAAATACGTTCATAATAGTGTGTGTGTGTGTTGAGAGAGAATTAGAAAGAGAATTGGAAGTGAAATGGAGTGAATGATGAGTGGTAATTGGTGAGTGGTGAGTGGGGTTAAAAGGAGTTCTAGTTAGTTGACTAGCTCATGGTAGAAGTTAAAATTGATTAGTCATACATGACATAATCAAGAGTGGAATCCCATGCTAGTTCCTATTGGTATATACTCAAAGTAAGTACGTTTTGAAGCTGTGTATAATACGGGTAAGAATACGACTAGAATTCTTGATGAAAGAAAAGAATGGAAAAGTAACTGTAACCATTTTCGTTAAGTATGAGTGTTTTGATATATGTCTTGAAGTCTTCCAAAAGTATTTTAATACATCTAAATACACTACATGTATATACATTTTAACTGAGTCGTTAAGTCATCGTTAGTCGTTACATGTAAGTGTTGTTTTGAAACCTTTAAGTTAACGATCTCAATTAATGTTGTTAACCCATTGTTTATTATATCTAATGAGATGTTAAATTATTATATTATCATGATATTATGATATATTAATATATCTTAATATGATATATATACATTTAAATGTCATTACAAAGATAATCGTTACATATATGTCTCGTTTCGAAATCCTTAAGTTAGTAGTCTTGTTTATATGTATATAACTCATTGTTAATATACTTATGGAGATACTTACTTATCATAATCTCATGTTAACCATATGTATATCCATATATATATCGTCATGTCGTTTTTACAAGTTTTAACGTTCGTGAATCGCCGGTCAACTTGGGTGGTCAATTGTCTATATGAAACATATTTCAATTAATCAAGTCTTAACAAGTTTGATTGCTTAACATGTTGGAAACATTTAATCATGTAAATATCAATCTCAATTAATATATATAAACATGGAAAAGTTCCGGTCACTACAGTGCCTACCCGTTAAATAAATTTCGTCCCGAAATTTTAAGCTGTTGAAGGTGTTGACGAATCTTCTGGAAATAGATGCGGGTATTTCTTCTTCATCTGATCTTCACGCTCCCAGGTGAACTCGGGTCCTCTACGAGCATTTCATCGAACCTTAACAATTGGTATCTTGTTTTACTTAAGTCTTTTAACCTCACGATCCATTATTTCGACGGGTTCTTTGATGAATTGGAGTTTTTCATTGATTTGGATTTCATCTAACGGAATAGTGAGATCTTCTTTAGCAAAACATTTCTTCAAATTCGAGACGTGGAAAGTGTTATGTACAGCCGCGAGTTGTTGAGGTAACTCAAGTCGGTAAGCTACTGGTCCGACACGATCAATAATCTTGAATGGTCCAATATACCTTGGATTTAATTTCCCTCGTTTACCAAATCGAACAACGCCTTTCCAAGGTGCAACTTTAAGCATGACCATCTCTCCAATTTCAAATTCTATATCTTTTCTTTTAATGTCAGCGTAGCTCTTTTGTCGACTTTGGGCGGTTTTCAACCGTTGTTGAATTTGGATGATCTTCTCAGTAGTTTCTTGTATAATCTCCGGACCCGTAATCGGTCTATCCCCCACTTCACTCCAAAAAATCGGAGACCTGCACTTTCTACCATAAAGTGCTTCAAACGGCACCATCTCAATGCTTGAATGGTAGCTGTTGTTGTAGGAAAATTCTGCTAATGGTAGATGTCGATCCCAACTGTTTCCGAAATCAATAACACATGCTCGTAGCATGTCTTCAAGTGTTTGTATCATCCTTTCGCTCTGTCCATCAGTTTGTGGATGATAGGCAGTACTTATGTCTAGACGAGTTCCTAATGCTTGCTGTAATGTCTGCCAGAATCTTGAAATAAATCTGCCATCCCTATCAGAGATAATAGAGATTGGTATTCCATGTCTGGAGACGACTTCCTTCAAATACAGTCGTGCTAACTTCTCCATCTTGTCATCTTCTCTTATTGGCAGGAAATGTGCTGATTTGGTGAGACGATCAACTATTACCCAAATAGCATCAAAATCACTTGCAGTCCTTGGCAATTTAGTAATGAAATCCATGGTAATGTTTTCCCATTTCCATTCCAGGATTTCGGGTTGTTGAAGTAGACCTGATGGTTTCTGATGCTCAGCTTTGACCTTAGAACACGTCAAACATTCTCCTACGTATTTAGCAACATCGGCTTTCATACCCGGCCACCAAAAATATTTCCTGAGATCCTTGTACATCTTCCCCGTTCCAGGATGTATTGAGTATCTGGTTTTATGAGCTTCTCTAAGTACCATTTCTCTCATATCTCCAAATTTTGGTACCCAACTCCTTTCAGCCCTATACCGGGTTCCGTCTTCCCGAATATTAAGATGTTTCTCCGATCCTTTGGGTATTTCATCCTTTAAATTTCCCTCTTTTAAAACTCCTTGTTGCGCCTCCTTTATTTGAGTAGTAAGGTTATTATGAATCATTATATTCATAGATTTTACTCGAATGGGTTCTCTGTCCTTCCTGCTCAAGGCATCGGCTACTACATTTGCCTTCACCGGGTGGTAACGAATCTCAAATTTGTAATCATTCAATAATTCAATCCACCTACGCTGCCTCATATTCAGTTGTTTCTGATTAAATATGTGTTGAAGACTTTTGTGGTCGGTATATATAATACTTTTGACCCCATATAAGTAGTGCCTCCAAGTCTTTAATGCAAAAACAACCGCGCCTAATTCCAAATCATGCGTCGTATAATTTTGTTCGTGAATCTTCAATTGTCTAGACGCATAAGCAATCACCTTCGTTCGTTGCATTAATACACAACCGAGACCTTGCTTTGATGCGTCACAATAAATCACAAAATCATCATTCCCTTCAGGCAAAGACAATATAGGTGCCGTAGTTAGCTTTTTCTTCAATAACTGAAACGCTTTCTCTTGTTCATCATTCCATTCAAATTTTTCCCTTTATGCGTTAATGCAGTCAAGGGTTTTGCTATTCTGGAAAAGTCTTGGATGAACCTTCTGTAGTAACCAGCTAGTCCTAAAAACTGGCGTATGTATTTCGGAGTTTTCGGGGTTTCTCACTTTTCAACAGTTTCTATCTTTGCCGGATCCACCTTAATACCTTCTTTGTTCACTATGTGACCGAGGAATTGAACTTCTTCCAACCAAAATGCACACTTTGAAAACTTAGCGTACAATTCTTCCTTCCTCAATACTTCTAACACCTTTCTCAAATGTTCACCGTGTTCTTGGTCATTCTTTGAGTAAATAAGTATGTCATCAATGAAAACAATGACAAACTTGTCAAGGTATGGTCCACACACTCGGTTCATAAGGTCCATGAACACAGCTGGTGCATTAGTTAAACCAAACAGCATGACCATAAACTCGTAATGACCGTAACGTGTTCTGAAAGCAGTCTTTGGAATATCATCTTCTTTCACCCACATTTGATGATACCCGGAACATAAGTCAATCTTTGAATAAACAGACGAGCCTTGTAGTTGATCAAATAAGTAGTCGATTCTCAGTAGTGGGTAGCGGTTCTTGATGGTAAGTTTGTTCAACTCTCGGTAGTCGATACACAACCTGAATGTACCATCTTTCTTCTTGACAAACAAAACAGGAGCTCCCCACGGTGATGTGCTTGGTCGAATGAAACCACGCTCTAAAAGTTCTTGTAATTGGCTTTGCAGTTCTTTCATCTCGCTGGGTGCGAGTCTGTAAGGAGCACGAGCTATTGGTGCAGCTCCTGGTACAAGATCTATTTTAAATTCAACGGATCGATGTGGGGGTAATCCCGGTAATTCTTTCGGAAATACATCGGGAAATTCTTTTGCAATGGGAACATCATTGATGCTCTTTTCTTCAGTTTGTACTTTCTCGACGTGTGCTAGAACAGCATAGCAACCTTTTCTTATTAGTTTTTGTGCCTTCAAATTACTAATAATATGTAGCTTCGTGTTGCCCTTTTCTCCGTACACCATTAAGGGTTTTCCTTTTTCTCGTATAATGCGAATTGCATTTTTGTAACAAACGATCTCTGCTTTCACTTCTTTCAACCAGTCCATACCGATTATCACATCAAAACTCCCTAACTCTACTGGTATCAAATCAATCTTAAATGTTTCGCTAACCAGTTTAATTTCTCGATTCCGACATATATTATGTGCTGAAATTAATTTACCATTTGCTAATTCGAGTAAAAATTTACTATCCAAAGGCGTCAATGGACAACTTAATTTAGCACAAAAATCTCTACTCATATAGCTTCTATCCGCACCCGAATCAAATAAAACGTAAGCAGATTTATTGTCAATAAGAAACGTACCCGTAACAAGCTCCGGGTCTTCCTGTGCCTCTGCCGCATTAATATTGAAAACTCTTCTGCGGCCTTGTCCATTCGTGTTCTCCTGGTTCGGGCAATTTCTAATAATGTGGCCCGGTTTTCCACATTTATAACAAACTACATTGGCATAACTTTCTCCGACACTACTTGCTCCGCCATTACTCGTTCCGACACCATTTGTTCCTTTCGTTCTATTAACCCCTGGTCCGTAGACCTCACACTTCGCCGCGCTATGACCATTTCTTTTACACTTGTTGCAAAATTTGGTGCAGAACCCCGAGTGATACTTTTCACACCTTTGGCATAGCTGCTTCTGATTGTTGTTGTTGCGGTTATTATTGTTGTTGGGATGATTGTTGTAGTTGCTGTTGTTGTTGTTGTTATTGTTGTTGTTGTTGTTGTTGTTGTTGTTGTTGTTGTTGTTGTTGTTATTGTTGTTGTTGTTGTTGTTGGGCCGTTTGTTGTAGTTGCGATTGATGTTGCGATTGTTGGGATAATTGTTGCGATTATTGTTGTAATTGCTGTTGTTGTTGTATTGGTGATTCTTATCACCGTTTTCCTCCCACTTTCTTTTGACTTGCTTCACATTGGCCTCTTCAGCAGTCTGTTCTTTAATTCTTTCTTCAATCTGGTTCACTAGTTTGTGAGCCATTCTACATGCCTGTTGTATGGAGGCGGGCTCGTGTGAACTTATATCTTCTTGGATTCTTTCCGGTAATCCTTTCACAAACGCGTCGATCTTCTCTTCCTCATCTTCGAATGCTCCCGGACACAATAGGTACAATTCTATGAATCGTCTTTCGTACGTGGTAATATCAAATCCTTGGGTTCGTAACCCTCTAAGTTCTGTCTTGAGCTTATTGACCTCGGTTCTGGGACGGTACTTCTCGTTCATCAAGTGCTTGAATGCTGACCACGGTAGTGCGTACGCATCATCTTGTCCCACTTGCTCTAGATAGGTATTCCACCATGTTAACGCAGAACCTGTGAAGGTATGCGTAGCGTACTTCACTTTGTCCTCTTCAGTACACTTACTTATGGAAAACACCGATTCGACCTTCTCGGTCCACCGTTTCAATCCGATCGGTCCTTCGGTTCCATCAAATTCCAAAGGTTTGCAGGCAGTGAATTCTTTGTAGGTGCATCCTACACGATTTCCTGTACTGCCAGATCCAAGGTTATTGTTGGTATGTAGCGCAGCCTGTACTGCGGCTATGTTTGAAGCTAGAAAAGTATGGAATTCTTCTTCATTCATATTCACGGTGTGTCGAGTAGTCGGTGCCATTTCCTTCAAAATAGTCAAATGGAACAAGTTAATCATACAGAATATTAAGAGTAGTTAATAGTATTTCGTAGCATAATATGAACTCATTTATAAAAGCTTTTTCTCCATATTAGCGTTTTATAAGTTTAAATTCGGGTAGTACCTACCCGTTAAGTTCATACTTAGTAGCTAATATACAATTCAACTACTACAATTCTATATGAAAAACTGATTGTAATAATATTTCGCGTTCAAACTTTTATACAATATTTTACAAACTTACAATACCGCTTATTTTACATAAAGCATGAAATATAGCACACAATAACTTTGATACAAGATAGTTGTGAAGATAATTCTAGCTAGTACACAAGTCGTTCAGCAAAGGCAATAAAGACACGTAATTCATACGTCCAGAAACAAGTCATGCATTCTGGTTTTACTAGGACTACTTCCCATCCTTGGTCTTGTGGAATATAACCGTTATGGCCGTTGATAAGACAGCGTGTTGTAACGTCGTCAAAGGGACGAGGGTTACGTAATGACCAACAGTCTCGTAATAACCTAAAAACCTCATTTCTTACCCCAATTACCGACTCCATCACTTGTGGGAACGTTTTGTTTAATAGTTGTAGCCCGATGTTCTTGTTCTCACTTTGGTGAGAAGCGAACATTACTAACCCGTAAGCATAACATGCTTCTTTATGTTGCATGTTAGCTGCTTTTTCTAAATCACGAAGTCCTATATTCGGATATACTGAGTCAAAATAATTTCTTAACCCGTTGCGTAAAATAGCATTTGGGTTCCCCGCAATATATGCGTCAAAGTAAACACATCGTAACTTATGGATTTCCCAATGTGATATCCCCCATCTTTCGAACAAAAGCCTTTTATAAACCAAGGCATTCTTGGAACGTTCTTCGAATGTCTTACAAACTGATCTCGCCTTAAATAGTTGTGCCGAGGAATTCTGACCGACTCTAGACAAGATTTCATCAATCATGTCTCCGGGTAGGTCTCTTAAAATATTGGGTTGTCTATCCATTTTGTGTTTTTATACTGTAAAATAGACAAGAGTTAGATTCATAAAAAAAATACTTATTAATACAAGCAATTTTTACATATATCATAAAGCATAAGCACACTATATTACATATATTACACCACACGAATACAACTATCTTATTCTGACTTGCTCGTTTCTTCTTGTTCAGTTTTGGTTCGTTTTGCCAAATTTCTAGGGATATATGATGTTCCCCTAATACGAGCCGTCGTTGTCCACATTGGTTTAGAAAAACCTGGTGGTTTAGAGGTTCCCGGGTCATTGTTACAACTTAAGGACTTCGGGGGTTGACGATACATATAAAGTTCATCGGGGTTGGAATTAGATTTCTCTATTTTTATGCCCTTTCCCTTATTATTTTCTTTTGCCTTTTTAAATTCAGTTGGGGTAATTTCCATAACATCATCGGAATTCTCGTCGGAATCCGATTCATCGGAGAATTGGTAATCCTCCCAATATTTTGCTTCCTTGGCGGAAACACCATTGACCATAATTAGCCTTGGTCGGTTGGTTGAGGATTCTCTTTTACTTAACCGTTTTATTATTTCCCCCACCGGTTCTATTTCTTCTTCCGGTTCCGATTCTTCTTCCGGTTCCGATTCTTCTTCCGGTTCCGACTCTTCTTCCGGTTCCTCTTCGGGAACTTGTGAATCAGTCCACGAATCATTCCAATTTACATTTGACTCTTCATTATTATTAGGTGAGTCAATGGGACTTGTTCTAGAGGTAGACATCTATCACATAATATCAAACATGTTAAGAGATTAATATATCACATAATATTCATATGTTAAAAATATATAGTTTCCAACAAAAATGTTAAGCAATCATTTTTAAAGAAAACACGGTCGAAGTCCAGACTCACTAATGCATCCTAACAAACTCGATAAGACACACTAATGCAAATTTTCTGGGTCTCTAAGACCAACGCTCTGATACCAACTGAAATGTCCCGTTCTTATTGATTAAAACCGTTCCATATTAATTGATTTCGTTGCGAGGTTTTGACCTCTATATGAGACGTTTTTCAAAGAATGCATTCATTTTTAAAACAAACCATAACCTTTATTTCATAAATAAAGGTTTAAAAAGTTTTACGTAGATTATCAAATAATGATAATCTAAAATATCATGTTTACACACGACCATTACATAATGGTTTACAATACAAATATGTTACATCGAAATCAGTTTCTTAAATGCAGTTTTTACACAATATCATACAAACATGGACTCCAAATCTTGTCCTTATTTTAGTATGCAACAGCGGAAGCTCTTAGTATTCACCTGAGAATAAACATGCTTTAAACGTCAACAAAAATGTTGGTGAGTTATAGGTTTAACCTATATATATCAAATCGTAACAATAGACCACAAGATTTCATATTTCAATACACATCCCATACATAGAGATAAAAATCATTCATATGGTGAACACCTGGTAACCGACATTAACAAGATGCATATATATAAGAATATCCCCATCATTCCGGGACACCCTTCGGATATGATATAAATTTCGAAGTACTAAAGCATCCGGTACTTTGGATGGGGTTTGTTAGGCCCAATAGATCTATCTTTAGGATTCACGTCAATTAGGGTGTCTGTTCCCTAATTCTTAGATTACCAGACTTAATAAAAAGGGGCATATTCGATTTCGATAATTCAACCATAGAACGTAGTTTCACGTACTTGTGTCTATTTTGTAAATCATTTATAAAACCTGCATGTATTCTCATCCCAAAAATATTAGATTTTAAAAGTGGGACTATAACTCACTTTCACAGATTTTTACTTCGTCGGGAAGTAAGACTTGGCCACTGGTTGATTCACGAACCTATAACAATATATACATATATATCAAAGTATGTTTAAAATATATTTACAACACTTTTAATATATTTTGATGTTTTAAGTTTATTAAGTCAGCTGTCCTCGTTAGTAACCTACAACTAGTTGTCCACAGTTAGATGTACAGAAATAAATCGATAAATATTATCTTGAATCAATCCACGACCCAGTGTATACGTATCTCAGTATTGATCACAACTCAAACTATATATATTTTGGAATCAACCTCAACCCTGTATAGCTAACTCCAACATTCACATATAGAGTGTCTATGGTTGTTCCGAAATATATATAGATGTGTCGACATGATAGGTCGAAACATTGTATACGTGTCTATGGTATCTCAAGATTACATAATATACAATACAAGTTGATTAATTTATGGTTGGAATAGATTTGTTACCAATTTTCACGTAGCTAAAATGAGAAAAATTATCCAATCTTGTTTTACCCATAACTTCTTCATTTTAAATCCGTTTTGAGTGAATCAAATTGCTATAGTTTCATATTGAATTCTATTTTATGAATCTAAACAGAAAAAGTATAGGTTTATAGTCGGAAAAATAAGTTACAAGTCATTTTTGTAAAGGTAGTCATTTCAGTCGAAAGAACGACGTCTAGATGACCATTTTAGTAAACATACTTCCACTTTGAGTTTAACCATAATTTTTGGATATAGTTTCATGTTCATAATAAAAATCATTTTCTCAGAATAACAACTTTTAAATCAAAGTTTATCATAGTTTTTAATTAACTAACCCAAAACAGCCCGCGGTGTTACAACGACTGCGTAAATCCGGTTTTACGGTGTTTTTCATGTTTCCAGGTTTTAAATCATTAAGTTTGCATATCATATAGATATAGAACATGTGTGTAGTTAATTTTAAAAGTCAAGTTAGAAGGATTAACTTTTGTTTGCGAACAAGTTTAGAATTAACTAAACTATGTTCTAGTGATTACGAGTTTAAACCTTCGAATAAGATAGTTTTATATATATGAATCGAATGATGTTATGAACATCATTACTACCTCAAGTTTAGTAGGTAAACCTACTGGAAGTGACAAGAAATGATCTAGCTTCAAAGGATCTTGGATGGCTTGAAAGTTCTTGAAGTAGGATCATGACACAAAAACAAGTTTAAGTAAGATTTTTACTCGAATTAAGATAGTTTATAGTTATAGAAATTGAATCAAAGTTTGAATATGAATATTACCTTGAATAAGAAAGATAACCTACTGTATATAACAAAGGTTTCTTGATCTTAGATGATTACTTGGAATGGATTAGAAAGCTTGGAAGTAAATTAGTAAACTTGAAGGGATTTTTGAAGTGTTCTTGAAGTGTTCTTCCTATGATGATTATAGCTTGATTCTTGAAGTGATTTTTGATGAAGATGATGATTAACTACTGGAAAAATACGTTCATAATAGTGTGTGTGTGTGTGTGTTGAGAGAGAATTAGAAAGAGAATTGGAAGTGAAATGGAGTGAATGATGAGTGGTAATTGGTGAGTGGTGAGTGGGGTTAAAAGGAGTTCTAGTTAGTTGACTAGCTCATGGTAGAAGTTAAAATTGATTAGTCATACATGAAATAATCAAGAGTGGAATCCCATGCTAGTTCCTATTGGTATATACTCAAAGTAAGTACGTTTTGAAGCTGTGTATAATACGGGTAAGAATACGACTAGAATTCTTGATGAAAGAAAAGAATGGAAAAGTAACTGTAACCATTTTCGTTAAGTATGAGTGTTTTGATATATGTCTTGAAGTCTTCCAAAAGTATTTTAATACATCTAAATACACTACATGTATATACATTTTAACTGAGTCGTTAAGTCATCGTTAGTCGTTACATGTAAGTGTTGTTTTGAAACCTTTAAGTTAACGATCTCAATTAATGTTGTTAACCCATTGTTTATTATATCTAATGAGATGTTAAATTATTATATTATCATGATATTATGATATATTAATATATCTTAATATGATATATATACATTTAAATGTCGTTACAACGATAATCGTTACATATATGTCTCGTTTCGAAATCCTTAAGTTAGTAGTCTTGTTTATATGTATATAACTCATTGTTAATATACTTATGGAGATACTTACTTATCATAATCTCATGTTAACCATATGTATATCTATATATATATCGTCATGTCGTTTTTACAAGTTTTAACGTTCGTGAATCGCCGGTCAACTTGGGTGGTCAATTGTCTATATGAAACATATTTCAATTAATCAAGTCTTAACAAGTTTGATTGCTTAACATGTTGGAAACATTTAATCATGTAAATATCAATCTCAATTAATATATATAAACATGGAAAAGTTCGGGTCACTACACCCATCACCTTATTGGATTTGTTTTGGACTTGTTGGCCCTTTTGTCTAATTAATTACTAGTGTTTTGGCCTAAACTATATAAGGTAATTATATCACTACACTCCATATTCTTCCCAACCCTAACATGAATGACCAAAATCCCTCCTCCTTGGGCTCTTTTCATGTCGATCATCATCATCACCATAGCCACCATTAAAACTCAAATTAGGGCAAGTCTGGTGCATCAAAGTTGTTGCTTTCATCGTTCTACACGCGTACATAGCTGCAATTTGTGTTTTAAGGTATAATTGATAACCCTAATTATTTTAGATCTGATTTCTATTCAATTTCATAGTGTAATCAAGTCTAGTGCTCAATTAATGATGTCTTGTGTTGTCGTTTATCGTTTAATTGATCAATTGATGTTGTTTGCATGAAAAACGAATTCGTATCTTATTGATCTCATAAAATTGAATTGTGGAATGTTCTTGTAATGTGTTTATATGAAAAGGTATCAAAAAACTATTGAATTTTGTACTTTGATTTTGCTTGATTTCGTTATCGTATGCTCAAGATATGATTAATCGAAGTTTCGTTAGGGTTTCGATGATATACGAATTTTATGAGTTGTGTGCTTTATGATTTGGCTAATGGAAAGTGTACTACTGTAATATTTGTGGAAAATTATGCATGTTAGACTTAAGATTTGCGTCAAAAGCTTTTGTGATGCTCTCGGTGCATCAAAACGAAGATTCGTGTTTTAAAGAGAGCTGAAACTATTTTCGAATGTGAAAGAAAATGTCTAGAGTGAAATATAAATTGATTGAAGTTTTGATCTTCTGGAATACGTTAGTTTATATGTTCCTTGATGTTTTTCATTTGTATGCCAACTTAAGAAAACGTGATTTTCCATGAGATCTATGCTCGTATAAGTGATGTGTTTATTTGTTGACCAAAACTGAAAGGTCTGTAAAGATTTGCTACACTGTACGAATTAGCTAAAGAGATGTCTTTGATTATTTTATCAGTAAAACTACGGGATATCTGGAGTAATCTCCAATTGGCTGTTCGTCAAAATCTATTTTCTATATTTTTTGAGAAATGTTTCAAAACTGACGCGCGTGCTGAAACTGATTTGGTAAACCATAACTTGACCCCTTCTGTTCTCTGACTTTTAGACATCGTATGAGGGTTAGGTTAGACTTTTAGGAATCAATTTTGAGTCTAGTTGTGATCTGGAGTTTGCCATGAATTTATGAATTAATTGCTATGAGTTATAGTTGTATCTTTCTACGATGTACGTATTTTAAAGGCATGCGTTAAACTGCGAATGTGCAATTTGCTTAACTATGAGCTGTAAAGTAATACTTGACCTAGGTTTGACATGTTGACCATGTTTGCATGACCTACTGAGATGTTTGACTTTAGTTGACCACTTTGTCCGAGTTGACTTTTGAGTTGACTTTGGTTGACTTGCTTGGATTAGTTGACTTTTACTTGTTGTTGAGTCAGTATGAGCACTAGGACTTTGCGTACACTATGGGTTGACATAGTGTGTAACGACCGGACTTTTTCGACTTGCTTTTGTGCTTTGTGTTTTTGCGAAACTGCGTATTTATGCGTACTGAGCTACATTATACTCTGGGAACTCCCTACATGTTGATTACTTTTATTTATATGTTAAAACATATCATTAAGTACGTATGATACTTAACTTAACCCCCGGAAGCCGTTATGACCGTTAGTGTTACTTGATGTTTTTAACGAACTGCGTACTGCGTACACGTTTAACTTTTGTCGTAATCGGAATATTATGACTACGAAATACTAATTGTTATTTTCTAATAACAATTAATTGGGTTTTTGGATACTTAATTACGCATAGTAATTTACTAGAGCACACTAGTTAGTCATGTTGAACTTTCTACCTTGTTGGACCTTAACCCACCCTACATTAGCTAGTGGACTATTTAATTAGCCTAATTATAAATAACTAGTGACCCATTAATAAGTAAGACAAATGCTCATTTATTAGAGGGAACATACTAGCATTTTTGTCAAGTATTATCCTTAATGTTGCATGGGATCCTAACATAAGCACCAACTTTAGACAACCATTAACCAAAAAGCAAAAAGGTGTCCCCCTTGTCCCCCCTCTAATACCACGGCCTAAACACCCCTCCCATACCCTCACCACCTATAAATACAAGCCTTATTCCATCCATTTTACACTTGCTCTCATTTGCATTTTACATACACTTACTCTTTAATTCTTTCTCTAGTCTTTCTCTCTCTAAAAAGTGTAAGTATTTGATTTCTCTTCTTCTTCTTCCCTTCTCTCTCACAAAATCATCATCATCATCAAAGGATCTAGCTTTTTAGCTTTGATCTTGATTACATCTTGTAGATTCAAACATGGATTTGAATCCTTCAAGAACATGGAAGATTTAAGCTTTCTAGCTTTGAATTTCACCTATTTTGTAGATCTAAATCTTTTAGTTTTAATATTGTTATTTTGTTATAAAGATTAAAACTTGTGTTTGTAATCTTCATGTAACTTAAAGATCCAAACTGTATGCTTCAAGATCTTCAAGAACACTAATGATTCAAGCTTTCTAGCTTTGTAATCTCATAACTTGTGTGAAAAGGATCCAAGCTCTCTAGCTTAGGGTTCCATTAATATATTTGATTAAGATTGTGTTCATACTTGTTTGATTGAAGTAAAGATTGCAGCTTTAGTTGTAAATAGAACTTGTATTTGTGTTAAGACTAAGGATATGATGTAACATTGGTTCATCATCCATCTAAGACTCTTAAATGAGTTGTGTTCTTATTTGGTCTTAACATATGGTGTGTTGATGGTTGAATATTGGTCAAGGTGATGCTAACCCATCAATGAGTTGTACACTTGAAGCTACAAGCATCAAGGATGAGAACCATGATGAGCATCAAGCACCAAGAACCCCACCGGAGCACTTGTTTACTGTTTTTCGGGATCTTACCAGATTCCTGTACTTCTATAAAATTTATTTTCAGTTAGTTCGTTTTTAGTAGATAACTTTTCATTTAGGCCTAGTCTTAATCCGATATACGGTTTAGGATTTATGGCCTTCCGAAAGTCACTACGCCTTTGTAACGTTGTGCTAAAATTTCTGACCTACTCGCACTTAAACCGTCGCCGCGGTCAAACAAAGACGATTTAGGTTCTGAAAATTGGTCAGGTTTTAGAGGACTCACATACGGAGCCATAGCCACTAACTACGTGTCTTTTTGATTTGTATAGAGGTCGTAACAGCTGTCTGAAGTCAGCCTTTTGTTTCGATCTCTATTCTTGTTAAACTTACCTTAGTATTGATGAATGATGATGATAATGATAATGTTGATGATGACACTTAAACTTAATTTATTCACTTTTAAACTTATTGGGACAACATACTGACCTAGTAACCTTTGAATTAGGTTGACGACCTTTCGGACCGACTTACTTGCTTACTTACCTCGTATCGACTTTTACTGCTTATTCACTGTGAGTTATCGCTTCCCTTTTTACTTATACTATTTTTGGGACTGAGAATACATGCGCTTTTTATGTTTTACTTACTTCACACGAGTACTTAAACTTTACATATGTGTGGGTTATATAACGGCATAAACATTCCCCTTAGCGCGGTAACGTTTAATCATTGGTTTTGAACCGGTGAACGCGAATATTAGATATGGATCCATAGGGTTTAACATCCCCACTCAGGCTAGCCGCGCTAGCATTTAACGGGCGTTTGATACTTCGAGGACATACGCACTAGCCAAGTGTACTTTAAGGGGGTATTACTATTACGTTAAGTTAGTTACCGGGTGCCCACGGACAAGCATATACTTTACATACTATTTTGAATACGATAACTCGTGGTCTACATTACTTTTCTGATTACAAACTATAGCTCACCAATATTCGTGTTGACTTTTAAGCGTGTATTTCTTAGGTGCTTAGACGATGTTGCTTCCGCTGTTAGACTTGCTATCTTGGTGTTATAGACTTGCTGTTATGGACCTGTTGTGTTAGATGTCCGCTGCATTACTTAGAGATGTCTCAATCATGAAACTTTTATCTTGCATTCGTAACTTATGTTATTTTCAAATAATGACTTTGTAACAACCTTTGTGTCACGTTATCTTTTGTAAACGCTATCTTTTTATGAATGCAAAACTGGTTTTCAAACAGCATGTAGTATTTGACCGTGTAAAGATCCTGTTGTTGACGAATCGTACATGATGGTTTTGTACGGGGCATCACATTTGGTATCAGAGTATTGGTTGTAGGGAATTAGGTTGCATTAGTGAGTCTTGACCGAGCCAAGTAGGATTCACTAATAGGACTAATCTACAACTTTCTCGTTTACTTGTTACTACTTACTACTGCTGCATGTTACTGCTTACTTATACTGCCATATGATCTTGCTGCATACTACTACTTACCCTTACTGCTATGTGAACTTGTTGTATGCTATTGCTTATCCTCGTTGCTACATGCTACTGTCTGCTTTCGATTACATGTTACTTTGTTTAGTACTAATGTTATTGCCATGCTATGTACTGCGGTAGATGATCTAGGTTGCTGTAGTGCCTGATTACGTGCTTGCTATATGTCTTACTGACATGGAAAAAGTTATTTTTCCTTGTTCAGATGTCAGACATGATGCCCATGACCTTTGACTTCGAGAGTGACTCAGAGACGACTGTTGGCTCGCCTACAATTGCTACTGACTCACCCCTACCTTTTGATGACTCTGGCAATTCACCTTCTAGTGGACTCATGCTTGACCTGATGGACGTCTCAAACGGAGACGAGGATCCTGAGTTGATTCCAGCACCACCCAGCCCTAGACTCCCGGAGCCACAACACCATTCCGGTGATGCTGTAATTCCTGGGGGAAATAGAGACGGTCCTTTCCGTAACGAGCATGGACATTGGGTCAGACGCCTTGCTGATGGACGTGTCGTGCCGATCCCACCTAGCAGATATCGACTTATGACCACCGGCTGGGATGATCCACCTTCAGATGATTCAGACGATTCATCATCTGATGACTCCAGCAAGGAGGATTCCGAAGAGGATCCCGAGGAGGATTCTGAGGAGGATCCTGAGGAGGAACCCGTGCAGCCGCCCTCTACCCTGTCGAAGAAGCGGTATCATTTCGATGGTACCGTTATCCCAGGGATTAACGGAGGAAGACCGTTCGTGGATGCACATGGACAGTTGGTTAGGGTCACATCCCGTTAGACGGTCGTACCGTATCCCGTCGATCCATTCGTGCGTAAGGTTACCCGTTACGCACCATCTACTCCTGGTGCTGCACCATCTGCACCACCGGAACCATCTGCACCGCCTACCCCACCAGAATCCCCCATCGTCGAGGAACTGACAAGGGAAGTGCATATCCTCCATGCTCGGGTAACTGAGCTCTAGGAACAGATGTCCCACCTGATGGACATCATTTACCCACCATCACCGTAGGATTATTTTATTAGATTTTCTTAAGTAACTCTGTTAGTAGTTTCATGTTTTACTCATGTGTTGTCGAACCTTATGAAGATGTATGCAACTTTCTTATTAATGAATAGAACTTAATGTTGTTTAAATTTTGAACGGTGTTCTATTTACGCTACTGTATGATGATTTTGTGGTATCTGTATGTAGTTGATTTACTTAATTAATTGTGCATTGTGTTGATTCCATACTGGGGGCCTTATGCTATAATATTATTGAACGCTGGATATTGACTTGAGTCGAAACTTTTGTTCAGAGGAACAATGGTAAACGGAAGTGTCCCAAGGGAAACACCCACAGCGGCACAGATTGAGGAAATGATTACTTCTCGAGTAGCTGCAGCTACGGCGAATGCCAACCCCCAAGCTCCACCCGCTAACCAGAACAATCATAACGGGTGCACCTATAAGGAATTTTCAGAGCTGCAAGCCACACAATTTCAGTGGTACTGAGGGGCCAGTTGGACTGACAAGGTGGTTTGAGAAGTTGGAAGTTGTGTTCCGTGTGAGCAACTGTTCAGAAGTGAACAAAACTAAGTATGCCTCCTGTACTCTGTCGGACGGCGCTTTAACCTGGTGGAACACTCTTGCTCAGGATAAAGGAATTGATGAGGCTTATGCTACCACATGGGAGGAATTCAAAGGGGCTATGATCGAGGAGTACTGCCCCAGAACGGAGATTCAGAAAATAGAAGCTGAGTTTTGGGAGCTGATGGTTGTGGGAACCGTCCTTGATGGCTATAACCGAAGGTATTTAGAGTTAGCTTTGATGTGCCCCACGATGGTTACCCCTGAATTTAAGCGAATGGAACGATACTTGTGGGGACTTCCCAAAACCATTAAGGGAAATGTTACCTCTTCGAAACCAGCAGATGTCTCGGAAGCTATACGCATGGCGCACACCCTGATGAACCAGATCGTTCGCAAGGAACTAGAGAAAGTGACATCAAAATCAGGAGCTAGTTATGAGAAGCGTAAGTGGGAAGGCAAAAAAGGGAAGGTCTTTGATCAGAACCCAGCTAAGAGACATGAGGGTTTCAAGGGAAACAACGACTGGAGGAACCCTAACCCGAACCCTAGCTCGAACCCTAACTACAAGGGTAGTCTCCCGCAGTGCAAGAGATGCTACAAGCATCATACAGGGTACTGCAACGTGATCTGTAAAAAGTGTAAGAGGACTGGGCACATTGGCAGGGACTGTAAGATCACCACCCCATCTGTGAAGACAAACCCTACTGGACCAAGAAAGTGTTTTGAGTGCGGTCAATAGGGCCACTTCAAGAATGAGTGCCCAAACGAGAAGAAGGATGTCGGGCCAGCACGTGGAAGAGTCTTCAACATGAACGCCCAAGATGCCCGTGAGGATCCTGACTTGGTCACATGTACATTCACTATCAACAACCTATTAGCTTTTATCTTGTTTGATACTGGTGCCGATAGGAGTTACGTATGTAGACACTTTTTCTCTAAGATAGATTGGTCGTTAGTACCTTTGGAGGAGAGTATGCTTGTTGAGGTAGCCAATGGAAAATTTGAGAAAGTTGACCAAATTAGCCGAGGAAGTATAATAAACTTAGCTGGTGCAGATTTCGAGATTCAATTGATACCCATCAAGTTGGGAAGCTTTGATGTGATTGTCGGTATGGACTGGTTGTCCAAGGTAAGAGCCGAAGTTATCTGTGGTGAGAAGATTCTCCGAATACCACGTAAAGATGGTGAGCCTCTGATTGTTTACGGAGATAGATGTAGTCTGAAGTTGAACCTTATTAGTTGCTTGAAGGCATAAAAGGATATGAAGAAGGGACGTTTTGCTTTTTTGGCGCATGTGAAGAAGCTAGAAGTTGAAGAGAAAAGCGTGGAGGATGTGCGAATTGTGAACGAATTTCCCGACGTCTTTCCAGAAGAATTAACGGGATTACTACCGCCGAGATCAGTGGAATTTTAGATCGATCTAGTACCAGGAGCTGCACCTGTAGCCCGCGCACCTTACCGACTAGCACCTTCAGAACTGCAAGAGTTGCAGAGTCAACTGCAGGAACTACTAGACTGTGGATTTATCCGACTGAGTTGGTCGCCTTGGGGCGCACCTGTTTTTTTTTAAGAATAAGGACGGATCTTTCCGCATGTGTATTGACTACCGCGAACTCAACAAATTAACGATTAAGAATCGGTATTCCCTTCCCAGAATTGACGATCTTTTCGATCAGCTGCAAGGATCAAGTGTTTACTCCAAGATTGATTTGCGATCAGGTTATCACCAGTTGAGGGTGAAGGAGAGTGATGTGCTGAAGACTGCGTTCCGAACTCGTTATGGTCATTATGAGTTTTTTGTGATGCTATTCGGTTTAACCAACACACCTGCCGTGTTTATGGATCTCATGAATCGTGTATGCAAGCCATATCTGGACAAGTTCGTTATCGTCTTCATAGATGATATCCTCATCTATGCCAAAAGCGAAGAAGAACACGAGCAACATCTTCAACTCATGCTAGAACTCTTGAGACAAGAGCAACTTTATGCCAAATTCTCCAAGTGCGAATTTTGGTTGAAGGAAGTTCAATTTCTTGGTCATATCGTGAGCGATCAGGGTATCAAAGTCAATCTCGCAAAGATCGAAGCTATCAGCAAGTGGGAAACCCCCACTACTCCGACTCATATCCGCCACTTTCTAGGTCTCGCCGGTTACTATCGTAGATTCATTGAAGGTTTATCTCTGATTGCATGTCCTTTGACTGCATTAACTCACAAAGGGAAGAAGTTCTTTTGGGCAACCGAGCAAGAGTCGGCATTTCAAACTTTGAAGCAGAAGTTGACCACCGCACCTATCATATCTCTTCCCGAAGGCAGTGATGATATCGTTGTGTATTGCAATGCTTCCCGACAAGGTTTTGGGTATGTATTGATGCAACGGAAGAAGGTTATTGCTTAAGCCTCTCGACAACTGAAGATTCACAAGCGAAACTACACGACTCACGATCTTGAGCTTGGAGTCATTGTCTTTGCACTAAAACTGTGAAGACACTATCTTTATGGAACCAAGAGTACTATCTTCACCGATCACAGAAGCCTCCAACACATACTCGACCAGAAGTAGCTGAATATGAGACAGTGTCGATGGATTAAGATGTTGAATGACTATGATTGTGAACTTCGTTACCACCCTGGCAAGGCAAAAATGTTGTAGCTGATGCCTTGAGCCGAACGGAGAGAATGATACCACTTCGTGTCCGTACCTTGAACATCTCCATTCAGACGAATCTCAACAGTCAGATCCGCGTAGCTCAAGGAGAGGCTCTCATGGAGGAGAATATTTCTCAAGAGCACTTGAACATTCTCGTTTCTCGATTTGAGGTCAAGTAGACTGGACTCTGATACTTTGCCGGAAGATTTGGATGCCTAAATATGGAGATTTACGGAGCCTTATTCTAGACGAAGCCCACAAGTCAAGGTATTCGATTCATCCAGGAGCTGGTAAGATGTACCACGACCTCAAGGTTCAATATTGGTGGCCGAACCTAAAAAGGGATGTTGCAACTTATGTTGGAAAGTGTTTGACTTGTTCCAAGATCAAAGCCGAACATCAGAAGCCGTCTAGATTACTGTAAGACACGAATATTTATCTTGTATACTTGTGTACTTATGACATTCGAGAACGGGCTTCGTTGAATATTGTTATGTAATTAAAAAGGTAAAAGAATCTGAAACTGGCTACTTGTGCGCCGCGCGGGTCAGGGGTGCACCGCGCTGAATCACGCAGACAGCTCTCTTCTTCTTTTTAATTGTTTTAAATGAAGGGCAATTGGGTAATTTCACTTGGGGCCGGATTTGTGAGCCATATTAGCTGGTTTGGATCAGTTTTGGATCATTTTCACATCCATTCATCACTCTCAAACTATTTTAGAGAGAGAGAGAGAGATTCTAGAGAGAGATTTAGGGCTTTGGTGAAGAAGGAGGCCGAATTGATCAAAAGCTCGAGTTCTAAAGTTGTTCCTTTCGTTCCTAGCTACGTTGTGGTGGTATTGGTAAGCTCAAACTCCGAATTTCTTCTATTTGATTTGATATTCAAGTTAGGGTTTGAGTTAGTTTGATGAAAAACCCTTTTAGATGATGAAATGGGTTTAGTGATGCTAGTAATTGGGTTTATTGTTAATTGTTGGTGGATTTTGGATTGGTGAACTAATTGGCCATGTTTAGGACTTGAAATTGAGTTTAATCACTTATGTTAGTGATTATGGAAGTATTGAAACCCATTTAAGGTTATTTGGTTGACTAATTGTGACTTTGGGTCAAATTAGGGTTTGGTGGTGATTATGACCCATTTGGCGATTTAATGAGGTTTATAAACTTGAAATGGATTAAGTTGAAGTATAAAACCAAGTTAAATGTGTTTTGGTGTCAAAACTTGTAAATGGTGAGATTTTGACCTTATGGGTCAAAATTAGGGTTTAAGTGTCAAAATGGGTATGACACGTGTTTAACACTTGAGTTCGGGTTTAATTGGCGTATTAGGACCATTCTCACTTGTGTTAGTGATTATTGGTTAGTTTTGGGCAAGGTTTGTGCTTGGAAGTGCATTTGGGTCGCAATTGCACTTAGTGACGAATTGGGTTGATTTGTAAATCCACTCTAAGTGTATTGTTGTAATTGTGATAATGGAATAGGTATTTTCCATTGGCGAGTTGCGGTTTACTTGGAAGCTTTCTTCAAGACTTCAAGGTGAGTGATAATATCCTATGTGCATATGTATGTGTAGGATGGGTGCGGGTCGGGTGAAGTGATTCTCGGCTAAAGAGCTCACTTCACAAATAGATGGATTTGATAGACTTGCGTTTAGATCCAATTGGCACGGTTGTGCGTTTTGGTTGACCACCTTTGGCGAGGTACACGTTTTGTGTGTACACTATCACACGTGGTTGTGATGTGGATGATATAACCCCAATGGCGAAGGGTTTTGAGTTGGAGAAGTGAATCGCGTGTAGTTCGGATTCACGATGACGCGTGTAGTTCGGTCATCTTATCAAAATGAATCTCGTGTAGTTCGGATTCATGGTGACTCGTGTAGTTCGGTCATCTTATTGAGGTAGTAATCTCGTGTGGTTTCGGATTACTAAGGCTCGTGTAGTTCGGCCAACCTCGATGTTGTGAAGATAGTAATCTCGTGTGCTTTCGGATTACTAAGGCTCGTGTAGTTCGGCCAATCTTCATTGTGGTATTTGGTTCTCGGTATCGGGTTAAGGTGTTAACCTTGTTCGTTTATATTGTTATATATTAATGTATTGTTGTGTTGTAGCTAACCCTCCGGGTGTAGCTATTTGGCGTTGTTCACATCGTCGTTTGTGAACTTATATTGTTGTTGTATCTTTAGCTCATTGCTTAGAGATCGTACGGTATGCTTAGTGTAGTGCCTTATATGGATGCCTCGGTATGTGGTATTTGTTATTTTGTGGCGTGTCCATTTTATACATATATATGTATGTAGTATATTATCATTCACTAAGCGTTAGCTTATCCTCTCGTTGTTGACTCTTTTTATAGATTGCATGCGGATGGTGGCTCGGGTAAGCGCGAGGATTAGAGGACTTTCATAGTTTGCGTAGAAGGCTTGCTTTTGGATTTATTAGGATTGGGTAGCGTATCCCCAATCGCCATGCTCGGCTTTGCTTTGTATTAAAAGTCGTATGGTCGAAAATTGTATTTTGGTACTTAAGGGGTAATTTGGGTCAATGTGGGCCCCGCTTCGTAAACTAAATTTTATTAATGGAACGCGCTAGTTTTTATATATTGAACATGCGTTTAAAAGCGTTTTGTCTAAATACGTCGGGAACTAGTCAAACATTTTCGCATTTAAAAACTTTCCGGACAGTCAGGTTTGGCGCGCCGCGCGGCCTATATGGCGCGCCGCGCCAGGTGGCAGTTCAGCAAATTTTTATTTTTTTTGTTTTTTGTTGTAATTTTACACGGTTTAATCGCGGGTTGGTTTGGGTTGTTACAATTACTCCAACAACCCGAAATCCCGCAATGGAAGTGGGAAGGAATAACAATGGATTTCATCACGAAGCTACCGAAGACGATAGGAGGTTATGATACCATCTGGGTTTTCGTCGACCGTCTCACATAATCTGCTCACTTCCTAGCCATGAAGGAAACTGATACGATGGAGAAACTCTCGCAATTATAAATAAAGGAAGTTGTATCTCGACATGGTGTACCCCTATCGATTATCTCAGATCGCGATACCCGTTTTGCTTCTAGATTTTGGCATTCTTTACAAAGAGCCTTGGGAACGCGTCTCGACATGAGTACCACATATCACCCACAGACCGACAGACAAAGTGAACGCACAATCCAAACCCTGGAGGACATGTTACGAGCATGTGTTATCGATTTCGGAAAGGCTTGGGAAAAGCATTTGCCGCTAGTTGAATTTTCTTACAACAACAGCTATCATTCGAGTATTAATGCTGCACCTTTCGAAGCATTGTATGGCCAAAAGTGCCGTTTTCCTATCTGTTGGGCCGAAGTAGGTGAAAAGCAACTCACCGGAGCCGAACTCGTTCATGAAACAACCAAGAAGATTGTCCAAATTCAAGCGAGGCTCAAGACGGCCCGTGATCGTCAGAAGAGCTATGCCGACCTTAAACGTAGAGATCGCGAATTTCAAATCATCGATCGCGTTATGTTAAAAGTCGCACCTTGGAAAGGTGTAATCCGTTTCGGAAAGCGTGGGAAGTTGAATCCGCGATATATTGGTCCTTTTGAAGTCTTGGAGCTTATTGGACCCGTTGCTTACCATTTGGATCTTCCGACTTAGTTGAGCGCTGTTTAACCTACTTTTCACGTGTCGAATCTGAAGAAGTGTCTTGCTGAACCAGAACTCGTCATACCTCTTGAGGATCTTATGATTGACGACAAAATCCATTTCGTGGAAGAACCTGTCGAAATTATGGACCGTGAGGTCAAGACCTTGAAACGCAACAAGATTCCAATCGTCCGAGTCCGATGGAATGCAAAACGAGGACCTGAGTTTACTTGGGAACGAGAGGATCAAACGATGCAGAAGTATCCTCACCTCTTCCCGACTCTACCGTCTACTTCATCCTAAAATTTCGGGACGAAATTTTCATTAACAGGTGGGTAATGTAACGACCCGACTTTTTCAACTTGCTTTTGTGCTTTGTGTTTTTGCGAAACTGCGTATTTGTGCTTACTGAGCTATATTATACTCTGGGAACTCCCTACATGTTGATTACTTTCATTTATATGTTAAAACGTATCATTAAGTACGTAGGATACATAACTTAACCCCCGGAAGCCTTTATGACTGTTTGTGTTACTTGACGTTTTTAACGAACTGCGTACTGCGTACACGTTTAACTTTTGTCGTAATCGGAATATTATGACTACGAAATACTAATTGTTATTTTATAATAACAATTGCTAGGGTTTTTGGATGCTTAATTACGCTTAGTAATTTACTAGAGCACACTAGTTAGTCTTGTTGGACTTTCTACCTTGTTGGACCTTAGCCCACCCTATATTAGCTAGTGGACTATTTAATTAGCCTAATTATAAATAACTAGTGACCCATTAATAAGTAAGACAAATGTTCATTTATTAGAGGGAACATACTAGAATTTTTGTCAAGTATTATCCTTAATGTTGCATGGGATCCTAACATAAGCACCAACTTTAGACAACCATTAACCAAAAAGCAAAAAGGTTTCCCCCTTGTCTCCCCTCTAATCCCACAGCCTAAACACCCCTCCCATACCCTCACCACCTATAAATACAAGCTTTATTCCATCCATTTTACACTTGCTCTCATTTGAATTTTACACACACTTACTCTCTAATTCTTTCTCTAGTCTTTCTCTCTCTAAAAAGTGTAAGTATTTGATTTCTCTTCTTCTTCTTCTTCCCTTCTCTCTCATGAAATCATCATCATCATCAAAGGATCTAGCTTTTTAGCTTTAATCTTGATTACATCTTGTAGATTCAAACATGGATTTGAATCCTTCAAGAACATGGAAGATTCAAGCTTTCTAGCTTTGAATATTAACCAATTTTGTAGATCTAAATCTTTTAGCTTTAATCTTGTTATTTTGTTATAAAGATTCAAACTTGTGTTTGTAATCTTCATGTAACTTAAAGATCCAAGCTTTATGCTTCAAGATCGTCAAGAACACCAAAGATTCAAGCTTTCTAGCTTTGTAATCTCATAACTTGTGTGAAAAGGATCCAAGCTCTCTAGCTTAGGGTTCCATTAATTTATTTGATTAAGATTGTGTTCATACTTATTTGATTGAAGTAAAGTTTGTAGCTTTAGTTGTAAATAGAACTTGTATTTGTGTTAAGACTAAGGATATGATGTAACCTTGGTTCATCATCCATCTAAGACTCTTAAATAAGTTGTGTTCTTACTTGGTCTTAACATATGGTGTGTTGATGGTTGAATCTTGGTTAAGGTGATGCTAACCCATCAATGAGTTGTACACTTGAAGCTACAAGCATCAAGGATGAGAATCGTGATGAGCATCAAGCACCAAGAACCCCACCGGGGCACTTGTTTACTGTTTTCGGGATCTGATCAGATTCCTGGACTTCTGGAAAATTTATTTTCAGTTAGTTCGTTTCGAGTAGATGACTTTTCGTTTAGGCCTCGTCTTAATCCGATATACGGTTTAGGATTTATGGCCTTCTGAAAGTCACTACGCCTTTGTAACATTGTGCTGAAATTTCTGACCTACTCGCACTTAAACCATCGCCATGGTCAAAAGAGTTAGGTTCTGAAATTTGTTCGGCAGTTAGAGGACTCACATATGGAGCCATAGCCACTGACTAAGCGTCTTTTTGATTTTTATAAAGGTCGTAACATCTGTCCGAAGTCATCCTTTTGTTTCGATCTCTATTCTTATTAAACTTACCTTAGTATTGATGAATGATGATGATAATGATGATGTCGATGATGACACTTAAACTTAATTTATTCAATTTTAAACTTATTGGGACAACATACTGACCTAGTAACCTTTGACTTAGGTTGACGACCTTTCGGACCGACTTACTTGCTTACTTACCTCGTATCGACTTTTACTGCTTATTCACTGTGAGTTATAACTTCCCTTTTTACTTATACTATTTTTGAGACTGAGAATACATGCGCTTTTTATGTTTTACTTACTTGACACGAGTACTTAAACTTTACATATGTGTAGGTTATATAACGGCATAAACATTCCCCTTAGCACGGTAACGTTTAATCATTGGTTTTGAACCGGTGAACGCGAATATTAGATATAGATCCATAGGGTTTGACATCCCCACTCGGGCTAGTCGCGCTAGCATTTAACGGGTGTTTGATACTTCGAGGACATACACACTCGCCAAGTGTACTTTTAGGGGGTATTACTATTACGTTAAGTTAGTTACCGGGTGCCCACGGACAAGCATATACTTTTCATACTGTTTTGAATACGATAATGCGTGGTCTACATTACTTTTCTGATTACAAACTATATCTCACCAACATTCGTGTTGATTTTTAAGCGTGTATTTCTCAGGTGCTTAGACGATGTTGCTTCCGCTGTTAGACTTGCTGTCTTAGTATTATAGACTTGCTGTTATGGACCTGCTGTGTTAGATTTCCGATGCATTACTTAGAGATGTCTCAATCATGAAACTTTTATCTTGCATTCGTAACTTATGTTATTTTCAAATAATGACTTTGTAACGACCTTTGTGTCACGTTATCTTTTGTAAATGCTATCTTTTTATGAATGCAAAACTGGTTTTCAAACAACATGTAGTATTTGACCGTGTAAAGTGCCTGTTGTTGATGAATCGTACACGATGGTTTTGTACGGGGCATCACATAGTGTGACCTATATGTGTATACTTAAGATGACTTACCTGACTAGGTTGTATTGTTCAGTCGAGATTGTTCGACTACAGTACGATTTGCTAAGATATTTCAGTGCTTTTGCTAAGGTGAGTCTACAGTCCCTTTTTCAGCAACATTTTTGGGATGAGATACATGCTGCTTTTGAAACTATTTCTTAAACTATTTTTACAACTATTTTACATATTAGGCACGAGTAACTTACCAGAATATACATATTAGTTCAGATTAAACATCTCTAAGCTTGATTATATTAGTTACTTTATGTAAGCTCGACTTATAGGGACGGTACCGTTAGGTTTGACAAACCTCACCGCAACATAACTGGTGCTTATTTTTTCATTAATTGTACACTTGATCGGTGTATGCTTTGATAGGGTAAAAGGAAGACGTGTAGCTCTGCTATCCGCAAAGGTTAAAGCTTTATAATCAAGTGCTCATGATTAGTGTATACTTTTACGAAGCTTACAAAGAAATATCGTGGCCTAACTTACGATGAATGTTACTTAAACATGATGTTTACAAACTTGAAACTATCTACAAACAGATGAAACAAAAAGAACTTTTTTGATGTCACTCACAGTTGAAACTTAACATCTTACAAACAGTTTATTACTTAGCATTTGCTATACGGTAACTTTTGAGATTAAACCTTAGCGGTTTATAAGATAAACGATTTTGAGAAATGATTTTCGACAAACGATTTATGGAAACTGTTTTATGAAACATACGAGAACCATTTACTCAAACCTGTAGATTCACTCAACTTTATGTTGATCCGTTTTGCATGTTTTATCTCAGGTATTAGTAGCTTCCGCTGTAGAACATTGCTATTATGTAGAAGTCAAGCCAAGCATTGGGACCAGAGTTAATACGCCGTTAGTGCATTCTGACGGGGTATTACAACGCGTCTCAGTATACATGTAGGTGTAACTGATATTGCTCTAATTATACACATTTTATCTCGCAATATCTCCCTCATTTCATTCGGTATTGAGGATCATTGGGCCCTAAAGTTTTTTATTTGCGCTAAAGTGCCGGTTCAAGGGTAAAATCTTGATTTGGTGCAAAATTGACCAAGTCTTCATCAAAAGAGGCAAAGAAAATGACAAGTGCAAAAATCAGCTCCAAAAGCGCGGCACCTCATAGAAGAGCGCCGCTCCTAATGGCCAAAAACACCACACCTCAGAGAAAAAGAAACGTTCTTGTATACGTTTTGGCACCATTTTCCACCAGTATCCAAAAGCGCCATTCCTTATAGCCAAAAGCACCGCTCATAATAGAAGAGCACCACAATTCATCACAAAAGTGGCGCTCATGAAGAAAGCCAAAAGCGCCGCTCCTGAGCCAAAAGCGGTGCTCCTGTTGTTGTTCAGCCCAGAATTTTCAGCACTATAAAAGGAAAGATATTAGGTCATTTTGAAGAGAGCTGCAATTCCAAGTCCGATTTTCACTTCCAAAACTCTAATTTCATCATCCATTGGAGTTTGAAGGTGAATTGAAGGAAGCAAGCTCAATATCCATCATTTTCGCTCTAGATCTTCTTTTCTAGCAATTTGGGTTGTAATCTCCACCTTTCTTTATCTACTTTTGAATTAAACATTTGTAATAACTCAATATGATGTTTATTTGTGTTTCAATGCTTATGATTACTGTAATCTTAGCCATGCTTGGCTAAATTGTTTTTGTTTGCATATCTATGAATCTCTAATGCAAGGATTTTCCCTAAATCAATTGGATGAATTTGTTTGAATGAAATACATGAACAAGTGTTATTGTGTTAGCTATAGATCCAATACTTTGTATTTGTTTTAGGCTTTACTTTGATTTCATAGATTGAGTAGCCCTCTTAGTGATTTGAGAAGTGAATCAATTTATGCTTCAACACTTATAGTGATCTAGACAACTAGATTAAGGATTTCAAGTGATTGTGTTCTTAATTTAAGTTGGTATTCAATTGGTCTTTAGTCAACATAGTGGTGTTCGATTATCTTAAGTAATTTCGATAGTTGAAGGGTTCTAAGTGATTTCAACCCAAGCATAATCTCAATAACCAATCATGCTTAACTTAATCTTAGAACCCAATGCTTATGCAAGTTTGCAAAATGTAATTTGATTAAGGTTTGGTAGTAATGCTAAATATTTAATAGTTCAACAACTAATGCTATAGCAATTTGGATAAAATGGGGCAATCCAAGCATAGAGAGGATTAGGTAAGTGAACACTACTTAATTAATTGATCTAGTTCTTAATATTTAGTTATTTAGTCACTTGTTACTAGTCTTAAATTGTTAAGTTTAAGTTTGTTTATTTGTGCACATCTTATTTATTAATTAAAATCAATCAAAACCCCCCAATCAAACAAACCCTAGGACAATTAATAGTTTCAATTATTCGACTTACACTGATCTCTTGGGACAAACTTGAAACAAATACTTATATAAAAAATGCTATAATAATCGGGTTTTAAGTGCTCGTTAGTTGTGTGTGCTTATCTGTAGTGTTTGAATCTTGTATAAATTTGAGGGTAATTGATGTATTGTCACGCACGCATCAATACTTTCTTGTTACCGCTGCCGAGGAGCGGTTAGCAAGTTGAATATTTGGTTTAAGCTTTTAATTGTTTAATCCTTTTGTAAGGATTTATCCTTACAAAAGTTACTTTTCTTGTTTTTATATTTTATTTTGTGTTTGAAAAACTGCTTGTGTTTGTGTTGTGATTGAAGGTTAGGTATTTTGGTGTATGAAAAGCAGATCCCAAAAGGATCAAGAGTTTACAGATCCATTCTCTGATCCAGAAAAACACGTGCACGGGGTTTACAAGCGTAGTGAAATGTCCCGTTCATATTGAATATAAACGTTCCATATTAATTGATTTCGTTGCGAGGTTTTGACCTCTATATGAGACGTTTTTCAATGACTGCATTCATTTTTAAAACAACCATAACCTTTATTTTATCAATAAAGGTTTTAAAAACATTACGTAGATTATCAAATAATGATAATCTAAAATATACTGTTTACACACGACCATTACATAATGGTTTACAATAGAAATATATTACATCGACATATGTTTCTTGAATGCAGTTTTTACACAATATCATACAAACATGGACTCCAAATCTTGTCCTTATTTTAGTATGCAACAGCGGAAGCTCTTAGTATTCACCTGAGAATAAACATGCTTTAAACGTCAACAAAAATGTTGGTGAGTTATAGGTTTAACCTATATATATCAAATCGTAACAATAGACCAAAAGATTTCATATTTCAATATACATCTCATACATAGAGATAAAAATCATTCATATGGTGAACACCTGGTAACCGAACATAACAAGATGCATATATAAGAATATCCCCATCATTCCGGGACACCCTTCGGATATGATATAAATTTTGAAGTACTAAAGCATCCGGTACTTTGGATGGGGTTTGTTAGGCCCAAAAGATCTATCTTTAGGATTCACGTCAATTAGGTTGTCTGTTCCCTAATTCTTAGATTACCAGACTTAATAAAAAGGGGCATATTCGATTTCGATAATTCAACCATAGAATGTAGTTTCACGTACTTGTGTCTATTTTGTAAATCATTTATAAAACCTGCATGTATTCTCATCCCAAAAATATTAGATTTTAAAAGTGAGACTATAACTCACTTTCACAGATATTTCCTTCCTCGGAAATAAGACTTGGCCACAGATCGATTCACGAACCTATACAAATATGTACATATATATCAAAGTATGATCAAAATATAATTACAACCATTTTTATTATGTTTTAAAGATTTGAGTGTATTAAGTCAGCTGTCCTCGTTAGTAACCTACAACTAGTTGTCCACAGTTAGATGTACAGAAATAAATTGATATATTATATCTTGAATCAATTCACGACCCAGTGTATACACGTCTTAGGCTAGATCACAACTCAAAGTATATATATTTTTTGAATCAACCTCAACCCTGTATAGCTAACTCCAACATTACTGCATATAGACTGTATGGTTGTTCCAAATAATATATATACATGGGTCGATATGATATGTCAAAACATTTGCATACGTGTCTATGGTATCCCAAGATTACATAATATATTAGAATACATGTATAATACAATATAAGTTAGCTAGGATATGATTTGTATAGATTTGTTAAACATTTCCCGAAGCTAAAAAGATCAAAAATATCCAATCTTGTTTTACCCATAACTTCTTCATTTTAAATCCGTTTTGAGTGAATCAATTTGCTATGGTTTCATATTGAACTCTAATTTAAGAATCCAAATAGAAAAAGTATAGGTTTATAGTCGGAAATTTAAGTTACATGTCAATTACTAAAGAGGTAGTCATTTCCGTCGAAAGAACGACATCTTGATGACCATTTTGAAAAACATACTTTCACTTTGAGTTTAACCAAGATTTTTGGATATAGTTTCATGTTCATATGAAAAATCATTTTCCCAGAAGAACAAATTTTAAATCAAAGTTTATCATAGTTTTTAATTATCCAAACCAAAACAGCCCCCGATTTCACTACGACGGCGTATATCCGATTTTATGGTGTTCATCGTGTTTCCAGGTTTTAAATCATTAATTTAGCATATCATATAGATATATAACATGTGTTTAGTTGATTTTAAAAGTCAAGTTAGAAGAATTAACTTTTGTTTGCGAACAAGTTTAGAATTAACTAAACTATGTTCTAGTGATTACAAGTTTAAACCTTTGAATAAGATATCTTTATATGTATGAATCGAATGATGTTATGAACATCATTAATACCTCAATTTTTCTGGATAAAACTACTGGAAATGAGAAAAATGGATCTAGCTTCAAAGGATCCTTGGATGGATTGAAAGTTCTTGAAGCAGAATCATGACACGAAAACAGTTCTAGTAAGATTTTCACTCGAAATAAGATTGTTATAGTTGTAGAAATTTTGAATATGAATATTACCTTGAATTAGAAAGATAACCTACTGTAAATAGCAAAGGTTCCTTGATCTTATATGATTACTTGGAATGGATTAGAAAGCTTGGAAGTAGACTTGAAAACTTGGAAGTATTCTTGATTTTTATGAAACTATACTTATGGAATTTATGAAGAACACTTAGAACTTGAAGATGGAACTTGAGAGAGATCAATTAGATGAAGAAAACTGAAGAATGAAAGTGTTTGTAGGTGTTTTTGGTCGTTGGTATATGGATTAGATATAAAGGATATGTAATTTTGTTTTCATTTAAATAAGTCATGAATGATTACTAATATTTTTGTAATTTTATGAGATATTTCATGCTAGTTGCCAAATGATGGTTCCCACATGTGTTAGGTAACTCACATGGGCTGCTAAGAGCTGATTATTGGAGTGTATATACCAATAGTACATACATCTAAAAGCTGTGTATTGTACGAGTGCGAATACGGGTGCATACGAGTAGAATTGTTGATGAAACTGAACGAGGATGTAATTGTAAGCATTTTTGTTAAGTAGAAGTACTTTGATATGTGTCTTGAAGTCTTTTAAAAGTGTAAGAATACATATCAAAACACAACATGTATATACATTCTAATGGAGTCGTTAAGTCTTCGTTAGTCGTTACATGTAAGTGTTGTTTTGAAACCTTTAAGTTAACGATCTCAATTAATGTTGTTAACCCAATGTTTATTATATCAAATGAGATGTTAAGTTATTATATTATCATGATATTATGATGTATGAATATCTCTTAATAAGATATATACATTAAAATATCGTTACAATGATAATCGTTACATATAAGTCTCGTTTCGTAATTCTTGAGTTAGTAGTCTGTTTTTACATATGTAGTTCATTGTTAACACACTTAATGATATATTTAAATATCATTTTATCATGTTAAATGTAGTGTATCAATATCTTAATATGATACATATGTATTTAGTAGACGTTATCATAACGATAATCGTTATATATATCATTTCGAGTTTCTTAACTTAGTAATCTCATTTCTTATGTATATCACACATTGTTAATATACTTAGTGAGATACTTACTCATCATAATCTCATGTCAACCATATATATATGTCTATATATACAACAACATGTAGTTTTTACAAATTTGTAACGTTCGTGAATCGTCGGTCAACTTGGGTGATCAATTATCTATACGAAACTTATTTCATTTAATCAAGTCTTAACAAGTTTGATTTCTTAACATGTTGAAACATTTAGTCATGTAAATATCAATCTCAATTAATATATATAAACATGGAAAAGTTCGGGTCACTAAAGTACCTACCCGTTAAATAAATTTCGTTCCGAAATTTTAAGCTGTTGAAGGTGTTGACGAATCTTCTGGAAATAGATGCGGGTATTTCTTCTTCATCTGATCTTCACGCTCCCAGGTGAACTCGGGTCCTCTACGAGAATTCCATCAAACCTTAACAATCGGTATCTTGTTTTGCTTAAGTCTCTTAACCTCACAATCCATTATTTCGACGGGTTCTTCAATGAATTGAAGTTTTTCATTGATTTGGATTTCGTCCAACGGAGTAGTGAGATCTTCTTTAGCAAAACATTTCTTCAAATTCGAGACGTGGAAAGTGTTATGTACAACTGCGAGTTGTTGAGGTAGCTCCAGTTGGTAAGCTACTGGTCCGACACGATCTATAATCTTGAATGGTCCAATGTACCTTGGATTTAGTTTCCCCCGTTTACCAAATCGAACAATGCCTTTCCAAGGTGAAACCTTAAGCATGATCATTTCTCCAATTTCAAACTCTATATCTTTTCTTTTACTGTCCGCGTAGCTCTTTTGTCGACTCTGGGCAGTTTTCAATCGTTGTTGAATTTGGATGATTTTCTCGGTAGTTTCTTGTATTATCTCCGGACCCGTAATCTGTCTATCCCCACTTCATTCCAACAAATTGGAGACCTGCACTTTCTACCATAAAGTGCCTCAAACGGCGCCATCTTAATACTAGAATGATAACTGTTGTTGTAGGAAAATTCTGCTAACGGTAGGTGTCGATCCCAACTGTTTCCGAAATCAATAACACATGCTCGTAGCATGTCTTCAAGCGTTTGTATCATCCTTTCGCTCTGCCCATCAGTTTGTGGATGATAGGCAGTACTCATGTCAAGATAGGTCCCCAATGCTTATTGCAACGTCTGCCAGAACCTTGAAACAAATCTGCCATCCCTATCAGAGATAATAGAGACGGGTATTCCATGTCTAGAGACAACCTCCTTCAAATACAATCGCTCCAACTTCTCCATTTTGTCATCTTCTCTCATTGGCAGGAAGTGTGCTGACTTAGTGAGACGATCAACTATTACCCAAATAGTATCATAACCACTTGCAGTCCTTGGTAATTTAGTAATGAAATCTATGGTAATGTTTTCCCATTTTCATTCCGGGATTTCAGGTTGTTGTAGTAGACCTGATGGTTTCTGATGTTCAGCTTTGACCTTAGAACACGTCAAACATTCTCCTACATATTTAGCAATATCGGCTTTCATACCCGGCCACCAAAAGTGTTTCTTGAGATCTTTATACATCTTCCCTGCTCTGGGATGTATTGAATATCTGGTTTTATGTGCTTCCTTAAGTACCATTTCTCTCACATCTCCAAACCTTGGTACCCAAATTCTATCAGCCCTATATCGGATTCTTTCTTCCTGAATCTTAAGATGTTTCTCTGATCCTTTGGGTATCTCATTCTTCAACTTTCCTTCTTTTACAACCCCTGTTGCGCCTCCTTTGTTTGAGTAGTAAGGTTAGTACGAATAATTATATTCATAGCTTTTACCCGTATAGGTTCTCTGTCCTTTCTACTCAAAGCGTCGGCTACCACATTCTCCTTCCCCAAGTGGTATCGAATCTCAAAATCATAATCATTCAACAGTTCAATCCACCTGCGTTGTCTCATATTCAGTTGCTTCTGATTAAATATATGTTGGAGACTTTTGTGGTCGGTATATATAATACTTTTGACCCCATATAAATAATGCCTCCAAGTCTTTAATGCAAAAACAATAGCACCCAATTCCAAATCATGAGTCGTATAATTTTGTTCGTGAATCTTCAATTGTCTAGACGCATAAGCAATCACCTTCGTTCGTTGCATTAATACACAACCGAGACCTTGCTTTGATGCGTCACAATAAATCACAAAATCATCATTCCCTTCAGGCAATGACAATATAGGTGCCGTAGTTAGCTTTTTCTTCAATAACTGAAACGCCTTCTCTTGTTCATCCTTCCATTCAAATTTCTTCCCTTTATGCGTTAATGCAGTCAAGGGTTTTGCTATTTTGGAGAAATCTTGGATGAATCTTCTGTAGTAACCAGCCAATCCTAAAAATTGACGTATACGCTTCGGAGTTTTTGGGGTTTCCCACTTTTCAACGGTTTCGATCTTTGCCGGGTCCACCTGGATACCTTCTTTGTTCACTATGTGACCGAAGAATTGAACTTCTTCTAACCAAAATGCACACTTTGAAAACTTAGCGTACAGTTTTTCTTTCCTCAATACTTCTAGCACTTTTCTCAAATGTTCTTCGTGCTCTTGATCATTCTTTGAGTAAATAAGTATGTCATCGATGAAAACAATGACAAACTTGTCAAGATATGGCCCACACACTCGGTTCATAAGGTCCATGAACACAGCTGGTGCGTTAGTCAATCCAAACGGCATAACCATAAACTCGTAATGACCATAACGCGTCCTAAAAGCAGTTTTTGGAATATCATCCTCCTTTACTCGCATTTGATGATATCCAGAATGTAAATCGATTTTCAAATAAACCGACGAGCCTTGTAGTTGATCAAATAAGTCGTCAATTCTCGGCAGTGGATAACGGTTTTTGATGGTAAGTTTATTCAACTCTCTGTAGTCAATACACAACCTAAATGTACCATCCTTCTTCTTGATAAACAAAACAGGAGCTCCCCATGGTGATGTGCTTGGTCGAATGAAACCACGTTCTAATAGTTCTTGCAGTTGGCTTTGCAGCTCTTTTATCTCGCTGGGTGCGAGTCTGTAAGGAGCACGAGCTATTGGTGAAGCTCCTGGTACAAGATCTATTTGAAATTCAACAGATCGATGTGGAGGTAGTCCTGGTAATTCTTTCAAAAATACATCGGGAAATTCTTTTGCGACGGGAACATCATTGATGCTCTTTTCTTCAGTTTGTACTTTCTCGACGTGTGCTAGAACAGCATAGCAACCTTTTCTTATTAGTTTTTGTGCCTTCAAATTACTAATAAGATGTAGCTTCGTGTTGCCCTTTTCTCCGTGCACCATTAAGGGTTCTCCTTCTTCTCGTACAATGCGAATTGCATTTTTGTAACATACGATCTCTGCTTTCATCTCCTTCAGTCAGTACATGCCAACTATTACATCAAAACTCCCTAACTCTATTGGTATCAAATCAATCTTAAATATTTCGCTACCCAGTTTAATTTCTCGATTCCGGCATATATAATCTGCTGAAATTAATTTACCGTTCGCTAATTCGAGTAAAAATTTACTATCCAACGGCGTCAATGGACAACTTGATTTAGCACAAAAATCTCTACTCATATAGCTTCTATCTGCACCCGAATCAAATAAAACGTAAGCAGATTTATTGTCAATAAGAAACGTACCCGTAACAAGCTCCGGGTCTTCCTGTGCCTCTGTCGTATTAATATTGAAAACTTTTCCGCAGCCTTGTCCATTCGTGTTCTCCTGGTTTGGGCAATTTCTAATAATGTGGCCCGGTTTTCCACATTTATAACAAACTACATTGACATAACTTGCTCCGACACTACTTGCTCCGCCTTTACTCGTTCCGACACCATTTGTTCCTTTCGTTCTGTTAACCCCTGGTCCGTAGACCTCACACTTCTCCGTGCTATGACCATTTATTTTACACTTGTTGCAAAATTTGGTGCAGAACCCCGAGTGATACTTTTCACACCTTTAGCATAGCTACTTCTGATTGTTGTTGTTGTTGCGGTTGTTATTGTTGTTTGGATGATTGTTGTAGTTGTTGTTGTTGTTGTGCCGTTTGTTGTAGTTGCGATTGATGTTGCGATTGTTGGGATAGTTGTTGTTGTTTTGGTGACTCTTATCACCGTTTTCCTCCCACTTTCTTTTGACTAGCTTCATGTTGGCCTCTTCGGCCGCCTGTTCTTTAATTCTTCCCTCAATCTGGTTTACTAGTTTGTGAGCCATTATACATGCCTTTTGTATGGAGGCAGGCTCGTGTGAACTTATATCTTCTTGGATTCTCTCCGGTAACCCTTTCACAAACGCGTCGATCTTCTCTTCCTCATCTTCGAACGCTCCCGGACACAATAGGCACAATTCTGTGAATCGTCTTTCGTACGAAGTAATATCGAATCCCTGTGTTCGTAACCCTCTAAGTTCTGACTTGAGCTTATTGACCTCGGTTCTGGGACGGTACTTCTCGTTCATCAAGTGCTTGAATGCTGACCACGGTAGCGCGTAAGCAGCATCTTGTCCCACTTGCTCTAGATAGGTATTCCACCATGTTAACGCAATACCTGTGAAGGTATGTGTATCGTACTTCACTTTGTCTCCTTCAGCACACTTACTTATGGCAAACACCGATTCAACTTTATCGGTCCACCGTTTCAATCCGATTGGTCCTTTGGTCCCATCAAATTCTGAAGGTTTGCAGGCGGTGAATTCCTTGTAGGAGCATCCTACACGATTTCTTGTGCCGTTAGCTGTATTGCTAGATTCAGAGTTATTGTTAGTATGTAGCGCGGCCTGTACTGCGGCTATGTTTGAAGCAAAAAAGGCACGAAATTCCTCTTCGCTCATATTCAAGGTGTGTCGAGTAGTCGGTGCCATTTCCTTCAAAATAGTCAAATGAAACAATTTAATCATAGAGAATATTAAGAGTAGTCAATAGTATCTCGTAGCATAATATGAACTCATTTATAAAAGCTTTTTCTTCATATTAGCGTTTTATAAGTTTAAATTCGGGTACTACCTACCCGTTAAGTTCATACTTAGTAGCTAATATACAATTCAACTACTACAATTCCATATGAAAAACTGATTATAATAATATATCACATACAAATATTCTTCAAACTTACAACTTCGCTATATTACATATAACATGAATATAGTACACTATGATACAGGACAGTTTTGAAGATAAATCTAGTTAACACACACAAGTTGTTCAGTAAAGGAAATAAAGACACATAATTCATAAGTCCAGAAACAAGTCATGCATTATGGTTTTACTAAGACGACTTCCCATCCTTGGTTTTGTGGAAAATAACCGTTATGACCATTGGCTAGGCAGCATGTTGTAATGTCGTCAAAAGGACGAGGGTTTCGTAATGTCCAATAGCCCCGTAATAATCTAAAAACCTTGTTTCTCACCCCAACTACTGAATCCGTCACTTGTGGGAAAGTTTTATTTAAAAGCTGCAATCCGATGTTCTTTTTCTCACTTTGGTAAGAAGCGAACATCACTAACCCGTAAGCATAACATGCTTCTTTATGTTGCATGTTAGAAGCTCTTTCTAATTCACGAAATCCTATGTTGGGATATGTTGAGTCAAAATAGGTTCTTAACCCGTAGTGTAAAATTGCATTTGGGTTGCCCGCATTTAACGCTTTAGAGAAAACACGGCGTAACTCAAAGTCTCCCCAATGTTATATACCCCACCTATCAAAGGAAAGTCTTTTATAAACTAAGGCATTTTTGGAAAGTCTTTCAAATGTTTGACAAGTTAATTTCACCATAACTAAATGTGCTGATGAATTCTGACCGACTCTAGACAAGATTTCCCCAATCATATCCTCTGGTAGGTCTTTTAAAATATTCGGTTGTCTACCCTTAACGTCCATTTTGTTTTTATACTGTAAAATAGACAAGGATTAGATTCGTAATAACAAACAATACAAGCAATTTTTGCATAGAACATAAAAGTACAAGCACACTACAATACATTTGTTACACAACATGCTCACATCCCTCTAATCTGAATCACTGGTTTCTTTTTCTTCGGACTTGGTTCTTTTTCCTAATCTTCTAGGGATATATGATGTTCCTCTAATATGAGTCGTCATTTTCCACATAGGTTTAGAAAAACCTGGTGGTTTAGAGGTTCCCAGGTTATTGTCACGATATTGAAAATATGGGTGTTGAAGGTACATATAAAGTTCATCGGGGTCGGAATCAGATTTCTCTATTTTGATTCCTTTTCCCTTATTATTTTCTTTTGCCTCATTAAATTGGGTCGGGGTAATTTCTATAACATCATCGGAATCCTTATCAGGATCCGATTCATCGAAAAATTGGTAATTTTCCCAATATTTTGCTTCCTTAGCGGAAACACCATTGACCATTATTAACTTTGGTCCGTTGGTTGAGGATTTTCTTTTATTTGATCGGTTTTCTGTTGTTCCTACTATTCCCCCCTCCGGAACCTCTTCTTCTTCCGGTTCCTCTTCTTCTGGTTCCTCTTCTTCCGGTTCCTCTTCTTCCGGTTCCGTTTCCTCTTCTTCCGGTTCTTCGGGAACTTGTGAATCTTGCCAATATATATTTGACTCTTCATTATTATTAGGTGAGTCAATGGAATTTATGCTAGAGGTAGACATCTATCACACAGTATCAAACATGTTAATAGATTAATATATCACATAATATTTACATGTTAATAATATATAGTTTTCAACAAAAATGTTAAGCAATCATTTTTAAAGAAAACACGGTCGAAGTCCAGACTCACTAATGCATCCTAACAAACTCGATAAGACACACTAATGCAAATTTTCTGGTTCTCTAAGACCAACGCTCGGATACCAACTGAAATGTCCCGTTCATATTTATTATAAACGTTCCATATTAATTGATTTCGTTGCGAGGTTTTGACCTCTATATGAGACGTTTTTCAAAGACTGCATTCATTTTTAAAACAACCATAACCTTTATTTTATCTATAAAGGTTTTAAAAACATTACGTAGATTATCAAATAATGATAATCTAAAATATACTATTTACACACGACCATTACATAATGGTTTACAATATAAATATATTACATCGACATATGTTTCTTGAATGCAGTTTTTACACAATATCATACAAACATGGACTCCAAATCTTGTCCTTATTTTAGTATGCAACAGCAGAAGTTCTTAGTATTCACCTGAGAATAAACATGCTTTAAACGTCAACAAAATGGTGAGTTATAGGTTTAACCTATATATATCAAATCGTAACAATAGACCACAAGATTTCATATTTCAATATACATCCCATACATAGAGATAAAAATCATTCATATGGTGAACACCTGGTAACCGACATTAACAAGGTGCATATATAATAATATCCCCATCATTCCGGGGCACCTTCGGATATGATATAAATTTCGAAGTACTAAAGCATCCGGTACTTTGGATGGGGTTTGTTAGGCCCAATAGATATATCTTTAGGATTCGCGTCAATTAGGGTGTCTGTTCCCTAATTCTTAGATTACCAGACTTAATAAAAAGGGGCATATTCGATTTCGATAATTCAACCATAGAATGTAGTTTCACGTACTTGTGTCTATTTTATAAATCATTTATAAAACCTGCATGTATTCTCATCTCAAAAATATTAGATTTTAAAAGTGGGACTATAACTCACTTTCACGGATATTTCCTTCCTCGGAAATAAGACTTGGCCACGGATCGATTAACGAACCTATACAAATATGTACATATATATCAAAGTATGATCAAAATATAATTACAACCATTTTTATTATGTTTTAAAGATTTGAGTGTATTAAGTCAGCTGTCCTCGTTAGTAACCTACAACTAGTTGTCCATAGTTAGATGTACAGAAATAAATCGATATATAATATCTTGAATCAATCCACGACCCAGTGTATACACGTCTCAGGCTAGATCACGACTCAAAGTATATATATTTTTGGAATCAACATCAACCCTGTATAGCTAACTCCAACATTACTGCATATAGAGTGTCTATGGTTGTTCCAAATAATATATATACATGGGTCGATATGATATGTCAAAACATTTGCATACGTGTCTATGGTATCCCAATATTACATAATATATTAGAATACATGTATAATACAATATAAGTTAGCTAGGATATGATTTGTATAGATTTGTTAAACATTTCCCGTAGCTAAAAAGATCAAAAATATCCAATCTTGTTTTACCCATAACTTCTTCATTTTAAATCCGTTTTGAGTGAATCAAATTGCTATGGTTTCATATTGCACTCTAATTTAAGAATCCAAACATAAAAAGTATAGGTTTATAGTCGGAAATTTAAGTTACATGTCAATTACTAAAGAGGTAGTCATTTCCGTCAAAAGAACGACATCATGATGACCATTTTGAAAAACATACTTTCACTTTGAGTTTAACCAAGATTTTTGGATATAGTTTCATGTTCATATGAAAAATAATTTTCCCAGAAGAACAACTTTTAAATCAAAGTTTATCATAGTTTTTAATTATCCAAACCAAAACAGCCCCCGGTTTCACTACGACGGCGTATATCCGATTTTATGGTGTTCATCGTGTTTCCAGGTTTTAAATCATTAATTTAGCATATCATATAGATATAGAACTTGTGTTTAGTTGATTTTAAAAGTCAAGTTAGAAGGATTAACTTTTGTTTGCGAACAAGTTTAGAATTAACTAAACTATGTTCTAGTGATTACAAGTTTAAACCTTCGAATAAGATAGCTTTATATGTATGGATTGAATGATGTTATGAACATCATTACTACCTCAAGTTTTCTGGATAAAACTAATGGAAATGAGAAAAATGGATCTAGCTTCAAAGGATCCTTGGATGGCTTGAAAGTTCTTGAAGCAGAATCATGACACGAAAACAGTTCAAGTAAGATTTTCACTCGAAATAAGATTGTTATAGTTGTAGAAATTGAATCAAAGTTTGAATATGAATATTACCTTGAATTAGAAAGATAACCTACTGTAAATAACAAAAGTCCCTTGATCTTAGATGATTACTTGGAATGGATTAGAAAGCTTGGAAGTAGACTTGCAAACTTGGAAGTATTCTTGATTTTTATGAAACTATACTTATGGAATTTATGAAGAACACTTAGAAAATATGGAACTTGAGAGAGATCAATTAGATGAAGAAAATTGAAGAATGAAAGTGTTTGTAGGTGTTTTTGGTCATTGGTATATGGATTAGTTATAAAGGATATGTAATTTTGTTTTCATGTAAATAAGTCATGAATGATTACTAATATTTTTGTAATTTTATGAGATATTTCATGCTAGTTGCCAAATTATGGTTCCCACATGTGTTAGGTGACTCACATGAGCTGCTAAGAGCTGATCATTGGAGTGTATATACCAATAATATATACATCTAAAAGCTGTGTATTGTACGAGTACGAATACGGGTGCGTACGAGTAGAATTGTTGATGAAACTGAACGAGGATGTAATTGTAAGCATTTTTGTTAAGTAGAAGTACTTTGATATGTGTCTTGAAGTCTTTCAAAAGTGTAAGAATACATATCAAAATACAACATGTATATACATTCTAATGTAGTCGTTAAGTCTTCGTTAGTCGTTAGATGTAAGTGTTGTTTTGAAACCTTCAAGTTAACGATCTTAATTAATGTTGTTAACCCAATGTTTATTATATAAAATGAGATGTTAAATTATTATATTATCATGATATTATGATGTATTAATATCTCTTAATATGATATATACATTAAAATATCGTTACAACGATAATCGTTACATATAAGTCTCGTTTCGTAATTCTTGAGTTAGTAGTCTTGTTTTTACATATGTAGTTCATTGTTAACACACTTAATGATATATTTAAATATCATTTTATCATGTTAAATATAGTGTATCAATATCTTAATATGATACTTATGTATTTAGGAGACGTTATCATAACGATAATCGTTATATATATCATTTCGAGTTTCTTAACTTAGTAATCTCATTTCTTATGTATATCACACATTGTTAATATACTTAGTGAGATACTTAATCATCATAATCTCATGTCAACCATATATATATATATATGTCTATATATACCACAACATGTAGTTTTTACAAATTTGTAACGTTCGTGAATCGCCGGTCAACTTGGGTGATCAATTGTCTATATGAAACTTATTTCATTTAATCAAGTCTTAACAAGTTTGATTGCTTAACACGTTGGAAATATTTAGTCATGTAAATATCAATCTCAATTAATATATATAAACATGGAAAAGTTCGGGTCACTACACGTAGAGAAGAATGGGTATTAAGGAAAAAATTTAAGGTTTTGCCATTTTGTTAAGAAGAGATGGATCCTAACGGTCAACCAATTCACAATGAAGAGGGTGATCCAATTGGTCAAGGTCCACTGGTTATTCAAGAGCAACAAAACGACCCAAATAACATGTCGATGTGGAACGCTAGATTGGTGGCACCTACGGTGGTACCTCCAGCTATCACAAAACCACCAATTGGAGCTGATAATTGGAAGATCGAGGGTAACTTTTTCACAATGATCAAAGATACGTTCTTTCATGGGTTAATAGAAGAAAACCCGTTTGAACACATCCAACACTTTAACGATATTTGTTATATCTACAAAACCAAAGATGTCACCAACGACGCTTTTAAGTTAAGGGCATTCCCCTTTACACTTCAAGGAGAAGCATTAAGGAATTTGTCATCCGATTCTATTAGGACTTTTCAAGATTTAACCAATGCGTTTATCAATCACTTCTTCCCACCATCAATGGTGGAACGACTTCGAATGGAAATTAATGGATTCACCTAATGAGGTGATGTATATTTGTATGATGTGTGGGTACATTTCAAGAAGATGCTAAGAGCTTTCCCACCACACGGTTTGACTAAAAAGGAGTACATCAACATGTTCTACCAGGGTACTAATGCTTTGACTAGACAATATCTTGATTCTTCTTCGGACGGAGTGTTTATGTACAAATCTTCTAATGCGACCGAAGTTATGTTAGAAGACATCTCGGTTAATACATACGAATGAGCACCTTTACCTCGAGAATTGACAAGGAAAAGTGTAGCACAAGTAGAGAGCGATAATGGGCAAGTCATGCTTGCAAAATTGAACAATCAATTTCAAATGTATGGGAAAGAGTTGAAAAGGATACAACAATCGATAGTCGCAATGAAAGTAGGTTGTCAACGATGCGAGGGCCCACATCTCACGAAGAATTATCCCCAAATTAATCTAGGCAACCATGTCGATCTAGATGACACTCCCATGAATTCGGATGCTCATGTCAACTACGTGAGTAATCAAAACTATCAACGGGGTGGAACATCAAACCAAGGCTACTACAATCCTAATCAAAAGCAAGTCTCATTCAACAACCAAACCAATATACCACTCGGATTTACAATTCAAAACCAACACCGAAACCAAAGTTACAACCCGAATTACCCATCTTCTATTAGGGAGAGGAATCCTTGATATCTGATTGGTCCACGTGGCACTCTCACTCACATAGATTTACTATTCACACTATTTACACTTTTTTATACATATATTTTTTTACATTTTTTTATATTGTATATTTTTTTTATTTTACATAAACATATAATAAATGTGTGGAGAGTGGTTGGATCTGAACTGTAGCGTATTGTTGTTCACCACACCCTGTTGCGTCCTCTTTTGTCCATCCGCCATTCTCTTCTTTCTAACCCTATCTTTTCCCTCACCCTCTTGCTTTCTCTATTTACGTTCCTCCTTTCAGTTGCCTAAGTTGGATTATTCAGAGTTAAATCAGGTATGCTTGATCGATTTCTTTTCAATTAAACGGATTTTTTCTTTAATTTTGTTTGCTATTGCAGTCTGAAAATCGAATTACTTTTGAAGTTGAACGATTTCATTACAAATATGATTAATCGATTTCGTTACAGGTGTGCTTAATCACTCTTGCTTTCTCCATTTAGGTTCCTCCTTTCAGTTAAGCGAATTTTTTCTTTATTTTTGTTTGCTATTGCAGTCTTAAAATCGAATTATTTTTGAAGTTGAACGATTTCATTACAGGTGTGATTAATCGATTTCGTTACAGGTGTGCTAAATCGTTTTCGTTACAGGTATGCTTAACCGATTTCATCTCGATTAAGATTTTTTTTTTTTTGTCTTTCACTTTGGCTTTCGGGTTAACACGGATATTTGTTTCTGTGTTGTTTAAAGCTTTGTTGCGCCTTTAATCGTTCATGCTGGTGAAAAACCTTTTACATAATTATTATAAGAGATAAATAATAAATAATTTGTATTTTAATCTTTTTTTGGTTTATTTTTATTGCTGTTAATAGATGAAATAAATAATTATGCTGTATTTTTTTTATTTTTTTCCTTTGTTTTGATTGTTGTGAATACATGAAAAATAATTTGTATTTTAATCTTTTTTCAGTTTTTTTAATTGCTGTGAATAGATGAAATTAATAATTGTGCTGTATTTTTATCTTTTTTTTTCCTTTGTTTTAGTTGCTGTGAATACATGAAAAAATAGTTCTTATATGAATGAAGTTTTATGATTTTTTATTTCTTCTAATACTCTTGAAGTATGTATGGTTCTTTATTGTTAATTTTGTGTGGGGTATATTTTTATGTCATTAACAATGTGTACTTTTGTGGGATATATTTTTATATCTTTTTTTGGGATGAGAAGACGAAGAAGAGAGGCTGAGCAGGGGTTGGTCACGTACTGTTTCTGCCACTCCAACCGTTACCAGTTAAAAATAAAAATAAGGATACCTTGGCGTCGCAACACTTATGCAACTGTTGATGTTTGCAGCCATGGTGGATTTTGAATCCCATTTTCTCCTGAATTGTCAATGTTAGGTATGTGCTTATTGAGTTTTTAAAAACAAAATGTTCGTTACAGTGTTCGCTTGTATTTTGAAAAACTATAGTTTTTTTAAGTTTTTCGTGAGTGTTATGTTACATGTTGTTGATAGCGCAGGCGACGTTGATGCTTATATTCGTGGTACTTGGCGTGGCAACACTCAGATATCATTTAATTTATGCAACTACTGATGTCTGCAGCCAGGGTGGATTTTTAATCCCCTTAAACCGACCCGCGTTAATATGGTGTTTGGAAAACAATTTGTTTGAATCTTGGCATGGCAATCTCTGGATTGCAGCCATGACGATCTGTTTTTCCTTGTGTGAATTTATGCACATAAATTAGCTTCGCAGTTTGTTATTTTTCGGTTATATTTCCTTAACTGTTATGGTTGTTCGTTATTTCAGATATATTATATGGAAAGCTACAAAAGACAATGATGATCAATTTTGTATGATATGGAAGCGTTCATAAAAGTTGTAACATTATACTGGTGGGGCAATCTGCAGATTGCAGCCATACGATTCAGGCTTAATTAGTTGAGTTTATGCATCAATTTGAGTCTCGGTTTATTAGCCGGTTTTTAGCGGTACTTGATTTTCGATGATCTTTATTGTTTGATCTATTGTTGGAAAACTTAGAAAATGGATGCTCAATTCGAACACTATTGATCGAGTGTTAATACAAAATAAAATCGTATACTGGCGGGGCAAAATGCAGATTGCAGCCATACGGTTTGATACTTTCTTAGTTGACTTTATACATCGATCTGAGCCTCGGTTCATTGTTATATTTACTTACTTTACTTTATCTATCAGTCATAGTTGTTGATAGCTGCATGTCATTATTCAGTTATTTGTGTTAACAGTCTGATTTGCTTAACTATTATGGTTGTTCGCTATTTCATATGTATTCTGTGGAAAGATACAAAAGGCAATGATGATCATTTTTGTATGATATGGAATTGTTCATAAAAGTTGTAACCGTATGCTGGCGGGGCAATCTGCAGATTGCAGCCATACGACTTAGGATTAATTAGTTGACTTTATGCATCAATTTGAGACTCGGTTTCTTAGCTGGTTTTTTTCGGTTCTTCGTCTTCGATGATCTATATTGTTCGATCTATTGTTTGAAAAGATAGAAAATGGATGCTCAATTCGAATGCTATTGGTTGACTGTTAATAAAAAAATATCGTATACTGGTGGGGCAAAATGCAGATTGCAGCCATACGGTTTGATGCTTTCTTAGTTGACTTTATACATCGATCTGAGCCTCAGTTCATTGTTATATTTACTTATACTTTACTTTATCCATCGATCATAGTTGTTGATAGCTGCATTCCATTATTCAGTTATTTGTGTTAACGGTCTGATTTGCTTATATATTATGGTTGTTCGTTATTTCAGATGTATTATATGGAAAGATACAAAAGGCAATGATGATCATTTTTGTATGATATGGAAGTGTTCATAAAAGTTGTAACCCTATGCTGGCGGGGCAATCTGCAGATTGCAGTCATACGATTCAGGATTAATTAGTTGACTTTATGTATCAATTTGAGGCTCGATTTCTTAGCTGATTTTTTTTAGTTCTTCGTCTTCGATGATCTTTATTGTTTGCTCTATTATTTGAAAAGATAGAAAATGGATGCTTAATTTGAATGCTATTGGTTGACTGTTAATAAAAAATAAAATCGTATACTGGCGGGGCAAAATGCAGATTTCAGCCATACGGTTTGATGCTTTCTTAGTTGATTTTATACATCGATCTGAGCCTCAATTCATTGTCCTATTTAATTACTTTACTTTATCCATCGATCATAGTTGTTGATAGCTACATATCATTATTCAGTTATTTGTGTTAACAGTTTGCAGATTTTCTTAAGACAGACAAGATATTCAAAAGAGAAAATTGCTTTACATGGGCTATCCTGTTGAATAACAACGAAGAAGATGAATTTCTAGGGTTTAGGGTTTGGGGTTTAGGTTTTAGTGACATTGAAGATTCAGAGTTAAGAGCTCTATTTGAGGTAAATAATAATATTTATTGAAACTTTTTAAATTAGTTGACTTTTGATTATTGTTTAAAGTTATGCTTTGTCAGTCATATTCTTGATAATTATATTTAGTGAGTTTAAAAAAAAAGAAAAAAAAACCTATATTTAGTGACCTAACATATTTATTTATTATGTGTTTTGTACCAATGCGGTGATATTAGGACGCCTTGCACACGCTGGTAAACATAGGGTTTTTTGTTATGATATCGTACTCCGATATTCGTGCTGCTCGAACTGCCATGTGTGCATTGCGAAATAAGCGTTTGTGGAGAAGGAAACTATACATCCATTAATCAATTCCAACGGTTAATTCCCCTCCATAGCTAATTCCCCTCCAAGAAATACTTTTTAAAAATGTTTGATATTTGACATAAGTTATCATGTGTCTCCCGTTAGGTAGGTTGATTATTTAAACGCTTTGTGCAGTTTCAGCTTGATCTTGATAGAATTGCCAGTGGGGAAGATATTCGAACAACTTTAATGATTAAAAGGAGCCCTAATAAGTAAATAACAACTCCTTTATTTTTATTATCAAACAAATTAGTAATTAAAGTGTTATTAATTTGAAATGTTTTATTAATCTTTTAGGTATATTTCAAAGATATCGCTAAACGCCATTGGAAGCCATCAGAGAGTTACGCCTAACTTCCGAAGATATCAAACCAGTCCTTACAAATATTCTGAATCTGTATAATGGCAATTGGGAACTAATTGAGGAAGATAATTATCGAACACTTGCAGATGCTATATTTGAATCACTGATGTGTGATGATTGCATCTAATAATATTTTTGATTGGAAATATTAAGAACATGTGGGATTTAACTCCTGACGCAGAGCTGCTAATGGAACTGCCCGAAGAGTGCACATTTGAGACCGCATTGGCTGATTTGACTATGAGTGATAACTATTAAACGCGCGTTTTTACTCATAATCAAATCAGCTAATGCAGTCTCAAATGTGCACTCTTCAGGCAGTTCCATTAGCAGTTCTCTATCAAGAGTTAAATCCCACATGTTCTTAATATTTACAATCAAAAAAATTACATGTAATCACTACACATCAGTGATTCAAATATAGCATCAGCAAGAGCTCGATAATTATCTTCCTCAGTTAGTTCCCTATTGCCATTATAGTATCTATAAGAGTTCGATAATTATCTTCCACAGTTATCTTCCTCAATTAGTTCCCAATTGCCGTTAATCTAAGTTTGTAGTAGTTAGGTTGTAACACCCCGTTTTTCCCCATACATGATTTATAAGTGTATTGTGTATGTACGATAGGCGTATGAAGGGTTCGGGACATGTTCGGGTGTTAAAGTCTTATACGTGAGAGAAGGGCTCAGGTCGAGCTTTGTGTCGCGGCGCGACAAAGGAGGCCGCGGCGCGGCAATGAACTGAAGTTGAGATCAGAAGTACGACAAAGAATGATCCCAGACCCAGCTATAGGTCGCGGCGCGACAAAGAGGGCCGCGGCGCGGCGTTTCGATGAAATCCAGACCAGAAGTTCGTTTAAAAGTGATCCCAGTTCAAGGCAATCGTCGCGGCGCGACGAATTAGGCCGCGGCGCGGCAAATGGTGCGAACTGGCACCAGATTCTTGTAAATCTAAATGAAGTTCAAGGGCAAATTGGTCATTTCACGATTGAGCCAGATGGGGATCTAAAATCTGGTCCACCCATTTCATTTCTTATTTTCTTTTTCCTTTTCTTTCATTTTCTCTCAAGAAACTCAAATACCCCAAGTGTTTCAAGTGGGATTTTGGAAAGGAAGAAGCGGGTTTTGATCTTTAGCGTAGTTGACAAGTGTGTTCTCCTCGTTCTTAGCTACACGGTGATACTAGTGGTAAGCTCTAACTCCGAAATTCATTTTCGTGTTCATCATTCAAGTTTAGGGCTTTTGATTGTATGATTCATAGGTGAAACCCATTTAGTTGTTAATTGAAGGTTAACACCAAGATTCGGGTTTATTGTTGTTAATGTCGGGTTTTGGGTTTGGTGTGCAAGTTTATGCTTGTAAGACTTGTAAAATATGGTGTTAGAACATAATCACTAGTTGATTGTGATTATGGGTGTTTTGGGCGAGATTTGACTTAGTCAAATTGGAAGTAAGTGCAAATGGGTTAATATTGCACTTATTGGTGTTTTGGGTATAAGCTAGAATGTTTAGCTTATTTGTTTGTAAATTACTTAGGTGATTTGCATTTGGACGATTTGGAGCTCAAGCGGGATTGCTTTTCAAGTAATCGAAGTGAGTGGAATATTTATACGCCTATGTATATAATTTGGTTGCTTGCGTGCGACGTGGTAAGTGACATCCGTTAGGATTCACTTTTCGTGGACCACATTTGAGTTGGGAAAATATAGTGAGTGATATGTAACATCCCGTGATTTTCCGTTAAATTTATTTTAACACCGTCTTTTTTTTTTTATATAATATCTTTCGTTATTCAAATTTGTATCTTTGGTTAACTAACGTTCATAATATTCTCGTTATCTAATTATAAAGTCATCCGTTACTCGAACGTTTTTAAAATATTCGTTGGGTTAATTCCCGCACCCGCTTTGAAACTCGAGGGACCGAGATTGCCAAATGGGCAAACTAGTTGACTAGGTCAACTAGTCAACCCACTTACCACATCCATTCATTTCATCTCCACCTCCCACCTTCATCCTCCTCTTTCTCTCTACTTCCCATTTTTGAACTCAAAACCCTCAAACATAAAATCATTATCTAAATCCGATTGGAGAAGCAAACATCAAAACAAATTACATTTTCGTGATCCTCTCTTCATCCTCTACATTTTGATACCAATATCATCAAGTTTGGGTAACATTTCTAAAACTCTAGATTTCTCTAAATTCGTGTTTTTGACTTGAAATGTTGTTAATTAGTGTCTATGGCTCATTGTGATGTCGTGTATGTAATTTGTATGCTCGATTCGTTGTTTTTGGTGTAACTAGTTCAATATGAATTACTTGCTAAATCCTTGATTTTGGATGATCAAATGTTGTTAGATTGTTAAAGTGCATGTTTTAAAAGTGTTACTAGTATCATTAGCTTCGTTTTGATGTATAGGTTGATTAAGGAAACTCCAAGAACATGATTAACGATTTTGTGAACTTGGATTAGGGTTTGATGAGCTTTACATGAACTTTTGATGCGTCAAATTCTATGAGATATTGTTGTTAAGTGTTTTGTTGCAATGTGTGTTTGATTACCTTCGAAACGGCATAACATACATGTAAATTGGTTGCCCGAATCATAAAATGCGTTTTAGAACTTGAAACTTTGATTATGAACGTTTAATGCAGTTTTTGGTTGTTGTTAGTGATGAATTGCTTGATGAAATGTGCTTAGTTGTTTGCCTTGTCAAATTACCTTTCTAATGATATAGGTTATGCGTTTTAAGTGTTTTCGGTGCATGAAATGTGTTATATTGTATTTTGGTTCGTGACTTGGACCATTTTTCTGCAAACTGCATGATTCCCAGGTATTGCGCGCCGCGCATTTACCCGCGCGCCGCGCAGAATCAGAGATCCCAGATGTTTGCCTTCTTGGTTGAGTTCTGACCCGAAATTGCACTTGGGTGCGCGCCGCGCAACCCAGTGCGCGCCGCGCAAAAGCCCCAGGCCACTCTCTTTTGTTTTTAAATGTCACAAAAATGTTTCCGCTTAACTAAAACTCCGTTTAACATGAAACTTGACTATTAGGCTCTTATATGACTTCTCGTCTTGGGAAAATTGTCGGATACCCGACCCGACCCCGTTGACTTTGACTTTGACCAAGTTTGACTTTTAGTCAAACTTAACCAAACGATTATACAATCGTTCTAACATACTTAACTACTTGTATCGTGCATGAAACTTGACAAATTGATTCACATGCTATATTAATCGAGTCGTAACGAGCCATAGGACTAATTGAACATCTTTGACCGTTTGTGCTTACCGATATTGATATAACCTATATGTTTAGGTCAAGACTAGCTTTGTCTTTGCACGCGTTTACTTGTTGAAGTACTTTATTAACTCTCGCGCTCAAGGTGAGATCATAGTCCCACCTTTTCAACAACTTTTATACTTTTAAATCGTGGGCTGAGAAAACATATACTTTGTTACATCTTGTACTACTTACTTTTATGTTTTGAACACAAGTGTGAAAACAAATATTCCACGTGCGAGTTAGAAAAAAAATGCCTCAATTCGATTATCATTAGTTACACTTGCAGGGTGTAAGCGAGAACTTATATTGTGTGGCCATACGGGTTTAACAAACCCTCATTCGGACGGTTCGCTACCGTTATGCGGATGAAATATATTTTTGTGTTTTAGTGTGGGTTCTAGCACTGTGTGATGGGGTAACGTTGGTTAAGTTTTGATAATTGAGTGCTCGCGTATAACAACACTTTTGGAATGCAAATGATTTGGATAATCTACGTTATGGAAATACAAAATCTTGTGGTTCAAAAACAACGTTTAATACTTACTGAACCTATGATTTCACCAACGTTTTCGTTGACAGATTCTTCTATGTTTTCTCAGGTTTTGAATGCTTAGTGATACATGCTTCCGCACTCTTTTGATACTTGCTTGGATGTCGGGTATACATGCATTTTGGAGCACCTTTTGAACTTATTTAAACTGTGTCGCATAGTTTTCATTTGTACTTATAACGTTGTAACTTAACTTGTGGTCAATTATCTTTGTAAACTTTGAAACAATCTTTACACTTGAATGGATGCGACATATTTTGGGTCAAACGTCTGTTTTAAAGACTTATGACCAGGTAATGGGACCTACGTAGTCGACGCCGTCACTTGACGATTTGTCGGGGTCGCTACAAGTGGTATCAGAGCCTTGGTTGTAGGGATTTAGAGTTCATTTGTGTCCACCCCGAGTCATAGGGTACATAGGTGAATCTAGACTACAACCGGCATATAGACTGAAGTAGGAATTACTTGACTATTTGTGCATTTATACTCGAACTCTTCTATCATATCTAACTCGTATTCGATCTTGATCTTACGTTGATAAATTTTGTCGACGCGCCACCTTGACTTTATGAGGTAATGTTAAATGCACATGAGAATCAGGGTAATATAATTTCCGGGATTATATTACGGTGATTCATATGAACATTCCGACATTATGACATACAGAATTTAAGGCGAGTCAAGGAAAATTTTCTCTACATCATCATTCCCTATCATGATTAGTATTATTGAGAATACTAATCAACGATATTCTTGTGTCTTGAAGGAACAATGCCTCCCCGTCGCGGGCCACGTAATGAAACTTCCGAACAAGCTTTTCAACGCATGATAGCCACCGCCATAGGTGCGGCTATGGCTAGTATCTCCTCCGACATCAATAACAACCACAACCACAACAACCATGGAGCCGGTAATTCAAACGAGGGTTGCTCCTACAAAACTTTCATGGGGTGCAAACCTCACACCTTCGATGGGACCGGAGGGCCGGTTGTGCTCACCCGATGGTTTGAGCAAACAGAAGCCGTTTTTAGCATAAACGATTGTCGGGACCAAGACAAAGTCAAATATTCCACCCACACTTTTGCCGGTATCGCCCTCACATGGTGGAATACGTATGTGCTGTCGGTGGGTATCGATGAAGCTCACACTCTCTCATGGGCCGACTTAAAGAAAAAGATGATCACCGAATACTTCCCGCGCGAAGAGACCCGTAAGCTCGAACACGAACTAAGAACTTTAAAAGCGGTCGGGAATGACCTAAAGGCATATAATCAACGATTTTCTGAGCTATCCTTGATGTGCCCAAACCTCGTGACCCCCGAACCTCTAAGGGTTGAACTTTACATGGATGGTCTTCCCAAGAGCATCAAACAAGGAGTAATGTCATCCAAACCCAGTAATCACCAAGAGGCCCTGAATATGGCCCGTCAATTGATCGAAACGGTAGACGAGATTGAAGTGCCGGCACCTAAAGCCGAGGATGAGTCGGGTGACAACAAAAGAAAATGGGAAGCCCCCCAATCGAGTAACTACAACAACAAATTTTCCAAGGAACCTCTCACCCCCGTCGGCAAGAAAAGTTATGCCGGGACACGACCTTTTTGCAACAAATGCCACAAGCATCATTTTGGTGAATGTGGCAAGCTAATTTGCCATCGGTGCCAAGGTAGTGGTCATATTGCCAAGTATTGTGGAAGTACCGCCCCCGTCACTCAAAAGGGGCCCGACGCACCAAAGCCGAGTATTTGCTACAAATGTGGCCAATCGGGTCATTTTAGGAATAAATGCCCAAAGAATAAAGCAAAAACCAACGCACGCCGTTGAACTTACAACATCGACACCTAGGATGCCCGAGACGATGATGGACTAGTCACGGGTACGTTTCTTCACAACAAACCGTATATTTCATACTTATTCGATTCGAGTACCGTTAGACGTTTTATAACCAAGGATTTGACTCGTGCTCTTTATATTCCACCTCTTTCCCCCAGATACTACTTAGACGATTTAAGTGACCGACGGAAAATATTATGTGCCTATAAATTTTATCGGAGGATATGCGTTAAGAAATTGGACTCGACACCTATAGAACTAAGGAACTCAAAACCTATTCATTAAGGAGAAATTGTTGCCCTACATTTATGTATAGATTATTATGAACTAAGTAACTTTCGGTTGGAAACCAATACTCTCTTCCTCGTATCCATTACCTCATGATTATTTGCGTGGATCCCGTGTATTCTAAATCGACCTCCGTTCTGGTTATCATCAATTGGGGGTTAAGGGAGACGATGTCTCCTAAGCCATTTTCCGAGCTCGCAACGTTAGTTGTAAATCCCTCTTAGTACCGTTTGATTTATTTAGGACTTCGTCCGTATTCATGAACCTCCTAAACCACGTATGCAACTTATCTAGACAAATCTGTTATCATATTTATAGATGACATCTTAACTTATTCAAGTAAAGAAGGCAAACGAACAACATCATCATCTTACGCTCGAACTTTGAGAAAAGAGCAACTCTATACCAAATTCTCCGAGTGAGAATTTCTGTTAAACGAAGTCAAATTTTCTAGACCATGATGTTAATGGTCAAGGCATTACAATCAATCTCGAAATCAAGCCACACGTAATCATGAAACTCTCTCAACTCAGACTTGTATTCGTAAAATCTTAGATCTCGCCTGTTATCACCGAAGATTCATTTCTGACTTTTCTCGTGTTACCCGACTTTTAAACTCGTTAACTCACTAAGGGAAAACTTTAAACCTCTTCATGACTGAGCCTTGAACGTGATTCTTCACACAAACCTTCCTAGCTAAATTCGTAAAGCACTAGATGGAACTCAAACATGGAAATATTTCTACTTGAACGCCGAAAGGCATACTCTCTCGACTCAAAATTAACGTAACTAAAATTCGTTATTTTGCACGAAGAATTCGAATACTAAACTGTAGATCCGATCAACTTTCTCGTCATCACGTATCACATACATACCTCTGTTATTTCACCGTTACTGTCTGATATTACTGGGATTTAAGATAACACACAATTCAACGATACTTCACTCTTCTTTGACTTAACGTCCTTGTGTTTCTGATAATCGGCCAACTATTATTCAACCCCGAACTATACAATTACGTGTACTATCTTGTTTCTCTTCCAGACTTCAATTTTCGACAACTAGAGGCACGTTATGGCAACCTCGAGATGTAAGCTCATCCTATTCTCAGTCCTCATTTCACTCCTATCTTTATCGCTCGCATTTCCGTTTAAGGAAACTCCTTGTAACATTTCTCCATGGATAGAGAAACTCCTCACATTACATTAGTATTCGCCACGAGGGTGAATAGTCCTAACGAACATTTTTTTTTTTGTGAACCCTAACTGACTTGTTCAAACATATCTTAAGAGATTCTATTCCAACACAGTGTATCCTTGTCAATTATCCCGTATCGAAATACTCGTTTCACTTCTAGTTTTACAAGAAACCTTGGAGACCCGCTTAGACATGAGTACCGCGTACCACCCACAAACAGACGAACCGAACAAACGAACGATTTACGTCTTCGAAAGACATGTTTCAAACTTGCATGGTCGCTTTTAGTAGATCCCTCTTACAACAGTAGTTACCACTCGTGTGTTCACACGCACTTTCCGAAACCCTATATGACCGCTAATGTCATACCCCTATTCGTTGGACCAAAGCATGTGGCAAACAAAACACCGAATCTTAACTCATCCAAGAAACAACAATTGAGATAATCCAAGTCCGAGAAGGGCTCGAGACGACCCGTAGTCGCCCAAAAGAGTTATACCAAACTTAGATGAAAACCTCACAAATCCCAGTGTGTAACCGCGTAATATTGAGAAACCGCACCTTGGAAAGGTGTAATTCATTTTGGGAAATCGAGGAAGGTTATATCCGCAATATTGAACCTTTTGAAACCTTGGGGCGTATTGGAGCCGCTTCCTACCATTTAGAATGGCCGACTCAATTAAGTTTCCGTTTACCCTACATTTCGTGTAACAAACTTAGAAACGTGTCCTGTGGAACAGGAACGTGCAATCCTTTTAGATGCACCAACTATAGATGACAAACTCCTCCTCATAGGAAAAACCGGCTGAACTTGTGGATCGTAAAACCAAGCCCTAATACAACGTAACACCCCGACTATCCGGATTCGTGGAATGTCTAAGAAAGTACCTTCAATCATTCGTAGAGTTACTACACTAGGTCTCGAGTAAGAGACATCGACTATTACTTCCAACTAAATTTCGGGACGAAATTTCTTTCGAGGTGTGGATAATGTAACATCCCGTGATTTTCCGTTAAATTTATTTTAACACCGTCTTTTTTTTTATATAATATCTTTCGTTATTCAAATTTGTATCTTTCGTTAACTAACGTTCATAATATTCTCGTTATCTAATTATAAAGTCATCCGTTACTTGAACGTTTTTAAAATATTCGTTGGGTTAATTCCCGCACCCGCTTTGAAACTCGAGGGACCGAGATTGCCAAATGGGCAAACTAGTTGACTAGGTCAACTAGTCAACCCACTTACCACATCCATTCATTTCATCTCCACCTCCCACCTTCATCCTCCTCTTTCTCTCTACTTCCCATTTTTGAACTCAAAACCCTCAAACATAAAATCATCATCTAAATCCGATTGGAGAAGCAAACATCAAAACAAATTACATTTTCGTGATCCTCTCTTCATCCTCTACATTTTGATACCAATATCATCAAGTTTGGGTAACATTTCTAAAACTCTAGATTTCTCTAAATTCGTGTTTTTGACTTGAAATGTTGTTAATTAGTGTCTATGGCTCATTGTGATGTCGTGTATGTAATTTGTATGCTCGATTCGTTGTTTTTGGTGTAACTAGTTCAATATGAATTACTTGCTAAATCCTTGATTTTGGATGATCAAATGTTGTTAGATTGTTAAAGTGCATGTTTTAAAAGTGTTACTAGTATCATTAGCTTCGTTTTGATGTATAGGTTGATTAAGGAAACTCCAAGAACATGATTAATGATTTTGTGAACTTGGATTAGGGTTTGATGAGCTTTACATGAACTTTTGATGCGTCAAATGCTATGAGATATTGTTGTTAAGTGTTTTGTTGCAATGTGTGTTTGATTACCTTCGAAACGGCATAACATACATGTAAATTGGTTGCCCGAATCATAAAATGCGTTTTAGAACTTGAAACTTTGATTATGAACGTTTAATGCGGTTTTTGGTTGTTGTTAGTGATGAATTGCTTGATGAAATGTGCTTAGTTGTTTGCCTTGTCAAATTACCTTTCTAATGATACAGGTTATGCGTTTTAAGTGTTTTCGGTGCATGAAATGTGTTATATTGTATTTTGGTTCGTGACTTGGACCATTTTTCTGCAAACTGCATGATTCCCAGGTATGGCGCGCCGCGCATTTACCCGCGCGCCGCGCAGAATCAGAGATCCCAGATGTTTGCCTTCTTGGTTGAGTTCTGACCCGAAATTGCACTTGGGTGCGCGCCGCGCAACCTAGTGCGCGCCGCGCAAAAGCCCCAGGCCACTCTCTTTTGTTTTTAAATGTCACAAAAATGTTTCCGCTTAACTAAAACTCCGTTTAACATGAAACTTGACTATTAGGCTCTTATATGACTTCTCGTCTTGGGAAAATTGTCGGATACCCGACCCGACCCCGTTGACTTTGACTTTGACCAAGTTTGACTTTTAGTCAAACTTAACCAAACGATTATACAATCGTTCTAACATACTTAACTACTTGTATCGTGCATGAAACTTGACAAATTGATTCACATGCTATATTAATCGAGTCGTAACGAGCCATAGGACTAATTGAACATCTTTGACCGTTTGTGCTTACCGATATTGATATAACCTATATGTTTAGGTCAAGACTAGCTTTGTCTTTGCACGCGTTTACTTGTTGAAGTACTTTATTAACTCTCGCGCTCAAGGTGAGATCATAGTCCCACCCTTTCAACAACTTTTATACTTTTAAATCGTGGGCTGAGAAAACATATACTTTGTTACATCTTGTACTACTTACTTTTATGTTTTGAACACAAGTGTGAAAACAAATATTCCACGTGCGAGTTAGAACAAAAATGCCTCAATTCGATTATCATTAGTTACACTTGCAGGGTGTAAGCGAGAACTTATATTGTGTGGCCATACGGGTTTAACAAACCCTCATTCGGACGGTTCGCTACCGTTATGCGGATGAAATATATTTTTGTGTTTTAGTGTAGGTTCTAGCACTGTGTGATGGGGTAACGTTGGTTAAGTTTTGATAATTGAGTGCTCGCGTATAACAACACTTTTGGAATGCAAATGATTTGGATAATCTACGTTATGGAAATACAAAATCTTGTGGTTCAAAAACAACGTTTAATACTTACTGAACCTATGATTTCACCAACGTTTTCGTTGACAGATTCTTCTATGTTTTCTCAGGTTTTGAATGCTTAGTGATACATGCTTCCGCACTCTTTTGATACTTGCTTGGATGTCGGGTATACATGCATTTTGGAGCACCTTTTGAACTTATTTAAACTGTGTCGCATAGTTTTCATTTGTACTTATAACGTTGTAACTTAACTTGTGGTCAATTATCTTTGTAAACTTTGAAACAATCTTTACACTTGAATGGATGCGACATATTTTAGGTCAAACGTCTGTTTTAAAGACTTATGACCAGGTAATGGGACCTACGTAGTCGACGCCGTCACTTGACGATTTGTCGGGGTCGCTACATGATATCCGTGTGGATAGCTCTTCGTTGGCTATATTCGTTTTGTGTATGTGGCGAGTGATAAATGTTTGACCTATCGCTCTTTGTCGGCCACGTGTGTATGTGTGTGTTTGGAATGTGGGGAGTGATTTCCGTAAGGAATGACTCTTTGTCGACCACAAATGGAGGTGAGGCATGTGACGAGTGATAAATGTTTGACCTATCGCTCTTCGTCAGTTACATGTTAGTATTGGTTATGTAGCGAGTGATTAATGTTTGATCTATCACTCTTCGTCGGCTACATGTGTGCGTTTGGATATGTGATGAGTGGTTAATGTTTGACCTATCACTCTTCATCGGTCACATGTGTATATTTTGTTTTGTGGCGAGTGATTAACGTTTGACCTATCGCTCTTCATCGGCCACATGTGTGTATGGGTAAGTGGTGAGTGTTATCCGTTTAAGGATTCGCTCTTCGTTGGCCACTTATCGTGGGATGGTAAGCGGTTTCGCTTTTCGTCGGCCATCCTTGTGATTGAGGTAAGTGTTAACATTTCGGTTGCACTTTTCGTCGGCCTCATGGTGCGTAGTGGTGAGTGGTTAACGTATTTGACCTACCGCTCTTCGTCGACCACGTACGTGTTGCGATGGGTGGTGAGTGGTTAACGTATTTGACCTACCGCTCTTCGTCGGCCACCATCGAGTCGAATGTCGACATTGTGTATATTGGGTTGTGTATGTTCTACTAGCATTGTACGTATGATTATTCGTGTATTCGTTTATTCGTTTATCGTGGTATGCTAATGATATTGTGTTGTTGTGTAGGTGTATGCAAGTAATTGGATTATGTATGTATGCGTATAAGTATTGCATTCTCTAAGCATTAGCTTACCCTCTCGTTGTTTACATTTTTATAGGTTCGCATGCTTGGCGGCTCGGGTAAGCTTGGGGATTAGAGATCTTGGCTAGGTTTCTTTAGAAGATCTTGCTTTTGGACTCGATTAAGATTTGGGTAGCATAGTCCCAAATCACCATGCTCGGGTTATGTTTTAAATAACATATTATTGTATTAAGGAGTTTAAATTATTAATGTATGTTTTAAGTTCGTTGAACTTACTTCGGTAACAAATATGTTTTGGAAATTGTGTATTGGGACCTAAAGTATTATTTAACGCGTATTAAAAGGAAAAATTTTTATGGGCCGGTTTTAATACGGGTTGGGTTGTTTCAAGTGGTATCAGAGCATGGTCTAACGGATTTAGGTGACTTGAGATAGGCGCCTAGACTTAGACTTTTTGTGTGTGCTATTATGCGGGACTTGTAGGATTACGGGTCGGTTCGGGTTTTAGTTAGTGCCTTAGAGAATAGGTGAACTAACTATGTATTGATTATGTTGTTACTAATCATGTTGTTTTGTGTTGAACGTCTAGCAAGATAGTTGTTGTATTCATGAGCTCGGCATGACGTGTGAGCGTAATAATGCTTCGCGACCATTATTACGGTTGCAAGCCAAGTCAAGTAAGTGATGTACAACAAGTATTGAACCAGATGGGATGTGCGAACGGTGGCGTATTTACTTGATTATGATTAGTGTTCGCGACGGTGTATATAATTTATTCGTGTTGCGTTCCTAACCAAGTTCATTTCTTAGAATGAAGACGAGGAACGGACATGATAATGGTGATCAAGGCGAGGACTCCGAGTTCACGGCTAAGGTTGAGGCCATCTTCGAACGTCACAAAGCGGGGTCTCTAGAGGACGTTAAAAAGATGTTCTTAGATACGATTGAGGAGCAAGTAGTCAATCTAGTCAAGGAACAAGTTAAGATTGCTCTTCACGAAGATAATATGGTAAGGCGCGACTTCTACTACAAAAACTTCAAGGATGCTCAACCTCCCACTTTCGAGGGTGAGCGAGATCCACTTAAGAGTGCTCGATGGATCTCCGATATGGAGGGGGCCTTTCGTACTAGTGAGTGCCCTCTCGATAAGAAGACGAGGTATGGTAGTAGTATGCTAAGGGGTGACGCCAAGTTGTGGTGGGATGCGAAAATTCAACTCTATGGTGAGGAACAATGTATGGAGTTTAATTGGGACGAGTTCAAAGCGGAATTTTTCAAGGAGTACCGAACTTCGGCCGATCTTTCTAAGCTTAAAGAAGAGTTGCGTGCTTTGAGGCAAGGGTCAATGGATTTAAACACTCTCAAATCCGTATTCTTATCAAAGATCCAATTTTGCCCGGAGTATGTCGGTAATGACAAAATGTTGAAGGAAGAGTTCTATTGAATCTTGAACGATAGTTATCAAGAGAAGATTAGCGTAAACGTGGTGAAAACTTTTGACGAGTTGTTTGACATGGCGAAAGGTTTTGATACGCTTGTCCTAAAGAAGAGTGGTTCCGATGTTAGTAAGCGGAAGTCCGAGACTACGATGCATTCGAACAAGAAAAGTAAGAGTACTTTCGAGGGCGGCGGAAGCGTGAAGAAGAGTGGTACGGGCGGTTTTGTACCCACGTGTTATAATTGCGGAGAACGGGGTCATTTGTCGCGTGAATGTACGAATGCGAAGTCTAACAAGGTTACGTGTTTTAATTGTCGAAAGGAGGGACACCGAAAGTCGGCGTGTCCGGATTTGGTTGGTAATGCATGAACCTGACGACGATGTTCAGGTACCTTTCGATTATCTTATTGAAACGTACTTATGACTTTGTTTAAATGCATTTTGTGTTAGTGCATAGTGTGATGAGGGGCAGCGTTCCTTATGGAAGTACCCTATGACGATGGTCGGATTGACGAGCTAAGGGCGTAAGACTTGGTGATTCCAAGCATTCCTTAGTGTTGGGCGAAAGATTTTACCAAGCCATGAGAACGGGCTTTGGTGTTGTTTTGGTAGCGCGTAGTCGCTTTTGTGTCGTAATTGATGAAACATAAGTTTCGTCAGGTACGGATGACTTAAGGTCACTTTAGTGTTGTGATGGGTGACATCGGATGAATGGAACCCTCGAGGTCGAGTTTTTCGGTCTCAATGAATGTTGATAGTGGAGTCTATGTAACGCGATGTCAGGTGCCTCTTTCATACCTGCAAGCGTAACGTTCGACTCCGACGGTATTGTGGTTACATTGTACTTAAGGTACCGGAGAGAAACCCTTAGGTACATGAGTGACTAGGTGGAACTTTAACAAGTTGTGGCAATCGTGGGATTGCAAGAATAAAGTTGTGTAATTTGTGATGAACTCTTCGTTCGAAGTGTTTAAGGGTATGTTAAGATCCTTAGTATGCTCAAGGTTGGAGCAAGATATGGTGATGGGTCGTGTGAACCCAATTGTTGGTAAAGTCTACCTTTGGTAGCATTGTACGGTTGTGCAAGATGCAGTTATGGAACGTAGTTCCAAGTTGGGGAGTTACACTCCCGCACGAGGAGGGTTTGGTGTGAAAATTTCGGATAATGCTCATGATTAGATACGGAGTTGGTGTCGAGGCCTAGATTGGTCGATTTGTGGTGGAATACAATTTTGGTTGAATTGTATTTATTGATTTGGATGTGAATTACTACTCGAGGTGGTAATGTGGGAAATCTCGTTGAGAGATAATGGACGTGTTTGACGAGCAAGGAAATCCCCGGTTAAGGAGTGTGCGTGTCGAATTCTCTTCTAGAGGATTATTGTTTTGTGCCTATGTGCGCTATAGGTAGTTCTTGCTCGATTGTGTTAAGCAATGTTCGCGGGTGCGGACATTTCGTGTGCGGAAATTCCAGACGGTATGGAATGATTCTAAGTATGCGCATATACTTAGTTTGTTTGTATGTATTGTGGTAAGTGTTATCCATTGTGAGGATTCACTTTTCGTTGGCCACGGTTGGAGTGTGATAAGTAGTAAGTGTTATCCGTTAGGATTCGCTTTTCGTTGGCTACTTATTGGTGTGTGGCATGCGTTTTCCGTTAGGAATCGCTTTTGTTTAGCCATGTGTGAGGAGAGGTAAGTGTGATCCGTAAGAATGCGCTTTTTGTCGGCCTCTTGTTGCGTAGTGGTAAGTGATTAACGTTTGATCTACCGCTTTTCGTCGGCCACGTACGCGTGAGGATATGGGGCAAGTGGTATCCAATCGTGAGGATTCACTTTTCGTTGGCTCCATTGTATTGTTTGTTGGCCATATTATTGGTGTGTTGTTACTTTAGCGATGTACATGATAAGGGTACGCTAAAGGGATTGCTAACTCGGTACGAAATTTGGAATGTCAGCATGTGTTTGTCATGCGGTCGAGACATGAGTTCGTTCCGGTTTGGGGACGAAAAGAGATTCTAGTGCTCGGCTTGGTAGATTTGGTAAATCACGGATGATGATTTAAATCGGGAGGGTAACTTTTGTGTAAAGTCGCCTAAAGGAGTTGAGCGAAATCTTCGGATTTGTGGGAATTGTTGTGGACATCGAATTTGAGACTTATGTTGAGGACCATAGCGTGTGGATTCGGATCGGTTAAGTGACGAGGATCACGAGGACGTGATCGAGTCTAAGTGGGGGAGAGTTGTAACACCCCGTTTTTCCCCGTACATGATTTATAAGTGTATTGTGTATGTACGATAGGCGTATGAAGGGTTCGGGACATGTTCGGGTGTTAAAGTCTTATACGCGAGAGAAGGGCTCAGGTCGAGCTTTGTGTTGCGGCGCGACAAAGGAGGCCGCGGCGCGGCAATGAACTAAAGTTGAGATCAGAAGTACGACAAAGAATGATCCCAGACCCAGCTATAGGTCGCGGCGCGACAAAGAGGGACGCGTCGCGGCGTTTCGATGAAATCCACACCAGAAGTTCGTTTAAAAGTGATCCCAGTTCAAGGCAATCGTCGCGGCGCGACGAATTAGGCCGCGGCGCGGCAAATGGTGCGAACTGGCACCAGATTCTTGTAAATCTAAATGAAGTTCAAGGGCAAATTGGTCATTTCACGATTGAGCCAGATGGGGATCTAAAATCTGGTCCACCCATTTCATTTCTTATTTTCTTTTTCCTTTTCTTTCATTTTCTCTCAAGAAACATAAATACCCCAAGTGTTTCAAGTGGGATTTTGGAAAGGAAGAAGCGGGTTTTGATCTTTGGCGTAGTTGACAAGTGTGTTCTCCTCGTTCTTAGCTACACGGTGATACTAGTGGTAAGCTCTAACTCCGAAATTCATTTTCGTGTTCATCATTCAAGTTTAGGGCTTTTGATGGTATGATTCATAGGTGAAACCCATTTAGTTGTTAATCGAAGGTTAACACCAAGATTTGGGTTTATTGTTGTTAATGTCGGGTTTTGGGTTTGGTGTGCAAGTTTATGCTTGTAAGACTTGTAAAATATGGTGTTAGAACATAATCACTAGTTGATTGTGATTATGGGTGTTTTGGGCGAGATTTGACTTAGTCAAATTGGAAGTAAGTGCAAATGGGTTAATATTGCACTTATTGGTATTTTGGGTATAAGCTAGAATGTTTAGCTTATTTGTTTGTAAATTACTTAGGTGATTTGCATTTGGACGATTTGGAGCTCAAGCGGGATTGCTTTTCAAGTAATCGAAGTGAGTGGAATATTTATACGCCTATGTATATAATTTGGTTGCTTGCGTGCGACGTGGTAAGTGACATCCGTTAGGATTCACTTTTCGTGGACCACATTTGAGTTGGGAAAATATAGTGAGTGATATCCGTGTGGATAGCTCTTCGTTGGCTATATTCGTTTTGTGTATGTGGCGAGTGATAAATGTTTGACCTATCGCTCTTTGTCGGCCACGTTTGTATGTGTGTGTTTGGAATGTGGGGAGTGATTTCTGTAAGGAATGACTCTTTGTCGACCACAAATGGAGGTGAGGCATGTGACGAGTGATAAATGTTTGACCTATCGCTCTTCGTCGGTTACATGTTAGTATTGGTTATGTAGCGAGTGATTAATGTTTGATCTATCACTCTTCGTCGGCTACATGTGTGCGTTTGGATATGTGACGAGTGGTTAATGTTTGACCTATCACTCTTCGTCGGTCACATGTGTATATTTTGTTTTGTGGCGAGTGATTAACGTTTGACCTATCGCTCTTCGTCGGCCACATGTGTGCATGGGTAAGTGGTGAGTGTTATCCGTTTAAGGATTCGCTCTTCGTTGGCCACTTATCGTGGGATGGTAAGCGGTTTCGCTTTTCGTCGGCCATCCTTGTGATTGAGGTAAGTGTTAACGTTTCGGTTGCACTTTTCGTCGGCCTCATGGTGCGTAGTGGTGAGTGGTTAACGTATTTGACCTACCGCTCTTCGTCGACCACGTACGTGTTGCGATGGGTGGTGAGTGGTTAACGTATTTGACCTACCGCTCTTCGTCGGCCACCATCGAGTCGAATGTCGACATTGTGTATATTGGGTTGTGTATGTTCTACTAGCATTGTACGTATGATTATTCGTTTATTCGTTTATCGTGGTATGCTAATTATATTGTGTTGTTGTGTAGGTGTATGCAAGTAATTGGATTATGTATGTATGCGTATAAGTATTGCATTCACTAAGCATTAGCTTACCCTCTCGTTGTTTACATTTTTATAGGTTCGCATGCTTGCCGGCTCGGGTAAGCTTGGGGATTAGAGATCTTGGCTAGGTTGCTTTAGAAGATCTTGCTTTTGGACTCGATTAGGATTTGGGTAGCATAGTCCCAAATCACCATGCTCGGGTTATGTTTTAAATAACATATTATTGTATTAAGGAGTTTAAATTATTAATGTATGTTTTAAGTTCGTTGAACTTACTTCGGTAACAAATATGTTTTGGAAATTGTGTATTGGGACCTAAAGTATTATTTAACGCGTATTAAAAGGAAAAATTTTTATGGGCCGGTTTTAATACGGGTTGGGTTGTTTCATAGGTAATTGATGATGTAATATAGTCAGTGATTTCGGATATATAACCTATAATCTGTAAACGCCATTTTCGCACCATTAATACTTTGCCAACCGTTATATTTATAGATTTTTCTTTGATAATGTATAGCCACGTAGCGCATACCTTCAATCTTGTTATAACCAAAACTGAAACAACAACCTTTAATACCAAAACCAACAACCTTACAACAATCAACCTTATAACAATCAATCCAATAAAAATTATCAAAACAACCAAGGTTATAGTCAACCACAAAATAACCAAGGTTACAATCAACAACCTCAACAAAACACTCAACAATCCCAACCTTCAAAGAGTTTAGAGGAGATGATGCAAAATTATATCAAGAAGGTAGAATCAACCGAAGCTTTTCTAACAAAAAAGAATGAGTTCTTGAAGCAACAAGTACGAAACCAACAAGCCTCATTCCAAAATCTTGAGAGCACCATTGGAAGACTTTCAAACCAAGTTGCCGAAAGACCACAAGGAACATTACCTTCAAACACTCAATTTAACCCAAGCAGCAATTACAACAATAACTGTCAACAAAACCAAAGCCAACAAAACAACAACACGAGGGTTATTCCTATCGAGAGCAACACTACCAATCAAAAAAACAATCAAGAAAGTTCATCAAATGCCACATCCAATTCCACTTATGCTCAAGTAAACTCGATTGCTTCAACGAAAGAAGATCAACTAGAATATCCTCATGTTTTCACATTCGACGTTGAAGAGGATGAGTTTGAGTTGGATGAAGCATTGGAAATCAATACAATGGATTTTAGGGTATTCACATTTTTGGATGATTCGAAAGAGGAAAAGTTCATTCCCTATCAAGTGAAAACTTTAAGGTCAATGGAGGCTGTCGAGTCAACATGCAAGGAATTAGAGAGTGATTTTGAGAAAATCAAATTGGGAAACGTAGAAAAGGTCTTAAAATGTAAAGGAGCAAAGGAACGAGGTCGAGGTTTTTACTACATAAACCAAGGAGAAAAATGAGACACCGGTCTCACATCCAAAAGGATGTGGATTGTAAGTCAACTCTAACCGATAACGAAAACATTTATGTTAAACTCCCCTTGTCGGAGGTTCTTGAGAATATGCCCAATTATGGGAAATTTTTAAAGACACTCATGGACAAAAAGGGAGATGTTGAGCAAGCATCCACCGCTTTCTTGAAAAAAGGAGTGTGATGGGATTATAAAAAAGTGTAACCTACCACCAAAAATGGGTGATCCCGGACCTTTCCTTATCCCATGTAATGTGAACGGATCGGAGATGTTTACATCCTTAACCGACTTAGGGGCTAGTATTAACTTCATACCATATTCCATTTATAAAAGGTTATGCTTAGGTGACCTTTCACCCACTACAATGGGAGTAAAGGTAATTGACCAATCCATTAGCTCTAGTGTAAGGATCGCCGAGGACCTAATAGTGAAAGTAGGGGACATGGAATTTCCAATTGATTTTTTCATTGTCGATATTAAGGAAGACCCGATTGTACCCCTTGTTTTGGGAAGGCCATTCTTGGCAACCGTGAGTTCTTTCTTTGATTTTAGAACCGGGAAATTAACTCTTAGAGACAAGGGCAAATGCATGAGCATACGAACCAAATATGTTAAATCGTCATTAACACCCTTGACCACACCACAAATTGTTGCTAGTGTACAATGCACCACAAGCACAAAACAAGTTGGTTCACCAACTAAATGTGGCGGGAGATTGACCAAAGGAACTCCAAGTAAGCCCAAAGATCAAATTGACGTTATTGATAAGTCCGTGAGGAAATTGTATGGGCGGGTACATCGGGCTTCATCCAAAAAGGATGAACATTTGAGGAATCTCCTAGTTTTGAACATGTCAAAACATGAAAAATTCAAACTCAAGGAGTTAATTAATTAAGCTAAAGTAACAAATGATTGTTTGGTGTTAATGCTAGATGATGGTCATCATGAAAATGTTTCTCTTAGTTCAAAGGGAGGGGAGGTTTACAACCCCGGTATTAGTTGAAATTTCAAGAGGATGGGAGTCGGGTGATAGACTCGTTAAAAACTTTCCGCAATCGTGTACATAACTTCTTTTAGTTGCATTTCATATAGGATTGTATGATATTCCTCTTGTTATCTGCATTTGCATGTAGTTGCATTTCATGCATATGGGTAAATTGGAAAATACCAAAAATAGTTTGCGAACGGGTCAAAATGGACTTAAAACTGAAAAACTGCATTCAGGTACAAAAGTGACGCTTTTGATCTGGAAGCAGCGCTTTTGCTCTTAAAGAGCGGCGCTCCTATTTCAAAAAGAGACATTTTTGGTTGTGTGTTGGGACCAATAATGGACAGTAGGAAAGAGCGATCCTTCTGACTCAAAAAGCAACGCTTTTGTTTTCCAGGAACGACGCTCTTGTACCAAAAGCGGTGCTCCTGGACACATGTGCTTAAACTTCCTGCACGACCAAACACTTCATTTTTTCAACCACAACTCATCTTTTCTCTCTAGTAGCGGCGTTTTTTCCAACCCTAATCGACCCTAATCACTATCAAACTTTAAATTTCTTCAATTTTCTTGCATATCTTCAATCATTAATGATCAAATCAAAATCGTCTTTTATGAATAGATTTTGGGTTTGAGTGCTTGAATTGGCAGAAATAGAGAGTCGAATGTTTTAACTCCAATAATTGTGCAAATCCCGATTTGGAATCTGAATTCTAAGGGCATAAAATAATCGATTAAATTAGCCTTATTCGATCGGAATCGAATTAGCTAATATCTAAGAGTGGATTAATTCCGACTATGATCGGAGCACCGATCGGAATTGATTTAACGACTGGAATGATGTTACCGCAATTGATTTGGGCAGAGTAACATTAATGCATCCAGTGTTGTTTTAATGAAAGATCTTGTTTACGTATTTATAGATGTCTAGGAGGGAATGATGACGTGGCACATGTCCCTTTCATGGTTGTAACGAACTTTATCAATCCCGAGGGGTGACGTGGCACCTGTCCCTTTCGTGGGGAATAACAAATCCTAACGAACTTCACTAGATTTGCGAGCTGACGTGGCATGCAACTTGCCTGCATGCTTACTCCGTCGTTAGGTAATTGTTCCGGGACGAAGTGTCTGCTCTGGATAGTGCACTTTCTCCGGGACAGTGGGTTCATCCTGGGAGAATATCTTCATGCCGGGATGGAACGCCGTGATGATACTAATGGCAGATTGGTCCCGGTTAAGGCATCACGGTGCTCTCAATCTAGCCGGGAAGGTTTTGCTTTCTACTTTGTTCCAAGTTTTTCTTCACGGTTATGATTATCACGACTGCCTGTATGACGCCAGTTATGTGTATGTCATCCGGGTTCTTGGTCTTGCCATTTGTCCGGCATGGTAAAGTTTCCGTGATGACGTCAGGCGGACGTCGGGAAAAGAAGTCCGTATTCCGGTTCGCGCAGTACCGGGTAAGATTTTTGCCGAGATGCTTGCCTGTTTTTGAGATGGATCATTATGCGTATCATTAAGTCCCCCCGGTTCATTTCAGCTATAGAAAAAGAAAAATCACATTCTGAAATCGGCGAAACCTCACATCCTGTTCCTGTTGCCTTAGACCTGATGGTGATAGCCGGGACGGTTACCATCGTCAAACTTCCGGGACAAAGCCATGCTTCCGATTGGATGTGCATTTAATGTTTGTCAGCGTGAAAAGACAGTTTCTGCAATTACGCTCCCTTTTTGTGTTTTTTTTTCGTTTTCCAACTTTTTGAAACGGCGTTCGAAAGATTTCTTTTTGCGATTTTAATCATTTCTTTTGTTGATCCTCCTTTTGATCTGAGCCGTTGAATCAATCTTCTTTAAAACCTATAAATATCTTCCCTTTTCCAGTATTTCTACTTTTTACAGCTTTCATGCCCTAATCGTTTCTCCTTCAAAAAACCAACAGTTTTTTTACGAAAAAGGTACCTTTTCTATTTCTTTCTTCTTTATTACTTTTTATTTTTGTACATATGGCGGATTAGTCTTCCACTTCTACTAGCGTAGATGCTCCTGGAACTTCTTCTAGGCCTTCTGTAAATGTTAGTGGAATTATGAGTCAAGTATGCGACGTGTATCTGGACAAGATGGTACGCAAGTACCCGTTTCTGATTCACTTTTCATTGAGGGTGCCCGATGCTATACCATTAGTGTGGTCAATTTTCGATTGCCCTATTCCGAATTTATGTATCAGTTCTTTGCGCATTATGGTATTGCGCCTACGCAGGTACATCCCCATGTGTACCAAAAATTGGTCATGTGGGAGATGTATTTTAACCACTATCATATTCTTCCCACCGTCTGTATGTTTTGATTCTACTTTTCCATCTCGAAGTTCGAGGTTAGATGGTTTACCATCAAACGAATGAGCGCAATTCAATTTTACTGGAGATATGGACACGTCATTGAAGGAGTGGCGGGAGTCTTTCTTTTTTATTGATAGCAAAGAGCTACCGCCGCGATTCGTTGGGCTCTGTGAATGGGCAGATGACGTGAAGAAGAGAGCCAACAGAGTCCCAAGTTTGAATGCTGCCGAGAAGGCGTGTATAGAAGCTATTCGGGAGTTTAAGTTTCCACAGCGGCCATACCCGGAGGCCATGCTCGTGTTGGGGGAGTTAGCCACCAATGATCGAACCTTAATACCAAGCCTGTTCTTCGTTTTAATGGAGCAGGTGAAAACTGATCCTAGCCGCTTGCTATGTCACCCGATTTATTTATCGTATACTAACTTTGTTTATATTTGATGTTTATGCAACAGTGATGGAGTTTTCTACTACGTTGGGTTTCGGTGATCTGACGGAGATCCATGTGGATAGTGTCCCGGTAGTTCCGGGAAACGAACCGGATGTCGCTCCCCAGGACCTGGAGCAGAATGCTGCTGATGGTGCTGACTTGATCCTTCCCTGTCCGGATGTGCCGGAGGGGCATGCATCGGTAAAGAGGAGGATTCACGAGCTCCCCCACTTACGGAAGAAGGCCAAAGGTAACCATCTTGTTTCGATAAACCAGTTATGCCTTAATGTTTTTACTTATCCCATGCCTAACTTTTGTGAAATATTTGTTTTGTAGTTGTTACCAAGCCATCTGTTGGTGCCGGCACGACCGAGACGGAGCCCATAGATTTGGGTGAGGAGGGTGACCAGTTCTGCCTGGAAATCTTTGATGATATGCATTTCAACGTCTCTGTGGGGGATGATCTTATCCATTCCTTCTCTCAGCTGGATATTAACTATCCCGGCTGTAAGAATATTTTGGATGAGAGTCTTCTTCATCCCTTCTGTAGGTGGTGTCTCTCCTCCCACAAGAAGAATCTGATGCTCTCTGAGCCCGGGCACTCATGGCGATGAATACACTTATTCTACATGGTTTGAAACGAGAGAGACAGATGGCGGATCATCTTAAAGCTGCTCGTGAGGAACTGTCATAGGCACCCTTGGCTCGGGAAGCCATTAATAGCTTGGAGGCCCAGCTGAGGGCTTCCAAGGATGAACTTGTTCGGGTGGTGCAGGAGAAGGACAAGGAGATTGATGCTGCCGTTTCTACCAAGGAGGTGGCCCTTGCTGAGTGTAAACGGTTGCAGGGTAGTCTTCCTTCTATTTTGAAAAAGGCTATCAATTCTTCAACTATGAAGGCACCCTTCCAGGCTTATGTGGATAGCTTTGGGACAACCAACTTTACACATGCCGTTAGGATGATGCAGAAACATCACATTAGCGGTACCGTCCCCTTGCATCAGAAAATTACCGGGAAGGTGAATGCAGCCGCCGCGCAGGAATGTCAGGCTGCTCAAAAGGCCTTGGCGGAGATCCAATTTGGTAGTTTTGGGGATCTTTGTTCCAATGATGGTACAACCGTGCAGCAGCTCTTGGACTTTAATTTTTAATTTGTTGTACTGCGCATTGTTGCATATTTTTTAGAGAAGCTTGTAATGAATCGTGTATAGCGAATGAAAGCTTCATTTCAAGTATTTTGTGTTGAATTATTCTTGAGTTAAACTAGTTCATATCTTCATATGTATGTCTAGAATACATTTGTGTTAGTTTTGGCGTGTACACCATGCAGTCACGCGTGTTTATGCCATCTACTCATTGGCCGTTTATCAGTATAAACTTGTATCGATGAGGGCTAGACAATCACCTCTTAAGGGGGTACAAAATAACTAATGTGGGACTTACGTGGATGCCAGAATCCATCTGCTGCTAACCGGTTATTAATATATGAACATCGTTTGTAAATGACATACTGAACAAGTTATTGTAAACGGTAAATTGCTTTTATTCATTCCTGAAAATGAAAAACATACATAGATTCTTTATTGAAAAAGAGACATAATCATCAAGATAGCTGTAAGTTGAAGTAATTAGTTTCAGTCACCATATCCATCTAAATTGCAGTGTAGCATCTAGCCACTTTTGTTTCCCTTAGTGGGCGTTCCATCTTGGTTGGAGCTTTCACAACTTTCTGGCCTGGAACGTTTTGGTGCCCAACTAAGGTGTTCAGTTGTTCCATGGTTATTGATAAATTGTTCTTCCCACCCCGGCCGATAGCGTCAGCCGGCGCTCTCGCTTCCGGTTTATAAGGGTTAGTTAGGCTCTTTTTGTTGGAGTATGATGCTAGAGGGAAGTAACTTAGCCGTTTAAGCACTGACACACGTTTTTCTTCCAAGATGTGTGGTGTTTTACTCGCTTGCGTTCTTCGTGCGACTTGAGTATTGCCTCTTATCGGGAAAGGCTATCGTGTCGATTCGACTGTAGCCACACCTTTCCGGGTTGGAAATTTAAGCAAACCGCGAGCAGTGGAGGTTATGGCGCTAAACTTTCTGAAGAAGTTTCTTCTCAAGATCACATTCATGGCGGTCATAGATTTGACCACATAAAAGTTAATGACCTCACTACAGAGGTAGGGCTGTATGCCTATCGTCACCGTTGCTTTGAGTCTTCCTATGGGTTCTTCAGTAGAGTAAGTAAATCAAGAGATAATGGCGTTGGAGTGCCTCATTTTTCTACTGACATATTTTGGGAGTTGGGAAAGGCAATGTGCGTACAAGACATCAACCTCACTCCCAGTGTCAGTGTACATTTCCTGGACACGAAATCCGTCTATCAGATCGTTAATCACCACAGGTTCTTCCCGAGCGTATCGTGTAGGTAACCTAAGGAATGTGATTGCCGCGTCTCTCCATGGGTCGAGCTCATCTTTTTCGATACTAATCATGTTAATTACAACTTTATCTTTCCTTCTCACGTTTCTTACCGTCTTCCTTCTGCCAACTGAATGTTTTGTTGGGGTCGGCCTTCTTGAACTTCCGTCCTGACAACAAGTGATTGAGTTCGCCTGCTTTGATTTTGGCGATGATTTCGCGTATCAACGCCTTGTATTCATCGGGGTCGTGGCCGTTATCTTCGTGGAACTCACAATACTTGTCTGACTTTTGACCGTTACGTTTTTCTAGTGGTGCCGGAGGGGTAAACTTTGCCTTTACTGGTTCTGTTAACAGTATTTCCCTTGGAGTTTTGGATAGGCTGTCGATTAGGGACCCCTTATCATATGGTCTTCGGCTGCTCTTATCATGCCTGTAACCATCATGGCTTTTGCCGTGACTCTTGTGGCCTTTATGATGGCTTTCACTGCGCCTGCTGCTGTCGTGACGGTGCCTGCTGTTGCTTCTTCTTTCCTCTTCTCTTTTCTTTTTGTCCCGGTGTTACCCGGCTTGTCTTTCCCTTCCAGAGTGTTTGTACTGCCTCGCTACCATCACTGCGTCTGCAAATGTACTCGGGATGTTCCACCGGAGTTCAGAGACGAGTGACGGGTGTGCATCTTTATCCAAGCATGTTATGAATCCAAAAATCTGCTGTGTTTCCAGGAGTCCTGGTATTTTTGGACACTCCAGTATATACCTTGTAATGAAGCTTTCAATTTTCTCTCCCCGGTACATTGGTATTTCGTGAGCATACAGGTGCGTATATGTGTATCGGCGGAGGTTCTGATATTGCATGAGGAACTTTTCCCGCAAGTCTGCGAAGCACGTGATTCCATTAGGAGGTAATTTTACGAACCATTCCCTGGCAGCCGACTGTAGGACGGTCGGAAAGAGATGGCACGCTACCTCATCGCTCCAAAGTTGGGTTTTCATGGCGCCCTCAAAGATTTGCAGGAAATCATCCGGGTCGGTGGTGCCATTGTATGTAGTGACCCGAACTTTTCCATGTTTATATATATTAAATGAAATTGATATTTACATGATTAAGTGTTTCCAACATGTTAAGCAATCAAACTTATTAAGACTTGATTAATTGGAATAGCTTTCATATAGACAAATGACCACCCAAGTTGACCGGTGATTCACGAATGTTAAAACTTGTAAAAACTACACGATGACATATATATGGTTATATATATTGTTAACATGATTTTATTATAAGTATATATCTCATTAGGTATTTTAACAATGAGTTATATACATAAAAATGAGACTATTAAATTAAGAAACTCGAAAACAATATATATAACGATTATCGTTATAACGTCTTACTAGGTACATATGAATCATATTAAGATATTGATACACTTGGTTAATTATGTTAAATGATAAGTAAATATATCATTAAGTGTATTAACAATGAACTACATATGTAAAAATAAGACTAATAACTTAATGATTTTGAAACGAGACATATATGTAACGATTATCGTTGTAACGACATTTAATGTATATAGATCATATTAAGAGATATTCGTACATCATAATATCATGATAATATAATAATTTAAAATCTCATTTGATATTATAAACATTGGGTTAACAACATTTAACAAGATCGTTAACCTAAAGGTTTCAAAACAACATTTACATGTAACGACTAACGATGACTTAACAACTCAGTTAAAATGTATATACATGTAGTGTTTTAATATGTATTCATACACTTTTGAAAGACTTCAAGACACTTATCAAAATACTTCTACTTAACAAAAATGCTTACAATTACATCCTCGTTCAGTTTCATCAACAAATCTACTCGTATGCACCCGTATTCGTACTCGTACAATACACAACTTTTAGATGTATGTACTATTGGTATATACACTCCAATGATTAGCTCTTAGTAGCCCATGTGAGTCACCTAACATATGTGGGAACCATCATTTGGCAACTAGCATGAAATATCTCATAAAATTACAAAAATATGAGTAATCATTCATGACTTATTTACATGAAAAAAAAATTACATATCCTTTATATCTAATTCATACACCAACGACCAAAAATACCTACAAACACTTTCATTCTTCAATTTTCTTTATCTAATTGATCTCTCTCAAGTTCTATCTTCAAGTTCTAAGTGTTCTTCATAAATTCCAAAAGTTCTAGTTTCATAAAATCAAGAATACTTCCAAGATTGCAAGTTTACTTCCAAGTTTTCTAAATCCATTCCAAGTAATCATCCAAGATCAAGAAACCTTTGTTACTTACAGTAGGTTATCTTTCTAATACAAGGTAATAATCATATTCAAACTTTAATTCAATTTCTATAACTATAACAATCTTATTTCGAGTGGAAATCTTACTTGGAATTGTTTTCGTGTCATGATTCTGCTTCAAGAACTTTCAAGCCATCCAAGGATCCTTTGAAGCTAGATCCATTTTTCTTATTTCTAGTAGGTTTATCCAAGGAACTTGAGGTAGTAATGATGTTCATAACATCATTCGATTCATACATAAAAAGCTGTCTTATTCAACGTTATAAACTTGTAATCACTAGAACATAGTTTAGTTAATTCTAAACTTGTTCGCAAATAAAGTTAATCCTTCTAACTAGACTTTTAAAATCAACTAAATACATGTTCTATATCTATATGATATGCTAACTTAATGATTTAAAACCCGACAACACGATAAAAACCATAAAACTGGATATACGCCGTCGTAGTAAAACCGGGGGCTGTTTTGATTGGGATAATTAAAAACTAAGAAGAACTTTGATTTAAAAGCTATACTTCTGGAAAAATGATTTTTCTTATGAACATGAAACTATATCAAAAAATCATGGTTAAACTCAAAGTGAAAGTATGTTTTTCAAAATGGTCATCAAGATGTCGTTCTTTCGACGGAAATTACTACCTCTTTCAAAAACGACTTGTAACTTATATTTCTGACTATAAACTTATACATTTTCTATTTAGATTCATAAAGTTAAGTTTAATACGAAACCGTGGCCACTGTAATCACTCAAAACGGATTAGAAACGAAGAAATGGCGAGTAAAACAAGATTGATAAAAACTACTCATTTTACCTACGTGAAAGTTAGTAATAAATCTATTCCAACCACAACCTAATCAACTTATATTGTATATTATGTAATATTGAGATACCATAGACACGTATACAATGTTTCGACCTATCATGTTGACCCATCTATATATATATTGCGGAACAACCATAGACACTCTATATGTGAATGTTGGAGTTAGCTATACAGGGTTGAGGTTGATTCCAAAATATATATATAGTTTGAGTTGTGATCAATACTGAGATACGTATACACTGGGTCGTGGATTGATTCAAGATAATATTTATCGATTTATTTCTGTACATCTAACTGTGGACAACTAGTTGTAGGTTACTAACGAGGACAACTGACTTAATAAACTTAAAACATCAAAATGTATTAAAAGTATTTTAAATATATTTTGAACATACTTTGATATATATATGTATATATTGTTATAGGTTCGTGAATCAACCAGTGGCCAAGTCTTACTTCCCGCCGAAGTAAAAATCTGTGAAAGTGAGTTATAGTCCCACTTTTAAAATCTAATATTTTTGGGATGAGAATACATGCAGGTTTTATAAATGATTTACAAAATAGACACAAGTACGTGAAACTACATTCTATGGTTGAATTATCGAAATCGAATATGCCCTTTTTTATTAAGTCTGGTAATCTAAGAATTAGGGAACAGACACCCTAATTGACGCGAATCCTAAAGATAGATCTATTGGGCCTAACAAACCTCATCCAAAGTACCGGATGCTTTAGTACTTCGAAATTTATATCATATCCGATGGCTGTCCTGGAATGATGGGGATATTGTTATATATGCATCTTGTTAATGTCGGTTACCAGGTGTTCACCATATGAATGATTTTTATCTCTATGTATGGGATGTGTATTGAAATATGAAATCTTGTGGTCTATTGTTACGATTTGATATATATAGGTTAAACCTATAACTCACCAACATTTTTGTTGACGTTTAAAGCATGTTTATTCTCAGGTGAATACTAAGAGCTTCCGCTATTGCATACTAAAATAAGGACAAGATTTGGAGTCTATGTTTGTATGATATTGTGTAAAAACTGCATTTAAGAAACTGATTTTGATGTAACATATTTGTATTGTAAACCATTATGTAATGGTCGTGTGTAAACATGATATTTTAGATTATCATTATTTGATAATCTACGTAAAGCTTTTTAAACCTTTATTTATGAAATAAAGGTTATGGTTTGTTTTAAAAATGAATGCAGTCTTTAAAAAAAAAATGTCTCATATAGAGGTCAAAACCTCGCAATGAAATCAATTAATATGGAACGTTTTTAATCAATAAGAACGGGACATTTCAGTTGGTATCAGAGCTGGTATAACGCCGTCCATGTGTGGCGGGTTAGTCGTAAAGGAGGTTCTCACAGTGTTACCTGTGACGAAGCATTGGCTCTTACTCCTTGCGATCCCTTACGAGGGTTGGCAATAGCCGAGAGGCAGGCCCTAAAATCAGTATCTGAGGTACACTCAGTGGTTACCAGGTGGTTAGCTAGGAAGGCACTGGGTGGGACGGTGGTTGTCCCCAACTGTATTTCAGTTGGTATCCGAGCATTGGTCTTAGAGAACCAGAATTTTGCATTAGTGTATCTTATCAAGTTTGTTAGGATGCATTAGTGAGTCTGGACTTCGATCGTGTTTACTTGAAAAATGATTGCTTAACAAATTTTGTTGGAAACTATATATTTTTAACATGTGAATATTATGTGATATATTAATCTCTTAACGTGTTTGATATTATGTGATAGATGTCTACCTCTAATACAAGTCCCATTGACTTTCCTAATAATAATGAAGAGTCAAATGTAATTTGGAATGATTCGTGGACTGATTCACAAGTTCCCGAAGAGGAACCGGAAGAAGAATCGGAACCGGAGGAGGAGGAACCGGAAGAAGAAATAGAACCGGTGGGGGAAATAATAAAACGGTTAAGTAAAAGAAAATCCTCAACCAACCGACCAAGGTTAATTATGGTCAACGGTGTTTCCGCCAAGGAAGCAAAATATTGGGAGGATTACCAATTCTCCGATGAATCGGATCCCGACGAGGATTCCGATGATGTTATAGAAATTACCCCAACTGAATTTAAAAAGGCAAAAGAGAACAATAAGGGAAAGGGCATAAAAATAGAGAAATCTGATTCCAACCCCGATGAACTTTATATGTATCGTCAACACCCGTATTTCTTAAGTTGTAACAATAACCCGGGAACCTCTAACCCACCAGGTTTTTCTAGACCAATGTGGAAAACTACGGCTCGTATTAGGGGAACATCATATATCCCTAAAAACTTAGCAAAAGGAACCAAGTTCGAAAAAGAAGAAACGAGTGAGTCGGAATAAGATAGTTGTATTTGTGCGGTGTAATATATGTAATATAGTGTGCTTATGCTTTACGATATATGTAAAAATTGCTTGTATTAATAAGTATCTTTTATGTATCTAACTCTTGTCTATTTTACAGTATAAAAACATAAAATGGATAGACAACCCAATATTTTAGAAGACTTACCCGGAGACATGCTTGATGAAATCTTGTCTAGAGTCGGTCAGAATTTCTCGGCACAACTATTTATGGCAAAATCAGTTTGTAAGACATTCGAAGAACGTTCCAAGAATGCCTTGATTTATAAAAGGCTTTCGTTTGAAAGATGGGGAATATCACATTGGGAAACCCATAAGTTACGATGTGTTTACTTTGACGCATATATTGCGGGGAACATAAATGCTATTTTACGCAACGGGTTAATAAATTATTTTAACTCAATGTATCCGAATATAGGACTTCATGATTTAGAAAAAGCGGCTAACATGCAACATAAAGAAGCACGTTATGCTTACGGGTTAGTAATGTTCGCTTCTCACCAAAGTGAGAAAAAGAACATCGGGCTACAACTATTAAACAAAACGTTCCCACAAGTGACGGAGTCGGTAATTGGGGTAAGAAATGAGGTTTTTAGGTTATTACGAGACTGTTGGTCATTACGTAACCTTCGTCCTTTTGACGATGTTACAACACATTGTCATACTATCGGTCACAACGGTTACGTTCCACAAGACCAAGGATGGGAAGTGGTATTAGTAAAACCAGAATGCATGACTTGTTTCTGGACGTATGAATTACGTGTCTTTGTTGCCTTTGCTGAATGCCTTATTTATTAACTAGAATTATCTTCGCAACTACTTTGTATCAAAGTTTTATGTGCTATATTTCATGCTATATGTAAAATAGTGGTATTGTAAGTTTGCAAGTTATTGTATAAAGGTTTGAATATGATATATATTTTTTGTGATTAGTTTTTCATATAGAATTGTAGTAGTTGAAATGGTATGTTAGCTACTAAGTATGAACTTAACGGGTAGGTACTACCTGAATTAAAGAGTATAAAACACTGATATGAAGAAAGAGCTTTTATAAATAAGTTCATATTACGCTACAAAATACTATTGACTACTCTTGATATTCTATATGATTAACTCGTTTCATTTGACTATTTTGAAGGAAATGGCACTGACTACTCAACACACCTTGAATATGAGTGAAGAGGAATTTCGTACCTTTCTTGCTTCAAACATAGCCGCAGTACAGGCCGCGCTACATACCAACAATAATCTTGGATCTAGCAATACAGGAAATCGTGTAGGATGCACCTACAAAGAATTCACTGCCTGCAAACCCTTGGAATTTGATGGAACCGAAGGACTGATCGGATTGAAACGGTGGACCGAGAAGGTCGAATCGGTGTTTGCCATAAGTAAGTGTACTGAAGAGGACAAAGTGAAGTACGCTGCGCATACCTTCACAGGTTCTGCGTTAACATGGTGGAATACCTTTCTAGAGCAAGTGGGATAAGATGATGCTTACGCACTACCGTGGTCAGCATTCAAGCACTTGATGAACGAGAAGTACCGTCCCAGAACCGAGGTCAATAAGCTCAAGACAGAACTTAGAGGGTTACGAACCCAAGGATTTGATATTACCACGTACGAAAGACGATTCACAAAATTATACCTATTGTGTCCGGGAGCGTTCGAAGATGAGGAGGAGAAGATCGACGCATTTGTGAAAGGATTACCGGAAAGAATCCAAGAAGATATAAGTTCACACGAACCCGCCTCCATACAACAGGCATGTAGAATGGCTCACAAACTAGTGAACCAGACTGAAGAAAGAATTAAAGAACAGACTGCTGAAGAGGCCAATGTGAAGCAAGTCAAAAGAAAGTGGGAGGAAAACGGTGATAAGAATCACCAATACAACAACAACAACAATTACAACAATAATCGCAACAACTATCCTAACAATCGCAACATCAATCGCAACTACAACGAACGGCCCAACAACAACAACAACAACAACAGCAACTACAACAATCATCTTAACAACAATAATAACCGCAACAACAACAACAATCAGAAGCAGCTATGCAAAGGTGTGAAAAGTATCACTCGGGGTTCTGCACCAAATTTTGCAACAAGTGTAAAAGAAATGGTCATAGCGCGGCGAAGTGTGAGGTCTACGGACCAGGGGTTAACAGAATGAAAGGAACAAATGGTGTCAGAACGAGTAATGGTGGAGCAAGTAGTGTCTGAGCAAGTTATGCCAATGTAGTTTGTTATAAATGTGGAAAACCGGGCCACATTATTAGAAATTGCCCGAACAAGGAGAACACGAATGGACAAGGCCGCGGAAGAGTTTTCAATATTAATGCGGCAGAGGCACAGGAAGACCCGGAGCTTATTACGGGTACGTTTCTTATTGACAATAAATCTGCTTACGTTTTATTTGATTCGGGTGCAGATAGAAGCTATATGAGTAGAGATTTTTGTGCTAAATTAAGTTGTCCATTGATGCCTTTGGATAGTAAATTTTTACTCGAATTAGCAAATGGTAAATTAATTTCAGTAGATATATATGTCAGAATCGAGAAATTAAACTGGTTAGCGAAACATTTAAGATTGACTTGATACCAGTAGAGTTAGGGAGTTTTGATGTGATAATCGGTATGGACTGGTTGAAAGAAGTGAAAGCAGAGATCGTTTGTTACAAAAATGCAATTCGCATTATACGAGAAAAAGGAAAACCCTTAATGGTGTACGGAGAAAAGGGCAACACGAAGCTACATCTTATTAGTAATTTGAAGGCACAAAAACTAATAAGAAAAGGTTGATATGCTGTTCTAGCACACGTCGAGAAAGTACAAACTGAAGAAAAGAGCATCAATGATGTTCCCGTCGCAAAAGAATTTCCCGATGTATTTCCGAAAGAATTACCGGGATTACCCCCACATCGTTCCGTTGAATTTCAAATAGATCTTATACCAGGAGCTGCACCAATAGCTAGTGCTACTTACAGACTTGCACCCAGCGAGATGAAAGAACTGCAAAGCCAATTACAAGAACTTTTAGAGCGTGGTTTCATTCGACCAAGCACATCACCGTGGGGAGCTCCTGTTTTGTTTGTCAAGAAGAAAGATGGTACATTCAGGTTGTGTATCGACTACCGAGAGTTGAACAAACTTACCATCAAGAACCGCTACCCACTACCGAGAATAGACGACTTATTTGATCAACTACAAGGCTCGTCTGTTTATTCAAAGATTGACTTACGTTCCGGGTATCATCAAATGCGGGTGAAAGAAGATGATATTCCAAAGACTGCTTTCAGAACACGTTACGGTCATTACGAGTTTATGGTCATGCCGTTTAGTTTAACTAATGCACCAGCTGTGTTCATGGACCTTATGAACCGAGTGTGTGGACCATACCTTGACAAGTTTGTCATTGTTTTCATTGATGACATACTTATTTACTCAAAGAATGACCAAGAACACGGTGAACATTTGAGAAAGGTGTTAGAAGTATTGAGGAAGGAAGAATTGTACGCTAAATTTTCAAAGTGTGCATTTTGGTTGGAAGAATTTCAATTCCTCGGTCACATAGTGAACAAAGAAGGTATTAAGGTGGATCCGGCAAAGATAGAAACTTTTGAATAGTGGGAAACCCCGAAAACTCCGAAACACATACGCCAGTTTTTAGGACTAGCTGGTTACTACAGAAGGTTCATCTAAGACTTTTTTCCAGAATAGCAAAATCCTTGACTACATTAACGCATAAAGGGAAGAAATTTGAATGGAAGGATGAACAAGAGAAAGCGTTTAAGTTATTGAAGAAAAAGCTAACTACGGCACCTATATTGTCATTGCCTGAAGGGAATGATGATTTTATGATTTATTGTGACGCATCAAAGCAAGGTCAACGAATGAAGGTTATTGCTTATGCGTCCAGACAATTGAAGATTCACGAATAAAATTATACGACGCATGATGTGGAATTAGGCACGGTTGTTTTTGCATTAAATACTTGGAGGCACTACTTATATGGGGTCAAAAGTATTATATATACCGACCACAAAAGTCATCAACACATATTTAATCAGAAACAACTGAATATGAGGCAGCGTAGGTGGATTGAATTGTTGAATGATTATGACTTTGAGATTCGTTACCACCCGGGGAAGGCAAATGTGGTAGCCGACGCCTTGAGCAGAAAGGACATAGAACTCAATCGAGTAAAATCTATGAATATAATGATTCACAATAATCTTACTACTCAAATAAAGGAGGCGCAACAAGGAGTTTTAAAAGAGGGAAATTTAAAGGATGAAATACCCAAAGGATCGAAGAAGCATCTTAATATTCGGGAAGATGAAACCCGGTATAGGGCTGAAAGGATTTGGGTACCAAAATTTGGAGATATGAGAGAAATGGTACTTAGAGAAGCTCATAAAACCAGATACTCAATACATCCTGGAACGGGGAAGATGTACAAGGATCTCAAGAAACATTTTTGGTGGCCGGGTATGAAAGCCGATGTTGCTAAATATGTAGGAGAATGCTTGACGTGTTCTAAGGTCAAAGCTGAGCATCAGAAACCATCAGGTCTACTTCAACAACCCGAAATCCCGGAATGGAAATGGGAAAACATTACCATGGATTTCATCACTAAATTGCCAAGGACTGCAAGTGGTTTTGATACTATTTGGGTAATAGTTGATCGTCTCACCAAATCAGCACACTTCCTGCCAATAAGAGAAGATGACAAGATGGATAAGTTAGCACGACTGTATTTGAAGGAAGTCGTCTCCAGACATGGAATACCAATCTCTATTATCTCTGATAGGGATGGCAGATTTATTTCAAGATTCTGGCAGACATTACAGCAAGCATTAGGAACTCGTCTAGACATGAGTACTGCCTATCATCCACAAACTGATGGGCAGAGAGAAAGGACAATACAAACGCTTGAAGATATGCTACAAGCATGTGTTATTGATTTCGGAAACAGTTGGGATCGACACCTACCGTTAGCAGAATTTTCCTACAACAACAGTTATCATTCTAGTATTGAGATGGCGCCGTTTGAGGCACTTTATGGTAGAAAGTGCAGGTCTTCGATTTGTTGGGATGAAGTGGGGGATAGACATATTACGGGTCCGGAGATAATACAAGAAACTATCGAGAAAATCATCCAAATTCAACAAAGATTGAAAACCGCCCAGAGTCGACAAAAGAGCTACGCGGACAGTAAAAGAAAAGATATAGAGTTTGAAATTGGAGAAATGGTCATGCTTAAGGTTTCACCTTGGAAAGGCGTTGTTCGATTTGGTAAACGGGGGAAACTAAATCTAAGGTACATTGGACCATTCAAGATTATAGATCGTGTCGGACCAGTAGCTTACCAACTGGAGCTACCTCAACAACTCGCGGCTGTACATAACACTTTCCACGTCTCAAATTTGAAGAAATGTTTTGCTAAAGAAGATCTCACTATTCTGTTGGACGAAATCCAAATCAATGAAAAACATCAATTCATTGAAGAACCCGTCGAAATAATGGATCGTGAGGTTAAGAGAGTTAAACAAAACAAGATACCGATTGTTAAGGTTCGATGGAATGCTCGTAGAGGACCTGAGTTCACCTGGGAGCGTGAAGATCAGATGAAGAAGAAATACCCGCATCTATTTCTAGAAGATTCCTCAACACTTTCAACAGCTTAAAATTTCGGGATGAAATTTATTTAACGGGTAGGTACTGTAGTGACCCGAACTTTTCCATGTTTATATATATTAAATGAAATTGATATTTACATGATTAAGTGTTTCCAACATGTTAAGCAATCAAACTTATTAAGACTTGATTAATTGGAATAGGTTTCATATAGACAAATGACCACCCAAGTTGACCAATGATTCACGAACGTTAAAACTTGTAAAAACTATACGATGACATACATATGGTTATATATATTGTTAACATGATTTTATTATAAGTATGTATCTCATTAGGTATTTTAACAATGGGTTATATAAATAAAAATGAGACTATTAAATTAAGAAACTCGAAAACGATATATATATAACGATTTTTCGTTATAACGTCTTACTAGGTACATATGAATCATATTAAGATATTGATACACTTGGTTAATTATGTTAAATGATAAGTAAATATATCATTAAGTGTATTAACAATGAACTACATATGTAAAAATAAGACTAATAACTTAATGATTTTGAAACGAGACATATATGTAACGATTATCGTTGTAACGACATTTAATGTATATAGATCATATTAAGAGATATTCGTACATCATAATATCATGATAATATAATAATTTAAAATCTCATTTGATATTATAAACATTGGGTTAACAACATTTAACAAGATCGTTAACCTAAAGGTTTCAAAACAACATTTACATGTAACGACTAACGATGACTTAACGACTCAGTTAAAATGTATATACATGTAGTGTTTTAATATGTATTCATACACTTTTGAAATACTTCAAGACACTTATCAAAATACTTCTACTTAACAAAAATGCTTACAATTACATACTCATTCAGTTTCATCAACAAATCTACTCGTATGCACCTGTATTCGTACTCGTACAATACACAGCTTTTAGATGTATGTACTATTGGTATATACACTCCAATGATCAGCTCTTAGCAGCCCATGTGAGTCACCTAACATATGTGGGAACCATCATTTGGCAACTAGCATGAAATATCTCATAAAATTACAAAAATATGAGTAATCATTCATGACTTATTTACATGAAAACAAAATTACATATCCTTTATATCTAATCCATACACCAACGACCAAAAACACCTACAAACACTTTCATTCTTCAATTTTATTCATCTAATTGATCTCTCTCAAGTTCTATCTTCAAGTTCTAAGTGTTCTTCATAAATTCCAAAAGTTCTAGTTTCATAAAATCAAGAATACTTCCAAGATTGCAAGTTTACTTCCAAGTTTTCTAAATCAATTCCAAGTAATCATCCAAGATCAAGAAACCTTTGTTACTTACAGTAGGTTATCTTTCTAATACAAGGTAATAATCATATTCAAACTTTAATTCAATTTCTATAACTATAACAATCTTAATTCAAGTGGAAATCTTACTTGAAATTGTTTTCGTGTCATGATTCTGCTTCAAGAACTTTCAAGCCATCCAAGGATCCTTTGAAGCTAGATCCATTTTTTTCATTTCCAGTAGGTTTATCCAAGGAACTTTAGGTAGTAATTATGTTCATAACATCATTCGATTCATACATAAAAAGCTGTCTTATTCAACATTATAAACTTGTAATCACTAGAACATAGTTTAGTTAATTCTAAACTTGTTCGCAAATAAAGTTAATCCTTCTAACTAGACTTTTAAAATCAACTAAACATATGTTCTATATCTATATGATATGCTAACTTAATGATTTAAAACCCGGAAACACGATAAAAACCATAAAACTGGATATACGCCGTCGTAGTAAAACCGGGGGCTGTTTTGATTGGGATAATTAAAAGCTAAGAAGAACTTTGATTTAAAAGCTATACTTCTGGAAAAATAATTTTTCTTATGAACATGAAACTATATCCAAAAATCATGGTTAAACTCAAAGTGAAAGTATGTTTTTCAAAATGGTCATCAAGATGTCGTTCTTTCGACGGAAATGACTACCTCTTTCAAAAACGACTTGTAACTTGTATTTCTGACTATAAACTTATACTTTTTCTATTTAGATTCATAAAGTTAAGTTCAATACGAAATCGTGGCCACTGGAATCACTCAAAACGGATTAGAAACAAAGAAATGGCGAGTAAAACAAGATTGATAAAAACTACTCATTTTACCTACGTGAAAGTTAGTAATAAATCTATTCCAACCAAAACCTAATCAACTTATATTGTATATTATGTAATCTTGAGATACCATAGACACGTATACAATGTTTCGACCTATCATGTCGACCCATCTATATATATATATTGCGGAACAACCATAGACACTCTATATGTGAATGTTGGAGTTAGCTATACAGGGTTGAGGTTGATTCCAAAATATATATATAGTTTGAGTTGTGATCAATACTGAGATACGTATACACTGGGTTGTAGATTGATTCAAGATAATATTTATCGATTTATTTCTGTACATCTAACTGTGGACAACTAGTTGTAGGTTACTAACGAGGACAGCTGACTTAAACTTAAAACATCAAAATGTATTAAAAGTATTGTAAATATATTTTGAACATACTTTGATATATATATGTATATATTGTTATAGGTTCGTGAATCAACCAGTGGCCAAGTCTTACTTCCCGACGAAGTAAAAATCTGTGAAAGTAAGTTATAGTCCCACTTTTAAAATCTAATATTTTTGGGATGAGAATACATGCAAGTTTTATAAATGATTTACAAAATAGACACAAGTACGTGAAACTACATTCTATGGTTGAATTATCGAAATCGAATATGCCCCTTTTTATTAAGTTTGGTAATCTAAGAATTAGGGAACAGACACCCTAATTGACGCGAATCCTAAAGATAGATCTATTGGGCCTAACAAACCCCATCCAAAGTACCAGATGCTTTAGTACTTCGAAATTTATATCATATCCGAAAGGTGTCCCGGAATGATGGGGATATTCTTATATATGCATCTTGTTAATGTCGGTTACCAGGTGTTCACCATATGAATGATTTTTATCTCTATGTATGGGATGTGTATTGAAATATGAAATCTTGTGGTCTATTGTTACGATTTGATATATATAGGTTAAACCTATAACTCACCAACATTTTTATTGACGTTTAAAGCATGTTTATTCTCAAGTGAATACTAAGAGCTTCCGCTATTGCATACTAAAATAAGGACAAGATTTGAAGTCCATGTTTGTATGATATTGTGTAAAAACTGCATTCAAGAAACTGATTTCGATGTAACATATTTGTATTGTAAACCATTATGTAATGGTCGTGTGTAAATAGGATATTTTAGATTATCATTATTTGATAATCTACATAAAGCTTTTTAAACCTTTATTTACGAAATAAAGGTTATGGTTTGTTTTAAAAATGAATGCAGTCTTTGAAAAAAACGTCTCATATAGAGGTCAAAACCTCGCAACGAAATCAATTAATATGGAACATTTTTAATCAATAAGAACGGGACATTTTATTGTACACCCTCAAAGTGACCGGTATGATGATGTTGGCTAGTTGTCGACATCTCAACCGGTCGCTTTGCTTTGTTACCGGTGATCAGGGCGAACAGATTCTCAAGTGCGGTTCCCTGAATGGCATGTTGTGATAGGGAGCATTTGTATGCCGGCGACACAGCCTGCACAAGGAACTCGGTCAACCATGCGTTTGCGGCAGCCTTGGTGACACCCTCGCTTGCCACACCGATGTTTAACAATGGGATAGCTTTCAAAATGTCTAGAGTTTACGATTGTTGCTTCTCTGCTAGACTGTTATCGTTCAGCATGGACTTTAGCTTTTTGATTACTTGTTTCTCGACGTCGGCTGAGATCATCTTGGTGATCATGTCGGTGTCGTTGTGAGATGATTCGATGCCGCTTGAACCACCAGTTTTAAGAACAAAAGTTTCGAGCTTCAACCTATCTCCACCGAGCGGTGATCCCTCGTGTGTATCCACATCGTCGTCGGAGATATTCATATCGTCTCCTGACACATCACCGGAGTGAATGTGAGCGATTGATTGCTTTTGAGGTTGAGGTGGTTCCACCGGTGGTGAGTTTCCTTTGTTTAGAGGTGGTTGAGCGTCATCGTTTGTTCCTTTCTTGCTTGCCATTTCGCTGCCTAGTTTCACTATGTTGTTCGTACCTTTAGGTGGCGCCATTTGATCAAACCAAAATCGTCTTGTATGAATAGATTTCGAGTTTGAGTGCTTGATTTGGGAGAAATAGAGAGTCGGATGTTTTAACTCCAATAATTGTGCAAACCCCGATTGGGAATCTGGGTTCCAAGGGCGTAAAACAATCAATTGAATTAGCCTTATTCGATCAGAATCGAATAAGCTAATATCTAAGAGTGAGAATTAATTCTGACGATGATCAGAGCAACGTCCGGAATTGGTTTAATGACTGGAGTGATGTTACCGCAATTGATTTAGGTAGAGTAACATTAATGCATCCAGTGTTGTTTTAATGAAAGATCTTGTTACGTATTTATAGATGTCTAGATAGGAATGATGACGTGGCACATGTCCCTTTCATGGTTGTAACAAACTTTATCAATCCCGAGGGGTGAAGTGGCACCTGTCCCTTTCGTGGGGAATAACAGATCCTAACGAACTTCCCTAGATTTGTGGGCTGACGTGGCATGCAACTTGCTTGCATGCTTACTCCATTGTTAGGTAATTGTTCTGGGACGAAGTATTTGCTCCGGGACAGTGCACTTTCTTCAGGACAGTGGGTTCATCTCGGGAGAATATCTTCGTGCCGGGATGGAACGCTGTGATGGTACTGACGGCTGATTGGTCCCGGTTAAGGCATCACGGTGCTCTCAGTCTAGCCGGGAAGGTGTTGCTTTCTACTTTGTTCCAAGTGTTTCTTCACGGTTATGATTATCACGACTGGCTGTATGATGCCAGTTATGTGTAGATGTCATCTAGGTTCTTGGTCTTGCCATTTGTTCGGCATGGTAAAGTTTCCGTGATAACGTCATGCGGCGTCGGGAAAAGAAGTCCGTATTCCGGTTCGCGCAGTACCGGGTAAGAATTTTTCCGAGATGATCGCCTGTTTTTTAGACGGATCATTATGCGTATCATTAATTAACATGGGAAAAGTAGGAATCCATCACTTAATTTCAATCATTAACATGATTCTTGTGATTTTTGCTAATTTTCTCTTTATGCTAGATTTGTTGATTATGCTTGATTAATGATGTTAATGGTTGGATTATTGATGAATCAAGGTTACATTGATGTTTATTAACATGATTTGCATGATTATTTACATCAATTTTGACTTTAAAATTATAGGGTTCATCCAATTTGGGGTTTTTGATTCTGAGCCAAATTGTAGTGATAATTGATGTTATTAATGCTTAATTGATAGGTTACCATTATTATCTTTCTTTGAATCCATCTTTCATGCTTGTATGAGTTGAAATTGCAAATTAGGGTTCATAAGTTTGAGGTTTGACTTGGTTTGACCAATCTAAGCATGTGATTAGTGATGTTGTACATGTTTGCAGCCTATGAATGTTATAACATGAAGAATTGTGATAATTTGATGAATGCTCTTTATCTTAGCCAAATTTTGAACGAATTAGACTTTGACTAAGGTTGACTTTTTGCAATTAGTTCATGTTGACCATGTTTGACTGAGTTAAGCTTAATGGTTGATGATAATGCATGTTTAGCTTGTGATATTACATATGATTTGACATTTGATTGCATGAGCTAAATGTTGCAACTTTTTGATGAATTTGAGATTGTGCCATGTGGATTATCCTTGTTTGATTTCATGCTTTACCATGCTTAATTGCACTTATTTTAGCCATGTATGATATCTACTCACATGATTTGCATGATGAAACTTGTTGTGAATTATTGGAATCAACTTGGTGATGATGATTGAAACTAGAATGCAAATTGTTTATAAGCTAACCTATACCTCTCCATAATGTTTTTCTTGTTTGTCCTGTTTTGTAAACCAACGAAACCCAAAGAACACACGGTGCAACCGGAAGTAGAAAGAAATGACAAAAGAGAGTTGGAGTAAAGGGGAAAGGAAAGCGATAAGCACCAACTCAAGAACAACATGAAGAAGAAGAAGAAGAAGAAGAAGAAGAAGAAGAAGAAGAAGAAGAAGAAGAAGAAGAAGAAGAAGAAGAAGAGACAATGATCCCAGAGGATATACAAAGGCTTTCAACGGACCCTTGGTTACAACAAATCTTAATGATTGAGCCGTATAGACCGGGCCTTGAATTTAGGCTTAGGGATGAATTCTACCCGGGCAAGTACATTGACTAGTCCCAGTGAGGAGTGTGAGAACCTGTTTAAGACTGATTACAATGGTTTAGAACTTAGCCCTTGGATCTCACTTTTTAACTTAAATGAGCCTGTTTACATTGGCCCCACCTTATAGTTCACATCCACCTTAAGGGTCAACTTTAGGGTAGAATCAATTGATTGCCCAACTTACATGCACTTCTACCTTGCTGGAAAACCCTGAAGCATGAGCATGCTTCAATTCATTAAGACCTTGAACTATACTGAAATCCTTTGGACCTATCTTAGTGGGTGCGAAATCCCCCCACCAACAATAAGGAATTGAACTATCCGTTGTTTGGCACCGAATTATCACCGGACCATTTAGCCCAGGAAAGACCGTGACCAATACTTTGAGGATCATACCACTTTTGGTCATAGCCCACTTTGTTGCTAATACGGTGAATTATTGTTATCATAGCAATGAAAAAATGTCTTATTTGGACATTTGGTTTACCGACTGAATCGACAACAAGGCCCATGTTCATATCCCACACATACTAGCCAATTTTCTTTATGATAAACATGAGAACAAGGGTAAAAAGGGAACGGTAGGTGGTGTTTTGTGACCTAGATAGCTAAGCAATTGGGGATTGATCTAGAGGGATGTAAGGCTAAGGCGATGGCTAAATTCAATTACGTAGATTATAAGGGGGAATGATTTTAAAGAGAGACCAAAACAAGGTGTTAAGGAGATGGTTCGATAAGAGGAATATTAATGTGGAGGAGGAAGATGAACAAGAAGAGGAAGAGCGGGTTAGGAATGAGTATGAAACGGGAAACATTGGGTCTAGTAGCGGAGCACCGGGTTCGGGTAGTGGTGTTCCGGGGATTATGACCACTCTTGGTTTGCCAACTAATTTGCCCAAATTAATATTAATCAAGGAAACCAAGAATATGAGGCACATTACAACTTTTCGGGCCTCCGAGCGGTATCACAATGGCAAGTCCATTGTGATCAACTAAACTGCTTGGATCTGAGCGCCCTGATGCCATTTGGCCTCGTCTACAACCCATATGATTTTGAGCACCCACGGAGCCAATCTGAAAGGACCCGTTCATATACATTATAAACAATTCACAATAGTTGATTTCATCGCGAGGTATTTGACCTCTATATGATACATTTTACAAACATTGCATTTGTTTTTAAAAGTCGGACTTTCATTACATTGAAAGTTGACAGGCATGCATACCATTTCATAATATCCAAACTATAAATGACCTAATCTGTCATTTACTTAATAATAATCATTATTAAACTCAACGACTTGAATGCAACGTCTTTTGAAATATGCCATGAGTGACTCCAAGTAATATCTCTAAAATGAGCAAATGCACAGCGGAAGTTTTCTTTAATACCTAAGAATAAACATGCTTTCAAGTGTCAACCAAAAGGTTGGTGAGTTCATTCGTTTATCATAACATCATTTCCATTATTTTAATAGACCACAAGATTTCTATTTCCATTTCTCATAAATAAACGTCCCATACATAGAGACAAAAATCATTAATATGAATTGAACACCTGGTAATCGACCTTAACAAGATGCATATAGAATATCCCCATCATTCCAGGACTCCCTTCGGACATGATAAAATCGAAGTACTAAAGCAGTTCAAATTCTCTAACTGGGGCTTGTTAGTGCCCATAGATCTATCTTTAGGATTCACGTCAATTAGGGTGTCTGTTCCCAAATTCTTAGATTACCAGACTAAAAAGGGGCATATTCGATTCGATAATTCAACCGTAGAATGTAGTTTCGATTACTTGTGTCTATTTCGTAAAACAGTTATAAAAACAGCGCATGTATTCTCAGTCCCAAAAATATATATTGCAAAAGCATTTAAAAAGGGAGCAAATGAAACTCACTATACGATATTTTGTAGTAAAAATATGCATACGACGGAACTGAACAATGCAAGGTTGGCCTCGGATTCACGAACCTTTATCATTTATGTATATATTAACACATATAATCGTAATCGAACAAGTTTAAATATTATTATTAATTGTTATTTCAGTAACTAGTATGTTTCATTGGTAACTATATTAACTATATTTATTTTATATACTTTAGATAAATAACTAGTATTTATTATGAAAATATTAATGTTGCTAAGCGTTATGTTTTAAATATATTCTTATACAGCTATTTGATAAAATAATATCAATAATAGTAAATAAAAATTTGTATTTTTTTATGATAATTATTACAATACTAAAAGTAATTAGATTTAGTAATGATACTGCTATTAATAGTTTTGATAATAATACTAATAATAAAAGTAATGTTACTAATAATAATAATTTTTAATAAAAAGATAATAATGATAAGATAAAAATGTTAGTTCCATAAAAATTATATTTTAAATAATAATGGTACTTTTAATAAAAATGATGACTCTAATAGAAATTTTTAATAGTCATAATAATAATACTATATATTTTAATAATAGTAATAATGATAATAATATTAATTATACTAATAATCTTATTTCTAATATTGGTAATAATAATAATTACTTAATAACAATCAATAAATAATAATAATAATAATAATAATAATAATAATAATAATAATAATAATAATAATAATAATAATAATAATAATAATAATAATAATAATAATAATAATAATAATAATAATAACGATAAAAAATTAATAATGAAATAATAATAGTAAGAGTATTAGTAATAGCTACCTCAAAGAAGTAGCCCTTAAAAAAATACCAAAGTCCGGGTTTAAACCCGCGACGTCCCGCTAACCCGATAACATCCTTAGCCATTGATTCGTTTCTATTTTCTGAATAAATCAAACCTGAACTACATTTATCCCGAATGTAATTAGTTTCACTTTCATTTTCTAATCCTAATCTTTCGTCACTTTTCATCTTAACATCGTCATTATCTTCGTTTATCAACCACATCACTAATCATCATCAAATTATATCAACTTTCCACGTATTAACTCAAACGTATTCAAATCCTTATAATATCACAGCTCAATTGCGTTCCAACTAAACCACTCAGGCCCACTCTGCAGCCCAACTAATTTATTCCAGGCCTAACTGGAACCATATCTTACTCGGCCTAATAATTTAAATCACCCAAGCCCAAAATCAAAAGTCCATTTTTATATTGTTGGGTTTGTGGTTTGACAAACGTAGCAACTTCATTCCAAACGTAACAGCAATCACGACTCAATTCTCTGATCGTATCATCGTTTATTGTCTTCATCACCTATAACAGTTAACATGATCACCATCATTAAATCAATTCGCCTTCTTCATCATTGTATCACGTTTATCATTATCTTCGTTGGAATAGGAGAAATTAAATTATTATCATAATCGTTTAAACAGCAACATAAGATGATAGAATGTATGTGGGTGTGCGTGTGGTTCATCGTTTTCTTCATATCGAATAAAGGCATAGCAGTTCGAGTAGTAGCCTGTCGTGGTATTTCAAGATAATTAAAATAGGAAACGGCTGTAGCAAAAGGGTTTCTTGGTGATTGTGGTATTCGAACAAAACAGTCAACATCCCACTTATAAATCACTCCTCTTTAAAAAAAAAATTCATATCTAAATGTCTTTGTACTGTGATGGTCGGCCACAATCTTGCAACTAATTTCCACTTGCAACATCTTTGTCTTGGAGATTAAGAATATAATGTATTTTAATATTCAATACATCCTATTTAACAAAGCTTTAACTGTGCACATTTTCATCTCATTTTATCTAGTTGCATTGTTCAATCTATATTACTATACTCATATCTTGTAAATGGTGTTGCTTGTGAGGACTATTTCGAATAGCATAACAGAAGGGAGCAGTTGCAGGTTCATGATTGTTGATGATGGATTGATGGTGGTTTTCCCATGGTGATGAAGTGGGTCTTCGAACCACAGCAGCTCACGATGATTGTAACAGTCCGGTTGGTTTAAAAAGCGTTCAATGATGGTTGTTGTTTGATTTGGTTGTTAATCTTACTTTGAATTGAAACAGGAAATAGATAGGAGAGATAGAGAGGATGAGAGAGATGTAGGATGATGGTGGTGATGTTCTAAAAGAAACAGAAAAAGAGTACACAATGGTAGCGGTTCACGATACCTTAGGTTCCTTGTTGACTGAAAACAGAGAACATGAAGCAGTTGTAGCAGCAGGTTATAGTAGAGAGAGAGAGGAGAGAGAGTGAGATGGTTGCATCGTGATTTCCTGGTGATCCGAGGTGGTGGTCTTTTGGGTGTTTCAAATGGTGGTTTGCTACTGTTTGAAATGGAAAGACAGAAGTAGTAGCAATATTTGATGGGTGTAAGAAGATGATGAATATGGTGGGTTCATATGTTGAAGGTGATTCATGACTGAAACTGAACAGATAAAGAAAACAGTTAACGAGTAGCACAATTATTATGATGGTTTAAATGGGTGGTCGATGGTGGTGATTAAAATAAAACAGTAGGAAGTGGGTGTTGTTGTTTTTGAAAAAAAGAAGCCGAAGAGAAACTCCATTAGGTTTTTAGTTCTCTTGTATGCACATATATGTATATATTATATGGCTAATAGATGGATGAGATAGGAATCTGCATAAGAAGTTAGGAATAGAAAATCCACTAGTGGGTACGAATCAATATGTGGATATGAAAACAAAAGAAAACAAAAATCTCAATTCCATAATATCAATTTAGTGCAATTAGAGTTCACGGATATGCATTCTACCAATGAGAATAAAATAATAATAACATAAAATAATAATAATTAGAATAGAATAATATGATAACAACCCAATTAGATTAAATGTGAGATTTAAATTAGTCGTCGTCTTTTATGGACTGGCTTTCGTACTTCGTTGTTAAACAGTTTCAAATAATAAGTTTGAATCACTTATTTAAATACCAACGAATCAACAAACGAGTATTCTATTATTTAATAATTATATTTGATATAATTTATATATATATATTAATTCCTAACAACTTTTATTATATTTTATATTATTTTAAAATACACTTCAAATTATTATTATTATTATTATTATTATTATTATTATTATTATTATTATTATTATTATTATTATTATTATTATTATTATTATTATATATTTACATCTATTTACAAATAGTTGTTCGTGAATCGTCAGGAATAATCAAAGGTCAAATAATTTCATGAAACAGTTCAAAAATTTTGAGACTCAATATTATAGATTTTGCTTATCGTGTCGGGAACATATAAAGATTAAGTTTAAATTTGATCAGAAATTTTCGAGTCGTCACAATACCTACCCGTTAAAGAAATTTTATCCTGAAATTTGACTGGGATTGTCATGGCTAACAATAAAAATGTTTTCATGACGAATATGAGTTGAAATTAGAGTTTTTATCATCAATGAGTAATATGGATAAAATAATTCATTTATGTGAAGCGTACGAGTGAAGCTGTCACAAAAGATTGAGATAGAGATTTAACTTTTGACGTAGTCACGGTGGATTTTCGGAATTCAAGGGATTTAAAGAAAATCTTCGAAATCTAAAAGATTTTATTCTTCTGCGATTAAGGAAATTAAGATCTCCATAATTAAATACAGTGATCTGCCTTGATTACTCTGTCTAATATTTCCATTATAAATTAAACTCCTCCGTTCCATTATTCTTACCATTCCTATACTTTCTTTCTTAGTTCATACATCCAAAAGATTGTGAAAATGCTTAATCCAGTTCTAATCCTTGATATTTTCCTAATTATCATTTCTGTCATCCTTCCTTTCAATCTTCCACCAAGAAAATCTGTTTACTTCTACTATTACCTTCGAGTGATACTATTCTTAATTCTACCATGTCTTTATATTGCTATTTGTATTAATATCCACGGTTTGTAACCCTCGTTTTGTTATTGAGCTTTATATTTTCTCTTATATTTTGGAGCACTTTGCCTTTTTATTCTCTTCTCGACCTCTATTAAAGCGAGTAATGGTCCAGAATTCGTAAGTATGGAGTTTCGAATGAACTTCATGTTCTAAACAAGAAAGAATGTAATAGCACAATTTGATTTGTCAAATTACCAGAATCACTGAGAATAGAACTATCAAGAATATATTTTATTGATATATTCAGAAGTTAAGCAGAATGAAAGAGTTATGTAACATGGCACATGATGACATTATAATCTGTGAATCATCATGTTTCATTAGAACTCAGCATGACTTACTATAATATATTCACGTTGATCAAGTGTCATTATATTATACTAACTCATGCTTCAATTCCCAACACTACTTCAAAACATTCATAATTTAAATTCGAATTTTTCAGAATTTAGAAACTAAAGCAGTTTCCTTTCTGATGTAACACTGATATCGCGAAGAGATAAATGATTTCAGATAACAATAGTTATGAAAATATCTTCAGAAATATCGAAGATATTTATGATGATATTTTAGATTTTCTAAGATCGAAGGTTACTGAAGAAAATTCTTCCGCAAGGATTTAGAATAATTAAGGAGCAAGATATTCGCTAGAGATTTCGTCAGGTACTGAATCGTCTGGATTCGTTAAATTCAGGTTTAATCCTGGTGATTTGTCCACATCCTCCTTCATAGTTTTGCATAATCTGCTTTCCAGTATTAGTTTTCTCTTGAGTGTTTCCAACACTCTGTTCTTTATCATCAAACTTTTGGCCGTTAAGGTCGTTCACGGTTTTTGCTGCTTCATCAGCATTTTAAAAAAAAAATTCAAGGTACTGATTCATAGACTAGAGTGCTTTTCAGAATTTCAGAATGGAAGATCATAATTCTAGGAGATAGATGTTATATGTATACCTATAACCGTTGACGTAGAAACACTGCAAGATTCAAAATATTGATTGCTAATTCCCGGTAGTTGGTATGGCAATTATTGTTACAAGATGTAGATGAGTACCTGATAGGATTTCAATGAATAAAAATGAATTTTTGAAAAATCAAAGATCGATGAAATTGCTGGTAAGTTTACTACTAATGTGGTGGGATATAAACGGTTTCCGGTATCGATGACAAAAGGCAACTTATATATCAAAGTTATAATAAGGTTTATTTGAATGAAAAGTCGAAGTTGTCTTGCTGGAGCTGTGACAAAATTTGCTATTTTGAAAAGGGATTGTAAAGTTATTTTCGGTAATAACAATGCCAAAGAAGCTAGCACAGATACGTGTTAAACATTTACTCAGATTCTGAGTGTTTTCAGGTGCATAACTATATGCATCAATCTTTTTCTTCCATAGATGAAGTGCGGTTGGTTCATCCTCTCGATTGAGGTGTTTTCAAGAATCATGAAAGGTTTGAACGCAGATTGTAATCGTCAAGATACAAATGAGGTTTAAGATGAAATCAAGTGGCAAACTTGAAGAAATGTTTAGTTTCATATGTTATAATCAATATTATAATTTATTTTAATTGTCCAATTTTATTAGTCCACAGTTAGTAGTTCAACAATTCATATATAGTTTAATATATAATATTCAAATTAATTAATACGTATCATGACCCATTGTATACATGTCTCAGACTCGATCACAACTCAAAGTATATATATTATTTTAGAATCAACCTCAACCCTGTATAGCTAACTCGAGCATTACTGCATACAGAGTGTCTATGGTTATTCCAAATAATATATATAGATGCGTCGATATGATATGTCAAAAACTTGTATACGTGTCCCGATATTTAAAATGCGTAAATAACAGTATTCAAATGATGATAAATAAAGTGCGTAAAATAAATAACAGAAATTAAATGACGATAAATAAAATTGCGAGAATTAAAATTGCGATAATTAAATTGCGATAATTAAAATGTAATAGGGAATTAACAGTTAGCTAGGAACAGTTAGCTAGGATTTTGTTAGCGTGGATTCTTAACAAAATTTCTCGTAGTTAATTTGTTTGTTTCTACCAAATTTTATTTTGTCAAATATTTTCTTCATTATGCCACTTGTTGGATTCTGATAAGTAAAAATCCAAATATGAAATTGAATGAAAATGGTTATTCTGTGGTGAACGGATTCGTATATCTTGTGGATGTAAGTAGGATAGTAAATGACTATTGATTCAGATTCAAAGAATGTACAGTGTAACTTATTAATGTGAAATCTAAATATTCCTCGGGTATTACCTACCCATTAAAATATTTTCCCCATTAACAGTTTGTACAAAAAAAATTTTAATTACAATCTTTTTGAAAATATATATACATATATATTTTCTTCAGATGTAATCATGGATTTAATGAGTCAATATAATATTAAACTCATTTGATTTACCGTTAGAACTAGGATACATAATCTCTAAAACATTAGAGGTTACATAATTGCCATGTAGAACGAAGATTATGCTCGACGTATAGATTCTGATATTGTGGCGTGTGATACAGATGTTGTTGTTGGTGGTACTGGTGTTGTCGGTACTGTTGTTGAAGCTGGTAAGTTTTGCACCATATTCTCTAAATTTATTACTCTAGCGTGAAGTTCGTTGACTTCTTCCATTACTCCAGGATGATTGTCGGTCGGAACGAGCGGATAAATAGGGTTCAGAATTTGGGATATCATATAATCCTTGTGAGATATCCTGGAAATGAGGGGGAATATGGTGTTTTCGGATAGGTTCGCCGATAAGTGCTTTAGGTTCTTCACCAAGAGGTGAATTGGGTTGGTGGAAAGGATCGCCTTCTTTTTGTCTCCATTGATTTAGTCGACTACGAACCCATCAGATGAATTGGGGATGGCTGATTGGTTGATTCATTCTGGTGAAGCTGCTTTCGAAGCTTAGGTGAATATCCATGTCGGAATAGCTGTTGGAATAACTATCGTAATAACTATCGAAATCTGAGGGACTCGAACTGGTTGAGGGATTCATCTCGTACGATCAGATGAAGAATTTTCGATAAGAAATAGATTATAGGATGTAGATTAGTACCCTGCAATACATAATTTACCTATGCATATATAATACTAAAATCCCATAAGTTACGGAGGAATCTACGGAAGCTGTCAGGCAAAGGTAACAATAACAGATATGCTAAGATATGAATTTATCTATACATTATCTATGCAATAGAGGAAGTAAGACATGTCTAGACTAAGAATGATAAGCAGGTAATTTCCTAAGGATGGTAAGTAGATGATTTCCGACTAGAAATGATAAGCAAAACTTAAAACATGCAGACACAGTCGAAGTCCAGACTCACTAATGCATCTTAATGACTATCTGTTAGACACACTAATGCAAGACCTGGTTCGCTAAGACCACCGCTCTGATACCAACTGAAAGGACCCATTCATATACATTATAAATGATCCACAATAGTTGATTTCATCGCGAGGTATTTGACCTCTATAAGATACATTTTACAAACATTGCATTTATTTTTAAAAGACAGACTTTCATTACATTGAAAGTTGATAGGCATGCATACCATTTCATAATATCCAAACTATAAATGACCTAATCTGTCATTTAATTCATAATAATCATTATTGAACTCATTGACTTGAATGCAACGTCTTTTGAAATATGCCATGAGTGACTCCAAGTAATATCTCTAAAATGAGCAAATGCACAGCGGAAGTTTTCTTTAATACCTGAGAATAAACATGCTTTCAAGTGTCAACTGAAATGTCCCGTTCATATTGATTATAAACGTTCCATATTAATTGATTTCGTTGCGAGGTTTTGACCTCTATATGAGACGTTTTTCAAAGACTGCATTCGATTTTAGAACAAACCATAACCTTTAAAATATTACGATGATTATCAAATAATGATAATCTAAAATATAGCATTTTTCACACGACCATTACATAATGGTTTACAATAATATTACACATCAACATAAATCTTCGAATGCAGTTTTTAAATAATATTATACAAGCATGGACTCCAAATCTTGTCCTTAATTTAGTATGCAACAGTGGAAGCTCTTAATAATCACATGAGAATAAACATGCTTAAAATGTCAACAAAATTGTTGGTGAGTTATGAAATGTCCCGTTCTTATTGATTAAAAACGTTCCATATTAATTGATTTCGTTGCGAGGTTTTGACCTCTATATGAGACATTTTTCAAAGACTGCATTCATTTTTAAACAAACCATAACCTTTATTTCATCAATAAAGGTTTAAAAAGCTTTACGTAGATTATCAAATAATGATAATCTAAAATATCCTGTTTACACACGACCATTACATAATGGTTTACAATACAAATATGTTACAACAAAATAAGTTTCTTGAATGCAGTTTTTACACAATATCATACAAGCATGGACTCCAAATCTTGTCCTTATTTAAGTATGCGACAGCGGAAGCTCTTAATAATCACCTGAGAATAAACATGCTTAAAACGTCAACAAAAATGTTGGTGAGTTATAGGTTTAACCTATATATATCAAATCGTAACAATAGACCACAAGATTTCATATTTCAATACACATCCCATACATAGAGATAAAAATCATTCATATGGTGAACACCTGGTAACCGACAATAACAAGATGCATATATAAGAATATCCCCATCATTCCGGGACACCCTTCGGATATGATATAAATTTCGAAGTACTAAAGCATCCGGTACTTTGGATGGGGTTTGTTAGGCCCAATAGATCTATCTTTAGGATTCGCGTCAATTAGGGTGTCTGTTCCCTAATTCTTAGATTACCAGACTTAATAAAAAGGGGCATATTCGATTTCGATAATTCAACCATAGAATGTAGTTTCACGTACTTGTGTCTATTTTGTAAATCATTTATAAAACCTGCATGTATTCTCATCCCAAAAAATATTAGATTTTAAAAGTGGGACTATAACTCACTTTCACAGATTTTTACTTCGTCGGGAAGTAAGACTTGGCCACTGTTTGATTCACGAACCTATAACAATATATACATATATATCAAAGTATGTTCAAAATATATTTACAACACTTTTAATATATTTTGATGTTTTAAGTTTATTAAGTCAGCTGTCCTCGTTAGTAACCTACAACTAGTTGTCCACAGTTAGATGTACAGAAATAAATCGATAAATATTATCTTGAATCAATCCACGACCCAGTGTATACGTATCTCAGTATTGATCACAACTCAAACTATATAAATTTTGGAATCAACCTCAACCCTGTATAGCTAACTCCAACATTCACATATAGAGTGTCTATGGTTGTTCCGAAATATATATAGATGTGTCGACATGATAGGTCGAAACATTGTATACGTGTCTATGGTATCTCAAGATTACATAATATATAATACAAGTTGATTAAGTTATGGTTGGAATAGATTTGTTACCAATTTTCACGTAGCTAAAATGAGAAAAATTATCCAATCTTGTTTTACCCATAACTTCTTCATTTTAAATCCGTTTTGAGTGAATCAAATTGCTATGGTTTCATATTGAACTCTATTTTATGAATCTAAACAAAAAAAGTATAGGTTTATAGTCGGAAAAATAAGTTACAAGTCGTTTTTGTAAAGGTAGTCATTTCAGTCGAAAGAACGACGTCTAGATGACCATTTTAGAAAACATACTTCCACTTTGAGTTTAACCATAATTTTTGGATATAGTTTCATGTTCATAATAAAAATCATTTTCTCAGAATAACAACTTTTAAATCAAAGTTTATCATAGTTTTTAATTAACTAACCCAAAACAGCCCGCGGTGTTACTACGACGGCGTAAATCCGGTTTTACGGTGTTTTTCGTGTTTCCAGGTTTTAAATCATTAAGTTAGCATATCATATAGATATAGAACATGTGTTTAGTTGATTTTAAAAGTCAAGTTAGAAGGATTAACTTTTGTTTGCGAACAAGTTTAGAATTAACTAAACTATGTTCTAGTGATTACAAGTTTAAACCTTCGAATAAGATAGCTTTATATGTATGAATCGAATGATGTTATGAACATCATTACTACCTTAAGTTCCTTGGATGAACCTACTGGAAAAGAGAAAAATGGATCTAGCTTCAATGGATCCTTGGATGGCTCAAAGTTCTTGAAGCAAAATCATGACACGAAAACAAGTTCAAGTAAGATCATCACTTGAAATAAGATTGTTATAGTTATAGAAATTGAACCAAAGTTTGAATATGATTATTACCTTGTATTAGAATGATAACCTACTGTAAGAAACAAAGATTTCTTGAGGTTGGATGATCACCTTACAAGATTGGAAGTGAGCTAGCAAACTTGAAAGTATTCTTGATTTTATGAAACTAGAACTTTTGGAATTTATGAAGAACACTTAGAACTTGAAGATAGAACTTGAGAGAGTTCAATTAGATGAAGAAAATTGAAGAATGAAAGTGTTTGTAGGTGTTTTTGGTCGTTGGTGTATGGATTGGATATAAAGGATATGTAATTTTGTTTTCATGTAAATAAGTCATGAATGATTACTCATATTTTTGTAATCTTATGAGATATTTCATGCTAGTTGCCAAATGATGGTTCCCACATGTGTTAGGTGACTCACATGGGCTGCTAAGAGCTGATCATTGGAGTGTATATACCAATAGTACATACATCTAAAATCTGTGTATTGTACGAGTACGAATACGGGTGCATACGAGTAGAATTGTTGATGAAACTGAACGAGAATGTAATTGTAAGCATTTTTGTTAAGTAGAAGTATTTTGATAAGTGTATTGAAGTCTTTCAAAAGTGTATAAATACATATTAAAACACTACATGTATATACATTTTAACTGAGTCGTTAAGTCATCGTTAGTCGTTACATGTAAGTGTTGTTTTGAAACCTTTAGGTTAACGATCTTGTTAAATGTTGTTAACCCAATGTTTATAATAACAAAAGAGATTTTAAATTATTATATTATCATGATATTATGATGTACAAATATCTCTTAATATGATATATATACATTAAATGTCGTTACAACGATAAACGTTACATATATGTCTCGTTTCAAAATCATTAAGTTAGTAGTCTTGTTTTTACATATGTAGTTCATTGTTAATATAATTAATGATATGTTTACTTATCATAATATCATGTTAACTATATATATAACCATATATATGTCATCATATAGTGTTTTTTACAAGTTTTAACGTTCGTGAATCACCGGTCAACTTGGGTGGTCAATTGTCTATATGAAACCTATTTCAATTAATCAAGTCTTAACAAGTTTGATTGCTTAACATGTTGGAAACATTTAATCATGTAAACATCAATCTCAATTAATATATATAAACATGGAAAAGTTCGGGTCACTACAGTACCTACCCGTTAAATAAATTTCGTCCCGAAATTTTAAGCTGTTGAAGGTGTTGACGAATCTTCTGGAAATAGATGCGGGTATTTCTTCTTCATCTGATCTTCACGCTCCCAGGTGAACTTGGGTCCTCTACGAGCATTCCATCGAACCTTAACAATTGGTATCTTGTTTTGCTTAAGTCTTTTAACCTCACGATCCATTATTTCGACGGGTTCTTCGATGAATTGGAGTTTTTCGTTGATTTGGATTTCATCTAACGGAATAGTGAGATCTTCTTTAGCAAAACATTTCTTCAAATTCGAGACGTGGAAAGTGTTATGTACTGCCGCGAGTTGTTGAGGTAACTCAAGTCGGTAAGCTACTGGTCCGACACGATCAATAATCTTGAATGGTCCAATATACCTTGGATTTAATTTCCCTCGTTTACCAAATCGAACAACGCCTTTCCAAGGTGAAACTTTAAGCATGACCATCTCTCCAATTTCAAATTCTATATCTTTTCTTTTAATGTCAGCGTAGCTCTTTTGTCGACTTTGGGCGGTTTTCAACCGTTGTTGAATTTGGATGATCTTCTCGGTAGTTTCTTGTATAATCTCCGGACCCGTAATCTGTCTATCCCCCACCTCACTCCAACAAATCGGAGACCTGCACTTTCTACCATAAAGTGCTTCAAACGGCGCCATCTCAATGCTTGAATGGTAGCTGTTGTTGTAGGAAAATTCTGCTAACGGTAGATGTCGATCCCAACTGTTTCCGAAATCAATAACACATGCTCGTAGCATGTCTTCAAGCGTTTGTATCGTCCTTTCGCTCTGCCCATCAGTTTGTGGATGATAGGCAGTACTCATGTCTAGACGAGTTCCTAATGCTTGCTGTAATGTCTGCCAGAATCTTGAAATAAATCTGCCATCCCTATCAGAGATAATAGAGATTGGTATTCCATGTCTGGAGACGACTTCCTTCAAATACAGTCGTGCTAACTTCTCCATCTTGTCATCTTCTCTTATTGGTAGGAAGTGTGCTGATTTGGTGAGACGATCAACTATTACCCAAATAGTATCAAAACCACTTGCAGTCCTTGGCAATTTAGTGATGAAATCCATGGTAATGTTTTCCCATTTCCATTCCGGGATTTCGGGTTGTTGAAGTAGACCTGATGGTTTCTGATGCTCAGCTTTGACCTTAGAACACGTCAAACATTCTCCTACGTATTTAGCAACATCGGCTTTCATACCCGGCCACCAAAAATGTTTCTTGAGATCCTTGTACATCTTCCCCGTTCCAGGATGTATTGATTATCTGGTTTTATGAGCTTCTCTAAGTACCATTTCTCTCATATCTCCAAATTTTGGTACCCAAATCCTTTCAGCCCTATACCGGGTTCCGTCTTCCCGAATATTAAGATGCTTCTCCGATCCTTTGGGTATTTCATCCTTTAAATTTCCCTCTTTTAAAACTCCTTGTTGCGCCTCCTTTATTTGAGTAGTAATGTTATTATGAATCATTATATTCATAGATTTTACTCGAATGGGTTCTCTATCCTTCCTGCTCAAGGCATCGGCTACCACATTTGCCTTCCCCGGGTGGTAACGAATCTCAAAATCGTAATCATTCAATAATTCAATCCACCTACGCTGCCTCATATTCAGTTGTTTCTGATTAAATATGTGTTGAAGACTTTTGTGGTCGGTATATATAATACTTTTGACCCCATATAAGTAGTGCCTCCAAGTCTTTAATGCAAAAACAACCGCGCCTAATTCCAAATCATGCGTCGTATAATTTTGTTCGTGAATCTTCAATTGTCTAGACGCATAAGCAATCACCTTCGTTCGTTGCATTAATACACAACCGAGACCTTGCTTTGATGCGTCACAATAAATCACAAAATCATCATTCCCTTCAGGCAATGACAATATAGGTGCCGTAGTTAACTTTTTCTTCAATAACTGAAACGCTTTCTCTTGTTCATCATTCCATTCAAATTTCTTCCCTTTATGCGTTAATGCAGTCAAGGGTTTTGCTATTCTGGAAAAGTCTTGGATGAACCTTCTGTAGTAACCAGCTAGTCCTAAAAACTGGCGTATGTGTTTCGGAGTTTTCGGGGTTTCCCACTTTTCAACAGTTTCTATCTTTGCCGGATCCACCTTAATACCTTCTTTGTTCACTATGTGACCGAGGAATTGAACTTCTTCCAACCAAAATGCACACTTTGAAAACTTAGCGTACAATTCTTCCTTCCTCAATACTTCTAACACCTTTCTCAAATGTTCACCGTGTTCTTGGTCATTCTTTGAGTAAATAAGTATGTCATCAATGAAAACAATGACAAACTTGTCAAGGTATGGTCCACACACTCGGTTCATAAGGTCCATGAACACAGCTGGTGCATTAGTTAAACCAAACGGCATGACCATAAACTCGTAATGACCGTAACGTGTTCTGAAAGCAGTCTTTGGAATATCATCTTCTTTCACCCGCATTTGATGATACCCGGAACGTAAGTCAATCTTTGAATAAACAGACGAGCCTTGTAGTTGATCAAATAAATCGTCGATTCTCGGTAGTGGGTAGCGGTTCTTGATGGTAAGTTTGTTCAACTCTCGGTAGTCGATACACAACCTGAATGTACCATCTTTCTTCTTGACAAACAAAACAGGAGCTCCCCACGGTGATGTGCTTGGTCGAATGAAACCACGCTCTAAAAGTTCTTGTAATTTGCTTTGCAGTTCTTTCATCTCGCTGGGTGCGAGTCTGTAAGGAGCACGAGCTATTGGTGCAGCTCCTGGTACAAGATCTATTTGAAATTCAACGGATCGATGTGGGGGTAATCCCGGTAATTCTTTCGGAAATACATCGGGAAATTCTTTTGCAATGGGAACATCATTGATGCTCTTTTCTTCAGTTTGTACTTTCTCGACGTGTGCTAGAACAGCATAGCAACCTTTTCTTATTAGTTTTTGTGCCTTCAAATTACTAATAAGATGTAGCTTCGTGTTGCCCTTTTCTCCGTACACCATTAAGGGTTTTCCTTTTTCTCGTATAATGCGAATTGCATTTTTGTAACAAACAATCTCCGCTTTCACTTCTTTCAACCAGTCCATACCGATTATCACATCAAAACTCCCTAACTCTACTGGTATCAAATCAATCTTAAATGTTTCGCTAACCAGTTTAATTTCTCGATTCCGACATATATTATCTGCTGAAATTAATTTACCATTTGCTAATTCGAGTAAAAATTTACTATCCAAAGGCGTCAATGGACAACTTAATTTAGCACAAAAATCTCTACTCATATAGCTTCTATCCGCACCCGAATCAAATAAAACGTAAGCAGATTTATTGTCAATAAGAAACGTACCCGTAACAAGCTCCGGGTCTTCCTGTGCCTCTACCGCATTAATATTGAAAACTCTTCCACGGCCTTGTCCATTCGTGTTCTCCTGGTTCGGGCAATTTCTAATAATGTGGCCTGGTTTTCCACATTTATAACAAACTACATTGGCATAACTTGCTCCGACACTACTTGCTCCGCCATTACTCGTTCCGATACCATTTGTTCCTTTCGTTCTATTAACCCCTGGTCCGTAGACCTCACACTTCGCCGCGCTATGACCATTTCTTTTACACTTGTTGCAAAATTTGGTGCAGAACCCCGAGTGATTCTTTTCACACCTTTGGCATAGTTGCTTCTGATTGTTGTTGTTGTTGCGGTTATTATTGTTGTTGGGATGATTGTTGTAGTTGCTGTTGTTGTTGTTGTTGTTGTTGTTGTTGTTGTTGTTGTTGGGCCGTTTGTTGTAGTTGCGATTGATGTTGCGATTGTTGGGATAATTGTTGCGATTATTGTTGTAATTGCTGTTGTTGTTGTATTGGTGATTCTTATCACCGTTTTCCTCCCACTTTCTTTTGACTTGCTTCACATTGGCCTCTTCAGCAGTCTGTTCTTTAATTCTTTCTTCAATCTGGTTCACTAGTTTGTGAGCCATTCTACATGCCTGTTGTATGGAGGCGGGCTAGTGTGAACTTATATCTTCTTGGATTCTTTCCGGTAATCCTTTCACAAACGCGTCGATCTTCTCTTCCTCATCTTCGAATGCTCCCGGACACAATAGGCACAATTCTGTGAATCGTCTTTCGTACGTGGTAATATCAAATCCTTGGGTTCGTAACCCTCTAAGTTCTGTCTTGAGCTTATTGACCTCGGTTCTGGGACGGTACTTCTCGTTCATCAAGTGCTTGAATGCTGACCACGGTAGTGCGTACGCATCATCTTGTCCCACTTGCTCTAGATAGGTATTCCACCATGTTAACGCAGAACCTGTGAAGGTATGCGTAGCGTACTTCACTTTGTCCTCTTCAGTACACTTACTTATGGCAAACACCGATTCAACCTTCTCGGTCCACCGTTTCAATCCGATCGGTCCTTCGGTTCCATCAAATTCCAAAGGTTTGCAGGCAGTGAATTCTTTGTAGGTGCATCCTACACGATTTCCTGTACTGCTAGATCCAAGGTTATTGTTGGTATGTAGCGCAGCCTGTACTGCGGCTATGTTTGAAGCTAGAAAAGTACGGAATTCCTCTTCATTCATATTCACGGTGTGTCGAGTAGTCGGTGCCATTTCCTTCAAAATAGTTAAATGGAACAAGTTAATCATACAGAATATTAAGAGTAGTTAATAGTATTTCGTAGCATAATATGAACTCATTTATAAAAGCTTTTTCTTCATATTAGCGTTTTATAAGTTTAAATTCGGGTAGTACCTACCCGTTAAGTTCATACTTAGTAGCTAATATACAATTCAACTACTACAATTCTATATGAAAAACTGATTATAATAATATTTCGCGTTCAAACTTTTATACAATATTTTACAAACTTACAATACCGCTTATTTTACATAAAGCATGAAATATAGCACACAATAACTTTGATACAAGATAGTTGTGAAGACAATTCTAGCTAGTACACAAGTCGTTCAGCAAAGGCAATAAAGACACGTAATTCATACGTCCAGAAACAAGTCATGCATTCTGGTTTTACTAGGACTACTTCCCATCCTTGGTCTTGTGCAACATAACCGTTATGGCCGTTGATAAGACAGCGTGTTGTAACATCATCAAAGGGACGAGGGTTACGTAATGTCCAACAGTCCCGTAATAATCTAAAAACCTCATTTCTTACCCCAATTACCGACTCCGTCACTTGTGGAAACGTTTTGTTTAATAGTTGTAGCCCGATGTTCTTGTTCTCACTTTGGTGAGAAGCGAACATTACTAATCCGTAAGCATAACATGCTTCTTTATGTTGCATGTTAGCCGCTTTTTCTAAATCACGAAGTCCAATATTCGGATATATTGAGTCAAAATAATTTCTTAACCCGTTGCGTAAAATAGCATTTGGGTTCCCCGCAATATATGCGTCAAAGTAAACACATCGTAACTTATGGGTTTCCCAATGTGATATCCCCCATCTTTCAAACGAAAGTCTCTTATAAACCAAGACATTCTTGGAACGTTCTTCGAATGTCTTACAAACTGATCTCGCCTTAAATAGTTGTGCCGAAGAATTCTGGCCGACTCTAGACAAGATTTCATCAATCATGTCTCCGGGTAGGTCTCTTAAAATATTGGGTTGTCTATCCATTTTGTGTTTTTAAACTGTAAAATAGACAAGAGTTAGATTCATAAAAAAAATACTTATTAATACAAGCAATTTTTACATATATCATAAAGCATAAGAACACTATATTCCATATATTATACCACACGAATACAACTATCTTATTCCGACTCGCTCGTTTCTTCTTCTTCGGTTTTGGTTCGTTTTGCCAAGTTTCTAGGGATATATGATGTTCCCCTAATACGAGCCGTCGTTGTCCACATTGGTTTAGAAAAACCTGGTGGTTTAGAGGTTCCCGGGTCATTGTTACAACTTAAGGACTTCGGGGGTTGATGATACATATAAAGTTCATCGGGGTTGGAATTAGATTTCTCTATTTTTATGCCCTTTCCCTTATTATTTTCTTTTGCCTTTTTAAATTCAGTTGGGATAATTTCTATAACATCATCGGAATTCTCGTCGGAATCTGATTCATCGGAGAATTGGTAATCCTCCCAATATTTTGCTTCCTTGGCGGAAACACCATTGACCATAATTAACTTTGGTCGGTTGGTTGAGGATTTTCTTTTACTTAACCGTTTTACTATTTCCCCCACCGGTTCTATTTCTTCATCCGGTTCCGATTCTTCTTCCGGTTCCGATTCTTCTTCCGGTTCCGACTCTTCTTCCGGTTCCTCTTCGGGAACTTGTGAATCAGTCCACAAATCATTCCAATTTACATTTGACTCTTCATTATTATTAGGTGAGTCAATGGGACTTGTTCTAGAGGTAGACATCTATCACATAATATCAAACACGTTAAGAGATTAATATATCACATAATATTCATATGTTAAAAATATATAGTTTCCAACAAAAATGTTAAGCAATCATTTTTAAAGAAAACACGGTCGAAGTCCAGACTCACTAATGCATCCTAACAAACTCGATAAGACACACTAATGCAAATTTTCTGGTTCTCTAAGACCAACGCTCGGATACCAACTGAAATGTCCCGTTCTTATTGATTAAAAACGTTCCATATTAATTGATTTCGTTGCGAGGTTTTGACCTCTATATGAGACGTTTTTCAAAGACTGCATTCATTTTTAAACAAACCATAACCTTTATTTCATCAATAAAGGTTTAAAAAGCTTTACGTAGATTATCAAATAATGATAATCTAAAATATCCTGTTTACACACGACCATTACATAATGGTTTACAATACAAATATGTTACAACAAAATAAGTTTCTTGAATGCAGTTTTTACACAAAATCATACAAGCATGGACTCCAAATCTTGTCCTTATTTAAGTATGCGACAGCGGAAGCTCTTAATAATCACCTGAGAATAAACATGCTTAAAACGTCAACAAAAATGTTGGTGAGTTATAGGTTTAACCTATATATATCAAATCGTAACAATAGACCACAAGATTTCATATTTCAATACACATCCCATACATAGAGATAAAAATCATTCATATGGTGAACACCTGGTAACCGACAATAACAAGATGCATATATAAGAATATCCCCATCATTCCGGGACACCCTTCGGATATGATATAAATTTCGAAGTACTAAAGCATCCGGTACTTTGGATGGGGTTTGTTAGGCCCAATAGATCTATCTTTAGGATTCGCGTCAATTAGGGTGTCTGTTCCCTAATTCTTAGATTACCAGACTTAATAAAAAGGGGCATATTCGATTTCAATAATTCAACCATAGAATGTAGTTTCACGTACTTGTGTCTATTTTGTAAATCATTTATAAAACCTGCATGTATTCTCATCCCAAAAAATATTAGATTTTAAAAGTGGGACTATAACTCACTTTCACAGATTTTTACTTCGTCGGGAAGTAAGACTTGGCCACTGTTTGATTCACGAACCTATAACAATATATACATATATATCAAAGTATGTTCAAAATATATTTACAACACTTTTAATATATTTTGATGTTTTAAGTTTATTAAGTCAGCTGTCCTCGTTAGTAACCTACAACTAGTTGTCCACAGTTAGATGTACAGAAATAAATCGATAAATATTATCTTGAATCAATCCACGACCCAGTGTATACGTATCTCAGTATTGATCACAACTCAAACTATATATATTTTGGAATCAACCTCAACCCTGTATAGCTAACTCCAACATTCACATATAGAGTGTCTATGGTTGTTCCGAAATATATATAGATGTGTCGACATGATAGGTCGAAACATTGTATACGTGTCTATGGTATCTCAAGATTACATAATATATAATACAAGTTGATTAAGTTATGGTTGGAATAGATTTGTTACCAATTTTCACGTAGCTAAAATGAGAAAAATTATCCAATCTTGTTTTACCCATAACTTCTTCATTTTAAATCCGTTTTGAGTGAATCAAATTGCTATGGTTTCATATTGAACTCTATTTTATGAATCTAAACAAAAAAAGTATAGGTTTATAGTCGGAAAAATAAGTTACAAGTCGTTTTTGTAAAGGTAGTCATTTCAGTCGAAAGAACGACGTCTAGATGACCATTTTAGAAAACATACTTCCACTTTGAGTTTAACCATAATTTTTGGATATAGTTTCATGTTCATAATAAAAATCATTTTCTCAGAATAACAACTTTTAAATCAAAGTTTATCATAGTTTTTAATTAACTAACCCAAAACAGCCCGCGGTGTTACTACGACGGCGTAAATCCGGTTTTACGGTGTTTTTCGTGTTTCCAGGTTTTAAATCATTAAGTTAGCATATCATATAGATATAGAACATGTGTTTAGTTGATTTTAAAAGTCAAGTTAGAAGGATTAACTTTTGTTTGCGAACAAGTTTAGAATTAACTAAACTATGTTCTAGTGATTACAAGTTTAAACCTTCGAATAAGATAGCTTTATATGTATGAATCGAATGATGTTATGAACATCATTACTACCTTAAGTTCCTTGGATGAACCTACTGGAAAAGAGAAAAATGGATCTAGCTTCAATGGATCCTTGGATGGCTCAAAGTTCTTGAAGCAAAATCATGACACGAAAACAAGTTCAAGTAAGATCATCACTTGAAATAAGATTGTTATAGTTATAGAAATTGAACCAAAGTTTGAATATGATTATTACCTTGTATTAGAATGATAACCTACTGTAAGAAACAAAGATTTCTTGAGGTTGGATGATCACCTTACAAGATTGGAAGTGAGCTAGCAAACTTGAAAGTATTCTTGATTTTATGAAACTAGAACTTTTGGAATTTATGAAGAACACTTAGAACTTGAAGATAGAACTTGAGAGAGTTCAATTAGATGAAGAAAATTGAAGAATGAAAGTGTTTGTAGGTGTTTTTGGTCGTTGGTGTATGGATTGGATATAAAGGATATGTAATTTTGTTTTCATGTAAATAAGTCATGAATGATTACTCATATTTTTGTAATCTTATGAGATATTTCATGCTAGTTGCCAAATGATGGTTCCCACATGTGTTAGGTGACTCACATGGGCTGCTAAGAGCTGATCATTGGAGTGTATATACCAATAGTACATACATCTAAAATCTGTGTATTGTACGAGTACGAATACGGGTGCATACGAGTAGAATTGTTGATGAAACTGAACGAGAATGTAATTGTAAGCATTTTTGTTAAGTAGAAGTATTTTGATAAGTGTATTGAAGTCTTTCAAAAGTGTATAAATACATATTAAAACACTACATGTATATACATTTTAACTGAGTCGTTAAGTCATCGTTAGTCGTTACATGTAAGTGTTGTTTTGAAACCTTTAGGTTAACGATCTTGTTAAATGTTGTTAACCCAATGTTTATAATAACAAAAGAGATTTTAAATTATTATATTATCATGATATTATGATGTACGAATATCTCTTAATATGATATATATACATTAAATGTCGTTACAACGATAAACGTTACATATATGTCTCGTTTCAAAATCATTAAGTTAGTAGTCTTGTTTTTACATATGTAGTTCATTGTTAATATAATTAATGATATGTTTACTTATCATAATATCATGTTAACTATATATATAACCATATATATGTCATCATATAGTGTTTTTTACAAGTTTTAACGTTCGTGAATCACCGGTCAACTTGGGTGGTCAATTGTCTATATGAAACCTATTTCAATTAATCAAGTCTTAACAAGTTTGATTGCTTAACATGTTGGAAACATTTAATCATGTAAACATCAATCTCAATTAATATATATAAACATGGAAAAGTTCGGGTCACTACAAGTTATAGGTTTAACCTACATATTATCAAATCATAATAATAGACCACAAGATTTCTCATTTTTCATAAATATCATTACACTCGCAAGTGCATAAAAATCATTCATATGTTGAACACCTGGTAACCGACGTTAACTTAATGCATAGAATATCCCCAAAATAGAAACTCTCGTCTGTATAATAATCTCGAAGTACTAAACCATCCATAACCTGAATGGGGGTTGTTAAGCCCAATAGATCTATCTTTAGGATTCGCGTCAATTAGGGGCCATTTCCCTATTTCTTAGGCTACCAGACTTGAAGGGCGATATTCGGTTTAATAATCCAACCATAGAATGTAGTTTCGCATACTTGTGTCTATTTTGTAAAACATTTATAAAACTGCATGTATTCTCATCCCAAAAATATTAGATTTTAAAAATGGGACTATAACTCACTTTCACAGATTTTTACTTCGTCGGGAAGTAAGACTTGGCCACTGGTCGATTCACGAACCTATAACAAATATGTACATATATATCAAAGTATGTTCAAAATATATTTACAACATTTTTAATATGTTTTAATGTTTTAAGTTTATTAAGTCAGTTGTCCTCGTTAGTAACCTACAACTAGTTATCCACAATTAGATGTACAGAAATAAATCGATATATATTATCTTGAATGAATCCATGACCCAGTGTATACACGTCTCAGGCTAGATCACAACTCAAAGTATATATATTTTTGGAATCAACCTCAACACTGTATAGCTAATTCCAACATTACTGCATATAGAGTGTCTATGGTTGTTCCAAATAATATATATACATGGGTCGATATGATATGTCAAAATATTTGCATACGTGTCTATGGTATCCCAAGATTACATAATATATTAGAATACATGTATAATACAATATAAGTTAGCTAGGATATGATTTGTATAGAATTGTTACAATATTTCCCGTACCTACAACAATCAAAAAAATATTCAATCTTGTTTTACCCATAACTTCTTCATTTTAAATCCGTTTTGAGTGAATCAAATTGATATGTTTCATATTGAACTCTATTTTATGAATCTAAACAGAAAAAGTATAGGTTTATAGTTGGAAATATAAGTTACAAGTCATTTTTGTAAGAGATAGTCATTTCAGTCGAAAGAACGACGTCTTGATGACCATTTTAAAAAACATACTTTCACTTTGAGTTTAACCATGATTTTTGGATATAGTTTCATGTTCATAAGAAAAATCATTTTCCCAGAAGAACAACTTTTAAATCAAAGTTTATCATAGTTTTTAATTAACTAACCCAAAACAGCCCGCGGTGTTATTACGACGGCGTATATCCAGTTTTACGGTGTTTTTCGTGTTTTCAGGTTTTAAATCATTAAGTTAGCATATCATATAGATATAGAACATGTGTTTAGATGATTTTAAAAGTCAAGTTAGAAGGATTAACGTTTGTTTGCGAACAAGTTTAGAATTAACTAAACTATGTTCTAGTGATTTCAAGCTTAAACCTTCGAATAAGGTAGTTTTATATATATGAATCGAATGATGTTATAAACATCATTACTACCTCAAGTTTAGTAGGTAAACCTACTGGAAGTGACAAGAAATGATCTAGCTTCAAAGGATCTTGGATGGCTTGAAAGTTCTTGAAGTAGAATCATGACACGAAAACAAGTTCAAGTAAGATTATCACTCGAATTAAGATAGTTATAGTTATAGTAATTGAACCAAAGTTTGTATATGAGTATTACCTTAATTTAGAATGATATCTTATTTTAAACAACAAGGATTTCTTGAGGTTGGATGATCACTTTACAAGATTGGAGGTGAGCTAGTAAACTTGGAAGTATTCTTGATTTTATGAAATTAGAACTTGTAGAATTTATGAAGAACACTTAGAACATGAAGATGGAACTTGAGAGAGATCAATTAGATGAAGAAAACTGAATAATGAAAGTGTTTGTAGGTATTTTTGGTCGTTGGTATATGGATTAGATATAAACGATGTGTAATTTTGTTTATATGTAAATAAGTCATGAATGATTACTAATATTTTTGTAATTTTATGACATATTTCATGCTAGTTTACAAATGATGGTTCCCACATGTGTTAGGTGACTCACATGGGCTGCTAAGAGCTGATCATTTGAGTGTATATACCACTAGTACATACATCTAAAAGCTGTGTATTGTACGAGTACGAATACGGGTGCATACGAGTAGAATTGTTGATGAAACTGAATGAGGATGTAATTGTAAGCATTTTTGTTAAGTAGAAGTATTTTGATAAGTGTCATGAAGTCTTTCAAAAGTGTATGAATACATGTTAAAACACTACATGTATATACATTTTAACTGAGTCGTTAAGTCATCGTTAGTCATTACATGTAAATGTTGTTTTAAGACCTTTAAGTTAACGATCTTGTTAAATGTAATTAATCCATTGTTATTATACTTAAATGAGATGTTAAATTATTACATTATCATGATATTATAATGTATGAATATATCTTAATATGATATATATACATTAAAATGTCGTTTCAACGATAATCGTTACATATATGCCTCGTTTCGAAATTCTTAAGTTAGTAGTCTTGTTTTACATATGTAGTTCATTGTTAACACACTTAATGATATACTTAATTATAATTTTATCATGTTAAACATAGTGTATCCATATCTTAATATGATTCATATGTATTTAGTAAGAAGTTGTTATAACGATAATCGTTATATATATCGTTTCGAGTTTCTTAATTCAATAAACTCATTTTTATGTATATCACTCATTGTTAATATACTTAGTGAGATACTTACTTATCATAATCTCATGTTAACCATATATATATCCATATATATATCATCATGTAGTTTTTACAAATTTTTAACGTTCGTGAATCGCCGGTCAACTTAGGTGGTCAATTGTCTATGTGAAGCACATTTCAAATAATCAAGTCTTAACAAGTTTGATTGCTTAACATGTTGAAAACATTTAATCATGTAAATATACCAATTTCATTTAATATATATAAACATGGAAAAGTTCGGGTCACTAAAGTACCTACCCGTTAAATAAATTTCATCCCGAAATTTTAAGCTGTTGAAGGTGTTGACGAATCTTCTGGAAATAGGTACGGGTATTTCAATTTCATTTGATCTTCATGCTCCCAGGTGAACTCGGGTCCCCTACGAGCATTCCATCAAACCTTGACAATTGGTATCTTATTTTGCTTGAGCCTTTTAACCTCACGATCCATTATCTCGACGGGTTCTTCAATGAATTGTAGTTTTTCATTGATTTTAATTTCATCTAAAGGAATAGTGAGATCTTCTTTAGCTAAACACTTCTTCAGATTCGAGACGTGAAAGGTATTATGTACATTGGTGAGTTGTTGAGGTAATTCAAGTCGGTAGGCTACTGGTCCGACACGATCTAAAATCTTGAATGGTCCAATGTATCTTGGATTTAGTTTCCCCCGTTTACCAAATCGAACAACGCATTTCCAAGGCAAAACCTTAAGAATGACCATCTCCCCAATTTCAAATTCTATATCTTTCCTTTTAAGGTCCGCGTAGCTCTTTTGTCGACTCAGAGCAGTTTTCAACCGTTATTGAATTTGGATGATTTTCTCTATAGTTTCTTGGATTATCTCCGGACCCGTAATCTGTCTATCCCCCAATTCATTCCAATAAATTGGAGATCTGCACTTTCTACCATAAAGTGCTTCGAACGGTGCCATTTCGATACTCGAGTGATAACTGTTGTTGTAGGAAAATTCTGCTAATGGTAGATGTCGATCCCAACCGTTTCCAAAATCAATAACACATGCTCGTAGCATGTCTTCAAGAGTCTGTATCGTCCTTTCGCTCTGCCCATCAGTTTGTGGATGATCGACAGTACTCATGTCTAGACGAGTTCCCAATGCTTGTTGTAATGTCTGCCAAAACCTTAAAACAAATCTGCCATCTCTATCAGATATAATAGAGATTGGTATTCCATGTCTAGAGACAACTTCCTTCAAGTATAATCTTGCCAACTTCTCCATTTTATCATCTTCTCTCATTGGCAGAAAGTGTGCTGACTTGGTGAGACGATCGACTATTACCCAAATAGTATCATAGCCACTTGCAGTCCTTGGTAATTTAGTAATAAAATCCATGGTAATGTTTTCCCATTTCTATTCCAGTATTTCGGGTTGTTGAAGTAGACCTGATGGTTTCTGATGTTCAGCTTTGACCTTAGAACACATTAAACATTCTTCTACATATTTAGTAATATCGACATTCATACCCGGCCACCAAAAGTACTTCTTGAGATCTTTGTACATTTTTCCTGCTCCAGGATGTATTGAGTATCTGGTTTTATGTGCTTCCTTAAGTACCATTTCTCTCACATCTCCAAACTTTGGTACCCAAATTCTATCAGCCCTATATCGGGTTCCATCTTCCCGAATTTTAAGATGTTTCTCCGATCTTTTGGGTATCTCATTCTTCAACTTTCCTTCTTTTACAACCCCTTGTTGCGCCTCCTTTATTTGATTAGTAAGGTTAGTACGAATAATTATGTTCATAGATTTTACCCGTATAGGTTCTCTATCCTTTCTACTCAAAGCGTCGGCTACCACATTCGCCTTCCCCGGGTGGTAACGAATCTCAAAGTCATAGTCATTTTACAATTCAATCCATCTACGCTGCCTCATGTTTAGTTGTTTCTGATCAAATATATGTTGGAGACTTTTGTGGTCGGTATATATAATACTTTTGACCCCATATAAAGTAATGCCTCCAAGTCTTTAATGCAAAAACAACAGCGCCCAATTCCAAATCATGAGTCGTATAATTTTGTTCGTGAATCTTTAATTGTCTAGATGCATAAGCAATTACTTTCGTTCGTTTCATTAATACACAACCGAGACCTTGCTTTGAGGCGTCACAATATATCACAAAATCATCATTCCTTTCAAGCAATGACAATATAGGTACCGTAGTTAATTTTTTCTTCAACAATTGGAATGCTTCCTCCTGTTCATCCTTCCATTCAAATTTCTTTCCTTTATGCATTAATGCAGTCAAGGGTTTTGCTATTTTGGAAAAATCTTAGATGAATCTTCTGTAGTAACCAGCTAATCCTAAAAATTGACGTATATGCTTCGGAGTTTTCGGGGTTTCCCAGTTTATAACAGTTTCAATCTTTGCCGGATCAACCTGAATACCTTCTTTGCTCACAACATGTCCGAGGAATTGAACTTCTTTCAACCAAAATGCACACTTTGAAAACTTAGCGTACAATTTTTCTTTCCTCAACAATTCCAGTACTTTCCTCAAATGTTCTTCATGCTCTTGATCATTCTTTGAGTAAATAAGTATGTCATCGATGAAGACAATGACAAACTTGTCAAGATATGGTCCACACACTCTGTTCATGAGGTCCATGAACACAGCTGGTGCATTAGTCAAACCAAATGGCATAACCATAAACTCGTAATGACCGTATCACGTCCTGAAAGCAGTCTTCGGAATATCATCCTCCTTTTACCCGCATTTGATGATATCCGGAACGTAAATCGATCTTCGAATAAACCGACGAGCCTTGTAGTTGATCAAATAAGTCGTCGATTCTCGGTAGTGGGTAACGGTTCTTGATGGTAAGTTTGTTCAACTCTCGGTAGTCAATACATAACTAAAATGTACCATCTTTCTTCTTGACAAACAGAACAGGAGCTCCCCATGGTGATGTACTTGGTCGAATAAAACCACGCTCTAGAAGTTCTTGTAATTGGCTTTGAAGTTCCTTCATTTCGCTGGGTGCGAGTCTGTATGGAGCATGAGCTATTGGTGCAGCTCCCGGTACAAGATCTATTTGAAATTCAATGGATCGGTGTGGAGGTAATCCCGGTAATTCTTTCAGAAATACACCAGAAAATTCTTTTGCAACGGGAACATCATTGATGCTCTTTTCTTCAGTTTGTACTTTCTCGACGTGTGCTAGAACAGCATAGCAACCCTTTCTTATTAGCTTTTGCGCCTTCAAATTACTAATAAGATTTAACTTCGCATTGCTCTTTTCTCTGTACACCATTAAGGGTTTTCCTTCATCTCGTACAATGCGAATTGCATTTTTGTAACATACGATCTCTGCTTTCACCTCTTTCAACCAATCCATGCCAATTATCACATCAAAACTCCCTAACTCTACTGGTATCAAATCAATCTTAAACATTTCGCTACCCAGTTTAATTTCTCAATTCCGACATATATTATATGCTGCAATTAATTTACCGTTTGCTAATTCTAGTATAAACTTATTATCCAAAGGCGTCAATGGACAACTTAATTTAGCACAGAAATCCTTACTCATATAGCTTCTATCTGCACCCGAATCAAATAAAACATAAGCAGATGTATTTTCAATAAGAAACGTACCCGTAACAAGCTCCGGGTCTTCCTGAGTTTCAACCGCATTAATGTTGAAGACTCTTCCTCAGCCTTGCCCATTATTATCCCCCTGATTTGGACACATATTTTTGTAATGGCCCTTCTTCCCGCATCCGAAACAGGTAATGTCGGCATAACTTGTTCCGGCATTATTTATTCCCTTAGCCATTGATCCGTAGATTTCGCACTTTGTCGCACCATGGCCCTTTCTATTACACTTAGTACACACTGCTGTACATAGCCCAGTTGGAGGGTATCCTTCACATCTCTGGCAGAATTTCTGCCTCTTGTTGTTATTGTTGGGATTATTGTTGTTGCGGTTGGTATTGTTGTTGGGATGATTGTTGTAGTTGTTGTTGTTGGAATGGTTTTTGTTGCTTTTGTTGTTGCGAAAAATGGTGCGATTGTGGTTGTGATTGTGGTGTTGATTGTTGAAATTGTGACTCTTGTCACTTGGTTCTTCCCACTTTCTATTGACTTGTTTCATTTTGGCCTCCTCGGCCACCTGCTCTTTAATCCTTCCCTCGATCTGGTTTATAAGTTTGTGAGCCATTCGGCTTGCCTTTTGCATTGAAGTGGACGCGCTTGCACTCACATCCTCCTGAATTCTCTCTGGTAACCCCTTTACAAACGCATCGATCTGCTCTTCTTCATCTTTGAACACTCTTGGGCACAATAAACACAACTCGGTGAATCGTCGGTCGTATGTGGTGATATCGAATCCGTTCGTTCGTAATTCTCTAAGCTTTGTCTTGTGCTTATTGACTTCATTTCTGGGACGGTACTGCTCGTTCATCAAGTGTTTGAATGCTGACCAAGGTAGTGCGTAAGCAGCATCTTGTCCCACTTGTTCGAGGTAGGTATTCCACCATGTTAACGCAGTACCTGTGAAGGTATGCGTGGCATACTTTACCTTGTCTTCCTCAGCACATTTGCTTATAGCAAACACAGATTCGACCTTTTCGGTCTATCATTTTAGCCCGACTGGTCCTTCAGTTCCATCGAATTCCAGAGGTTTACAGGCAGTGAAAGCCTTGTAGGAGCATCCTACACGGTTTCCTGTGGAGTTAACTCCACTGCTAGACCCTGAGTTATTGTTGTTTTGCATTGCAGCCTGTACTACGGCTATATTTGCTGCAAGGAAAGCACGGAAGTCATCCTCACTCATGTTCAAGTTCTGACGAGTAGTTGGTGCCATTTCCTTCAAAAATAACCAAAAGAATTAAGTTAATCATATAGAATATTAAGAGTAGCCAATAGTATTCCGTAGCATAATATGAACTCATTTATAAAAGTTTTTTCTTCATATTAGCATTTTATAAGTTTTAATTCGGGTAATACCTACCCGTTAAGTTCATAATTAGTAGCTAACATACAATTCAACTACTACAATTCTATATGAAAAACTAATTATAATAATATTTCACATTCAAACTTTTATACAATATTTTGCAAACTTACAATACCACTATTTTACATATATCATGAAATATAGCACATAAAAACTCTGATACAAAATAGTTGCGAAGACAATTCTAGTTAATACGCAAGTCGTTCAACAAAGGCAATAAAGACACGTAATTCATATGTCCAAAAACAAGTCATGCATTCTGGTTTTATTAAGACTACTTCCCATCCTTGGTCTTGTGGAACATAACTGTTGTAACCGTTGACAAGACAGCATGTTGTAACGTCATCAAAGGGATGAGGGTTTCGTAATGTCCAACAGCCCCGTAATAATCTAAAAACCTTGTTTCTCACCCCAACTACTGAATCCGTTACTTGTGGGAAGGTTTTATTTAAAAGTAGTAATCCGATATTCTTTTTCTCACTTTGGTGAGAAGCGAACATCACTAACCCGTAAGCATAACATGCTTCCTTATGTTGCATGTTAGAAGCTCTTTCTAACTCACGAAATCTTATGTTGGGATATGTTGAGTCAAAATAAGTTCATAACCCGTAGCGTAAAATTGCATTTGGGTTCCCCGCACTTAACGCTTTAAAGAAAACACGACGTAACTTACGGTCTCCCCAATGTGATATAACCCACCTATCAAAGCAAAGCCTTTTATAAACTAAGGCATTTTTGGAAAGTCTTTCAAATGTTTGACAAGCTAATTTCACCATAACTAATTGTGCTAATGAATTCTGACCGACTCTAGACAAGAATTCCTCAATCATATCCTCTGGTAGATCTTCTAAAATATTCGGTTGTCTACCCTTAACGTCCATTTTGTTTTTATACTATAAAAATAGACAAGGATTAGATTCGTAAAAGATAATTAAAAACAATACAAGCAATTTTTATATTTATCATAAAAGCACAAGCACACTATATTACATATATTACACAACATGATTACAACTCTTTAATCCGACTCACTCGTTTCTTCTTCTTCGAACTTGGTTCGTTTTGCTAATTTCCTAGGGATATATGGTGCTCCCCTAATACGAGCTGTCATTTTCCACAATGGTTTAGAAAAACCTGGTGGTTTAGAGGTTCCCGGGTTATTGTTACAATTTAGGAAATACGGATGTTGCCGATACATATAAAGTTCATCGGGGTTGGAATCAGGTTTCTCTATTTTTATACCTTTTCCCTTATTATTTTCTTTTGCTATATTAAATTAGGTCGAGGTAATTTCTATAACATCATCGGAATCCTCATCGGGATCTGATTCATCGGAAAATTGGTAATCTTCCCAATATTTTGCTTCCTCGGCGGAAACACCATTGACCATTATTAACTTTGGTCCGTTGGATGAGGATTTTCTTTTATTTAACGGATTTACTATAAGTATCAATATTTCTTCCTCTTGAAATCTTCTTCTTCCAGTTCCTCCTCTTCCAGTTCCTCCTCTTCTGGTTCCTCTTCTTCTGGTTCCTCCTCTTCCGGTTCCTCTTCGGGAATTTGTGAATCTTCCCAAAGTATATTCGACTCTTCATTATTATTAGGTGATTCGATGGGATTTGTACTAGTGGTAGACATCTATCACACAATATTAAACACATTAAGAGATTAATATATCACATAATATTTACATGTTAATAATATATAGTTTCCAACAAAAGTGTTAAGCAATCGTTTTTAAAGAAAATACGGTCGAAGTCCAGACTCACTAATGTATCCTAACAAACCCGATAAGACACTAATGCAAATTTCTGGTTCTCTAAGACCAACGCTCGGATACCAATTGAAATGTCCCGTTCATATTGATTATAAACGTTCCATATTAATTGATTTCGTTGCGAGGTTTTGACCTTTATATGAGACGTTTTTCAAAGACTGCATTCGATTTTAGAACAAACCATAACCTTTAAAATATTATGATGATTATCAAATAATGATAATCTAAAATATATCATTTTTCACACGACCATTACATAATGGTTTACAATAATATTACACATCAACATAAGTCTTCGAATGCAGTTTTTAAACAATATTATAAAAGCATGGACTCCAAATCTTGTCGTTAATTTATTATGCAATAGCGGAAGCTCTTAATAATCACCTGAGAATAAACATGCTTAAAATGTCAACAAAATTGTTGGTGAGTTATAGGTTTAACCTACATATTATCAAATCATAATAATAGACCACAAGATTTCTCATTTTTCATAAATATCATTACACTCGCAAGTGCATAAAAATCATTCATATGTTGAACACCTGGCAACCGACGTTAACTTAATGCACAGAATATCCCCAAAATAGAACCTCTCGTCGGTATAATAATCTCGAAGTACTAAACCATCCATAACCTGAATGGGGGTTGTTAAGCCCAATAGATCTATCTTTAGGATTCGCGTCAATTCGGGGCCATTTCCCTAATTCTTAGGCTACCAGACTTGTGTAACATCCCGCGTTTTTCCGTTAAATTTATTTTTAACACTTTTTTTTTTTTAAATAAAATCTTTCGTTATTTAAATTCGTAGTTTCCGTTGACCAACGTTCTTAATTTTTCCCGTTATTTAATTATAACATCACCCGTTTACTCGAGCGTTTTTAAAATATTCGTTTGGTTAATTCCCGCACCCGCTTTGAAACTCGAGGGACCGGAGTTGCCAAATGGGCAAACTAGTTGACTAGGTCAACTAGTCAACCCATTTTTCATTCATTCCATCATCTCCCTCCTCTCTTTTCTCTCCATCTCAAGAACACACACACAAACCCATTCCATTCATTCATCATCTAAATTCAATCTTGGAAGCTCACAACAAATCCGACTACATATTCTTGATCCTCTCATCATCCTCTACGATTTGATACTAACTTCATTGATTTTGGGTAACATTTCTAAAACTCTAGATTTCTCTAAATTCGTGTTTTTGACTTGAAATGGTGTTAGTTAGTGTCTATGGCTCGTGTATAACATGAATATATGTTTTGTTTGCTCGATTCGTTGTTTTGAGTAACTAGTTTGAACATTTGAAATGGGTGTGCTAAATCTTTGATTTTGGATGAGTTAATGTTGTTAAATTGTTAAAGTTCATGTTTTAATTGTGTTACTAGTATCACTAGTTTCGTTTTGATGCGTAGGTTGATTAAGGAAACTTCAAAAACATGAGTATTGATTTTTGCGGATTTTGGTTAGGGTTTGATAGACTTAAAACGAGCTTTTGATGTTTCGAATGCCATGAAATGTTATTAGTAAGTGTTTAGTTGTAATGTATGCTTCATTACCTTCAAAACGGCATATCGTATGTGTAAATTGGATTCCCGAATCATAAAATACGTTTTACGAACTTGAAACTTTGAAAATAAACCTTTCTTGATCAATTGACGAGTTTTCGGTTATTGTAAATGATGTTTTTGATTGATGATATGTGGTTAGTTGTATTCCTCGTCAAAATACCTTTTCGACGATATATGATAGGCATTATAAGTGTTTGCGGGTCAAGAATTGGGTTGGAAAAGGTTTTGGTTCGTGCACACTTGGAAAAACTGACCAGAATTCTCTGCCCAGGTAGTGGCGCGGCGCGCCACATCCCCGCGCGGCGCGCAGAATCGCCTGGCCAGATTCTGCTCACTTTGTCACATTTCACGCGAAATGTTTGACTAGCTACCGACCTCCGATTCACATGAAACTTGTTTTAATATACTTGTATATGAATATTTAGCATAGAAAAATAGTTCGGGACCCGACCCGAACGCGTTGACTTTTTCGTTGACTTTGACCAAGTTTGACTTTTAGTCAAACTTAACCAAACTTTTATACAATCATTCTAACATGCTTTTATACTTGTTTCTTGTATGAAACTTGACAACGTGATTCACATGCTATACTTAATCGAGTCGTAACGAGCCATAGGACTAATTGAACACATTTCACCCGACCTTGTATCGTAACCGGTTAATTGACACAACTTACTTGTTTAGGTCAAGGCTAAGCAACTTTCATGCATACGTTACTTTGTGAAGTACATTTATACTCGTGCACTCGAGGTGAGATCATAGTCCCACCTTTTCAACAACTTTTTATACTTTTAAATTGTGGGCTGAGAAACATATACTTTGTTACATTTTGTACTACTTACTTTTATACTTTGAACACAAGTACAAGGAAAACAAACATTCCACAGCGAGTTAGAACAAAAATCCTCAATTCGATTATCATTAGTTACACTTGCAGGGTGTAAGGGAGAACTTATATTGTGTGGCCATACGGGTTTGACAAACCCTCATTACGGACGGTTCGCTACCGTCTACGGATGAAATATATTTTCGAGAAACAGTGTATGTTCTAACACTATTGTGATGGGGTTCTATGGAAGGAAACGTTAAGTCTTGATAATTGGGTGCTCGCGAACAATACTTTTGGAATGCAAACGATTTTGATAATCAACTATGGGAATACTAAATCTTGTGGTTCAAAAACAATGTTTACAAATACACCTATGATTTCACCAACGTTTTTCGTTGACAGTTTTCTATATGTTTCTCAGGTTCATACTCGGCTACTTGATACATGCTTCCGCACACTTTGATTACTTGCTTGAGGTCAAGCATACATGCATACGCTAGTGATAGCACTTTTGGATTAAACCTTAAAGCATACATACTTACGCTATTTATAGCAACTGCGATTTTCAACTTATATTATGTCGCAAGTTATTTCATTTATACTTTACAATTTTTGAAATCTTAAACTTGTTGTCGAATTGTTTGTAAACTAAACTTTGCAAGTCTTGTACGTTTCAAATGAATGCGACATAATTTTGGTCAAACGAGTCTCATATAGGGACTATGACCACGCAACGGGGCCTAAGTAGTCGGCGCCGTCAATGACGATTTTGTCGGGTCGCTACAACTTGAAGGGCGATATTCGGTTTAATAATCCAACCACAGAATGTAGTTTCGCATACTTGTATCTATTTTGTAAAACATTTATAAAACTGCATGTATTCTCATCCCAAAAATATTAGATTTTAAAAATGGACTATAACTCACTTTCACGAACCTATAACAAATATGTACATATATATCAAAGTATGTTCAAAATATATTTACAACATTTTTAATATGTTTTAATGTTTTAAGTTTATTAAGTCAGCTGTCCTTGTTAGTAACCTACAACTAGTTGTCCACAATTAGATGTACAGAAATAAATCGATATATATTATCATGAATCAATCCACGACCCAGTGTATACATGTCTCAGGCTTGATCACAACTCAAAGTATATATATTTTTGGAATCAACCTCAACCCTGTATAGCTAACTCCAACATTACTGCATATAGAGTGTCTATGGTTGTTCCAAATAATATATATACATGGGTCGATATGATATGTCAAAATATTTGCATACGTGTCTATGGTATCCCAACATTACAAAATATATTAGAATACATGTATAATACAATATAAGTTAGCTAGGATATGATTTGTATAGAATTGTTACAATATTTCCCGTAGCTACAACAATCAAAAAAATATCCAATCTTGTTTTACCCATAACTTCTTCGTTTTAAATCCATTTTGAGTGAATCAAATTGCTATGGTTTCATATTGAACTCTATTTTATGAATATAAACAGAAAATGTATAGATTTATGGTCAGAAATATAAGTTACAAGTCGTTTTTGTAAGAGGTAGTCATTTCAGTCGAAAGAACGACATCTTGATGACCATTTTGAAAAACATACTTTCACTTTGAGTTTAACCATGATTTTTGGATATAGTTTCATGTTCATAAGAAAAATCATTTCTCAGAAGAACAACTTTTAAATCAAAGTTTATCATAGTTTTTAATTAACTAACCCAAAACAGCCCGCGGTGTTACTACGACGGCGTATATCCAGTTTTAAGGTGTTTTTCGTGTTTTCAGGTTTTAAATCATTAAGTTAGCATATCATATGATATAGAACATGTGTTTAGTTGATTTTAAAATTCAAGTTAGAAGGATTAACTTTTGTTTGCGAACAAGTTTAGAATTAACTAAACTATGTTCTAGTGATTTCAAGCTTAAACCTTCGAATAAGGTAGTTTTATATATATGAATTGAATGATGTTATAAACATCATTATTACCTCAAGTTTAGTAGTTAAACCTACTGGAAGTGACAAGAAATGATCTAGCTTCAAAAGATCTTGGATGGCTTGAAAGTTCTTGAAGTAGAATCAAGACACGAAAACAAGTTCAAGTAAGATTATCACTCGAATTAAGATAGATATAGTTATAGGAATTGAACTAAAGTTTGTATATGAGTATTACCTTGATTTATAATGATATCTTACTGTAAACAACAAGGATTTATTGAGGTTGGATGATCACTTTACAAGATTGGAAGTGAGCTAGTAAACTTGGAAGTATTCTTGATTTTATGAAACTAGAACTTGTAGAATTTATGAAGAACACTTTGAACATGAAGATGGAACTTGAGAGAGATCAATTAGATGAAGAAAATTGAAGAATGAAAGTGTTTGTAGGTATTTTTGGTCGTTGGTATATGGATTAGATATAAACGATGTGTAATTTTTTTTATATGTAAATAAGTCATGAATGGTTACTAATATTTTTGTAATTTTATGAGATATTTCATGCTAGTTTCCAAATGATGGTTCTCACATGTGTTAGGTGACTCACATGGGCTGCTAATAGCTGATCATTTGAGTGTATATATCAATAGTACATACATCTAAAAGATGTGTATTGTACGAGTACGAATACGGGCGCATACGAGTAGAATTGTTGATGAAACTGAACGAGGATGTAATTGTAAGCATTTTTGTTAAGTAGAAGTATTTTGATAAGTGTCATGAAGTCTTTCAAAAGTGTATAAATACATGTTAAAACACTACATGTATATACATTTTAATTGAGTCGTTAAGTCATCGTTAGTCGTTACATGTAAATGTTGTTTTAAGACCTTTAAGTTAACGATCTTGTTAAATGTAATTAATCCATTGTTATTATTAAATGTAATTAATCCATTGTTATTATACTAAAATGAGATGTTAAATTATTACATTATCATGATATTATAATGTATGAATATATCTTAATATGATATATATACATTAAAATGTTGTTACAATGATAATCGTTACATATATGCCTCGTTTTGAAATTCTTAAGTTAGTAGTCATGTTTTACATATGTAGTTCATTGTTAACACACTTAATGATATACTTAATTCTCATTTTATCATGTTAAGCATAGTGTATCCATATCTTAATATGATTCATATGTATTTAGTAAGACGTTGTTATAACGATAATCGTTATATATATCGTTTCGAGTTTCTTAATTCGATAAACTCATTTTTATGTATATCACTCATTGTTAATATACTTAGTGTGACGTCCCGGAAATTTCTGACCAAATTTAAACCTAACCTTTATATGTTTCCGACACGATAAGCAGAATTTATAATGTTGAATCTCAAAAAGTTTGGAACTACATTCATGTAATCAATTACCCTTTGACCGTGTTCGACGATTCACGAACAATTATGTGTATATAGATATGTATATATAATATATAATATTAACTGAAAACATTAACAAAGTATTAGATATATGATACTTTACATGAACGTATTTGTTTCGATATATTTATCGACAGATTAAGAGATAATATCAAATGATTGAATTATCAGATACATTATGATATGATTACGGGCCAATGTTATGAGGTCCACTGTGATTTAAGAAATCTATTCTTTTTGACAATATTCGGAAAATGGTAAAGTGATCTATAGCTAAGAACGTGGAGTGTAAATAACTTAGATGTTGGATATCGACAAGTTAAGTAACTCGACATTTTTCATTAAGATGATTTCATACGTTTATTAAACCTTTGGACTTTATCCCATGCTTCACCAACAGATTGTAATTAAAAAACTTGAAACCTATTATGAATATATATAATTCTACTTTTCTAAAATGTTTTATGATATAACGATTTAAATTAATATTAAATATATTTATACGCGTATTATACGTACATAGTCTTATACTTTTACTATACTTTAATTTTAACTTTACCTTTACTTTACTTTACTTTACTTTTACTTTACCTTTACTTTACTTTTACTTTACTTTTACTTTACTTTAACTTTAATAATTCACTTTAATAATTCACTTTAATAATTCACTTTAATAATTCACTTTAATAATTCATACTTTAATAATTCACTTTAATAATTCATACTTTAATAATTCACTTTAATAATTCATACTTTAATAATTCACTTTAATAATTCAAAAATCTATTATAAATAGAATTCAATAGGTTTCATTATTTCATAGAAACTTGAAAATATATTTCTCTAAACTCTCTCAATCGAATTACATATATATATTTACTTAGTATTATTTCAAGATATTATTAGTATACATAAAATACTATGACGGAGTTATATTCAGACAATTTCAAAATAAGTTTTCAAACGGGATAGAGCTAAGGAAATTATGGGTTATAGCTATGGAGGTTATGGGTATTGTTCGAGGGTATTGCTCATGAGGTCAACCTAACGTTTATCATTTTCGTTGCGTCTACGTACTTTCCTGCAATATTGAGTCACAATATTGATGCGTGAGCATTCATATCTTATCTTTTATATATTAATAGTGTATCCCTGACTAGTGCTCGAGTATATATGATTATGCATGTTTGTATGCTTAGTTTCGTCGTTAAATAGTTTATGATAAATCACGAATTTGATACATATGCTACTGAGATAAGGTATATGATATGCATGTTGTTGAAAAGCTAAATAAAAATTAATAACTTTTCATTTAGAAATCGTGTGGGTTCGACGAACGGATTAAAAGATATGGTCAACTGAATTATTATTAATTTTAATATTATTATTAAAACGATTATTATAATTGTTATCAGTTGATGTTATTACTAAAATTATCTTTATTACTAAAAACTAATATTTTTATTGAAACTATCATTTTATTATTTTTATCATTATTATTATTATCAATATTATTTTATCAAATAAATATGCGTACAAAGATATTTTTACCACACGTAATATAATTACATTAATAATACATACCACCATATTTTTATGATATTAAGTGAATTTTATAAATTTTATTACTTGAGATATATATAAAAGTATATTTTTATCATATATGAATTTAAATATAAATTTTTATTTATTAATAAATTACTTGTATTATTTAGTATAATAAGATCTGATAAATATATTTAAATATATAAAATGACTATATATAAGTTATATACTAAACATGTATAGATCTTGGAAGTCATTTTGGGTCAAGTTGACTTTTGTTGACTTTTGCATATCGGTCTCGAGCATTAGGATTGTGATACACTACGACTTGACCTAAATTGTTAGACAGATATTGACCAACATATAAATATATATACTTAATATAGGTTCGTGAATCCGAGACAAACCCTGCACTTGTTCAGTGCTGTCATATACATAATTGCTATGAAATACAGTATTGTGAGTTTCATTACTCCCTTTTTATATATATTTTTGGGCTAAGAATACATGCACTGTTTTATAACTGTTTTACGAAATGGACACAAGTACTAAAAACATATTCTACGTTGAGTTGTACCACTTTGCATATTTTTCCCTAATAGCTTGGTAACTACCATTTACATTCGGCATTGTAGACGCGAATCCTGTTGATAGATCTATCGTGTAGTGACCCGAACTTTTCCATGTTTATATATATTAATTGAGATTGATATTTACATGATTAAATGTTTCCAACATATTAAGCAATCAAACTTGTTAAGACTTGATTAATTGAAATAGGTTTCATATAGACAATTGACTACCCAAGTTGACCGGTGATTCACGAACGTTAAAACTTGTAAAAACTATATGATGACATATATATGGTTATATATATAGTTAACATGATATTATGATAAGTAAACATATCATTAAGTATATTAACAATGAACTACATATGTAAAAACAAGACTACTAACTTAATGATTTTGAAACGAGACATATATGTAACGATTATCGTTGTAACGACATTTAATGTATATATATCATATTAAGATATATTCGTACATCATAATATTATGATAATATAATAATTTAAAATCTCTTTTGATATTATAAACATTGGGTTAACAACATTTAACAAGATCGTTAACCTAAAGGTTTCAAAACAACATTTACATGTAACGACTAACGATGACTTAACGACTCAGTTAAAATGTATATACATGTAGTGTTTTAATATGTATTCATACACTTTTGAAAGACTTCAAGACACTTATCAAAATACTTCTACTTAACAAAAATGCTTACAATTACATCCTCGTTCAGTTTCATCAACAATTCTACTCGTATGCACCCGTATTCGTACTCGTACAATACACAGCTTTTAGATGTATGTACTATTGGTATATACACTCCAATGATCAGCTCTTAGCAGCCCATGTGAGTCACCTAACACATGTGGGAACCATCATTTGGCAACTAGCATGAAATATCTCATAAAATTACAAAAATATGAGTAATCATTCATGACTTATTTACATGAAAACAAAATTACATATCCTTTATATCTAATCCATACACCAACGACCAAAAACACCTACAAACACTTTCATTCTTCAATTTTCTTCATCTAATTGATCTCTCTCAAGTTCTATCTTCAAGTTCTAAGTGTTCTTCATAAATTCCAAAAGTTCTAGTTTCATAAAATCAAGAATACTTTCAAGTTTGCTAGCTCACTTCCAATCTTGTAAGGTGATCATCCAACCTCAAGAAATCTTTGTTTCTTACAGTAGGTTATCATTCTAATACAAGGTAATAATCATATTCAAACTTTGGTTCAATTTCTATAACTATAACAATCTTATTTCAAGTGATGATCTTACTTGAACTTGTTTTCGTGTCATGATTCTGCTTCAAGAACTTCGAGCCATCCAAGGATCCATTGAAGCTAGATCCATTTTTCTCTTTTCCAGTAGGTTTATCCAAGGAAATTAAGGTAGTAATGATGTTCATAACATCATTCGATTCATACATATAAAGCTATCTTATTCGAAGGTTTAAACTTGTAATCACTAGAACATAGTTTAGTTAATTCTAAACTTGTTCGCAAACAAAAGTTAATCCTTCTAACTTGACTTTTAAAATCAACTAAACACATGTTCTATATCTATATGATATGCTAACTTAATGATTTAAAACCTGGAAACACGAAAAACACCGTAAAACCGAATTTACGCCGTCGTAGTAACACCGCGGGCTGTTTTGGGTTAGTTAATTAAAAACTATGATAAACTTTGATTTAAAAGTTGTTATTCTGAGAAAATGATTTTTATTATGAACATGAAACTATATCCAAAAAATTATGGTTAAACTCAAAGTGGAAGTATGTTTTCTAAAATGGTCATCTAGACGTCGTTCTTTCGACTGAAATGACTACCTTTACAAAAATGACTTGTAACTTATTTTTCCGACTATAAACCTATACTTTTTCTGTTTAGATTCATAAAATATAGTTCAATATGAAACCATAGCAATTTGATTCACTCAAAACGGATTTAAAATGAAGAAGTTATGGGTAAAACAAGATTGGATAATTTTTCTCATTTTAGCTACGTGAAAATTGGTAACAAATCTATTCCAACCATAACTTAATCAACTTGTATTGTATATTATGTAATCTTGAGATACCATAGACACGTATACAATGTTTCGACCTATCATGTCGACACATCTATATATATTTCGGAACAACCATAGACACTCTATATGTGAATGTTGGAGTTAGCTATACAGGGTTGAGGTTGATTCCAAAATATATATAGTTTGAGTTGTGATCAATACTGAGATACGTATACACTGGGTCGTGGATTGATTCAAGATAATATTTATCGATTTATTTCTGTACATCTAACTGTGGACAACTAGTTGTAGGTTACTAACGAGGACAGCTGACTTAATAAACTTAAAACATCAAAATATATTAAAAGTGTTGTAAATATATTTTGAACATACTTTGATATATATGTATATATTGTTATAGGTTCGTGAATCAACCAGTGGCCAAGTCTTACTTCCCGACGAAGTAAAAATCTGTGAAAGTGAGTTATAGTCCCACTTTTAAAATCTAATATTTTTGGGATGAGAATACATGCAGGTTTTATAAATGATTTACAAAATAGACACAAGTACGTGAAACTACATTCTATGGTTGAATTATCGAAATCGAATATGCCCCTTTTTATTAAGTCTGGTAATCTAAGAATTAGGGAACAGACACCCTAATTGACGCGAATCCTAAAGATAGATCTATTGGGCCTAACAAACCTCATCCAAAGTACCAGATGCTTTAGTACTTCGAAATTTATATCATATCCGAAGGGTGTCCCGGAATGATGGGGATATTCTTATATATGCATCTTGTTATTGTCGGTTACCAGGTGTTCACCATATGAATGATTTTTATCTCTATGTATGGGATGTGTATTGAAATATGAAATCTTGTGGTCTATTGTTACGATTTGATATATATAGGTTAAACCTATAACGCAGCAACATTTTTGTTGACGTTTAAAGCATGTTTATTCTCAGGTGAATACTAAGAGCTTCCACTGTTGCATACTAAAATAAGGACAAGATTTGGAGTCCATGTTTGTATGATATTGTGTAAAAACTGCATTCAAGAAACTAATTTCGATGTAACATATTTGTATTGTAAACCATTATGTAATGGTCGTGTGTAAACAGGATATTTTAGATTATCATTATTTGATAATCTACGTAAAGCTTTTTAAACCTTTATTTATGAAATAAAGGTTACGGTATGTTTTAAAAATGAATGCAGTCTTTGAAAAATGTCTCATATAGAGGTCAAAACCTCGCAACGAAATCAATTAATATGGAACGTTTTTAATCAATAAGAACGGGACATTTCAGTTGGTATCCGAGCGTTGGTCTTAGAGAACCAGAAAATTTGCATTAGTGTGTCTTATCGAGTTTGTTAGGATGCATTAGTGATACTGGACTTCGACCGTGTTTTCTTTAAAAATGATTGCTTAACATTTTTGTTGGAAACTATATATTTTTAACATATGAATATTATGTGATATATTAATCTCTTAACGTGTTTGATATTATGTGATAGATGTCTACCTCTAGAACAAGTCCCATTGACTCACCTAATAATAATAAAGAGTCAAATGTAAATTGGAATTATTCGTGGACTGATTCACAAGTTCCCGAAGAGGAACCGGAAGAAGAGTCGGAACCGAAAGAAGAATCGGAACCGGACGAAGAATCGGAACCGGAAGAAGAATCGGAACCGGTGGGGGAAATAATAAAACGGTTAAGTAAAAGAGAATCCTCAACCAACCGACCAAGGGTAATTATGGTCAATGGTGTTTCCGCCAAGGAAGCAAAATATTGGGAGGATTACCAATTCTCCGATGAATCGGATTCCGACGAGAATTCCAATGATGTTATAGAAATTACCCCAACTGAATTTAAAAAGGCAAAAGAAAATAATAAGGGAAAGGGCATAAAAATAGAGAAATCTAATTCCAACCCCGATGAACTTTATATGTATCGTCAACCCCTGAAGTTCTTAAGTTGTAACAATGACCCGGGAACCTCTAAACCACCAGGTTTTTCTAAACCAATGTGGACAACGACGACTCGTATTAGGGGAACATCATATATCCCTAGAAACTTGGCAAAACGAACCAAAACCGAAGAAGAAGAAATGACCGAGTCGGAATAAGATAGTTGTATTCGTGTGGTGTAATATATGTAATATAGTGTTCTTATGCTTTATGATATATGTAAAAATTGCTTGTATTAATAAGTATTTTTTTATGAATCTAACTCTTGTCTATTTTACAGTTTAAAAACACAAAATGGATAGACAACCCAATATTTTAAGAGACCTACCCGGAGACATGATTGATGAAATCTTGTCTAGAGTCGGCCAGAATTCCTCGGCACAACTATTTAAGGCGAGATCAGTTTGTAAGACATTCGAAGAACGTTCCAAGAATGTCTTGGTTTATAAGAGACTTTCGTTTGAAAGATGGGGGATATCACATTGGGAAACCCATAAGTTACGATGTGTTTACTTTGACGCATATATTGCGGGGAACCCAAATGCTATTTTACGCAACGGGTTAAGAAATTATTTTGACTCAATATATCCGAATATTGGACTTCGTGATTTAGAAAAAGCGGCTAACATGCAACATAAAGAAGCATGTTATGCTTACGGATTAGTAATGTTCGCTTCTCACCAAAGTGAGAACAAGAACATCGGGCTACAACTATTAAACAAAACGTTTCCACAAGTGACGGAGTCGGTAATTGGGGTAAGAAATGAGGTTTTTAGATTATTACGGGACTGTTGGACATTACGTAACCCTCGTCCCTTTGACGACGTTACAACACGCTGTCTTATCAATGGCCATAACGGTTATGTTGCACAAGACCAAGGATGGGAAGTAGTCCTAGTAAAACCAGAATGCATGACTTGTTTCTGGACGTATGAATTACGTGTCTTTATTGCCTTTGCTGAACGACTTGTGTACTAGCTAGAATTATCTTCACAACTATCTTGTATCAAAGTTATTGTGTGCTATATTTCATGCTTTATGTAAAATAAGCGGTATTGTAAGTTTGTAAAATATTGTATAAAAGTTTGAACGCGAAATATTATTATAATCAGTTTTTCATATAGAATTGTAGTAGTTGAATTGTATATTAGCTACTAAGTATGAACTTAACGGGTAGGTACTACCCGAATTTAAACTTATAAAACGCTAATATGAAGAAAAAGCTTTTATAAATGAGTTCATATTATGCTACGAAATACTATTAACTACTCTTAATATTCTGTATGATTAACTTGTTCCATTTAACTATTTTGAAGGAAATGGCACCGACTACTCGACACACCGTGAATATGAATGAAGAGGAATTCCGTACTTTTCTAGCTTCAAACATAGCCGCAGTACAGGCTGCGCTACATACCAACAATAACCTTGGATCTAGCAGTACAGGAAATCGTGTAGGATGCACCTACAAAGAATTCACTGCCTGCAAACCTTTGGAATTTGATGGAACCGAAGGACCGATCGGATTGAAACGGTGGACCGAGAAGGTCGAATCGGTGTTTGCCATAAGTAAGTGTACTGAAGAGGACAAAGTAAAGTACGCTACGCATACCTTCACAGGTTCTGCGTTAACATGGTGGAATACCTATCTAGAGCAAGTGGGACAAGACGATGCGTACGCACTACCGTGGTCAGCATTCAAGCACTTGATGAACGAGAAGTACCGTCCCAGAACCGAGGTCAATAAGCTCAAGACAGAACTTAGAGGGTTACGAACCCAAGGATTTGATATTACCACGTACGAAAGACGATTCACAGAATTGTGCCTATTGTGTCCGGGAGCATTCGAAGATGAGGAAGAGAAGATCGACGCGTTTGTGAAAGGATTACCGGAAAGAATCCAAGAAGATATAAGTTCACACGAGCCCGCCTCCATACAACAGGCATGTAGAATGGCTCACAAACTAGTGAACCAGATTGAAGAAAGAATTAAAGAACAGACTGCTGAAGAGGCCAATGTGAAGCAAGTCAAAAGAAAGTGGGAGGAAAACGGTGATAAGAATCACCAATACAACAACAACAGCAATTATAACAATAATCGCAACAACTATCCTAACAATCGCAACATCAATCGCAACTACAACAAACGGCCCAACAACAACAACAACAACAACAGCAACCACAACAATCATCTTAACAACAATAATAACCGCAACAACAACAACAATCAGAAGCCGCTATGCCAAAGGTGTGAAAAGTATCACTCGGGGTTCTGCACCAAATTTTGCAACAAGTGTAAAAGAAATGGTCATAGCGCGGCAAAGTGTGATGTCTACGGACCAGGGGTTAACAGAACGAAAGGAACAAATGGTGTCGGAACGAGTAATGGCGGAGCAAGTAGTGTCGGAGCAAGTTATGCCAATGTAGTTTGTTATAAATGTGGAAAACCGGGCCACATTATTAGAAATTGCCCGAACCAGGAGAACACGAATGGACAAGGCCGCGGAAGAGTTTTCAATATTAATGTGGCAGAGGCACAGGAAGACCCGGAGCTTGTTACTGGTACGTTTCTTATTGACAATAAATCTGCTTACGTTTTATTTGATTCGGGTGCGGATAGAAGCTATATGAGTAGAGATTTTTGTGCTAAATTAAGTTGTCCATTGACGCCTTTGGATAGTAAATTTTTACTCGAATTAGCAAATGGTAAATTAATTTCAGCAGATAATATATGTCGGAATCGAGAAATTAAACTGGTTAGCGAAACATTTAAGATTGATTTGATACCAGTAGAGTTAGGGAGTTTTGATGTGATAATCGGTATGGACTGGTTGAAAGAAGTGAAAGCGGAGATCGTTTGTTACAAAAATGCAATTCGCATTATACGAGAAAAAGGAAAACCCTTAATGGTGCACGGAGAAAAGGGCAACACGAAGCTACATCTTATTAGTAATTTGAAGGCACAAAAACTAATAAGAAAAGGTTGCTATGCTGTTCTAGCACACGTCGAGAAAGTACAAACTGAAGAAAAGAGCATCAATGATGTTCCCGTCGCAAAAGAATTTCCCGATGTATTTCCGAAAGAATTACCGGGATTACCCCCACATCGATCCGTTGAATTTCAAATAGATCTTGTACCAGGAGCTGCACCAATAGCTCGTGCTCCTTACAGACTCGCACCCAGCGAGATGAAAGAACTACAAAGCCAATTACAAGAACTTTTAGAGCGTGGTTTCATTCGACCAAGCACATCACCGTGGGGAGCTCCTGTTTTGTTTGTCAAGAAGAAAGATGGTACATTCAGGTTGTGTATCGACTACCGAGAGTTGAACAAACTTACCATCAAGAACCGCTACCCATTACCGAGAATCGATGACTTATTTGATCAACTACAAGGCTCGTCTGTTTATTCAAAGATTGACTTACGTTCCGGGTATCATCAAATGCGGGTGAAAGAAGATGATATTCCAAAGACTGCTTTCAGAACACGTTACGGTCATTACGAGTTTATGGTCATGCCATTTGGTTTAACTAATGCACCAGCTGTGTTCATGGACCTTATGAACCGAGTGTGTGGACCATACCTTGACAAGTTTGTCATTGTTTTCATTGATGACATACTTATTTACTCAAAGAATGACCAAGAACACGGTGAACATTTGAGAAAGGTGTTAGAAGTATTGAGGAAGGAAGAATTGTACGCTAAGTTTTCAAAGTGTGCATTTTGGTTGGAAGAAGTTCAATTCCTCGGTCACATAGTGAACAAAGAAGGTATTAAGGTGGATCCGGCAAAGATAGAAACTGTTGAAAAGTGGGAAACCCCGAAAACTCCGAAACACATACGCCAGTTTTTAGGACTAGCTGGTTACTACAGAAGGTTCATCCAAGACTTTTCCAGAATAGCAAAACCCTTGACTGCATTAACGCATAAAGGGAAGAAATTTGAATGGAATGATGAACAAGAGAAAGCGTTTCAGTTATTGAAGAAAAAGCTAACTACGGCACCTATATTGTCATTGCCTGAAGGGAATGATGATTTTGTGATTTATTGTGACGCATCAAAGCAAGGTCTCGGTTGTGTATTAATGCAACGAATGAAGGTGATTGCTTATGCGTCTAGACAATTGAAGATTCACGAACAAAATTATACGACGCATGATTTGGAATTAGGCGCGGTTGTTTTTGCATTAAAGACTTGGAGGCACTACTTATATGGGGTCAAAAGTATTATATATACCGACCACAAAAGTCTTCAACACATATTTAATCAGAAACAACTGAATATGAGGTAGCGTAGGTGGATTGAATTGTTGAATGATTACGACTTTGAGATTCGTTACCACCCGGGGAAGGCAAATGTGGTAGCCGATGCCTTGAGCAGGAAGGACAGAGAACCCATTCGAGTAAAATCTATGAATATAATGATTCATAATAACCTTACTACTCAAATAAAGGAGGCGCAACAAGGAGTTTTAAAAGAGGGAAATTTAAAGGATGAAATACCCAAAGGATCGGAGAAGCATCTTAATATTCGGGAAGACGGAACCCGGTATAGGACTGAAAGGATTTGGGTACCAAAATTTGGAGATATGAGAGAAATGGTACTTAGAGAAGCTCATAAAACCAGATACTCAATACATCCTGGAACGGGGAAGATGTACAAGGATCTCAAGAAACATTTTTGGTGGCCGGGTATGAAAGCCGATGTTGCTAAATACGTAGGAGAATGTTTGACGTGTTCTAAGGTCAAAGCTGAGCATCAGAAACCATCAGGTCTACTTCAACAACCCGAAATCCCAGAATGGAAATGGGAAAACATTACCATGGATTTCATCACTAAATTGCCAAGGACTGCAAGTGGTTTTGATACTATTTGGGTAATAGTTGATCGTCTCACCAAATCAGCACACTTCCTGCCAATAAGAGAAGATGACAAGATGGAGAAGTTAGCACGACTGTATTTGAAGGAAGTCATCTCCAGACATGGAATACCAATCTCTATTATCTCTGATAGGGATGGCATATTTATTTCAAGATTCTGGCAGACATTACAGCAAGCATTAGGAACTCGTCTAGACATGAGTACTGCCTATCATCCACAAACTAATGGGCAGAGCGAAAGGACGATACAAACGCTTGAAGACATGCTACGAGCATGTGTTATTGATTTCGGAAACAGTTGGGATCGACATCTACCATTAGCAGAATTTTTCTACAACAACAGCTACCATTCAAGCATTGAGATGGCGCCGTTTGAAGCACTTTATGGTAGAAAGTGCAGGTCTCCGATTTGTTGGAGTGAAGTGGGGGATAGACAGATTACGGGTCCGGAGATTATACAAGAAACTACCGAGAAGATCATCCAAATTCAACAACGGTTGAAAACCGCCCAAAGTCGACAAAAGAGCTACGCTGACATTAAAAGAAAAGATATAGAATTTGAAATTGGAGAGATGGTCATGCTTAAAGTTGCACCTTGGAAAGGCGTTGTTCGATTTGGTAAACGAGGGAAATTAAATCCAAGGTATATTGGACCATTCAAGATTATTGATCGTGTCGGACCAGTAGCTTACCGACTTGAGTTACCTCAACAACTCGCGGCTGTACATAACACTTTCCACGTCTCAAATTTGAAGAAATGTTTTGCTAAAGAAGATCTCACTATTCCGTTAGATGAAATCCAAATCAACGAAAAACTTCAATTCATCGAAGAACCCGTCGAAATAATGGATCGTGAGGTTAAAAGACTTAAGCAAAACAAGATACCAATTGTTAAGGTTCGATGGAATGCTCGTAGAGGACCCGAGTTCACCTGGGAGCGTGAAGATCAGATGAAGAAGAAATACCCGCATCTCTTTCCAGAAGATTCGTCAACACCTTCAACAGCTTAAAATTTCGGGACGAAATTTATTTAACGGGTAGGTACTGTAGTGACCCGAACTTTTCCATGTTTATATATATTAATTGAGATTGATATTTACATGATTAAATGTTTCCAACATATTAAGCAATCAAACTTGTTAAGACTTGATTAATTGAAATAGGTTTCATATAGACAATTGACTACCCAAGTTGACCGGTGATTCACGAACGTTAAAACTTGTAAAAACTATATGATGACATATATATGGTTATATATATAGTTAACATGATATTATGATAAGTAAACATATCATTAAGTATATTAACAATGAACTACATATGTAAAAACAAGACTACTAACTTAATGATTTTGAAACGAGACATATATGTAACGATTATCGTTGTAACGACATTTAATGTATATATATCATATTAAGATATATTCGTACATCATAATATCATGATAATATAATAATTTAAAATCTCTTTTGATATTATAAACATTGGGTTAACAACATTTAACAAGATCGTTAACCTAAAGGTTTCAAAACAACATTTACATGTAACGACTAACGATGACTTAACGACTCAGTTAAAATGTATATACATGTAGTGTTTTAATATGTATTCATACACTTTTGAAAGACTTCAAGACACTTATCAAAATACTTCTACTTAACAAAAATGCTTACAATTACATTGTAGCGACCCCGACAAATCGTCAAGTGACGGCGTCGGCTACGTGGGTCCCATTACCTGATTATAAGTCTTTAAGATAACGTTTGACCAAAATATGTCGCCTTCATTTCAAAATAAAGATTGTTTCAAGTTTACAAGAATTGTTCAACCAAAAGTTAAGTTACAACGTTATAGATACGATTGAAATCTAGGCGACACGGTTTAAAGTAAAGTCAAAAGACGCTCCATGAAATGCATGTATACTCGACATCGGATGCAAGTATCAAATAGTAAGCGGAAGCATGTTTCACATATCGTGCAAGACCTGAGGAAAACATAGAAATCTGTCAACGAAAACGTTGGTGAAATCATAGGTTTAAGTAAGTAAGTACAAGTGAACCACAAGATTTGCATCAATGAAATAATAGTAATACATTCCAAAAGTTTGTTTCACGAGCACCCAATTATCAAAGCTTAACATTCCTTCCATTGTATACCCCATCACTTAGTGCTAGAACAAACACTCATTCTCGAAAATATATTTCATCCGTAGACGGTAGCGAACCGTCAAAGATGAGGGTTGTCAACCCATATGGCCATATAACATAAGTTCTCGCTTACACCCGGCAAGTGTAACTAATGATAATCAAATTGAGGATTTTTGTTCTAAACTCGTATGTAGAATGTTTGTTTTCCCGTTCTTGTGTTCACTTAGTTCAAAAGAATCGTTTATGTTTTCTCATCCCAATATAAGTTCAAAAAGAGTAAAAGTGGGACTATGATCTCACCTTGAGTGCAAGAGTTAATAAAGTACTTCAACAAGTAAACGCGTGCAAAGACAACGCTAGTCTTGACCTAATCATATAGGTTGTATCAATAACGGTAAACACAAACGGTCAAAGATGTTCAATTAGTCCTATGGCTCGTTACGACTCGATTATGTAGCATGTGAATCAATTAGTCAAGTTTCATGCACGATACAAGTAACTAAGCATGTTAGAACGATCGTATAATTGTTTGGTTAAGTTTGACTAAAAGTCAAACTTGGTCAAAGTCAAAGTCAACGGGGTCGGATCGGGTGTCCGACAATTTTCTCATGATGAGAAATCATTTATGAGCAGAATGGCCAAGTTTCATGTTAATCGGAGTTACGGTTAAGCGGGAAACATTTTGTGAAAGGAAAAATAAAAACTAAAATGAGCTGGGCATATGTGCGGCGCGCAAAGGGTTGCGCGGCGCGCACCCAAGTGTAAATCCTGGTCAGAACTTAACCACGAAGGCAAACATCTGGGATTTCTAATTTTGCGCGGCGCGCGGGTATATGCGCGGCGCGCAATACCTGGGAAACATGCAGTTTGCAGAAAAAGACCAAGTCACGAACCAAAACTCAAATTAACCTATTTTATGAACCGAAAACATCCAAAATGCATACTATATATCGTCGGAAAGGTAATTTGACAAGGAAAACAACTAAACACGTTTCATCAAACAAAAACATCAATTTCAATAACCGATTTTCCGTCAAGTGATCATTACGAATCCATTTTCAAAGTTTCAAGTTCATCAAATGCATTTTATGATTCGGGCAACCAATTTACATGTATGATATGCCGTTTCGAAGGTAATCATACACACATTGCAACAAAATTCTTATCTACAATATTTCATAGCATTTGGTGCATCAAAAGTTCATCTAAAGCTTATCAAACCCTAATCCAAGTTCACAAAATTACTAATCATGTTCTTGGAGTTTCCTTAATCAACCTATACATCAAAACGAAGCTAATGATACTAGTAACACTTTTAAAACATGCACTTTAACAATCTAACAACATTTGATCATCCAAAATCAAGGATTTAGCAAGTAATTTTCATATTGAACTAGTTACACCAAAAACAACGAATCGAGTATACAAATTACATACACGACATCACAATGAGCCATAGACACTAATTAACAACTTTATAACTCAAAAATCTCAAGAACACATAAAATTAGTGATTTTAGAAAGTTACCCAAATGAGATGAAGTTGGTATCAAATTGAAGAGGATGAAGAGAGGATTCCAAATATGTATTTTGTTTAGTTGTAAGCTTCCTTGATTGAATTTGGATGATGAATTTATGAATTGGGTTTTAAGAGGATTTGTGAAAGTATTAAAGAAAAAATGGAAAAGAAAAAGATAAATGAATGGATGAGGGAGGTTTGACCTCTTTGACCTAGTCAAAGGTTTGGTCCCTTGGCAAGTTTGGTCCCTCTAGTTTCAAAGCGGGTGCGGGAAATAACCAAACGAATATTTTAAAACGCTCGAGTAAACGGGTGACGTTATAATTAAATAACGAGGATATTATGAACGTTAGTTAACGAAAGATACCAAATTAAATGACGAAAGATATTATTTAAAAAAAAAAAGACGGTGTTAAAATAAATTTAACGGAAAAATGCGGGATGTTACATACATCCTCGTTCAGTTTCATCAACAATTCTACTCGTATGCACCCGTATTCGTACTCGTACAATACACAGCTTTTAGATGTATGTACTATTGGTATATACACTCCAATGATCAGCTCTTAGCAGCCCATGTGAGTCACCTAACACATGTGGGAACCATCATTTGGCAACTAGCATGAAATATCTCATAAAATTACAAAAATATGAGTAATCATTCATGACTTATTTACATGAAAACAAAATTACATATCCTTTATATCTAATCCATACACCAACGACCAAAAACACCTACAAACACTTTCATTCTTCAATTTTCTTCATCTAATTGATCTCTCTCAAGTTCTATCTTCAAGTTCTAAGTGTTCTTCATAAATTCCAAAAGTTCTAGTTTCATAAAATCAAGAATACTTTCAAGTTTGCTAGCTCACTTCCAATCTTGTAAGGTGATCATCCAACCTCAAGAAATCTTTGTTTCTTACAGTAGGTTATCATTCTAATACAAGGTAATAATCATATTCAAACTTTGGTTCAATTTCTATAACTATAACAATCTTATTTCAAGTGATGATCTTACTTGAACTTGTTTTCGTGTCATGATTCTGCTTCAAGAACTTCGAGCCATCCAAGGATCCATTGAAGCTAGATCCATTTTTCTCTTTTCTAGTAGGTTTATCCAAGGAAATTAAGGTAGTAATAATGTTCATAACATCATTCGATTCATACATATAAAGCTATCTTATTCGAAGGTTTAAACTTGTAATCACTAGATCATAGTTTAGTTAATTCTAAACTTGTTCGCAAACAAAAGTTAATCCTTCTAACTTGACTTTTAAAATCAACTAAACACATGTTCTATATCTATATGATATGCTAACTTAATGATTTAAAACCTGGAAACACGAAAAACACCGTAAAACCGGATTTACGCCGTCGTAGTAACACCGCGGGCTGTTTTGGGTTAGTTAATTAAAAACTATGATAAACTTTGATTTAAAAGTTGTTATTCTGAGAAAATGATTTTTATTATGAACATGAAACTATATCCAAAAAATTATGGTTAAACTCAAAGTGGAAGTATGTTTTCTAAAATGGTCATCTAGACGTCGTTCTTTCGACTGAAATGACTACCTTTACAAAAACGACTTGTAACTTATTTTTCCGACTATAAACCTATACTTTTTCTGTTTAGATTCATAAAATATAGTTCAATATGAAACCATAGCAATTTGATTCACTCAAAACGGATTTAAAATGAAGAAGTTATGGGTAAAACAAGATTGGATAATTTTTCTCATTTTAGCTACGTGAAAATTGGTAACAAATCTATTCCAACCATAACTTAATCAACTTGTATTGTATATTATGTAATCTTGAGATACCATAGACACGTATACAATGTTTCGACCTATCATGTCGACACATCTATATATATTTCGGAACAACCATAGACACTCTATATGTGAATGTTGGAGTTAGCTATACAGGGTTGAGGTTGATTCCAAAATATATATAGTTTGAGTTGTGATCAATACTGAGATACGTATACACTGGGTCGTGGATTGATTCAAGATAATATTTATCGATTTATTTCTGTACATCTAACTGTGGACAACTAGTTGTAGGTTACTAACGAGGACAGCTGACTTAATAAACTTAAAACATCAAAATATATTAAAAGTGTTGTAAATATATTTTGAACATACTTTGATATATATGTATATATTGTTATAGGTTCGTGAATCAACCAGTGGCCAAGTCTTACTTCCCGACGAAGTAAAAATCTGTGAAAGTGAGTTATAGTCCCACTTTTAAAATCTAATATTTTTGGGATGAGAATACATGCAGGTTTTATAAATGATTTACAAAATAGACACAAGTACGTGAAACTACATTCTATGGTTGAATTATCGAAATCGAATATGCCCCTTTTTATTAAGTCTGGTAATCTAAGAATTAGGGAACAGACACCCTAATTGACGCGAATCCTAAAGATAGATCTATTGGGCCTAACAAACCCCATCCAAAGTACCGGATGCTTTAGTACTTCGAAATTTATATCATATCCGAAGGGTGTCCCGGAATGATGGGGATATTCTTATATATGCATCTTGTTATTGTCGGTTACCAGGTGTTCACCATATGAATGATTTTTATCTCTATGTATGGGATGTGTATTGAAATATGAAATCTTGTGGTCTATTGTTACGATTTGATATATATAGGTTAAACCTATAACTCACCAACATTTTTGTTGACGTTTAAAGCATGTTTATTCTCAGGTGAATACTAAGAGCTTCCGCTGTTGCATACTAAAATAAGGACAAGATTTGGAGTCCATGTTTGTATGATATTGTGTAAAAACTGCATTCAAGAAACTAATTTCGATGTAACATATTTGTATTGTAAACCATTATGTAATGGTCGTGTGTAAACAGGATATTTTAGATTATCATTATTTGATAATCTACGTAAAGCTTTTTAAACCTTTATTTATGAAATAAAGGTTATGGTATGTTTTAAAAATGAATGCAGTCTTTGAAAAATGTCTCATATAGAGGTCAAAACCTCGCAACGAAATCAATTAATATGGAACGTTTTTAATCAATAAGAACGGGACATTTCATATCGGGCCTGACAACCCTAACCGGACTGGACGACCAGTATTCAACGGTTGCACAGTACTTCGTTTTAGTGACTACACTTGGTACAGCGTAGTGATATTTCATAATAAAGGGAATATGCGACGTTGATTAAATGTTAAGTATGGTTACCAAGTGCTCAACCACTTAGAATATTTTTATTAAAACGTTTATGTATATGAAATCTTGTGGTCTATTACTATTATGGAAATAGTTGATTATGATAAACTAATGAACTCACCAACCTTTTGGTTGACACTTTAAAGCATGTTTATTCTCAGGTATTAAAGAAATCTTCCGCTGTGCATTAGCTCATTTTAAGGATATTACTTGGAGTCATTCATGACATACTTTGAAAGACGTTACATTCGAGTCATTGAGTTCATAAAGATTAATATTAAGTCAATTATAGTTGGATGTAATATGAAATGGTATGCATGCCGTCAATTTTAGATGTAAAGAAAGTTTGTCTTTTAAAAACGAATGCAATGTTTGTAAAACGTATCATATAGAGGTCAAATACCTCGCGATGTAATCAACTATTGTGAATCGTTTATAATGTATATGAACGGGTCCTTTCAGTTGGTATCAGAGCGGTGGTCTTAGCGAACCAGGTCTTGCATTAGTGTGTCTAACTGATAGTTGTTAAGATGCATTAGTGAGTCTGGACTTCAACCGTGTCTGCATGTCAAAAAGTTTGCTTATCAATTCTAGTCAGAAATCATCTACTTATCATCCTTAGGAAATTACCTGCTTATCATCTTAAGTCTGGATGCGTTTTCCTACATTTATTGCATAATAGTGTATAGACGGATTCTTATCTTAGCACATCTATTACTGTGAACTTTGACTGACATCTTTTCAAAGATTCTCCGTAATTTACGGAATTTTGGTATTATATATACATATGCAAATTAGGTAATTAAAGAATACCAAATCTAATTCTACAATCTATTTCATACCAAAAATTCTTTCCATGATCCTACGAGATGGATCCCTCAACCAGTTCGAATTCCTCAGATTCCGACAGCTATTCTGATATGGATATCTACCTGAGCTCCGAAAGTAGCATCACCGGAATGGATCAACCAATTTCCCATCATCTATTTTGGATGAATTGGGGATGGGTCCGTAGTCAACTCAACCATTAGAGACAAGAAGAAGGTGATCCCTTCCATCCACCACATTGCCCTCTTGGAGATGAACCTGAAGCACTTACCGGCGAACCTGTTCGAGACACTATTTTCTCACTCATTGCTAGAGTATCTCGTCATGATTATATACTATCCCATATTGCGAATCTTATTCATCCGCTCGTTCCAACCGCCAATCATCCCGGTGTACTAGCAGAAATTAACGAACTTCGCGCCCGAGTAGTGGCTTTGGAACACATGGTGCAAGGATTACAAACACAATCAGCAGCACCAGCAGCATAACCAATACCGCCAGTAACATCCACATCGCAAGCCTCAATACCACAAGCTTCAGCAGCATCACCAGCAGTTACCGGCAGTATCATCAGCATCAACAATATCGTCAGCACCACCATCACCGTCAGTACTGTCAGCATCATCAGCACTAGCAGCACCTATAACATCACAAGTTCCGTCAGTTCAAGAATCGCCGTGGACGTCATCATTGATCAACAACGAGTATTTTATATCAACAAGTTATGAAGTATTTACTCATTCTTCTGAAGAAATTATATATATATATTTTTTATATATATGAATGCTGAAACTATAAAAATCTTTCGTACTAAGCTATTGAATATGAATTGAAAAAGGGTAGATACTACTCAGTTAAATTCATATTACTAATATGCTATGATGTACATCCTTCGTTAACAACCTAACCATCGTAACTACAATCTTTGATTCAATTAAATGAATTCGGTTTCATAATAAACCAAGTGTATCATTCAATAACATGTTTGATTTTACACTTTCATCTTCAATGTACTCGAAACTTACTGGAAAACAACATTCGTATCTTGTGAAGTTAGCAAGAGTTCTATGAGCATCAGCATAATTCACTAAGGAAATATCTATAAGAATAAATATTGAAATATTGATTACATTAGTGAAATACTCTGCGAGGATTATGTAATCTCTAATGTTTTAGAGATTATTCTTTACTAATCCAAGCCGAAAATCAAATGAGCTTAATATGATATTAACTCATTAAATGTGTATTACATCTGAAGAAAATATACATACATATATTTTCATAAACACTGTAATGAAAAATTCTTGTTCAAAATATTATTTGTGACATTTTTTTAACGGGTAGGTAATACCCGAGAGATATATAAATGCACAATTAATATATTTCATTCTTCGATTCTAATTCAGTAAATCATCAACTATACTCCCTATTTTCACAACAGTATACCTTCTTTTATAAGAAATCAAAACAACCATACTCATTCAAATTCAATCACCTATTTTGATTTTTGAAATCTCAGAATGTAACTCGAGATATAAGCAAAACCATCACTCTTAGATCCTTACATTTTTTTCAAAGCTATACTTTGACTTCAAAACTGTGATAGAACATCACTTTTAATTGTAACACTCAAAAGGATACGAGAATCAATCGAGATTTATGACGAATTTATCCTTTGAATATTGACAATGACAAGCTGTATTTAAAACGCTTCGAAATTCGTAATACACTTCAAATAAGGAACAATCGAGATGATGATCCAATTACACATTACCCGAAGTCTTGTACCTGGAAAACTCTCGAACCCAAAGTCATAGTTTAACACGTACCCATGTTGAATTCTTTAGCATTTATTAGCAAAAACAACCTTACGATTCTTTTCATAGTAGCCAGTTTTGTCACAGCTCCAACAAGTCAACTTCGACTTTTCAGTAAAACTAATTTTATTATAACTTCGATAGATACGCTGCCCTTTCACTATCGTTACTGGGGAACCTTTCATATCTCACCACATTAGCAGTAAACTTATCAACAACTTCATTAACCTTCGACTTAAACCTCTCCGAAAAGTCACTATACTTATTCATTGAAACTCCATCTCTTACTCATCCGCATCTTGCAACAAGAATTTCCATACCAATTACTGAAAATCAGCAATCAGTATTTTGAAATCTCGCAGCATTTCTACTTCAATAGTTATATATACATATAACGTCTATCTCCTAAACTTACACACTTCGAATGTGAAGTTTCTGAAAAACATCTCAAACTATGAATTAGTTCTCGAAATGCTAATGAAGTAGCAGAAACTGTAAACGACTTTAACAGTCAAAAGTTTGATGACAAAGAATAATGTGTTAAATAAGCCGAGAAAAAGAGAAGAGTTGGTACTGAACAATGGATTGAGCAGACCGTGAAGGAGACTAAGGACAAATACAAGGACCAAAGTCTGTATTTAAAGAATCTTGATGATTCTATTTCTGACGAAGTCATTAACGAATACCTTGCTTCTGACTCTAAACCTTTGCGGACCTTATTCTTCATCATCATCTTATCTTAAATATTATAAGATATATTCGTATCTCTCATTATACATATTCTCCATATTTCTGGAGATATTTTCACAACTATTCTTATCTGAGATCATTTATCTCTCCATAATATCCGCAACATAAAAGAAGCTGTGTTTGTTTCTAAATTCTGAGAAAAATTCAAATATGAATGTTTTGAAGTAGTGTTGGGAACTGAAGCATGAGTTAGTATAATATAATGACACTTGATCAACGTGATTATATTACAGTAATTCATGATGAGTTTCTAATGGAACGTGATGATTCACATAACATACCGTCATCATGTGCCATTTACACGACTCTTACATTCTACCAAATCTCCAATCATATTAAGAACATATCTTCTTGATAGTTCTATCTTTCTGGATATTCTGGTAATTTGCCAAATCAAGATCGTACCATTACGATTTCCTTCTTAGAACATTAACTATGTTCATCCAAAACTTCATACTTACTAATTCTGGACCATTATTCGCTTGACTTAAAGCCGGGAAGAGACAACAAAAGTATGAAACTCCGAAATGTAAGGGAGAATATAAAGTCCAATAATAACACATAAATTACAAACCGTGTATATCAATGTTTATCGCAACATAAAGACACAGGATAATTAAAAACACTATAACCCCAAGGGCGAAGTAGAAGAAAACAGACTCCTCCGGTGGAAGTTGGAAAAGGAGAATGATTGTTTCTATAGTAAGGATAAGGACAAGGATTAGAACTGGATTAAGCATTTTCGCAATCTTTTGAAATTGGAATTGAGTATAGAAGTGCTAAAAACTAATGGAATGGAAAAGGTAAATATATAAGGGAAATATCAGACGTAGTAATCGGGACAGATCATCGCATTTAATTAAAGAGATCCTAATTTCCTTAAATCTCAAAGAAACAGATCTTATAGATTTCCAAGATTTTTTTTTTTGAATTCCTTGAATTCCGGAATTCAACCATGACTACGTCAAAAATTATAACGAAACTTATTTTCCTCATTCCACTATTTTGTGATAGCTTCACTCATACGCTTCGAGTAATCGGATCATTTTATCCATATTACGCTATGGTAATAAAATCCTATCTATCAACACATATCCGTCATGAAAACATTTTTATGGTTAGCCATGACGACCTCAATCAAATTTCGGGACGAAATTTCTTTAACGGGTAGGTACTGTGACGACCCGGAAATTTCCGATCAAATTTAAACCTAACCTTTATATGTTTCCGACACGATAAGCAGAATTTGTAATGTTGAATCTCAAAAAGTTTGGAACTACATTCATGTAATCAATTACCCTTTGACCGTGTTCGACGATTCACGAACAATTATGTGTATATAGATATGTATATATAATATATAATATTAACTGAAAACATTAACAAAGTATTAGATATATGATACTTTACATGAACGTATTTGTTTCGGTATATTTATCGACAGAATTAAGAGATAATATCAAATGATTGAATTATCAGATACAATATGATATGATTACGGGCCAATATTATGAGGTCCACTGTGATTTAAGAAATCTATTCTTTTTGACAATATTCAGAAAATGGTAAAGTGATCTATAAGTAAGAACGTAGAGTGTAAATAACTTAGATGTTGGATATCGACAAGTTAAGTAACTCGACATTTTTCATTAAGATGATTTCATACGTTTATTAAACCTTTGGACTTTATCCCATACTTCACCAACAGATTGTAATTTAAAAACTTGAAACCTATTATGAATATATATAATTCTACTTTTCTAAAATGTTTTATAATATAACGATTTAAATTAATATTAAATATATTTATACGCATATTATACATACATAGTTTTATACTTTTACTATACTTTAACTTTACCTTTACTTTACTTTTACTTTACTTTAACTTTAATAATTCATACTTTAATAATTCACTTTAATAATTCATACTTTAATAATTCACTTTAATAATTCATACTTTAATAATTCACTTTAATAATTCATACTTTAACAATTCACTTTAATAATTCAAAAATCTATTATAAATAGAATTCAATAGGTTTCAATATTTCATAGAAACTTGAAAATATATTTCTCTAAACTCTCTCAATCGAATTACATATATATTTACTTAGTATTATTTCAAGATATTATTAGTATACATAAAATACTACGACGGAGTTATATTCAGACGATTTCAAAATAAGTTTTCAAACGGGATAGAGCTAAGGAAATTATGGGTTATAGCTATGGAGGTTATGGGTATTGTTCGAGGGTATTGCTCATGAAGTCAACCTAATGTTTATCATTTTCGTTGCGTCTACGTACTTTCCTACAATATTGAATCACAATATTGATACGTGGGCATTCATATCTTATCTTTTATATATTAATAGTGTATCCCTGATTAGTGCTCGAGTATATATGATTATGCAAGTTTGTATGCTTAGTTTTGTCGTTAAATAGTTTATGATAAATTACGAATTTGATACATATGCTACTGAGATAAGGTATATGATATGCATGTCGTTGAAAAGCTAAAGAAAAATTAATAACTTTTCATTTAGAAATCGTGTGGGTTCGATGAACGGATTAAAAAATATGGTCAACTGAATTATTATTAATTTTAATATTATTATTAAAACGATTATTATAATTTTTATCAGTTGATGTTATTACTAAAATTATCTTTATTACTAAAAACTAATATTTTTATTGAAACTATCATTTTATTATTTTTATCATTATTATTATTATCAATATTATTTTATCAAATAAATATGCGTACAAAGATATTTTTACCACACGTAATATAATTAAATTAATAATACATACCACTATATTTTTATGATATTAAGTGAATTTTATAAATTTTATTACTTGAGATATATATAAAAGTATATTTTTATCATATATGAATTTAAATATAAATTTTTATTTATTAATAAATAACTTGTATTATTTAGTATAATAAGATCTGATAAATATATTTAAATATATAAAACGACTATATATAAGTTATATAATAAACATGTATAGATTTTGGAAGTCATTTTGGGTCAAGTTGACTTTTGTTGACTTTTGCATGTCGGTCTCGAGCATTAGGATTGTGATACACTACGACTTAACCTAAATTGTTAGACAGATATTGACCAACATATAAATATATATACTTAAGATAGGTTCGTGAATCCGAGACAAACCCTGCACTTGTTCAGTGCCGTCATAAACATAATTGCTACGAAATACAGTATTGTGAGTTTCATTACTCCCTTTTTATATATATTTTTGGGCTGAGAATACATGCACTGTTTTATAACTGTTTTACGAAATGGGCACAAGTACTAAAAACATATTCTACGTTGAGTTGTACCACTTTGCATATTTTTCCCTAATAGTTTGGTAACTACCATTTACATGCGATATTGTAAACGCGAATCCTGTTGATAGATCTATCGGGCCTGACAACCCCAACCGGACTAGACGAACAGTATTCGACGGTTGCACAATACTTCGTTTTAGTGACTACAGTTTGTATAGCGTAGTGAGATTTCATAATAAAGGGAATATGCGACGTTGATTAAATGTTAAGTATGGTTACCAAGTGCTCAACCACTTAGAATATTTTTATTAAAACGTTTATGTATATGAAATCTTGTGGTCTATTACTATTACGGAAATGGTTGATTATGATAAACTAATGAACTCACCAATCTTTTGGTTGACACTTTAAAGCATGTTTATTCTCAGGTATTAAAGAAATCTTCCACTGTGCATTAGCTCATTTTAAGGATATTACTTGAAGTCATTCATGACATACTTTGAAAGACGTTGCATTCGAGTCATTGAGTTCATCAAGATTAATATTAAGTCAATTATAGTTGGATGTAATATGAAATGGTATGCATGCCGTCAATTTTAGATGTAAAGAAAGTTTGTCTTTTAAAAACGAATGCAATGTTTGTAAAACGTATCATATAGAGGTCAAATACCTCGCGATGTAATCAACTATTGTGAATCGTTTATAATGTATATGAACGGGTCCTTTCACTTAGTGAGATACTTACTTATCATAATCTCATGTTAACCATATATATATCCATATATATATATCATCATGTAGTTTTTACAAATTTTTAACGTTCGTGAATCGTCGGTCAACTTAGGTGGTCAATTGTCTATATGAAGCACATTTCAAATAATTAAGTCTTAACAAGTTTGATTGCTTAACATGTTGAAAACATTTAATCATGTAAATATACCAATTTCATTTAATATATATAAACATGGAAAAGTTCGAGTCACTACAGTAACCAAAAGGTTGGTGAGTTCATTAGTTTATCATAACAATCATTTCCATTATTTTAATAGATCACAAGATTTCTATTTCCATTTCTCATAAATAAACGTCCCATGCATAGAGACAAAAATCATTCATATGGATTGAACACATGGTAATCGACCTTAACAAGATGCATATAGAATATCCCCATCATTCCGGGACTCCCTTCGGACATGATAAAATCGAAGTACTAAAGCAGTTCAAATTCTCTTACTGGGGCTTGTTAGTGCCCATAGATCTATCTTTAGGATTCACGTCAATTAGGGTGTCTGTTCCCTAATTCTTAGATTACCAGACTAAAAAGGGGCATATTCGATTCAATAATTCAATCATAGAATGTAGTTTCGATTACTTGTGTCTATTTCATAAAACAGTTATAAAAACAGCGCATGTATTCTCAGTCCCAAAAATATATATTGCAAAAGCATTTAAAAAAGGGAGCAAATGAAACTCACTATACGATATTTTGTAGTAAAAATATGCATACGACGGAACTGAACAATGCAAGGTTGGCCTCGGATTCACGAACCTATATCATTTATGTATATATTAACACATATAATCGTAATCGAACAAGTTTAGATATTATTATTAATTGTTATTTCAGTAACTTGTATGTTTCATTGGTAACTATATAAACTATATTTATTTTATATACTTTAGATAAATAACTAGTACTTATTATGAAAATATTAATGTTGTTAAGCGATATGTTTTAAATATATTCTTATATAGCTATTTGGTAAAATAATATCAATAATAGTAAATAAAAATTTGTATTTTTTATGTTAATAATAACAATACTAAAAGTAATTAGATTTAGTAATGATACTGCTATTAATAGTTTTGATAATAATACTAATAATAAAAGTAATGTCACTAATAATAATAATTTTTAATAAAAAGATAATAATGATAAGATAAAAATGTTAGTTTCATAAAAATAATATTTTAAATAATAATGGTACTTTTAATAAAAATGATGATTCTAATAGAAATTTTTAATAGTCATAATAATAATAATGCTATATATTTTAATAATAGTAATAATGATAATAATATTAATTATACTTATAATCTTATTTCTAATATTGGCAATAATAATAATTACTTAATAATAATAATAATAATAATAATAATAATAATAATAATAATAATAATAATAATAATAATAATAATAATAATAATAATAACGATAAAAATTAATAATGAAATAATAATAGTAAGAGTATTAGTAATAGCTACCTCAAAGAAGTAGCCCTTAAAAAAATGCCAAAGTCCGGGTTTGAACCCGCGACGTCCCGCTAACCCGATAACATCCTTAGCCATTGATTCGTTTCCATTTTATGAATAAATCAAACGTTAACTACATTTATCCCGAATGTAATTAGTTTCACTTTCATTTTATAATCCTAATCTTTCGTCACTTTTCATCTCAACATCGTCATTATCTTCGTTTATCAACCACATCACTAATCATCATCAAATTATATCAACTTTCCACGTATTAACTCAAACGTATTCAAATCCTTATAATATCACGGCTCAAATGCATTCCAACTAAATCACTCAGGCCCACTCTGCAGCCCAACTACTTAATTCCAGGCCTAACTGGAACCATATCTTACTCGGCCTAATAATTCAAATCACCCAATCCCAAAATCAAAAGTCCATTTTTATATTGTTGTGTTTGTGGTTCGACAAATGCAGGAACTTCATTCCAAACGTAACAGCAATCACGACTCAATTCTCTGATCGTATCATCGTTTATTGTCTTCATCACCTATAACAGTTAACATGATCACCATCATTAAATCAATTCGCCTTCTTCATCACTGTATCACGTTTATGATTATCTTCGTTGGAACAGGAGAAATTAAATTATTATCGTAATTGTTTAAACAGCAACATAAGATGATCGAATGTATGTGGGTGTGTGTGTGGTTCATCATTTTCTTCAGATCGAATAAAGGCATAGCAGTTCGAGTAGTAGCCTGTCGTGGTATTTCAAGATGATTAAAATAGGAAACGGTTGTAGCAAAAGGGTTTCTTGGTGATTGTGGTATTCGAACAAAACAGTCAACATCCCACTTATAAATCACTCCTCATTAAAAAAAACATATCTAAATGTCTTTGTACTGTGATGGTCGGCCACAATCTTGCAACTAATTTCCACTTGCAACATCTTTCTCTTAGAGATTGAGAATATAATGTATTTTAATATTCAATACATCCTAATTAACAAAGCTTTAACTGTGCACATTTTCATCCCATTTTATCTCGTTGCATTGTTCAATCTATATTCCTATACTCATATCTTGTAAAGGTGTTGTTTGTGAGGGCTGTTTAGAATAGCAGAACAGAATGGAGCAGTTGCAGGTTCATGATTGTTGATGATGGATTGATGGTGGTTTTACCATGGTGATGAAGTGGGTCTTTGAACAACAGCAGCTCACGATGATTGTAACAGTTCGGTTGGTTTAAAAAGCGTTCAATGATGGTTGTTGTTTGATTTGGTTGTTAATCTTACTTTGAATTGAAACAGGAAATAGATATGAGAGATAAAGAGGATGAGAGAGATGTAGGATGATGGTGGCGATGTTCTAAAAGAAACAGAAAAAGAGTACACAATGGCATCGGTTCACGATACCTTAGGTTCCTTGTTGACTGAAAATAGAGAACGTGAAGCAGTTGTAGCACAGGTTGTAGTAGAGAGAGAGAGGAGAGAGTGAGATGGTTGCATCGTGATTTCCTGGTGATCCGAGGTGATGGTCTTTTGGGTGTTTCAAATGGTGGTTTGCTACTGTTTGAAATGGAAAGACATAAGTAGCAGAAATATTTAATGGGTGTAAGAAGATGATGAATATGGTGGGTTCATATGTTGAAGGTGATTCATGACTAAAACTGAACAGATAAAGAAAACAGTTAACGAGTAGCACAATTATTATGATGGTTTAAATGGGTGGTCGATGGTGGTGATTAAAATAAAACAGTAGGAAGTGGGTGTTGTTGTTTTTGAAAAGAAGAAGCCGAAGAGAAACTCGATTGGGTTTTTAGTTCTCTTGTATGCACATATATGTATATATTATATGGCTAATAGATGGATGAGATAGGAATCTGCATAAGAAGTTAGGAATAGAAATTCCACTAGTGGGTACAAATCAATATGTGGATATGAAAACAAAAGAAAACAAAAATCTCAATTCCATAATATCAATTTAGTGCAATTAGAGTTCACGGGTATGCCTTCTACCAATGAGAATAAAATAATAATAACATAAAATAATAATAATTAGAATAGAATAATATGATAACAACCCAATTAGATTAAACGTGTGATTTAAATTAGCCGTCGTCTTTTATGGGCTGGCTTTCGTACTTCATTGTTAAACAGTTTCAAATAATAAGTTTGAATCACTTATTTAAATACCAACGAATCGATAAACGAGTATTCTATTATTTAATAATTATATTTGATATAATTTATATATATATATATATATATATATATATATATATATATATATATATATATATATATTAATTCCTAACAACTTTTATTATATTTTATATTATTTTAAAATACACTTCAAATTATTATTATTATTATTATTATTATTATTATATATTTACATCTATTTACAAATAGTTGTTCATGAATTGTTAGGAATAATCAAAGGTCAAATAATTTCATGAAACAGTTCAAACAGTTCAAAAATTTTGAGACTCAATATTATAGATTTTGCTTATCGTGTCGGGAACATATAAAGATTAAGTTTAAATTTGATCAGAAATTTCTGGGTCGTCACACAATCCCTAATCGATTATGACCTAAACGAAGCTTGAGTAGAGCTCGTGAGTTTAAGCATTTTGAGAGGTTAAGACAACAACAACAACAAGATCAAGATTCATGGAGTAGGCCACCCAACTATGATGACTATCCGAACCCGGACCAATCCGGGAGTTCCTACTATGGTGATTATAATTGGTGGTAACTCTATTTGTTTTGCTCTCACTCTTCTTATTAGTTGTTTAATCTAACTTATGATTGTTGATTTGTGAAACTTGTTGAATATTTGCTTGTGGTGATTGTAATTTGGAAACAATTTTTAAAATTGATGGCATTTAGACGAACTTGTATTTGGTACAAGGTAGCTCACTTATAGCTACTCTTGTACATTTGGAACAATGATTTGTATTTGGTTTGTATTAGATAACTTTGAATGTTTGATCATGACAATTGCATGGATTTGGTTATTGAATGGTTGGTATGCATATATTTATGTGATAATGAGAATGTTTGAGAATATTGACTTGTGGGAGCATGGTACTACTTCATGTACCGCCCCACATCCACATGTGTTGGTTTGAATTCATGCAACAGGGAACATTGATGATTGCTTGGTGAAAATTTGATGATTGATCCAAGCCTGACATTAAGTTCAGGCATCAAGCTCATCGACTTGCATTCTTTGGTGGTTAAGTTTTTCCAAATATTGACCACAAAGATCGTTTGATCTAATCCGATTTTTATTTTCTATTCTCTCATCTATTCCATTTTCAAAATGCCCCTCATTTTTACTTATTCTATCGTTTCAATGCAATGAGGGCATTGCATCAAACTAAATGTAGGGGGAGAGTTAAAATATCGGTCCATTTTGAACTTTTTTGGGTAAACTTGTCACATATACTTTACAAGGATTAAAACTTGCAATGTTGATCAAATTTTTGGAAATAGTTTTTTAACCATTACATTAATACATATAATAACTAAAATGGTTAAAACTTGTAAATTTTTGGGAAAAGTAAAGGCTTTTCCTTGCTTTTACATGGAAGTAAAGTCTTCCATGTGTTATTCCAAAAAAAAAAAAAACCAAGTGTTTAGAGCATTATGCTTTAACACTTCCGGATGAGTCAAGTCCACCCATGATAGGGAGTCAAGTCTCCCGAATGTTGTTTCACTTGGTATGGGAGACTTCCTAATCCACACCATTTTATATTGACATTGGTTGTCTCATTATTTCACGATGTTTCAATCGATGTATCATACCTTGGGAAGAGGAGCCACCGAGCATCACCATGTGCTATCTTCTTGATGAAGAGCAATGGCTTCATGCTAGTGTTGCTAGACAAACACGCCATAGCCAAAAGCTATGGCACACTTGTGCTATTAATTAACGAAAAGGTAGCAGCTACTTCCTACCTTTTCTCAATATAAGCATAAAAGCTTGTTATGTGGAAAGTAGACGAGTGAATAAAAGCTTTAAGCTTTGACACTCCCGGGAGAGTCGAGTCCTCTCATTTGTTCTTTTGGAAGTCAAGTCTTTCAAACTTGGAAATAAAGTCTTCCAAGTTTTATTGTGTTCCAAACTTAGGAGTAAAGTCTCCCAAGTTAAGCTTGATCTCAAAAAGGCTTAAGCTTGGAAGTAAAGTCTTCCATATTGCTAAAGGTTTCATCTTTAGTGTTTCAGAGTGATTCTCAACCACTCATTAAGTAAGTCAAGTCTTCCACATTATAGAATTGATGGACCTCTTATTTAGCCACGTGGGGCTTTAATTCCACGACCCTCTGTCAATGATTTGGCCCAGAGAAACTATAGAGTTGTGATAGAAAGCTTGATGAGTGCCGGTCATCCCAAACCCGGGTTGACCAATGAAGATAGGGGTACCCAGTCTCCTAGCTTTGGCACACCCAACTTAACCTAAATTTAGAATTGACGATTATTGGTGTTTTGGGGGCATGGAGGTGGAAGAGGGATAGCCATCGCAGGTTGATTAAATGAGCATACATTTCAGAGGCGTACACTTTATACACGATGGACTTGTTGGTGGATGGTGATTTTTATGATATTCATGGCCCTTATTAATTTGGGGTACATTTTGGGATTTTCATGGTTATTCGAACTTATGGTATACATTTCGAGACACTTTGAGTTTATTTAGGTGAGTATGAGAAGATTGTGGATGATTTGGAGATTTGATTTGATTGGTATTTTGGTGAGTTAATGGTTATCCCACGGATCCTACATTTTTGGTCAAGGTTAAGGAGGTGAAAGTTTGAGTTTGTAAAGATTTGATACTTAGAGATAGATGTTTGATGACCTTCTAGAAGATGTAGTTGACTTTGACCGGGGAATGGTTGATTTGGGTAGACTTAAGCTTGAATTGTGGTCGATTTTGATGGTATTTGAAGATTGTTTAAAGCATTGCACTGAGTTTTTGTTAGTAGTAGAAGAAGAAGTGAAGATGAGTTTGTGCTTGGTCCTAAGCAATTGCAAGTTTTGGAGGTTACTCTAGCCATCAAGGTGCATATTCATGAAAGGTATCAATTGTTACCTAAACTCTTTGCACTTTGGCTTTGATCACCTATTGGCTATTTTTCTCCAAGCCTTGTTTTGTTGATTTGCTTGCTTGAAGATAAGCAAGGTTTAAATGTGGGAGTTTGATATTGCTCTAATTATACACGTTTTATCTCGCAATATCTCCCCTATTTTATTCGGTTTTGAGGATCATTGGGCCAGAAAGCTGTTTATTTGCGCTAAAGTGTCGGTTCAAGGGTAAAAGCTTGATTTTGTGGAAAATTGTCCAAGTCTTAATCAAAAGAGGCAAAGAAAATGACAAGTGCAGAAATCATCTCCAAAAGCGCCGCACCTCATAGAAGAGCGCCGCTCCTAATGGCCAAAAGCACCGCACCTCAGAGAAAAAGTGACGTGCTTGTATACGTTTTGGCACCATTTTCCACTAGTAGCCAAAAGCGTTGTTCCTTATAGCCAAAAGTGCCGCTCTAAATAGAAGAGCGCCACAATTCATCACAAAAGTGGCGCTCCTGAAGAAAGCCAAAAGCGCCGCTCCTGAGCTAAAAGCGGCGCTCCTGTCGCTGTTCATCCCAGAATTTTTAGCACTATAAAAGGAAAGAGATTATGTCATTTTGAAGAGAGCTGCAATTCTAAGTCCAATTTTCACTTCCAAAACACTAATTTCATCATCCATTAGAGTTTGAAGGTGAATTGAAGGAAGCAAGCTCAAGATCCATCATAGTTTAGCTCTAGATATTCTTTTCTAGCAATTTGGGTTGTAATCGCCACCTTTCTTTATCTAGTTTTGAGTAAAACATTTGTAATAACTCAATATGATGTTTATTTGTGTTTCAATGCTTATGATTAGTGTAATCTTAGCCATGCTTGGCTAAATTGTTTGTGTTTGCTTATCTATAAATCTCAAGGATTTTCCTTAAATCAATTGGATGAAGTTGTTTGAATGAAATACATGAACAACTGTTATTGTGTTAGCTATAGATCCATTGATATGCATTTGTTTTAGGCTTTACTTTGATTACATAGATTGAGTAGCTCTCTTAGTGATTTGAGAAGTGAATCAATTTATGCTTCAACATTTATAGTGATCTAGACAACTAGATTAAGGATTTCATGTGATTGTGTTCTTAATTTAAGTTTGTATTCAATTGGTCTTTAGTGAACATAGTGGTGTTCGATTATCTTAAGTGATTTTGATAGTTGAAGGGTTCTAAGTGATTTCAACCCAAGCATAATCTCAATAACCAATCATGCTTAACTTGATCATAGAACGCAATGCTTATGTGAGTTTGCAAAGTGTAATTTGATTAAGGTTAAGTAGTAATGCTAAACATTTAATAGTTCAACAACTAATGCGATAGCAATTTGGGTAAAACGGGGCAATCCAAGCATAGAGAGGAATAAGTAAGTGAACACTACTTAGTTAATTGATCTAGTTCTTAATATTTAGTTATTTAGTCACTTGTTACTTGTTACTAGTCTTAAATTGGTAAGTTTAAGTTTGTTTATTTGTGAACGTCTTAGTTATTAATTAAAATCAATCAAAATCCGCCAATCAAACAAACCCTAGGACAATTAATACTTTCAATTATTCGACTTACACCGCTCTCTTGGGACGAACTTGAAACGAATACTTACATAAAAAGTGCTATAATAACTGGGTTTTAAGTGCTCGTTAGTTGTGTGTGCTTATTTGTAGTGTTTAAATCTTGTATAAATTTGAGGGTAATAGATGTATTGTCAAGCAAGCATCAGTAACGTTGGTTGAAAGGAGTAAGGTGAATAAGTATCAATAACATGGAGGTTTTAGGATTGCAACACAGTGCAGGTATCAAGATCTAAGAAAATCACTTTGAGCTAAAAAGAGCATGATGAGCAAGATACATGAATTAGTGTAAATGAAATGTCCCATCCACGGCTTAGTCTAGTGTATGACTAGCGAGATGGTGCAAGTGTTATTTTCTATGATAATCACCTCGGGTTAAAAGAGGTAAGATGAACATGACACAAGAATATTGTAAATTTTGTAGTGTGTCAACCACTACTAGTCCTGGTATTGGACAACGAAACAACCCAATTATCTCTCTTGTAAGTAAACTTTTCGAGTAAAAAGGAAAGCGGGGAGCAAGAAAACTTGTTAACATTAGAATTTAATTTAAGTGACCTATTTGATGATAGGATTTCCGTTCAAGTTATCATAATAACTTTAGATTATATCTTTTGAGCATTGAGGCTATGCAGTCAAGCCCGTGTGGTTTTTGGTCTGGTTTCTTACTATACTATGCAACCACCACTTTCACGGTTGAACACCTAATAGGACCTAATAACATCATTAACATAAAAAATGAAGGAGTTTGTGTGATGAAGAACAAATTTGGAAAAGGAAGGATGAATTCGGACAGAGTATAAAATATAAAAACTAGATTTTCAAAGCTTCTTAAACTCAGTGTAAGTACAATGGTTATATTGTTAAGAGACTCGGGTGTATTTATAACCCTAATCAATACCCCATTTACAAATGAATTAATACAAAATTTACACTATCTTTTATAAAACCCAGGGTTCTAACAATCTCCCCCTTAGTGTCAATTGTGGATCATGTATGCTCTTAATCAAACATCTTTCAGGAAACTTATTCCTTTGAAGCCTATCTTGGATTCAAAGCCTTTCAGCTTCTCATATCGTCTCATGTTGATACAAACTCCAAGTTAGCTTCGCATATTTGTAATGAGTGACTTGATAATCTTTTTCTCTTCAGAAGATACACAACCATTCTCAAATTTGAGCTTTAGGTATTTTAGAGCATAACCTAATTTTCCATACGAGTATCTCCTGAAGCATGATTCTCTTATGAAGATCTTTGTATACCTAGAATTTAGAAAAACAAATCCTTTAGCTTGTGCAAGTACATGAAGTAGAGACATGCATTCTAGATCCTCAACATGTTAATATGATGCCATGTCTCCAATTTTGCTCTTTTCCACTTTAAGGCCCATTTGAAAATTATCAATAAGAATCAATTTCATAGAGTCTTTGACGCTGTACTGCCTTCATGGATATACCATGTTGTACTCTTACGTCATCAAGTTCAACTAGTTAGTTGTAAATGAACCTGATATCTTTAATTTTGAGCTTATCAAAGTCCGGTTTTGAAAAATTTATATTCATTTCCATCTTTTCGAGTCACATGAAATTGAGGCATTCTGACTTGAGTTCGATCAAGAATCACTATTTTGTTGACCTTTATCAAATCATTACTTTTTTGCTCTTAAAGAACATCTTCATTTTTAATTCTGTAGATTTATCGGATCGATAAATAAGCAAAGAAGAACTCAGGCTTCTTCCAAAACAGACATCCACCTAATACTTTCATTGATTCTGGCTTTTTGAGGTTTTTTTCATTGAATATCCGGAAAGGTTGTTCTTCTTGTTAATAAGCATCAAGTCTTAACTCATCTCGCTCATTTAGTTGGCTTAACTGGAAGCGATCGACCTTTTGAAGATCAAGATTACATGTTTTAAGAGCCCAAAAAGCTTTGTGCTCAATCTCCATGTGGAGATGTGATATTGTCCAAAAAGACACGTTTTTACGCTCGATATTAGGCCCAAAATTAATAAAGATCCAAACTTTATCGAGTAAATAGCATTTAATTGCTTTATTTGGTAGATTTACTAAGTACAAGGGTAATTCAAGAAGAATCAGCGAAAACGAACTTAAAATGAAGAATCTAGAGCGAAAATGGTGAAATCAAGTTACGACCTCGGAAACACCCAACACGGGCTTCCCAAAGACTAGCCACACGGGCTGCCAGACACCTAACACGGGCTACCCAACAATCAGCACGGGCTGCCATGAAGACCAGAAACACAGGTATCTCTCACGGCCAGGACCAAACACGGGTACTCAACATAGGCAACCTGGCTCTCTTCATGCGCACTTGTCACGGCCTGCCCAATCTTACACGGGCACTGGCCACGGCCTGCCCATGCTAGTTTTCTCCTATAAAAGGGCCATTTTCATTGCATTTCAAATCATCTTAAATTTTTCCATCATATCAATAATTCAATAATTAGTTGGTAGTTAGCGAGTAGTTAGAAGTTAGTTTCAAAGAAGAGACTTGCAAGTCCCTGCGATCTCGGAGGAATATTTATGTACGAACTACTCTTTAGGTTCTAATCTAAATGTTCTCTTTATTTAAATATGTCTTGCTTTTATCAATGTTTGATTATGCATTTTGATACTATTATGCGTGCATAAACTATTCGTATGTTGCCATGATAGAAACTTAAGCTAGTGTAATTATGTAACTATAGTACGATTACTGTCATTGTCCTGAATCTATGACACTGATAAGTTTGTATACTAGAATCTTGAGGGTTGACCAACTTAGGTTGTGATCGAGGCTTGTCCACTTATATGAAATTAGCTACTTCATAGGATCAAGACCTTCGTTTATACTGTATCTAAAGATTCTATGAACTTGGTGCGGCTGATGTTCCCGAGAGGTATTCAATACACTTTTAGGACACAGAACCTAGTAAGTGAGACATGAATGACCTAGTATACATAGTAACTGACCCCGAGAGACCTCGTAGGATCTGTTATGATTTGTTTAGATGCACTCAATGGTATGACTCAACCCTATTGCATGTTCTTGCCTGATGTTGCTTAGGATTGTTTTTCGTCCCAAAATAAAATTTCAATTTTTTTTATCGGTGGAAAAATTTGGCACCAAAAAGGTGAAAATTGTCTTGCCATATCTTTAGGGACGACATGTCGTCCCTAAAACCTTTCGGGGACAACTTTTTTGCCAGATTTTTTCATATTTAAACACACCATTATCAACAACATTACTAACATCACACACACATCAAAAACACTATAAATGTAATAATGATTCGAAGTGTATTACAGAAGTAAATTCTGTAATGAAATAAAACTTTACGATTATACGAGTAGTTCGAAATCTACCTTCAAAGAAATTGACGTTCGTGACGTAGGTTTAGAGGACCTTTTATACTTTTTGAAAGAAATGGTTCAGTTCGAACACACGGACGTCTTGTATTATGAAGATGACTGTGTTCCGGAATTGTCCGCCACATATCTCCGTACAGAGGATTAGTGGAACGATATAAAAGAAACCCTGAGTTAGTGTTCTAATCGCATTTCTCTTTATTTAGTTTTAGAAGATGAAGAAACTATTATTATGTTTTAGTTTAATTATGTCATTTTTTAATATTTTATTGTGTTTTAGTTTAATTATGTCCTTGTTTTAATGTTTTATTGTACTTTCTTTTAAATGAATGAAAAATAGCAGTTATCTTCAATTTCTAACAAAGTTACTGAATTTAAAACATTTTAACTATGAGCAACATCATACAAAGTTATTGAATTAAATTACATTACAACGACGAACATTAAACGAAAATCATACAAAGTTACTGAAATTAAATCACACTGATAACGACGAGGTGGATATCATACAAACTTACTGAAAACTTATTAATGAAACACACTAACGACGACGAGGATGACTATGAACATCCGACCTAGTGGACGAACTTTTAGAACCCGAGCTTGATGTTGCTGATGTTTCAGCAACGAAGGACCTGTCGATAGGTAACGTAGTTATCGGATGTCGTTCCACGATACCTTCAACCACACCAATACTAGTAAATAGACGGTTCAGAAATGCTCCATATGGAAGATGAGGTCTTGTTACTGCATAACGAAGCTGATTCATTCTGGAAGCGACCAAATGAGCAATATTTACTTGGATGTTGTGAGTCATGCACCAGTGAAGACAGGCTTCAGTCATTGTGTAATACCCCGTTAGAATCCACTAACGGAATATTAACTCCGGTCTCACAGTTTAGTGGTCACGCCCTCTATATGAGACATTTCCAAAAAGTATTCGCATTAATTATCAAAGCTAAGTCATTTATTAAAGAAAATGTAACTGGAAAACGTTTGACATAAATGACTAATGTATATGAACCCCAAAACATCTCAAAATAAAATAGTTTAAATGCGAATATTTGTTCTTGAAATAAAAATGATAAAATATGTTGGACGCCGTCCAGTTCTAGCAGCAAACAACATAATAACTTCAGTTAAGCGGAAGCACTACCTCTATGTAGCTGAGATAAAACATGCAAAATGTCAACAAACAACGTTGAGTGAAACTACAGGTTTAGTAAATCATTTCGTATGTTAGGCCACAAGATTTTCTTGGAAAACATCGTAAGAAAAGTACACATTATCATGAGCACTTGATTATAAAGCTTTAACCTTTGTGTGAGCCGAGCTACACGTCTTAGTTTACCCTATCATGGCGATACACCAACCAAATGTACGAGTAACAACAAAATAAGCACCAGTTTATGTTGCGGTGAGGTTTGTCAAACCTAACGGTACCGTCCCTATAAGTCGAGCTTACAAAGTAACTAATATAATCAAGCTAAGGGTTTTTTGATCTGAACTCATATGTATATGTTTAAGTTACTTGTGCCTAATATGTAAAACATTTGTAAAAAGCATGCATCTCATCACTGTAAAAACGTAGTAGGGACTGTAGACTCACCTTAGAAAAAGCACTTGTAATTTCTTAGCAAAACGTACGGTTGTCGAACAATATCGACTGAACAACGCAACATAAACAAGTAAATCATCTTAAGTATACACTTATAGGTCAAACCATGTCAACCCATAGTGTACGCAAAGTCCTAGTGCTCAGACTGACTCAACGAACAAGTAAAAGTCAACTAATCCAAGCAAGTCAACCAAAGTCAAACCAAAAGTCAACTCGGTCAAATGGTCAACTAAAGTTAAACATCTCAGTAGGTCATGCAAACATGGTCAACATGTCAAACCTAGTTCAAGTATCACTTTACAAGTCATAGTTAAGCAAATTGCACACTCGCAGTTTAAAGCATGCCTTCGAAAAACGTACATCGTAGAAAGATTCAACTATAGCTCATAGCATACAAATCATTAAATTATGAAAAACTCCAGATCATAACTACACTTAAAATCAATTCTAAAAAGTCCAGCCAAAACCTTATACGATATATAAAAGTCAGAAGTCTGAAGGAGTCTAATTACGGTTTACTAAATCAGTTTCAACACGCGCATCAGTTTTGAAATATTTCTCATAAAATATAGAAAATAGATTTTGATGAACGGCCAATTGGAGTCATCTCAAAACATTAATATTAGTGGTAAAATAATTAAAGACATATATTTAGCCAATTCGTATAGTTTAATCAATCTTTACAGACCTTCCAGTTTTGTTCATCAAAAAGACATATCACATAGATGAGCATATATCTCATGGAAATTCACGTCTTTGCAAGTTTGCATACAAATGAAATATGTCAAGTAACATATAATATAACATGTTACAGAAGATCAAAGTCTAAATCAACACCTAGTTCACTCTAGTAATTTTTATGTAACTTTGAAAATAGATTCAGCTCACTTTAAAAACCAAATCTTCTTTTTGACATAACGGGAGCATTACATAACCTTTTGACACAACTCTTAAGTCCAAATTACATAAATTTTCATAAGGAATACAATGGTAATATTTTTATAAGCTAAAACACAAAGCATGCAACTCAGGAAATTTGGATTACGAACAAAACCTAGTTAAATCTTCGATTAAGCATATCTTAAGCATATGATAACGAAATCATGCAAAATCGGAGTCTAAAATTAATAACTTTTCGATATCTTTCTATTTAAACATATTACAAGATCAGTTCTCAAGACAATTTTATCATATCTACAAGAAACAAATTTGTTTTTTCATGTAAACAACGTTAATTAAGCAATCAAACGTTAAATAACAACACAAGACACCATTAATTGAGCACTAGAATCTAATAAACTATGTAATTGAACAAAATTCAGATTTAGAAAAGTTAGGGTTTGTGATTATACCTCAAACGATCAATTAAATGACAATACTAGACGTAGAACGATGTGTAGAACAACTTTGATGCACAAGACTTGATTTAATTTTGAAGTTTGTGTGGTGATGGGGATGGTGGAAGTCGACGGCCAAAGGGAGCAAGGGGGAGAGCAAAAAGTCGACCGGTTTGATTTGTGGGGAAGGGTTTCTAGTTAAATCCCTTAAATACTCACTTAGGGCTTCCACTAAACACCACTACTAGTCTATTAAGCCCAACTTAGAAAATTAAAGGGGGTATGGGGGTTCGGCCGAATGGCCCACTAGGGGTGTATCGGGGCTCATTTTGCTTAAATCTTGGTATGCGTATGGTCCGTTTCGAATGCCGTTAACCGTACCGGGTCTCCGGAACGTCAACTAGTCGTTGAAACAAAATCACCGGATTTAATTCATTAAATAAATAATAAATTAAATTAATTTTTCTCAAAGTTAATAATTATTAAAAATAACCCCAAGGGGTTGGCTTGGTGGTAGGATGCTTGGAAAGTTCCAAAGGGACCCAAGTTCAATCCTCACTTGCTACACTTTGGGGGGCTTGCCTTTCAAAAAAAAAAAAAAAAAAAAAAAAAAAAAAAAAAAAAAAAAAAAAAAAAAAAAAAATAATTATTAAAAATAATTATTTCTTCGTCTTTCTGAGTTCCGTAAACTGAAAAGCTTTCTAGGCGATTTTCTTAATCATAACGTTTCCTAGTTATTTCGCTATCCGAAATAAGTTCATAAATTAATATAACATATTAATTCAAGAATCTCTCTAATAAGCATGTATTTAATTCTATTAAACACATAAGTCAAAGTAAACACCGTTAAATACTTAACGGACAAGTAACGAAAGTAAACGGAAAAAGTTAGGTTGTTACATTACCCACCTGTTATGAATAATTTCGTCCCGAAATTTTAGTGTTCATCCGCCGTATTTGTCTCCTCGGGAAACAGTTGCGGATACTTAAGTCTCATCTGATCTTCACGTTCCCACGTGAATTGAGGTCCTTAACGATCGGAATTCTGCTTTGCTTTAGTTGATTAATGATAATGCTAAAAACGAACATATATTTCATAGCATTATTCCTCAAGAAAGACAAGCTTTTAGTTGCAATTGTTCTATTTAAAAGTGATATTCGTTTAAATAATAAAAGGTGAAGACAAAAGACAGATTCGACGAATTGAAGACGCAAAGGTCCAAAAAGCTCAAAAGTACAAAATACAATCAAAGTGGTTCCAATTATTGATAAGAAACGTCTCGAAATTACAAGAGTACAAGATTCAAAACGCAAAGTACAAGATATTAAATTGTACGCAAGGACGTTCGAAAATTCGGAACCGGGACATGAGTAAACTCTCAACGCTCGACGCAACGGACTAAAAATTACGAGTCAACTATGCACATAAATATAATATAATATTTAAATAATTCTTAAAATTATTTATATATTATATTTATTATTAAAAATCAGCCGGCAAACAAAGAGCCAAAGCTGGGTGAGCTGTAATTTCAAACTCCGCGAGTTGCGGAGTTTGAAGGCAAAAAATTACGCGACTCGCGGAGTTCACCTGGACTCAAATTCCTATAAAAGCCAACGCAGTTCGACGAGTTTTAATATCATATAATCTATCTCTCTCTCAATATATACGTAATATATATATATATATATATATATATATATATATATATATATATATATATATATATATATATATATATATTATATTTTAATTTTAATTTTAAATTTAATTCTAATAATAAGGGTATGTTAGCGAATGTTGTAAGGGTGTAAGTTAAAATTCTGTCCGTGTAACGCTACGCTATTTTTAATCATTGTAAGTTATGTTCAACCTTTTTACATTAATGTCTCGTAGCTAAGTTATTATTATGCTTATTTAATCTGAAGTAATCATGATGTTGGGCTAAAAATATTAAAATTGGGTAATTGGGCTTTGTACCATAATTGGGGTTTGGACAAAAGAACGACACTTGTGGAAATTAGACTATGGGCTATTAATGGGCTTTATATTTGTTTAACTAAATGATAGTTTGTTAATTTTAATATAAAGATTTACAATTGGACGTCCCTATAAATAACCATATACACTCAATCGGACACGATGGGCTGGGTATTTATATGTACGAATAATCGTTCATTTAACCGGACACGGGAATGGATTAATATTCACTAGAATTATTAAAACAGGGGTGAAATTATGTACAAGGACACTTGGCATAATTGTTAACAAAGTATTAAAACCTTGGGTTACACTCAGTCGACATCCTGGTGTAATTATTAAACAAAGTATTAAAATCTTGTTACAGTTTAAGTCCCCAATTAGTTGGAATATTTGACTTCGGGTATAAGGATAATTTGACGAGGACACTCGCACTTTATATTTATGACTGATGGACTGTTATGGACAAAAACCAGACGGACATATTAAATAATCCTGGACAAAGGACAATTAACCCATGGGCATAAAACTAAAATAACACGTCAAACATCATGATTATGGAAGTTTAAATAAGCATAATTCTTTTATTTCATATTTAATTTCCTTTATTTTATATTTAATTGCACTTCTAATTATCGCATTTTTATTTATTGTTATTGTATTTAATTGCACTTTTAATTATCGTACTTTTTAATTATCGCAAGTTTATTTTATCGCACTTTTATTATTCGCAATTTCATTATCGTTATTTACTTTACGCTTTAAATTAAGTCTTTTATTTATTTAATATTTTACATTTGGTTTTAACTGCGACTAAAGTTTTAAAATCGACAAACCGGTCATTAAACGGTAAAAACCCCCTTTATAATAATAAATTACTTATATATATATTTTTATTTTTATAAATTAAACTAATATAGCGTTAAGCTTTGATTAAAAGATTTTCCCTGTTGAACGAACCGGACTTACTAAAAACTACACTACTGTACGATTAGGTACACTCCCTATAAGTGTTGTAGCAAGGTTTAAGTATATCCATTCTCTAAATAAATAAATATCTTGTGTAAAATTGTATCGTATTTAATAATATTTCCTTGTAAAATTTTATAGTATTTTATACCCCTTAGCTTTGACATCAAGTATTTTTGGCGCCGCTACCGGGGAACTAAAACGCCGAAAGCGCAACGCTAAATATTAAAAAAATAAAAAAAATTATTTTTAGTTTACTTTTATAAAAAGACGCTTTTGTAAAAATACGTTTTAAATATTCGAAAACATAAAAAGAAAAACAAATATATAATATTTTTAAGAGTTTGTTAAATATTTAAGTTTTATAAAGTTTCTTTATTTTTATTTTATAAAAATATAAGTTTTATTTAAATATTTTGTTTTTATTTAAAACATAAAATCAAAAACCGAAAATAACTTTATATATAAATCTAGTTTTAAGATTTTTATTTATAAAATTGTAACATATTTTTATTTCTATTCTAGTTTTTAAAATATAAGTTTTATTTAAATTATATAAATATTTTAATTAAATTAAAAACAGAAAAATAAAAAAATATATATAAATAAAATTACGTTGAACCTGTCAAACAAAGCAACCTGATCTGAAATTTAAAACCCCGCGACTCGCGGAGTTTTCCCGCCTCGGGCACCGAAAGTCGCGGAGCAGCCCTGACACGGGTACACAGGAACCCTAACAGCATTAATTACGGGATAATTATTATTATTATTAATTCTAAACCCTAATTAGGGTATTTTTATTATAATATTTAGTTTTAATTAGTTTATTTTGTTTTATTTAATTTTATTTAGTTTAATTAAATTATAAAATTAATAATTTTATAAAATAAATAATATAAAAATAATATTTTTATAAAAATTGTACTTTTTACAACTTTTAGTATATTTTTATATTTTGTCCCTTTTTAATTGTTTTAGCGTAATATTTGTGTTTTCGCTAGTTTTTAGTTTTAAACTTAATTTTTGCCATAGTTGTTTTTATTTATAGATTTTTAGGCTTTGTCGTAAAATCCCTTAAGTGCTTTTTCTTTAGACTAAGATCTAGGTGCTTTAGAATTTTGCGACGCCTTTTTAAATTTTAGTGCTTTTTTTTTAAGTTATTGCCATTTGGGATATAGTTTTACTTGTAAGCTTTAATATTTTTAGACACCTTTTACCTATGTATCAATTATCATCCAATTAGTAATCTCAATTTGCGATTATAATTTTAAGTTAGTGATATTAATAAGGTTGGGTTAGTCGAGTGTTTTTAAGTTCTATAAGTCATTTCTTCTTATTTCTTATTTTCCGACGCCTTTTATTTTTCAACCCTTTTCTTTTTCTTTTTCGACGCACTCTTTTTCTTTCTTATTTCTCGCTATTCTAGTTTTAGGACATAGATTTTTTTTCTACTTCTTATCTAAATTTCTTAAAATTACGAAAATTTATTTTAAGTGGTTAAATTGATAGACATCAAAATTTTCTGGTTCGTAGTAATAGTTGGATTTGTACGTGGACCGGGTTATTGGAGCCAAACAGTCCTCAATTATATTGAGACCAAACGAATCCTGCCCCACTGCTGCATCTTTTGGCTATTTGAAACGTGGGCAAAATCAGAAGAGTCTATTAATTGGATAACTTATATAATTTTTCTTTCCTTTTTAAAAACTAATAAGATATTCAGTGAATGCACCGAGCAAGACGTTCACCACCTTTTGTACCTTCACCACCTGTAACTAGATCAAGACATTTAGCAAATATTACCGCCGTTGCTTTTTCTTTAGAATCGTCATCCAGTCGACCAAGTACTCCAATTCAAATTTCTGATAATCCATTTTTTGAACCCGACCTCACAATTGAGAATCCGGAGAATATTCAGGGACGATTCATAGATCCTGAACCATTAAATTTTCCTCCGGAACCACCAATCATTCAAACAGAGATTGTTGAGGAATGAACCATTAAATCAGAATCCTCTAGTGATTCCGATTCAACAAATTCAATTATGGAAAATCTAGAACCTTTAAGTATGGAAGGCCGAATGAGAGCTAAACGTACTGGCCAAGGTCACGCAATTACTCATCCAGACATTAATGCGCCAGATTATGAAATCAAAGGACAAATTCTACACATGGTGACTAATCAATGCCAATTTAGTTGTGCGCCGAAGGAAGATCCAAATGAACATCTTCGTACCTTTAATAGGATCTGCACTCTATTTAAAATAAGAGAAGTTGAGGATGAACAGATATATCTCATGTTATTTCCCTGGACTTTAAAGGGAGAAGCCAAAGATTGGTTGGAATCGTTACCTGAAGGGGCGATTGATACATGGGACGTTTTAGTTGAAAAATTTCTTAAACAATTCTTTCCGGCATCTAAAGCCGTAAGACTTCAAGGAGAAATTGTTACGTTCACACAGAAACCGAATGAAACTCTATATGAGGCGTGGACAAGATTTGGAAAGGTATTAAGAGGATGTCCGCAACATGGTTTAGACACCTGTCAAATAGTACAAATATTCTACCAAGGATGCGACATCACTACAAGAAAAGACATCGATATAGCAGCTGGTGGTTCCATTATGAAGAAAATCAAAACTGATGCTTATAAAATTATTGATAACACTGCTTCCCACTCACATGAGTGGCACCAAGAAAAAGATATCGTTAGATCATCTAAAGCAGCTAGAGCCGATTCTAGCCATGACTTAGATTCCATTTTCGCAAAGATAGATGCTGTCGAGAGACGAATGGAAAAGATGACTAAGGATATTCACTCAATACGAATTAGTTGTGAGCAGTGTGGAGGACCACATTTGACAAAAGATTGTCTCAGTATTGAATTAACAATGGAACAAAGAGAGAATATTTCAAACATAAACCAAAGGCCTGGAAATAATTATCAGAATAATTATCAACCGCCAAGACCGATCTACAATCAAAACCAGAATTATAATCGAAATATTCCATACAACAACCAACAAGGTCCTAGCAATCAACAAGTATCTAACAATACTTACAACCAGCAAATACCTAATTTTCAAAATAAACCACCACAAACCGATGATAAAAAGCCGAATTTAGAAGATATGATGACGAAGCTAGTTGAAACTCAAACGCAGTTTTTCACATCTCAAAAACAAACTAATGAACCAAAATGCTCAAGCATTTAGAAATCAACAAGCTTCTATTCAAAACTTGGAACACGAAGTAAGTAACCTAGCAAGGTTAATAGGTGAAAGAAAACCGAGAAGTTTACCTAGTGATACAAATGCAAACCCCCGGAATGAAACAGCTAAAGCCATTACCACAAGAAGTGGTACAACACTTAAACCACCTGAAATACCTGTAACTTCTGATGAAGCTATTCCTACTCCACAAGAACCACAACCTGATCAAGATAAGGAAAAAGAACCGGTAGTTGAAAAGGTTAATGAAGATAACACAGTTAAGGCTAAACCTTATGTTAAACCATACCAACCACCACTTTCTTACCCGAGTAAAATGAAGAAAGAGAAACTTGAAGCCGAACAATCCAAATTCTTGGATATGTTTAAACAGATAAATGTAAATCTTCCTTTCATTGATGTGATTTCAGGAATGCCTAGATATGCTAAATTCTTGAAAGATCTGATCACGAATAGAAAGAAAATTGAAGAACTCTCGGCTGTTACTATGAACGCTAATTGTTCAGCAGTGCTGTTGAATAAGATACCAAAAAAATTATCTGATCCAGGAAGTTTCACAATTCCATGTTTTCTAGGTAGTCTTAGTTCAATAGAAGCATTGGCAGACTTAGGTGCTAGTATAAATTTAATGCCGTATTCACTATACGCTAAACTAGACCTTGGAGAATTGAAACGAACAAGAATAAGCATACAAATAGCCGATCGATCAATAAAATATCCTAGAGGGATAATGGAGAACATGCTAGTTAAAGTTGGTACTTTAGTATTTCCAGTAGATTTTGTTGTTCTGGACATGGAAGAAGATTATCAAGTTCCTCTCATATTTGGAAGACCATTCTTAAACACGGCTAAAGCAATGATAGACGTGTTTGGTAAGAAATTGACCCTAAGTATAGAGCACGAGAGTGTTACCTTTTCAGTTGATAGAGCAATGCAACAACCGCAATCTGCAGATGATACATGTTATTATATTCAAACTATAGATTCACATGCAGAATTGTTAGAAGAATTTCCAGAATTACAAGGAACAGGAGAATGTTCTTTAGGAGAAGGAACTGAACCAATTGATGAAGCTGAAATGATAGCTGCACTTATGGCTAATGGATATGAACCAATAACAGAAGAAATTCAAATGCTAAAAGAGAAAGACAGATATCGATACAAATCATCGATAGAAGAACCACCGACATTAGAGTTAAAGCCACTTCCAAACCATTTGGAATACGCGTATTTACATGGTGAATCAGAATTACCTGTAATAATATCGTCTTCTCTTACTGAAAATGAGAAATCACAACTCATTTCTGTGTTGAAAGCTCATAAACCAGCCATTGCATGGAAGATTCATGATATTAAAGGAATAAGTCCTTCGTATTGCACACATAAAATCCTTATGGAAGAAGGTCATAAAACGTATGTGCAACGCCAACGAAGACTAAATCCGAATATGCAAGATGTTGTTAAAAAGAATTAATTAAACTGCTAGATGCAGGTTTAATTTATCCAATTTTTGATAGCCCATGGGTAAGCCCAGTTCAATGCGTGCCTAAGAAGGGTGGCATGACTGTCATTACAAATGAAAAAAATGAGCTTATTCCTACTAGGACTGTAACAGGATGGCGTGTATGTATTGATTATAGAAAATTAAATGACGCCACCAAAAAAGATCACTTTCCCTTACCTTTCATTGATCAAATGTTGGAAAGGCTAGCCGGAAATAGTTACTATTGTTTTCTTGATGGATTTTCCGGATATTTTCAAATTCCAATAGCACCCGAAGATCAAGAGAAAACCACGTTCACGTGCCCTTATGGTACTTTTGCTTACAAACACATGCCTTTTGAACTTTGCAACGCCCCTGCAACCTTTCAAAGGTGTATGATGGCGATTTTTCACGACATGATAGAAGAATGCATGGAAGTTTTCATGGATGACTTTTCAGTCTTCGGTGATACATTTGAATCATGTCTAGTTAATCTTGAACGAATACTGATTAGATACGAATAATCAAATCTAGTACTTAATTGGGAGAAATGTCATTTCATGGTTAAAGAAGGCATCGTTCTTGGACATAAAATTTCAAAAGAAGGAATTGAAGTGGATAGAGCTAAAGTAGATGTAATTACTAAACTTCCACATCCCACCAATGTTAGAGGAGTTAGGAGTTTTCTAGGGCATGCCGGTTTTTACCGACATTTCATAAAAGATTTTTCTAAAATTGCCACTCCTATGAATAAATTCCTAGAAAAGGATGCTCCATTCATCTTTTCAGATGAATGTATCAAATCTTTTAATATTCTTAAAGAGAAACTTACTAATGCGCCGATCATGATAACACTAAATTGGAATCTACTGTTTGAACTAATGTGCGATGCAAGTGATTTTGCAATGGGAGCCGTTTTAGGACAAAGGATTGAAAAACGATTTCAACCTATATATATTTTGCTAGTAAGATGTTACAAGGAGCACAAACGAACTATACAACTACTGAAAAAGAACTCCTTGCTATTGTCTTTACTTTTGACAAATTTCGTTCATATCTCGTTCTAGCAAAAATGGTGGTCTATACCGACCATTCTGCTCTTAGATACCTATTTTCGAAACAAGATGCCAAACCAAGATTAATCCGTTGGATCTTACTCTTACAAGAGTTTGATATTGAAATCCGAGATAAAAGAGGAGCAGAAAATCTCGCCGCTGATCATCTTTCTCGTCTTGAAAATCCCGAATTAGAAGTTCTAAATGAATCGGCCATACAAGACAACTTTCCTGATGAATATCTATTGAAGATAGATTATAATGAAATTCCATGGTTTACAGACTATGCAAACTATTTAGTATATGGATTCCTTGAAAAAGGATTATCGTACCAAAAACGAAAGAAATTCTTCAGTGATATAAAACACTATTTCTGGGAAGATCCACATCTATTTAAAAGTTGTCCAGATGGAATAATACGCCGATGTGTATTCGGAGATGAAGCTAGTAAAATTTTAAACCATTGTCACACAGGACCAACAGGAGGGCATTATGGGCCTCAACTAACAGCAAGAAAAGTTTATGATGCTGGATTCTATTGGCCTACAATTTACAAAGACGCACACCTTCTTTGCAAATCCTGTGATGCTTGTCAAAGGGCCGGAAAAATAAGTCAACGTGATGAAATGCCACAAAATGTCATTCAAGTATGCGAAGTATTTGACATTTGGGGTATTGAATTTATGGGTCCATTTCCAAAATCTCATAATAATCTCTATATTCTCGTAGCCATTGATTATGTATCTAAATGGGCAGAAGCACAAGCTCTCCCAACTAACGATGCACGAGTTGTAGTCAACTTTTTAAAACGTCTTTTTGCAAGGTTTGGAACACCAAAAGCTTTAATAAGTGATCGAGGAACTCATTTTTGTAATAATCAACTTGAGAAAGTTCTCAAAAGATATGGAGTAACTCATAAAATCTCCACCGTATATCATCCACAAATAAGTGGACAAGTTGAAAATACCAACCGAGCTTTAAAACATATTCTAGAAAAAACCGTAGGATCAAATCCGAAGGAATGGTCCATTAAATTGGAGGATGCACTCTGGGCTTTTAGAACAGCCTACAAAACTCCAATTGGAACCACACCTTTTAAACTCGTCTACGGAAAAGCATGTCATCTTCCAGTAGAAATTGAACACAAAGCATTTTGGGCTTTGAAGACATGTAATCTTGATTTACATGAAGCCGGACGTCTACGATTAAGTCAACTAAACGAATTAGAAGAATTAAGACATGAAGCATACGAAAATTCGTTAATCTATAAGGAAAGAACGAAGAAATGGCATGATAAAAGAATCAGAAGTTTAAAAGAATTTAAAGAAGGAGACAGAGTTCTTCTTTTCAATTCACGGTTCAAGCTATTTCCTGGAAAATTGAAATCAAGATGGTCTGGACCATTCATAGTCAAAAGAGTTTTCCCATACGGAACGATAGAATTAATAAATTCAAATGGGATTGAATTTAAGGTTAATGGTCACAGAGTTAAACAGTACATAGATAGTCCAATGGAAGTTGACAATGAAGTTAATCACAATTTCGATACCACAGCTAACTAAGTGTGGGGAGAATCAAGTCTTTAAAGGATAATATGTATTTCTGTTAGAGTTAGATTGTCTGTTTTCGTGTAGTTCTCGAAAATGGAACCCGAATGGTCTTTCCCTAGCAGACTCTAAAGAACTAGTCTTCTCCCCCCATTCTGAATTTTTATTTTTTTAGGTTTTTACGAAATGAAGACTTCCTGCGAACTAAACCATGGTCTAATGCTACACGCTTTGATCACTAAACGTAATAATGACACACTTCCGAGTGAAATAGTATCAGTAATCAGAGAAAGATTGGACGGAGTAAGAAAAGAATCCAGATGCGAAGATAATAAGTTACAATTTGGTAAAGAAAAATCAAAATCCGCAGCGAAAAGAAGAGCACGACACCTAGAAAGATGTCACAAATGCGGAAAATGGTCACATGGAGGTAAATGTTCAAATAATCAAACCTATTCAAACACCGAATTTGTTACTTTATGCAGAGACGGACCGTTCATATGTTTAGAAGACAAAACACTGAATGCTCGAGGTTACGCCTATGTAGCCATGAAAAATCAATTAAACCGACTATCTTATGAATGGGATAGATCATATAACTAAGAATACTATCTCACAGGTAAGTCTGTACAGTTTTAATTTTTTTATTTTTATTTTTAACCTTTTGATAATAAACGCTAATTTTTTCGCTATAAAGTATTAAATTGGTATTGAATAAAATTAGGTTTGGCGACCGAAATTATTGATATCATTCAAAAATTTATTACATCACTGCGAAATTTAACGTTTATTCTTAAGGTATAAATATCTTTAATCAATCAACCCAAAATATTTCAAAAATTCGTCATGAGTTAAATTAGGTCATGGAACCGAAATTACTTTACCGAAAAGAGGGGCGTATATTTTTGATAATATTTAATTGATTAAAGTGGGATAAAATCCAAAAAGATTTTTAATTTTACCATGTTTTAAAAAATTAATATATAAAAATTAAAATAATATTGTAAACTTTTTAAAATTAATATATTTAAAATTGTAAATATTTAAAAAATTAATCTTTTTAATATAAGTTTGTATGTTTAAAAACAAAAATATAATATAAGTTTGGTGTGAATTTTTAATTTTTATTATATGAATTCTTAATTTTATGCATTTTAAATTTAAGTTTGGTGTGAATTTAAAAACAAAAATTTACTTTATTTTGTTAAGTTAAAAATATGATTTTTAAAATTCGTCATGAGTTGAAGACTAGGTTTTTGAAACGAAATTGCTTTACCCGAGGGAGGGACGAGAACTTTTATTATCATTATTTTTAAACTTATTGAATTAAAGTATGCCAAAAATATTAAAAAAACCCAAAAATCTTAGCTTTTAAAACAATCGCTACAAAAAGACAAATTTTAAAATTTTGTCGAAGAACGGACTAGGACATCGATCCGAAACGACCTCGTCCTAAAATAAAGGAAAACAAAATTTTAAATTTATTTTATATTTGTTTTATAAGTTAAGGCTTATATTAAAAAAAAAAAAAAAAAAAAAAAAAAAAAAAAAACCAAACACCGCGACTCGCGGTATTTGAAACTGCCAAACGCCGCGACTCGCGAAGAGACCAAAATACAGAAAAAAATAAAATCGCTGGAACTGATCAGTCCACACACCACACACAAAAACTGCGAACAAAACACCCGAAAAATACACACTAAAACCTCCAAAAATCGAAATTTTTCACCTTTTTTCATCAAATCTTTTACTAAAATCATGTTGAGAAGGATGCTATCAAGGAATTACTCAAGAAAAACGGTAAATTTCTACACCTAAACACCATTTAATCCGAAAATTGGTGTTATTGAGCAATTTTTTCCCCAATTCGATTTTGATACTTTTGAGCAATTATGCTTAAATTGCTTATGTATTATGCTTGTATAACCTAGATTGATGCTATTTAACATGATTAGATGCCTTAAACTTCAAATTTTGAGTAATCTAGAGTTTGTGTTCTTGAGCAAATTTGGGGCTTTTTGATATAAACAGGTTATGGCCGATTTTTGTCATGAATTGTTGCTAAATTAAGTAGTGTAACATGTTTAGGTAGTTAAATGATCCAAAATTTGAGCCTAAGCATGATTTTGAGAATTAAAGTGGACTTTTTCAAGTCTAAAATTCATGAACTTGATTTTTGAGAGATAATGCCATTTGAAACTTGTTTAATTGCTAGTAATGATTATTTTGACATGTTATTTGAGTTGAATGCTTATGAACTTGGTGAACATTTTCGTATATGCTTATTTAAAAAAGTGTAGATTTGATAAAAATATGAAAATGAGCTTATGTTTGATATAAATTGAACATGTCATTGTAATTATTTTGATTGATGATTTTGCTGACACTAATGCATATTTGGATGCACAAAAATTGTGTTTGATGTGTTTTGCAGACTGAAAGGGGTGAATCTTCATCCCAAGCTCGCAATGCTCCTGCTGAGTATACGGAACAACAGGAGGTGGATAACTACTACAAACAAGATATACCTCATCCAGTCATGACATTTTCAGATATGCACTTGGAAGATTTGCACCCGAACTTGAGATTTGACAGACGTTGGATAGATTATCCAAAATACCAAAGGGGTTTGCATACTCTTCATTCTAAAGCTGTTGAAGTACCTAGGGTAATAGAATGGGCACCGTTAGAAGCTGTAGAATTAGCCGGGCCAATTAGGGAATTACTTACACAGAGGTATGGTAATTCTACTTTTAACGATTGGGTACGTTTATTCAACATGCGTAGACCTGTATATAAAGTATGGTGTGAAGAATTATTGTGTAGTATAGAAATAAATGATCGGGTAGTTAGTTTAACCGATCGATCTTTTATTAGATTTTTGTTAGGAGGTTCGATGCGCCACATGTCTTTAGTAAACATGGCTCAGGCTTTACGTATATATACGCCTGAGGAGTTAGCATCTGCCGATTGTAGAGGGTTGATACTAAATGGTAGAAAGATAGATGAAAATTTTGATACGCATGGTGTATGGAGTCAAATGACTAGCCATCACCGATTTAAAGGGGGAAATTACTCTTATTTGGATATAGATAGAGCAGAGTTAAGAGTAATTCATAGGTTTTTAGCCAATTCGATTACACAACGAGGTAAGAATAAGGAAAAGGTAAATGAACAGGATTTGTTTTACCACATGTGTATTCGAGACCCACAAAGCGCTGTAAGTATACCTTATTGTGTGGGTTATTATTTATCAGCTATGGTTAGGGGGATGAGACCGCATTGCATAATAGGAGGTGGCATATTTATTATTTTGATTGCTGAATATCTCGGTGTGGATATAAGTCGGGGGGGATTATTAGTCGAAGAACCAGAACCCCGCGATACGATAGGTTTAAATGTATACCATGGTGCGAAGGTTTTGAAGAGGCGAAATAACGCCGCAGTACAATACCATGGTAGACATCCACAGGTTTAGAGAAACCAACAGCCAGGTAATGTGGGAGGAGGAAATGAAATGACAGAAATGCAAAGGTTTATAGCTTCACAAGAGTATGAAAATGCTAGACATCGAGCATTTGAAGATTGGCAAGTTCATCAAAACCAAATCATAGCTCATTGCCAACATGTAGGTAGAAACTATATTCCTACTCCATCGCCCGTATTTCCTCCCTGGTCTATAGAGATCCAACCACCGTATCCTACGTATAACCCAGCTGAAGCATTTTATAACACATATGGTTATGCATGGAACCCCTACTGGTATCAGTATCATCCCTAGTCTACTTAGTTTTATTTATTTTATAATTTGTAATGTTGATTCATTTAATACTTATGTTGGAATTGTATTAGTTTTTATAATTTACAAATTTTTATTTTTAGATTTTAATAATGTTTGAATGTGGGGTAATATACCAAACTTCAAAAATATGTATATATGTTTGCAGTTTATCTTATGTACACAACAGGGTAAAATAACGCATTTTCAAAGACTGGCATTAAGTTCAGCAAAAGCAACTAATTTTGACGACAAGATGCAAAATAAATGTGATATAACAATAAGACGGAATGAACAAATGATATGCACCATTTATCATTCAGCAAACAAACGCCAATATGTTTGGAAACTTTGGTAAAATTTAATCATTTTCACACAAATCACCCTCAATAATTTAAATTGTTACTGATTTCTTGCAAATGAGGGCATTGCAAGATCTTAAGTGTGGGAAGGGGTTAAATTCTTTCGGATTTTAAAATTTTTACTTTATACACTTGGTTACCATTAGAAATACTAGTAAAGTAGTAGTTGTATTAGAATCTAGTGCTCTCTGATAATAAAGAACGGCCCTAGTCGTATATACTGACTACCCAATTCTAGTAAAATTTTCAATTAAATGAACTCAAAATCATGTTTATACATATTTATGAACGATAAAACTAGGTTTTAACACCGAAATTATTGTTACCTCGGAAAGGACATAAATTGAGAAACAAACCAAAATGTTAAAATTCATTTAAAATGGAATAGAGGACAATAAAAAGGAAAATAAAAGCCAAGTGTGGGAAAATTTACCAAGATATTTTAAACATATGTCACATATTTCTGTAACAAATAACTGAAAATACTTTTTCTTTGGACTAAACTAAACTGTTTTACCCGATGAAAGAAAAGAAGAGATGGATCTACACGATGAATCAATTCCATCATTAAAAGGAAGTAAAGTCTTTCGAAAAAGAAACGCACTTCTTGATTTAGGTCAGGAAGTTGTCGTCCAGACCAGCTGTAGGTTGACGAAAAATCTAGAAAAGTCATCACTAAAATCAGCAGGAAATCCACGGACCTCAGCATAAAATAGGGTCGCCAAGTGGTCAGATTTATCCTAACCATGAGAAGAATTTATCTCGTAAAATGGAGGGGGGGCACCGTGCAAATTAGCTGGATAAGACTAATGAATCAGATTCCCAGAAAGGATAATCTCCTTAAAGATTAAAAATCAGCTTTTAAGACTGATATTACTCAATCCTAGAGATTGACCTTAAAGATTGAGAATTACAAACTCATGGAATTCAATGATATCTAAACTCGAGCTTGAACGAGAAAATATTTTGATCAAAATTACAAACCGATTTGTTTTCTGAAAACCCATTTTCAATGCGTTCATTACCATTGAACGTAAAATCCTAGGAATTCACCTGGAATTCATTAGGTCACCTGAACCAAATTGGGTGTCAACTGTAAGAACGGTGGATGCATAGCATGGTCAAAGACAGGACCTTGTGCCAGACCGAAAAATCATAAGGGTGAGCTTTACTATTGCTCCTACCAAGGATAGTAATTGCATCCGACACGTTATAGACCATAATTAAAAGCATGTCAGGGGACATTGCCTTAACAGTTGCTTGTTCAATGCTTTCCTTTACAACCGGACGGTAGTTTACCGGAAGGTAATATACGGAGCAAGTATACTGGACGTGTTGCTTTCCTAATACAAGGTTAGCAAGTGGGTGACACAAAACCTCAAGTTTTGAGCTAAAGTTTTCAAATCTGAAACCCACCAAACCCACAAAAATATTTTGCAAACACCGGTGAAGGGTTATTCCGGAAAACTTATCTAGGGTAAAAGCTAGATTAAAATTTTCAAAAGATCAAATGTTTTCATAAAGATCCAATTTCCTTAATGGATCTAAATTTTATAGTCATGCGGAACTGTAAACCATATCGTTACTACCATTGTTTATACCGCCGTATAGAAATCACTAATGTGCAAAGTGTGAAGAATAAAGAAGTGATTCTAGTATTTCAAGACTATATTGCTTGAGGACAAGCAACGCTCAAGTGTGGGAATATTTGATAATGCTAAAAACGAACATATATTTCATAGCATTATTCCTCAAGAAAGACAAGCTTTTAGTTGCAATTGTTCTATTTAAAAGTGATATTCGTTTAAATAATAAAAGGTGAAGACAAAAGACAGATTCGATGAATTGAAGACGCAAAGGTCCAAAAAGCTCAAAAGTACAAAATACAATCAAAGTGGTTCCAATTATTGATAAGAAACGTCTCGAAATTATAAGAGTACAAGATTCAAAACACAAAGTACAAGATATTAAATTGTACGCAAGGACGTTCGAAATTCCGGAACCGGGACATGAGTAAACTCTCAACGCTCGACGCAACGGACTAAAAATTACGAGTCAACTATGCACATAAATATAATATAATATTTAAATAAATCTTAAAATTATTTATATATTATATTTATATTAAAAATCCGTCGGCAAACAAAGAGCCAAAGCTGGGTGATCTGTAATTTCAAACTCCGCGAGTTGCGGAGTTTGAAGGCAAAAAATTACGCGACTCGCGGAGTTCACCTGGACTCAAATTCCTATAAAAGCCAACGCAGTTCGACGAGTTTTAATATCATATAATCTATCTCTATCTCAATATATACGTAATATATATATATATTTATATTTTAATTTTAATTTTAATTTTAATTCTAATAATAAGGGTATGTTAGCGAATGTTGTAAGGGTGTAAGTTAAAATTCTGTCCGTGTAACGCTACGCTATTTTTAATCATTGTAAGTTATGTTCAACCTTTTTACATTAATGTCTCGTAGCTAAGTTATTATTATGCTTATTTAATCCGAAGTAATCATGATGTTGGGCTAAAAATATTAAAATTGGGTAATTGGGCTTTGTACCATAATTGGGGTTTGGACAAAAGAACGACACTTGTGGAAATTAGACTATGGGCTATTAATGGGCTTTATATTTGTTTAACTAAATGATAGTTTGTTAATTTTAATATAAAGATTTACAATTGAACGTCCCTATAAATAACCATATACACTCAATCGGACACGATGGGCGGGGTATTTATATGTACGAATAATCGTTCATTTAACCGGACACGGGAATGGATTAATAGCCACTAGAATTATTAAAACAGGGGTGAAATTATGTACAAGGACACTTGGCATAATTGTTAACAAAGTATTAAAACCTTGGGTTACACTCAGTCGACATCCTGGTGTAATTATTAAACAAAGTATTAAAATCTTGTTACAGTTTAAGTCCCCAATTAGTTGGAATATTTGACTTCGGGTATAAGGATAATTTGACGAGGACACTCGCACTTTATATTTATGACTGATGGACTGTTATGGACAAAAACCAGATGGACATATTAAATAATCCAGGACAAAGGACAATTAACTCATGGGCATAAAACTAAAATCAACACGTCAAACATCATGATTACGAAAGTTTAAATAAGCATAATTCTTTTATTTCATATTTAATTTCCGTTTTTTTATATTTAATTGCACTTCTAATTATCGCATTTTTATTTATTGTTATTGTATTTAATTGCACTTTTAATTATCGTACTTTTTAATTATCGCAAGTTTATTTTATCGCACTTTTATTATTCGCAATTTCATTATCGTTATTTACTTTACGCTTTAAATTAAGTCTTTTATTTATTTAATATTTTACATTTGGTTTTAACTGCGACTAAAGTTTTAAAATCGACAAACCGGTCATTAAACGGTAAAAACCCCCCTTTATAATAATAATATTACTTATATATATATATTTTTATTTTTATAAATTAAACTAATATAGCGTTAAGCTTTGATTAAAAGATTTTCCCTGTGGAACGAACCGGACTTACTAAAAACTACACTATTGTACGATTAGGTACACTGTCTATAAGTGTTGTAGCAAGGTTTAAGTACATCCATTCTCAAAATAAATAAATATCTTGTGTAAAATTGTATAGTATTTAATAGTATTTCCTTGTAAAATTTAATAGTATTTTATACCCCTTAGCTTTGACATCAATTAACCTCGTGACCCATAATCTCAACAGGTTCTTCAATGAAATTAAGCTTAGGATCAATTTGCACTTCGTCTAAGGGAATTACCAAACTTTCACCTGATAAACATTTCTTTAAATTGGAAACATGAAAAGTATAGTGAAGCCTATACGCTACTGGACCAATTCTTTCGGTGATCTCAAACGGCCCAATATACCTCGAACTTAACTTTCCTCTTTTTCCAAAATGCACTACACCCTTCCAGGGTGTCACTTTAAGTATAACTGTGTCTCCAACCTGAAATTCCAAATCTTTCCTTCTAATATCGGCATAACCCTTTTGACGATCTCGCGCTATTTTCATTCTCTCTCGTATCAGCGCGATCTTCTCAGTCGTTTCGTGTACAATCTCCGGACCAGTTAACTGACTATCTCCTAACTCAGTACAACATATAGGTGATCTGCACTTTCTGCCATACAGTGCTTCAAAAGGCGTTGCCTTTATACTTGCGTGATAACTGTTGTTGTAAGAAAACTCTACTAACGGTAGAGTCTATCCCATCCAATTCCAAAGTCAATAACACATGCTCTTAACATGTTTTTTAGTGTCTGAATGGTTCTCTCGCTCTGACCATCAGTATGTGGATGGTATGCTGTACTCATGTCTAAACGGGTTCCCATTGCATCTTGCAAAGCTTGCCAGAATCTAGATGTAAATCTACTATCTCTGTCGGAAATAATGGACATCGGCACTCCATGTCGAGAAACTACTTCCTTTATGTAGATCTGCGCCAACCTCTCCATCTTATCCGTTTCCTTAATTGGTAGAAAATGAGAAGACTTCATAAGACGATCAATGATAACCCAAATTGTATCATAACCTCCTACCGTTTTAGGCAACTTAGTGATAAAATCCATCGTAATATTCTCCCACTTCCATTGTGGAATCTCTGGCAGTGTCAACAATCCTGACGGTTTCTGATGCTCTACCTTAACTTTAGCACAAGTCAAGCACTTACCAACATAAGTAGCGATATCAGCTTTCATATTAGGCCACCAATACAGTGCCTTAAGATCTTGGTACATCTTGTCGGATCCAGGGTGAATAGAATACCTTGTCTTGTGTGCCTCTTCTAGCACTAGTTCCCTTAATCCGCCAAACTTTGGTACCCAAACTCTGTCGATAAAATATCGGGTTTTATCATCTCTAGTAATAAACTTCTTATCGATTCCTCGAAGCGACTCGATAGCAATGTTTTCTTCTTTCAACGCCTCTAACTGTGTGTCATGTATCTGAGAAGTAACGTTCCTTCGAATAGTCAAGTTCAATGCTCTAACTTGAATAGGCTTAACTCTCTCCTTCCTACTCAAAGCATCTGCCACTACATTAGCCTTACCAGGATGATAGCTAATGTCACAGTCGTAGTCATTCAATAGTTCGATCCAACGACTCTGTCTCATATTAAGCTGTTTCTGATCTAAAATATGCTGCAAACTCTTGTGGTTCATGAAAATAGTAAACTTAGTACCGTACAGATAATGTCTCCACATCTCCAGTGCAAAGACTACAGCACCAAGTTCTAAATCATGAGTCGTGTAATTCAACTCATGTATCTTCAATTGTCGTGATCCATACGCAATCACTTCCGTACGTTGCATCAACACACAACCAAAACCCTGTCGTGAAGCGTCTCAATAAATCACGAAATCCTCGGTTCCTTCGGGTAAAGAAAAAATCGGTGCAGTCGTTAACTTATCATTTAACAACTGAAATGCAGCTTCATGCAACTCTGTCCATTCATACTTCTTACCCTTGCGAGTCAATGATGTAAATGGTCGGGCAATAGTAGAAAATCCCTCGATGAACCTTCTATAATAACCGGCAAGACCTAAGAATTATCGTATCTGCGTTAGCAACTTAGGAGTCTCCCATTTCTTAACCGTCTCTATCTTCGCAGGATCAACTTGGATACCATTGTCACCTACGATATGACCCAAAAATTGCACTTCTTGCAGCCAAAAGTCACACTTCAAAAATTTCGCGTACAACTGCTCTTTCCTGAGCATCTCTAGTAACAAAAGGAGATGTTGTTCATGTTCCTTCTCATTCTTAGAGTATACCAGAATATCATCGATAAACACAATAACAAACTTGTCTAGATATGGCTTACACACACAGTTCATGAGATCCATGAATACAGCCGGTGCGTTCGTCAATCCAAACGGCATTACAGTAAATTCATGATGACCATAGCGTGTCCTAAACACTGTCTTCGGTATATCTGCCTCTTTCACTCTCATCTGATGATAACCTGATCTCAAATCGATCTTAGAGTAATACGCTGATACTTGTAGTTGATCAAACAAATCATCAATCCTCGGCAACGGATATCTATTCTTGATAGTTAACTTATTCAACTCCCTGTAATCAATACAGAGTCTCATAGATCCATCCTTCTTCTTCACAAACAGTACTGGAGCTCCCCATGGTGATGAGCTCGGTTGAATGAATCCTTTGTCTAAAAGCTCTTGAAGTTGACTAGACAACTCTTGCAATTCTGTTGGTGTAAGTCTATACGGTGCACGCGCTACTGGTGCTGCTCCGGGAACTAAATCAATCTGGAACTCTACATCTCTATGTGGAGGTAATCCGGGTAACTCATCTGGAAAACAGTCAGAAAATTCTCTAACAATGGGCACATCTTCAAGTTTCTTGCCTTCAAATTCAGTTTTGCTCACGTGAACCAGCATAGCAAGACAACCCTTTCTTATGTGTTTTTGCGCCTTCAAACAGTTAATAAAATGTAACGGCATATTGATTCGCTCTCCATACACCATTAGAGGTTCACTTTCAATAACAGGAATGCGAATCGCTTTCTGACGACAAACAATATCGGCTCTATTCTCGGCTAACCAATCCATTCCAACCACAAGGTCAAAACTTCCTACCTTAATCGGTATCACATCTATCTTAAATGACATTCCAGCCAAAGTCAAATTACAATCACGGGAAACCTTATCAGCACTCATTAGATTACCATTCCCTAGTTCTATAAAGTATATGTTTTCTAATGACGATACAGGATTCTTAAGATTATGGCAAAAATCTCTAGACACAAAGCTTCTATCAGCTCCAGAATCAAAAAGTACATAAACTTGATTATTGAGAAGAAACGCACCCGTAACTAGCTTGGGATCATCACGAGCTTCATTAGAGTTAATGTTGAAAGTCCTTCCTCTTGCAGGTTCGACAGTCTTACTAGCAGTTGGGCAATCCTTCCAGAAGTGACCTTCTTTTCCGCACCCATAACACATATTCGTACCAGCTCTACACTCGGCAGCCACATGGCCACTCTTCTTGCACTTATCACACCTCTTCAAACAATCTCCCGGGTGATGCCTATTACATTTAGCACACAACGGGAACTTTCCCTTATAACCAGAACTAGCATTCGGAGTTGCAGTATTGCCCTTAGCAGTATCTTGTTTCTTAAAGGGCTGCTGATTGAAATTCTTCCCCGAGTTATTATTATTATTGTTCCATTTCCTCTTGTTATCATAAGTTTTAGTCTCAGTTGAGGCAGGAGTCTTTCCTCACTATTCAACTTGGTCTATCAACTCACCAGCCATCTCAACAGCCTCTTGTATAGTTCTCGGCTTCGAAGTAGTCACACCGCTTTGAATATTCTCGGTCAAACCTCTCGGATACAGAGTGATCTTGCGACGTTCGGGAGTAACCATATGTGGACACATGAGAGAGAGCTCAAAGAATCTCTTGTTATAACTAGCTAGATTAGTACCCACTAGCTTCAAGTTTTGGAGTGGCCGCTCTGTCTTAACTGTTTCAGTGTAGGGACAATACTCTTCGATCATACGTCATTTCAAATCCTCCCATGGAGTCTCAAAAGCCTGATCCATACCTACGGAATTTGTATAAGTATTCCACCATGTCAAAGCGCCATCAGATAACTTAGCAGATGCAAACTTCGTTCTATTCGCATCTCTACAACCTCTGATACGAAAAACAGACTCAAGCTTCTCAAACCAACTGGACCTTCGGTGCCATTAAACGAGTGTGGTTCACAACTCAAAAAATTCTTGTACGTACACCCTGCGTGTCCATTGTTCTGAGTATTAGTTACATCCTAGTTTCGCTGATTTGTAGCATTCACATTGTTGCTGTTGGTTCCATTACGGAGTTCTGCCATAGCCTCGGTTAATCCTTCAGAGATCCATCGACGAACATCAGCTTGGGAAACTGGCTTGGGTGGCATTATCTTTCTGGTCAAGATAACACATTCGGTTAGCGTCAACGAAATCGACATATAAAAATTATACTAGCAACGGGAATGATGCATAGTAGATATTATTAAATCATAGTGATTTTAGTAGGACTAGTGATAAGTAGTAGCGATACATAGCATTTAGTAGTAGCAGTAGTAAGGACAATGTACACTAGTAACATTATCAATAATTAACAATAGTAGTAGCATCACTAAGCATGATCAATCATTAGTAAATCCAACACTTAATGTAATAAAATTTCTCGTTCAAACATCATGCATAACCAACGAAAGTAACATATCCCTCATATCATAAATAAAACCACATAAGTAAAACCACATCTAGCAATGTATGTGCGAATATCAAATAATAAACAATAATATTCAAATAGTATTCAATTAGCGTGGAACAAGTCTAAACAAGCGATCTCTATTTGCATTTTTGAAGCTCCTTCAACAAATACTCGACCATCTTCTCCAAGTTTTCAACTCGTAATGTGAAGTCATTAGGGTTGTTGTCAATAGCAGCAGCAGTGGAGGTACTAGGTTTAGAAGTAGATGTAGAAGCATCATAGGGATGAAAACGGCGACACATCTTAAGTGACTGGTTATCATAGCAAAAACTCTTATAAAATGGGTTATTAGCTCGAGCAGGTCCTTTCGGTATCCTACGGTGGCCTCTCGGTTCGTAGGGGTTAACATAGTCGGGATTAACAAAAGGTGACTAGGTGAATCAGGTAAGTCAGGTTCAGATTCGGATTCGGGTTCCGAGTCTTCCTCGAGATTCTCTTCCGGTTCTTTTCCTTTGGGCTCATCCTCGTGCTCGGGTTCCATCTCAGGTTTCGACTCGATATCATCTGCAAACTTGAGTATCATATTTCCTTGCGCTTGCACGGTTTCCTCGGATTCCGTGTCAGAGTCGGTAAGAATGATAGGATTGGAAGAAGTCATCTAGCACTCAAAGAAAACACAAAGTTAGTTCATCTAGTAATCATGTCATTATAGAAATCATGTAGCATAGCAATTAGTTTGACTAGGGTTCATGTAACTTAACAAGTCTAGGGTTACAGTCTAGACTCAATAGATGTCCTAACATTCAACTCTCTAATGTAGCCTAGTCCTAGGTAACCGATCTGCTCTGATACCAAATGTAATACCCCGTCAGAATCTAATAACGGAATATTAACTCCGGTCCCACAGTTTAGCGGTCAAGCCCTCTATATGAGACGTTTTTGAAAAGTATTCGCATTAATTATCAAAGCTAAGTCATTTATTAAAGAAAATGTAACTAGAAAACGTTTGACATAAATGACTAATGTATATGAACCCCAAAACATCTCAAAAGAAAATAGTTTAAATGCAAATATATGTTCTTGAAATGAAAATGATAAAATATGCTGGACGCCGTCCAGTTCTAGCAGCAAACAGCATAATAACTTCAGTTAAACAAAAGCAATACCTCTATGTACCTGAGATAAAACATGAAAAACGATAATGAAAAACGTTGAGTGAAACTACAGGTTTAGTAAATCATTTCGTAAGTTAGGCCACATGATTTTCTTGGAAAACATCGTAAGAAAAGTATACATTATCATGAGCACTTGATTATAAAGCTTTAACCTTTACGTGAGCCGAGCCACACATCTTAGTTTACCCTATCATGGCGATACACCGATCAAGTGTATGAGTAACAACAAAATAAGCACCAGTTTATGTTGCGGTGAGGTTTGTCAAACCTAACGGTACCGTCCCTATAAGTCGAGCTTACAAAGTAAGTAATATAATCAAGCTAAGGGTTTTTTGATCTGAACTCATATGTATATGTTTAAGTTACTTGTGCCTAATATGTAAAACATTTGTAAAAAGCATGCATCTCATCCCTGTAAAAACGTAGTACGCACTTGTAATTTCTTAGCAAAACGTACGGTTGTCGAACAATATCGACTGAACAACGCAACCTAAACAATTAAATCATCTTAAGTATACACTTATAGGTCAAACCATGTCAACCCATAGTGTACACAAAGTCCTAGTGCTCAGACTGACTCAACGAACAAGTAAAAGTCAACTAATCCAAGCAAGTCAACCAAAGTCAAACCAAAAGTCAACTCAGTCAAATGGTCAACTAAAGTTAAACATCTCAGTAGGTCATACAAACATGGTCAACATGTCAAACCTAGGTCAAGTATCACTTTACAAGTCATAGTTAAGCAAATTGCACACTCGCAGTTTAAAGCATGCCTTCGAAAAACGTACATCGTAGAAAGATTCAACTATAGCTCATAGCATACAAATCATTAAATTATGAAAAACTCCAGATCATAACTACACTTAAAATCAATTCTAAAAAGTCCGACCAAAGCCTCATACGATATATAAAAGTCAGAAGTCTGAAGGAGTCTAATTACGGTTTACTAAATCAGTTTCAGCACGCGCATCAGTTTTGAATTATTTCTCATAAAATATAGAAAATAGATTTTGACGAACGGCCAATTGGAGTCATCTCAAAACATTCCAAAATATTAGTGGTAAAATAATCAAATACATATATTTAGCCAATTCGTATAGTTTAATCAATCTTTACAGACCTTCTAGTTTTGTTCATCAAAAAGACATATCACATAGACGAGCATATATCTCATGGAAATTCAAGTTTTCGCAAGTTCGCATACAAATGAAATATGTCAAGTAATATATAAAATAACATATTCTAGAAGATCAAAGTCTCAATCAACCCCTAGTTCACTCTAGCAATTTTTAAGTAACTTTGAAAACCGATTCAGCTCACTTTAAGAACCAAATTTTCGTTTTGACATAACGGGAGCATTACATAACCTTTTGACACAAATCTTGAAATGTCCCGTTCATATTGATTATAAACGTTCCATATTAATTGATTTCGTTGCGAGGTTTTGACCTCTATATGAGACGTTTTTCAAAGACTGCATTCATTTTTAAAACAACCATAACCTTTGTTTTATTAATAAAGGTTTTAAAAACATTACGTAGATTATCAAATAATGATAATCTAAAATATACTGTTTACACACGACCATTACATAATGGTTTACAATAGAAATATATTACATCGACATATGTTTCTTGAATGCAGTTTTTACACAATATCATACAAACATGGACTCCAAATCTTGTCCTTATTTTAGTATGCAACAGCGGAAGCTCTTAATATTCACCTGAGAATAAACATGCTTTAAACGTCAACAAAAATGTTGGTGAGTTATAGGTTTAACCTATATATATCAAATCGTAACAATAGACCACAAGATTTCATATTTCAATACACATCCCATACATAGCGATAAAAATCATTCATATGGTGAACACCTGGTAACCGACATTAACAAGATGCATATATAAGAATATCCCCATCATTCCGGGACACCCTTCGGATATGATATAAATTTCGAAGTACTAAAGCATCCGGTACTTTGGATGGGGTTTGTTAGGCCCAATAGATCTATCTTTAGGATTCGCGTCAATTTGGGTGTCTGTTCCCAAATTCTTAGATTACCAGACTTAAAAAAAAGGGGCATATTCGATTTCGATAATTCAATCATAGAATGTAGTTTCACGTACTTGTGTCTATTTTGTAAATCATTTATAAAACCTGCATGTATTCTCATCCCAAAAATATTAGATTTTAAAAGTGGGATTATAACTCACTTTCACAGATATTTCCTTCCTCGAAAATAAGACTTGGCCACGGATCGATTCACGAACCTATACAAATATGTACATATATATCAAAGTATGATCAAAATATAATTACAACCATTTTTATTATGTTTTAAAGATTTGAGTGTATTAAGTCAGCTGTCCTCGTTAGTAACCTACAACTAGTTGTCCATAATTAGATGTACAGAAATAAATCGATATATATTATCTTGAATCAATCCACGACCTAGTGTATACACGTCTCAGGCTAGATCACAACTCAAACTATATATATTTTTGGAATCAACCTCAACCCTGTATAGCTAACTCCAACATTACTGCATATAGAGTGTCTATGGTTGTTCCAAATAATATATATAGATGGGTCGATATGATATGTCAAAACATTTGCATACGTGTCTATGGTATCCCAAGATTACATAATATATTAGAATACATGTATAATACAATATAAGTTAGCTAGGATATGATTAATATAGATTTGTTACCAATTTTCACGTAGCTACAACAAGCAAAAATAACCAATCTTGTTTTACCCATAACTTCTTCGTTTTAAATCCGTTTTGAGTGAATCCAATTGCAATGGTTTCATATTGAACTTAAGTTTATGAATCTATACAGAAAAAGTATAAGTTTATTGTCGGAATTACAGGTTACAAGTCATTTTTGTAAAGGTAGTCATTTCAGTCGAAAGAACGACGTCTAGATGACCATTTTGGAAAACATACTTCCACTTTGAGTTTAACCATGATTTTTGGATATAGTTTCATGTTCATAAGAAAAATCATTTTCCCAGAAGAACAAATTTTAAATCAAAATTTATCATAGTTTTTAATTAACTAACCCAAAACAGCCCGCGGTGTTACTACAACGGCGTATATCCGGTTTTACGGTGTTTTTCGTATTTTCCGGTTTTAAATCATTAAGTTAGCATATCATATAGATATAGAACATGTGTTTAGTTGATTTTAAAAGTCAAGTTAGAAGGATTAACTTTTGTTTGCGGACAAGTTTAGAATTAACTAAACTATGTTCTAGTGATTTCAAGTTTAAACCTTCGAATAAGATAGCTTTATATGTATGAATTGAATGATGTTAAGAACATCATTACTACCTCAAGTTTTGTGGATAAACCAACTGGAAAAGAGATAAATGGATCTAGCTTCAAAGGATCCTTGTATGGCTTGAAAGTTCTTGAAGCAGAATCATGACACGAAAACAAATTCAAGTAAGATCATCACTCGAAATAAGATTGTTATAGTTATAGAAATTGAACCAAAGTTTGAATATGATTATTAACTTGTATTAGAAAGATATCTTACTGTAAATAAGAAAGATTTCTTGAGGTTGGATGATCACTTTACAAGATTGGAAGTAAGCTAGCAAACTTGGAAGTATTCTTGATTTTATGAAACTAGAACTTATAGAATTTATGAAGAACACTTAGAACTTGAAGATAGAACTTGAGAGAGATCACTTAGATGAAGAAAATTGAAGAATGAAAGTGTTTTTAGGTGTTTTTGGTTGTTTGTATATGGATTAGATATAAAGGATGTGTAATTTTGTTTTCATGTAAATAAGTCATAAATGATTACTCATATTTTTGTAATTTTATGAGATATTTCATGCTAGTTGCCAAATGATGGTTCCCACATGTGTTAGGTGACTCACATGGGCTGTTAAGAGCTGATCATTAGAGTGTATATACCAATAGTACATACGTCTAAAAGCTGTGTATTGTACGAGTACGACTACGGGTGCATACGAGTAGAATTGTTGATGAAACTGAACGAGGATGTAATTAAGCATTTTTGTTAAGTAGAAGTATTTTGATAAGTGTCTTTAAGTCTTTCAAAAGTGTATAAATACATATTAAAACACTACATGTATATACATTTTAACTGAGTCGTTAAGTCATCGTTAGTCGTTAAATGTAAATGTTGATTTGAAACCTTTAAGTTAACGATCATGTTAAATGTTGTTAACCCAATGTTTATTATATCTAAAGAGATGTTAAATTTTTACATTATCATGATATTATGATATATAATATATCTTAATATGATATATATACAGTTAAATGTCGTTACAACGATAATTGTTACATATATGTCTCGTTTCGAAATCATTAAGTTAGTAGTCTTATTTTTACATATGTAGTTCATTGTTAATACACTTAATGATATATTTACTTATCATTTAACATAATTAACCAAGTGTATCGATATCTTAATATGATTCATATGTACTTAGTAAGACGTTGATATAACGATAATCGTTATATATAACGTTTTCGAGTTTCTTAAATTCAATAGTCTCATTTTTATGTATATAATTCATTGTTAAAATACCTAATGAGATACTTACTTATCATAATATCATGTTAACTATATATATAATCATATATATGTCATCATATAGTTTTTACAAGTTTTAACGTTCGTGAATCACCGGTCAACTTGGGTGGTCAATTGTCTATATGAAACCTATTTTAATTAATCAAGTCTTAACAAGTTTGATTGCTTAACATGTTGGAAACACTTAATCATGTAAATATCAATTTCATTTAATATATATAAACATGGAAAAGTTCGGGTCACTACAGTACCTACCCGTTAAATAAATTTCGTCCCGAAATTTTTAAGAAGTTGGAGGTGTTGACGAATCTTCTGGAAATAGGTGCGGGTATTTCTTTTTCATCTGATCTTCATGCTCCCAGGTGAACTCGGGTCCTCTACGAGCATTCCATCGAACCTTAACAATTGGTATCTTGTTTTGCTTAAGTCTTTTAACCTCATGATCCATTATTTCGACGGGTTCTTCAATGAATTGAAGTTTTTCGTTGATTTGAATTTCGTCTAATGAAATAGTGAGATCTTCTTTAGAAAAACATTTCTTCAAATTCAAGACGTGAAAAGTGTTATGTACAGCTGCGAGTTGTTGGGGTAACTCAAGTCGGTAAGCTACTAGTCCGACACGTTCAATAATCTTGAATGGTCCAATATACCTTGGATTTAGTTTTCCTCGTTTACCAAATCGAACAACGCCTTTCCAAGGTGAAACTTTAAGCATGACAATCTCGCCAATTTCAAATTCTATATCTTTTCTTTTAAAGTCAGCGTAGCTCTTTTGTCGACTTTGGGCGGTTTTCAATCGTTGTTGAATTTGGATGATCTTCTCGGTAGTTTCTTGTATTATCTCCGGACCCGTAATCTGTCTATCCCCCACTTCACTCCAACAAATTGGAGACCTTCACTTTCTACCATAAAGTGCTTCAAATGGCGCCATCTCAATGCTTGAATGGTAGCTATTGTTGTAGAAAAATTCTGCTAAAGGTAGATGTCGATCCCAACTATTTCCGAAATCAATAACACATGCTCGTAGCATGTCTTCAAGCGTTTGTATCGTCCTTTTGCTCTGCCCATCAGTTTGTGGATGATAGGCAGTACTCATGTCTAGACGAGTTCCTAATGCTTGCTGTAATGTCTGCCAGAATCTTGAAATAAATCTGTCATCCCTATCAGAGATAATAGAGATTGGTATTCCATGTCTGGAGACGACTTCCTTCAAATACAGTCGTGCTAACTTCTCCATCTTGTCATCTTCTCTTATTGGTAGGAAGTGTGCTGATTTGGTGAGACGATCAACTATTACCCAAATAGTATCAAAACCACTTGCAGTCCTTAGTAAATTAGTGATAAAATCCATGGTAATGGTTTCCCATTTTCATTCCGGGATTTCGGGTTGTTGAAGTAGACCTGATGGTTTCTGATGCTCTGCTTTGACCTTAGAACACGTCAAACATTCTCCTACGTATTTAGAAACATCGGCTTTCATACCCGACCACCAAAAATGTTTCTTGAGATCCTTGTACATCTTCGCCGTTCCAGGATGTATTGAGTATCTAGTTTTATGAGCTTCTCTAAGTACCATTTCTCTCATATCTCCAAATTTTGGTACCCAAATTCTTTCAGCCCCATACCGGGTTCCGTCTTCCCGAATATTAAGATGCTTCTCCGATCCTTTGGGTATTTCATCCTTTAAATTTTCCTCTTTTAAAACTCCTTGTTGCGCCTCCTTTATTTGAGTAGTAAGGTTATTGTGAATCATTATATTCATAGATTTTACTCGAATGGGTTCTCTGTCCTTTCTGCTCAAGGCGTCGGCTACCACATTTGCCTTTCTCGGGTGGTAACGAATCTCAAAGTTGTAATCATTCAATAATTCAATCCACCTTTTCTATCTCATGTTCAGTTGTTTCTGATTAAATATGTGTTGAAGACTTTTGTGGTCGGTATATATAATACTTTTGACCCCATATAAGTAGTGCCTCCAAGTCTTTAATGCAAAAACAACCGCGCCTAATTCCAAATTATGCGTCGTATAATTTTGCTCATGAATCTTCAATTGTCTAGACGCATAAGCAATTACCTTCGTTCGTTGCATTAATACACAATCGAGACCTTGCTTTGATGCATTACAATAAATCACAAAATCATCATTCCCTTCAGGCAATGACAATATAGGTGCCGTAGTTAGCTTTTTCTTCAATAACTGAAACGCCTTCTCTTGTTCATCCTTCCATTCAAATTTCTTCCCTTTATGCGTTAATGCAGTCAAGGGTTTTGCTATTTTGGAGAAATCTTGGATGAATCTTCTGTAGTAACCAGCCAATCCTAAAAATTGACGTATATGCTTCGGAGTTTTTGGGATTTCCCACTTTTCAACGATTTCAATCTTTGCCGGGTCTACCTGGATACCTTCTTTGTTCACTATGTGACCGAGGAATTGAACTTCTTCCAACCAAAATGCACACTTTGAAAACTTAGCGTACAATTTTTCTTTCCTCAATACTTCTAGCACTTTTCTCAAATGTTCTTCATGCTCTTGATCATTCTTTGAGTAAATAAGTATGTCATCGATGAAAACAATGACAAACTTGTCAAGATATGGCCCACACACTCGGTTCATAAGGTCCATGAACACAGCTGGTGCGTTAGTCAATCCAAACGGCATAACCATAAACTCGTAATGACCATAACACGTCCTAAAAGCAGTTTTTGGAATATCATCCTCCTTTACTCGCATTTGATGATATCCAGAACGTAAATCGATTTTTGAATAAACCGACGAGCCTTGTAGTTGATCAAATAAGTCGTCAATTCTCGGTAGTGGATAACGGTTTTTGATGGTAAGTTTATTCAACTCTTTGTAGTCAATACACAACCTAAATGTACCATCCTTCTTATTAACAAACAAAACAGGAGCTCCCCATGGTGATGTGCTTGGTCGAATGAAACCACGTTCTAATAGTTCTTGCAGTTGGCTTTGTAGTTCTTTTATCTCGATGGGTGCGAGTCAGTAAGGAGCGCGAGCTATTGATACAGTTCCTGGTACAAGATCTATTTGAAATTCAACAGATCGATGTGGAGGTAGTCCCGGTAATTCTTTCGAAAATACATCGGAAAATTCTTTTGCGACGGGAACATCATTGATGCTCTTTTCTTCAGTTTGTACATTCTCGACGTGTGCTAGAACAGCATAGCAACCTTTTCTTATTAGTTTTTGTGCCTTCAAATTACTAATAAGATGTAGCTTCGTGTTGCCCTTTTCTCCGTACACCATTAAGGGTTCTCCTTCTTCTCGTATAATGCGAATTGCATTTTTGAAACATACGATCTCTGCTTTCATCTCCTTCAGCCAGTCCATGCCAACTATTACATCAAAACTCCAAACTCTACTGGTATCAAATCAATCTTAAATATTTCGCTACCCAGTTTAATTTCTCGATTCAGGAATATATAATCTGCTGAAATTAATTTACCGTTTGCTAATTCGAGTAAAAATTTACTATCCAACGGCGTCAATGGACAACTTAATTTAGCACAAAAATCTCTACTCATATAGCTTCTATCCACACCCGAATCAAATAAAACGTAAGCAGATTTATTGTCAATAAGAAACGTACCCGTAACAAGCTCCGGGTCTTCCTATGCCTCTGCCGCATTAATATTGAAAACTCTTCCGCAGCCTTGTCCATTCGTGTTCTCCTGGTTCGGGCAATTTTTAATAATGTGGCCCGGTTTTCCACATTTATAACAAACTACATTGGCATAACTTGCTCTGACACTACTTGCTCCACCATTAATCATTCCGACACCATTTGTTCCTTTCGTTCTATTAACCCCTGGTCCGTAGACCTCACACTTCACCGCGCTATGACCATTTCTTTTACACTTGTTGCAAAATTTGGTGCAGAACCCCGAGTGATACTTTTCACACCTTTGGCATAGCTGCTTCTGATTGTTGTTGTTGTTGCGGTTGTTATTGTTGTTGGGATGATTGTTGTAGTTGTTGTTGTTGTTGTGCTGTTTGTTGTAGTTGCGATTGATGTTGCGATTGTTGGGATAGTTGTTGTTATTTTGGTGACTCTTATCACCGTTTTCCTCCCACTTTATTTTGACTAACTTTACGTTGGCCTCTTCGGCCTCCTGTTCTTTAATTCTTCCCTCAATATGGTTCACTAGTTTGTGAGCCATTCTACATGCCTTTTGTATGGAGGCAGGCTCGTGTGAACTTATATCTTCTTGGATTCTCTCTTCACAAACGCGTCGATCTTTTCTTCCACATCTTCGAACGCTCTCGAACATAATAGGCACAATTCTGTGAATCTTCTTTCGTACGAAGTAATATCGAATCCCTGTGTTCGTAACCCTCTAAGTTCTGACTTGAGCTTATTGACCTCGGTTCTGGGACGGTACTTCTCGTTCATCAAGTGCTTGAATGCTGACCACGGTAGCGCGTAAGCAGCATCTTGTCCCACTTGCTCTAGATATGTATTCCACCATGTTAACTCAATACCTGTGAAGGTATGCATAGCGTACTTCACTTTGTCTCCTTCAGCACACTTACTTATGGCAAACACCGAATCAACTTTCTCGGTCCACCATTTCAATCCGATTGGTCCTTCAGTCCCATCAAATTCTGAAGGTTTGCAGGCAGTGAATTCCTTGTAGGAGCATCCTACACAATTTCTTGCGCCGTTAGCTGTATTGCTAGATTCATAGTTATTGTTGGTATGTAGCGCGGCCTGTACTGCGGCTATGTTTGAAGCAAGAAAGGCACGAAATTCCTCTTCGCTCATATTCAAGGTGTGTCGAGTAGTCGGTGCCATTTCCTTCAAAATAGTCAAATGAAACAATTTAATCATACAAAATATTAAGAGTAGTCAATAGTATCTCGTAGCATAATATGAACTCATTTATAAAAGCTTTTTCTTCATATTAGCGTTTTATAAGTTTAAATTCGGGTACTACCTACCCGTTAAGTTCATACTTAGTAGCTATTATACAATTCAACTACTACAATTTCATATGAAAAACTGATTATAATAATATATCACATACAAATATTCTTCAAACTTACAACTTCGCTATATTACATATAACATGAAATATAGTACACTATTATACAGGACAGTTTTGAAGATAAATCTAGTTAATATGCAAGTTGTTCAGCAAAGGAAATAAAGACACGTAATTCATAAGTCCAGAAACAAGTCATGCATTTTGGTTTTACTGAGACGACTTCCCATCCTTGGTCTTGTGGAAAATAACCATTATGACCATTGGCTAGGCAGCATGTTATAATGTCGTCAAAAGGACGAGGGTTTCCTAATGTCCAACAGCCCCGTAATAATCTAAAAACCTTGTTTCTCACCCCAAATACTAAATCCGTCACTTGTGGGAAGGTTTTATTTAAAAGTTGCAATCCAATGTTCTTTTTCTCACTTTGGTAAGAAGCGAACATCACTAACCCGTAAGCATAACATGCTTCTATATGTTGTATGTTAGTAGCTCTTTCTAATTCACGAAATCCTATGTTGGGATATGTTGAGTCAAAATAGGTTCTTAACCCGTAGCGTAAAATTGCATTTGGGTTCCCCGTATTTAACGCTTTAAAGAAAACACGGCGTAAATTACGGTCTCCCCAATGTGATATACCCCACCTATCAAAGGAAAGCCTTTTATAAACTAAGGCATTTCTGGAAAGTCTTTCAAATATTTGACAAGTTAATTTCGCCATAACTAAATGTGCTGATGAATTCTGACCGACTCTAGACAAGATTTCCTCAATCATATCCTCTGGTAGGTCTTCTAAAATATTCGGTTGTCTACCCTTAACGTCCATTTTGTTTTTATACTGTAAAATAGACAAGGATTAGATTCGTAAAAGATAATTAACAAACAATACAAGCAATTTTTACATAGAACATAAAAGTACAAGCACACTACAATACATATAATACACAACATGATTACAACCTTCTAATCTGAATCACTGGTTTCTTCTTCTTCGGACTTGGATCGTTTTCCTAATTTTCTAGGAATATATGGTTTTCCTCTAATACGAGCCGTCATTTTCCACAATGGTTTAGAAAAACCTGGTGGTTTAGAGGTTCCCGGGTCATTGTTACATTTTAGGAAATACGGATGTTGTCGATACATATAAAGTTCATCGGGGTTAGAATCGGGTTTCTCTATTTTTATACATTTTCCCTTATTATTTTCTTTTGCTTTATTAAAATGGGTCGAGGTAATTTCTATAACATCATCGGAATCCTCATCGGGATCCGATTCATCGAAAAATTGGTAATCTTCCTAATATTTTGCTTCCTCGGTGGAAACACCATTGAGCATTATTAACTTTGGTCTGTTGGTTGAGGATTTTCTTTTATTTAATCGATTTATTATAGGTATCAATATTTCTTCCTCTGGAACCTCTTCTTCTGGTTCCTCCTCTTCCGATTCCTCCTCTTCTGGTTCATCTTCTTCCAGTTCCTCCTCTCCCGGTTCCTCTTGGGGAATTTGTGAATCTTCCCAAAATATATTCGAATCTTCATCATTATTAGGTGAATCAATAGGATTTGTACTAGAGGTAGACATCTATCACACAATATCAAACACGTTAAGAGATTAATATATCACATAATATTTACATGTTAATAATATATAGTTTCCAACAAAAAATGTTAAGCAATCGTTTGTGAAGAAAAAAACGGTCGAAGTCCAGACCCACTAATGCATCCTAACAAACTCGGTAAGACACACTAATGCAATTTTATAGTTCTCTAAGTCCAACACTCGGATACCAACTGAAATGTCCCGTTCATATTAATTATAAACGTTCCATATTAATTGATTTCGTTACGAGGTTTTGACCTCTATATGAGACGTTTTTCAAAGACTGCATTCATTTTTAAAACAACCATAACCTTTATTTTATCAATAAAGGTTTTAAAAACATTACGTAGATTATCAGATAATGATAATCTAAAATATACTGTTTACACACGACCATTACATAATGGTTTACAATAGAAATATATTACATCGACATATGTTTCTTGAATGCAGTTTTTACACAATATCATACAAACATGGACTCCAAATCTTGTCCTTATTTTAGTATGCAACAGCGGAAGCTCTTAATATTCACCTGAGAATAAACATGCTTTAAACGTCAACAAAAATGTTGATGAGTTATAGGTTTAACCTATATATATCAAATTGTAACAATAGACCACAAGATTTCATATTTCAATACACATCCCATACATAGAGATAAAAATCATTCATATGGTGAATACCTGGTAACCGACATTAACAAGATGCATATATAAGAATATCCCCATCATTCCGGGACACGCTTCGGATATGATATAAATTTCGAAGTGCTAAAGCATCCGGTACTTTGGATGGGGTTTGTTAGGCCCAATAGATCTATCTTTAGGATTTGCGTCAATTTGGGTGTCTGTTCCCTAATTCTTAGATTACCAGACTTAAAAAAAGGGGCATATTCGATTTCGATAATTCAACCATAGAATGTAGTTTCACGTACTTGTGTCTATTTTGTAAATCATTTATAAAACCTGCATGTATTCTCATCCCAAAAATATTAGATTTTAAAAGTGGGACTATATCTCACTTTCACAGATATTTCCTTCCTCGGAAATAAGACTTTGCCATGGATCGATTCACGAACCTATACAAATATGTACATATATATCAAAGTATGATCAAAATATAATTACAACCATTTTTATTATGTTTTAAAGATATGAGTGTATTAAGTCAGATGTCCTCGTTAGTAACCTACAACTAGTTGTCCATAATTAGATGTACAGAAATAAATCGATATATATTATCTTGAATCAATCCACGACCCAGTGTATACACGTCTCAGGCTAGATCACAACTCAAACTATATATATTTTTGGAATCAACCTCAATCCTGTATAGCTAACTCCAACATTACTGCATATAGAGTGTCTATGGTTGTTCCAAATAATATATATAGATGGGTCGATATGATATGTCAAAACATTTTCATACGTATCTATGGTACCCCAAGATTATATAATATATTAGAATACATGTATAATACAATATAAGTTAGCTAGGATATGATTAATATAGATTTGTTACCAATTTTCACGTAGCTACAACAAGCAAAAATAATCAATCTTGTTTTACCCATAACTTCTTCGTTTTAAATCCGTTTTGAGTGAATCCAATTGCTATGGTTTCATATTGAACTTAAGTTTATGAATCTATACAGAAAAAGTATAAGTTTATAGTCGGAATTACAGGTTACAAGTCGTTTTCGTAAAGGTAGTCATTTCAGTTGAAAGAACGACGTCTAGATGACCATTTTGGAAAACATACTTCCACTTTGAGTTTAACCATGATTTTTGGATATAGTTTCATGTTCATAAGAAAAATCATTTTCCCAGAAGAACAACTTTTAAATCAAAATTTATCATAGTTTTTAATTAACTAACCCAAAACAGCCCGCGGTGTTACTACAACGGCGTATATCCGGTTTTACGGTGTTTTTCGTGTTTTCCGATTTTAAATCATTAAGTTAGAATATCATATAGATATAGAATTAAAAGTCAAGTTAGAAGGATTAACTTTTGTTTGCAAACAAGTTTAGAATTAACTAAACTATGTTCTAGTGATTTCAAGTTTAAACCTTCGAATAAGATAGCTTTATATGTATGAATCGAATGATGTTAAGAACATCATTACTACCTAAAGTTTTGTGGATAAACCAACTGGAAAAGAGACAAATGGATCTAGCTTCAAAGGATCCTTAGATGGCTTGAAAGTTCTTGAAGCAGAATCATGACACGAAAATAAATTCAAGTAAGATCATCACTCGAAATAAGATTGTTATAGTTATAGAAATTGAACCAAAGTTTGAATATGAGTATTACCTTGTATTAGAAAGATATCTTACTATAAATAAGAAAGATTTCTTGAGGTTGGATGATCACTTTACAAGATTGGAAGTAAGCTAGCAAACTTGGAAGTATTCTTGATTTTATGAAACTAGAACTTATAGAATTTATGAAGAACACTTAGAACTTGAAGATAGAACTTGAGAGAGATCACTTAGATGATGAAAATTGAAGAATGAAAGTGTTTTTAGGTGTTTTTGGTCGTTGGTATATGGATTAGATATAAAGGATGTGTAATTTTATTTTCATGTAAATAAGTCATGAATGATTACTCATATTTTTTTAATTTATGAGATATTCATGCTAGTTGCCAAATGATGGTTCCCACATGTGTTAGGTGACTCACATGGGCTGCTAAGAGCTGATCATTAGAGTGTATATACCAATAGTACATACGTCTAAAAGCTGTGTATTGTACGAGTACGACTACGGGTGCATACGAGTAGAATTGTTGATGAAACTGAACGAGGATGTAATTGTAAGCATTTTTGTTAAGTAGAAATATTTTGATAAGTGTATTGAAGTCTTTAAAAAGTGTATGAATACATATTAAAACACTACATGTATATACATTTTAACTGAGTCGTTAAGTCATCGTTAGTCGTTACATGTAAATGTTGATTTGAAACCTTTAAGTTAACGATCATGTTAAATGTTGTTAACCCAATGTTTATTATATCTAAAGAGATGTTAAATTGTTACATTATCATGATATTATGATATATAATATATCTAAGTATGATATATATACAGTTAAATGCCGTTACAACGATAATCGTTACATATATGTCTCGTTTCGAAATCATTAAGTTAGTAGTCTTATTTTTACATATGTAGTTCATTGTTAATACACTTAATGATATATTTACTTATCAGTTAACATAATTAAAGAAGTGTATCAATATCTTAATATGATTCATATGTACTTAGTAAGACGTTGATATAACGATAATCATTATATATAACGTTTTCGAGTTTCTTATGTATATAACTCATTGTTAAAATACCTGATCATATATATGTCATCATATAGTTTTTACAAGTTTTAACGTTCGTGAATCACCGGTCAACTTGGGTGGTCAATTGTCTATATGAAACCTATTTCAATTAATCAAGTCTTAACAAGTTTGATTGCTTAACATGTTGGAAACACTTAATCATGTAAATATCAATTTCATTTAATATATATAAACATGGAAAAGTTCGGGTCACTACAAATCTTAAGTCCCAATTGCATAACTTTTCATAAGGAATATAGTAGTGCACTTTTTATAAGCTAAAACACAAAGCATAAAACTCAGAAAATTCGGATTACGAACAAAAGCTAGTTAAATCTTCGATTAAGCATATCTTAAGCATACGATAACGAAATCACGCAAAATCGGAGTCTAAAATTAATAACTTTTCGATATATTTCTTTTAAACATATTACAAGATCAGTTCTCATGTAAATTTTATCAGATCTACAAGAAACAAAATCATTTTTCATGTAAACAATGTTAATTAAGCAAATAAACGATAAATAACAACACAAGACACCATTAATTGAGCACTAGACTCTAATACACTATGTAATTGAACAAAATTCAGATTTAGAAAAGTTAGGGTTTGTGATTATACCTCAAACGATCAATTAAACAACAATACTAGACGTAGAACGATGCGTAGAACAACTTTGATGCACAAGACTTGCTTTAATTTTGAAGTTTGAGTGGTGATGGGGATGGTGGAAGTCGACGGCCAAAAGGAACAAGGGGGAGAGAAAAAAGTTAAATGGTTTGATTTGTGGGTAAGGGTTTCTAGTTAAATCCCTTAAATACTCACTTAGGGCTTCCACTAAACACCACTACTAGTCCATTAAGCCCAACTTAGCAAATTAAAGGGGTCTCCTAGGGGGTTTGGTTGAATGGTCCACTAGGGATGTTCTGGGGCTCGTTTTGCTTAACTCTTAGTACGCGCGTGGTCTGTTTCGAATGCCGATAACCATACCGGGTCTCCGGAACGTCAACTAGTCGTTGAAACAAAAACACCGGATTTAATTCATTAAATAAATAATAAATTAAATTAATTACATCAGTTACTTGTAAATGAATGAAATGACCCGTCCATATTACTATAAACGCAGTACGTTATTCATTGGTCCCATAGCGAGGTATTTGACCTCTATATGATACGTTTTAGAAAAATATTGCATTCGTTTCATAAAAAGCACACCATTATTATACATAATGCATGTTTTAAATAATTGGGCGATTATTTAAGGAATAATCCCCATAATACATCGGTTTTCAAATACTACACACTTTACATAACAGTCAAATATAATACATGACAAAGGTTTTATTGAATGCAACATTTCATTTAAACAAAGCCTGAGACTAAATGCACAGCTTGCTCAGATAATGCAACATCGGAAGACTTTATTAAAGACCTGAGAATAAACATGCTTAAACAGTCAACACAAAGGTTGGTGAGATATATAGGTTTAGCATCGATATAAATATAGACCACAAGATTTCATAGTTATAAATATATGTACACTCGCAAGTGTATAAAAGTATTCTATAAGTTGTTGAACGCTTTCGTAACCATACTTGACTATTAATGTAGCATATTCCCTTTATTATGAAATCTCCCTACACTATACCAAGTGTAGTAAAAACGAATTACTATGTAACCGTTTACGATACTAGAGCGACTAGCCCGGTTGGGGTTGTCAAACCCGATAAATCTATCAATAGGATTCGCGCTTACATGTTCATATAACATGTAAATATTAGTTACCAAGCTATTAGGGAAGATATGCAAGGTGGTACAACTCAACGTAGAATATATTTTAAGTACTTGTGTCCAAGGCGTAAAAATAAAATGCATGTATTCTCATCCCAAAATATTTTTAGAGTTTAAAAAAGGGACTATATACTCACTGTAGTAAAACTATATTAATAATAAGTTTTCAGCTTATTAAAAATATGGCCGTTGTCCTTGGATTCACGAACCTATAACAATAATAATGATTCAGATAATAATACGACATGTGAATAAAATAAAACAAGTTCATAGAATACTTATATATTAATTTTTAACATTTTTATGTTAGTAATCCTTTGTTAGTAGAACAAAATAGTCCGAAATGTCCAACAGTCCAATAATCGGTATATATATAATCTTAGAATTACCCCACGATGTATTGTATACGTATTGTCTTTTCATCAACCCAGAGATGTATTGTATACATATTGTCTTAGAATTTATCAAAACGTATTGTATACTTATTGTCTTAGAATTTATCAAAACGTATTGTATACTTATTGTCTTAGGATTTATCAAAACGTATTGTATACTTATTGTCATGGAATGTACCAAGATTATTATATATATACAATCCCGGAATTAACTAAGATTATAATATTTTGTTATACTAATGATAACATGTCCAAATATATATAGGATATAGGAAAAGTTAGCAAGCATATGGTTAATATAGTTTTTACAATATAAATTTCGTCCATACAACGTTAATTTTACCAGATTTTGTTTTGCTCGCCAAATATTCATTACAACTCCGTTTAAACTGAATCAAATTGCTATGGATTCCTTAAGAAGTTAATTTTTCAAAAACAATTCGAAAAGTTCAACCCATTATTAATATTCAGAGTTTTACCCTCTTTTTGTGCCGGTGGACAGATTTGGAAGAATCCCGGCACCCACCCAATATATGATTTTTAATAAAATACTTTCACTTTGTCTAAAATCATGAAAAAAATACTGGAAGTCTTATTTACATATATTAACATATTTCCAAAGTCTTAGCCTCGAACTCAAAGTCTAAGGTAGGTTTTTAATTCCCAACCCAAAACAGCCCGCTTTTTACCGAATGGAGATTAAACGATATATGTTAAGTTTCATGGTGTTCTTCATATGTACAAGTTATAAGTTCTTATATTAACTTAATATAATATCATAATACATATAAATAAGTGTTATTATAGTTAATTTAGAAAGATTAGATTAGTTCTTTCTTCAAACAAGTTTAGAATCAACTAAACTATGTTCTAGTTTATAAACTCTTATATAGATAGCTATAAACATATGAATTGAACAAGAGTTAAAGTAAAGTTTTTACCTCAAGTTTAGAATGTAAAGTTGCTGGAAAGAAGTAGTATAATATAACTTGTGAGAGTTCTTGCAAATGTGTGTGAGAATTGGAAGTAAAATTTGAAAAATGAATGTGTAAAAATGAGTTAGAAATGGTGCTTATTTATAGGCGTGAAAATTTTGTTTTTTAGTGAAAATATCTAAGATAAGTTAAAATGTATTAATTCATGGATGACATATTAAATTGATTAGGTCATGGATGATATATAACATAAATAATTACAGATTTCTATTGGTATATACCAATAGTAAATACTTCTAGAAGCGGTGTATAATAAGGATAAAAATACCGTATGAATGCGAGTAGAATTCTTGAGGAAATTGAACGGAAATACGAGTATAGCTATCCTTTATATGTACTGGTATATTATAAAGTGTATTCAATACTTGTAAGGATGTATTTACACTCGTAATACATTATATGTAAATACATTTTAACATAAGTTAATTACGTCGTTTAAATAGTAACATATATATTGTTTAAAAACTCTTTAAATTAGCAGTAAGAAAATATATATATAATACTTTGTTAATATACTTAATGAGATATTTAATTATCATATTTTCAAGTTAAATATATATATATATATATATATATATATATATATATATATATATATATATATATATATATATCCATATATATACACAATAATTAAACAATTAAACAATTAAATCAAGTTATGACGTTCGTGACTCGTCGGAATAAAAGGGTGACCAAAAGCTTGTGTAAAACTCTTTCCGGAGGTTCAAGACTTATTAAAATTCATTGCTTATCAAGTCAAAATTATTAAATCATGTAAATAGTATAATCAAGTAGTCGGAAAAATCTGGGTCGTTACAGTACCTACCCGTTAAATAAATTTCGTCCCAAAATTTGATCGAGATCGTCATGGCTGACAATAAGTATTTTTTCATGACGAATATGAGCTGAAAATTAGAGTCTTATCATCATTGGGTAATATAGATAAATCAATTTGATTTTGTGAAGAGTACGAGTGAAGCTATCGCAAAAGAGTGAAAATGAGTAAATACATGTTCGTCTTATCTGGTGACGTAGCCACGGTTGATTTTTAGAATTCAAGGAATTTTAGAAGAAAATCTTCGAAATCTAAATAAGATTTGATTCTTCGAAAATTAAGGAGATTATGATCCTCTTTGAATTAATGCGATAACACATCTTGATTTCTCTGTAGGATATTTCACTATAAATCCACCTCCTTCGTTTCCTTACAACTCACACCTTCTATTCTTTCTCCCTCAACTCATATTTTAAATTATTCATCAATATGCTTCATCCAGTGCTAATTCTTGATATACTCCTCACTTTCATATCTGTCGTTCTTCTTTTTCATCTTCCTCTGAAAGAATCTATTTACTTCTACTATACTCTTGGTTTTATAATGTTTTTAGTTCTCCCGTGTCTTTATATTGCTATATGTATCGATATATACGGTTTATAGTTTCTGGGTTGTCGGGTTTTATATCTTCCCTTATATTTCGATGTCCCTGCTTATGTCTTCTATAATCATTGTCATCCCTAGTTAATGCTCTCTTTTATTTGCTGCGATTTATACTCCAATTTCTGTTTCGGAGCTTTGTCCTTTCGTTTCTTTTTCTTGCTATTAAGCACCGCTTGTAATGGTCCAGAATTCGCAGATATAAATTTCAGAATGAACATTGTTAATGTTCTAAGAAAGAAATGGTAATGGTACGATTCTGATTTGTTAAATTACCAGAATACCCTGGAATAGACCGAATCATCAAGAAATATTTTCTTGATATTTTAGAGGTTAAATAGAATACAAGAGTCGTGTAACATAGCACATCATGATGTTATGATCTGTGATTCATCACGTTCCATTTAGAAACTCAGCATGACTTACTATAATATAATCACGTTGATCAAGTGTCATTATATTGTACTAACTCATGCATCAATTTCCAACACTACTTCAAAAACATTCATATTTAAAACTCGAAGGTTTCAGAATTTAGAAACTAAAACAGTTTCCCTTCTGATGTAACACTAATACCGCGAAGAGATAAAAGATTTCAGATAAGAATAGTTATGAAAATATCTTCAGAAATATGGAGGATATTTATAATGAAAGATATGAGGATATCTTAGAATTTCTAATATTAGAGGATGATGAAGAATACTGTCCGTAAGGGTTTTAGAGTCAGGAGTAAGGTATTCGTTAATGACTTCGGCGGGAACTGAATCATTTGGATCCTTTGCAGGAAGATTTAGTCTTTGTGACTTGTCCACAGCTTCCTTCATACTTTGCTCAATCCGTTTTCCAGTTCCAAACCTTCTCTTTTTCTGAGCTTTGCCAATACACTACTCTTTATCATCAAACTTTTGACTGTTAGCAAGCATATGGTTAATATAGTTTTTACAATATAAATTTCATCCATACAACGTTAATTTTAGCAGATTTTGTTTTGCTCGCAAAATATTCATTACAACTCCGTTTAAAGTGAATCAAATTGCTATGGATTCCTTAAGAAGTTAATTTTTCAAAAACAATTCGAAAAGTTTAGCCCATTATTAATATTCAGAGTTTTACCCTCTTTTTGTGCCGGTGGACAGATTTGGAAGAATCGCGGCACCCACCCAATATATGATTTTTGATAAAATACTTCCACTTTGTCTAAAATCATGAAAAAATACTGGTAGTCTTATTTACATATATTAACATATTTCCAAAGTCTTAGCCTCGAACTCAAAGTCTAAGATAGGCTTTTAATTTCCAACCCAAAACAGCCCGCTTTTTACCGAATGGAGATTAAACGATATATGTTAAGTTTCAAGGTGTTCTTCATATGTACAAGTTATAAGTTCTTATATTAACTTAATATAACATCATAATACATATAAATAAGTGTTATTAGAGTTAAGTTAGAATGATTAGATTAGTTCTTCAAATAAGTTTAGAATCAACTAAACTATGTTCTAGTTTACCAACTCTTATATATATGGCTATAAACATATGAATTGAACAAGAGTTGAAGTAGAGTTTTTACCTCAAGTTTAGAATGTAAAGTTGCTGGAAAGAAGTAGTAGAATAAAACTTGAGAGAGTTCTTGCAAATGTGTGTGAGAATTGGAAGTAAAATTTGGAAAATGAATGTGTAAAATGAGTTAGAAATGGTGCTTATTTATAGGCTTGAAAATTTTGTTTTTTAGTGAAAATATCTAAGAGATGTTAAAATGTATTAAGTCATGGATGACATATTAAATTGATTAGGTCAAGGATTACATATTACATAAATAATTGCAGATTTCTATTGGTATATACCAATAGTAAATACTTCTAGAAGCGGTGTATAATACGGGTAAAAATACCGTATGAATGCGAGTAGAATTCTTGAGAAAATTGAACGAAAATACGAGTATAGCTATCCTTTATATGCATTGTATATTATAAAGTGTATTCAATACTTGTAAGGATGTATTTACACTCGTAATACATTATATGTAAATACATTTTAACATAAGTTAATTACGTCGTTTAAATAGTAACATATATATTGTTCAAAAACTCTTTAAATTAGTAGTATGAAAATATATATATAATACTTTGTTAATATACTTATTGAGATATTTAATTATCATATTTTCAAGTTAAATATATATAAATCCATATATATACACAATAATTAAACAATTAAATCAAGTTATGACGTTCGTGAATCGTCGGAATAAAAGGGTGACCAAAAGCTTGTGTAAAACTCTTTCCGGAGGTTCAAGACTTATTAAAATTCATTGCTTATCAAGTTGAAATTATTAAATCATGTAAATAATATAATCAAGTAGTCGGAAAAATCCGGGTCGTTACAATGTAAGACAACACAAATGCTACCAAGCTACAAATTAAAATAAGTTTCAACCTTTTTGCTTGACGTTTTGCGGTTTTGAGTGAACGTTCAAGAGCTCTATTGGACCTTACCAATGGCGGTATCACTTCAAGATCCCTATCAGACTAGAGCAGATCAATCCAAATTTCTCGCCTTCTACAACGTTCACACATCAAGCTCCCGAACCTACCACCACAACCAAAATATCGTCGACCGTACTGGTAAACATCAGTCAAGCAATTTTTGAGAACCATCTTTGAACCACAAGTTCGACAAGATTTCACACCCAAAGTTTCTCGTCTACCATACTGGTAATCTTCATCCATGTTGTTGCAGTCATCTAGTGTTGCGATTAGTGGGGTTCTTATATAAAAGAATTTTCCCACCCAAAAAGCCACCATCCGTTTTCCTGGCAATGTTTTCCCACCCAAAGTTTCCCGTCGAAGATTTGACGTCACATGTGACGATGATGATGATGACAATGATACGTGACGATGATGATATCGGCTTAATATAACGGCGTAATCTAACTGCATAATATAATGACATAATCTAAAGACGTAATCTAGCGGCGTAATATAACTGCTTAATATAATGACGAGGATGAAGATGATGATGATGATGACGAAGACGATGATGACGATGATGATCGACGGTGATATGTGATGATGATGATGATAATGATGATGATGTTTATGATGGCGATATGTCTAGACGACTTTTTTATATACGTAATGATACGCATATCCGCAAGACTATGCGGACTACGCATCTAAAGCCCTGAACTACACACAAATTGCCACGTAAGATATATGGTACGGGTATAGCCGCACTCTATTCGCCTATACCATCTGATGTGAGTTTCGTATACTTGCATAGGGGTTCAATATATTCTAGAAGAATGTACGGTATAATCAATTCGGATTCTTTTCCTTAAATAACGAAAGTTAGTTGGGATAAGATTGCATTTAATTGGGGAAGAGATTCTATCGAAACCCTAATTCGTGAGCCTATAATTACATAGCTCATAAACCCTAAAAACATATTCGGTTACTCATATGTAACAACAGCATACATATCTTCATCGTACGAACAAAGCTTCATACGATCTTAAAGACTTTCATGTATGACTCGAACTGTAAAACCTTCATGTCATTGGGCCACTCAACCCCGTATGCTGGGTTGTTGGTGGACTCTCAAATCGAACACCCTGTTGGAATTGAAACGATACCGATGTGGGTTATCCACGACTAAGCGTCGGAGATCCGAATGTTGTTAGTCCTTAAACCCTATTATGCACTCAAGCGTAGGTTCATCTTGACCTCGTGAAAATATGCTTGATCATTTGGCGTCATCCGTGGGACCGGTTATATGAACAAATAAGATTGGAATTTATGTTGTGTATAATTTATTATATATATCTTCTTTCCGTAAAACCTTTTTTGTTTAATCAATCGGTCACTTTCAGGTTTAAAAAATTGTCAGCGAGAATGGGTGGAGGAAGTAAGAATGCCAAAAATTAGGGACGAACGGATTCTCCCGTAAGTCCAGGGTTTCAAACACCTACAGCGACTATTATGAATACACCATCGACGCCACCTGCACCGGTCAAAGGCGCATCCAAGCCTCCATCAACATCAAACATTGAAACATGACCAGTTGCATCAGACACGGTCCTAAAAGAATCATCTAAGAGTTGATGGCACTCTCCAGATGGAAGCATACTAGAAACAGGAACTAGCTTCAAACCATTCTAGGATCTGCCTCCAAAAAATCTGACCTTCGGTTCTCCAAGCGAGACCATTCCACCATGTTTCAAAGTTAAAACTACCTATGTGGGCACCATGCCCATCATCACTTTGGTTGAACCTGAAACTCCTATTGAAAGGGTTACCACCGAGAGCGCTCAGGAAAGAATCAGGCAGATGGGTCTGAGAAATCAAGATGGTTCATATATCACGCTGACACCGCAACAAGGGTCAAAGACGTATGCGTCTTCGCAACCTATCCCTAATATTGCAATCAACCAATATAGCGGGCCGCAACATGTCTTGACCCAACCAAATAGTTTTATATCCCAGTTGTAGCAGGTCGCACCACCGCATTTGGCACCAGCTTTTAATGAACCAGCAAGGGTTCTAGAATTCATGAACAACTGGTTCGCGGTAATGCAAGGACAAAAAGCCAGGCAAAGTCTTGAGCTAGCTCCTATAACTAGAAAGTTTATACCACATATTGTAACTCATCCTTTTATAGTAGCGCCAGAAGTACCCTTAACGTTGGGAAGTTACGATGGATTGTCACATCTTGATGATTTTTTGCAAAAATTTGAAGGAACCGCAAGAATACACATCTGGGGTGACGCAGTAGCATGTCATATGCTGCCAATAGTACTGCAAGAGTTAGCAAGGGAATGGTTCAACAATTTTCCAGCACAGAGCATCACAAGCTTCGCGGATCTGCGCTCAAGATTCTTATTGAATTTCCACAACCTGCGCGCTCGCAAAAGAACACATGTTGAATGTCACGACATTAAACAAAAGCAAAAAGAAAGTTTGGGGGAATCCATATCTATTTCTGTTCCAGTTAACCCAAAACCCACCACCATCGATCACATTATTAAACCCATTTGCTACCGTACGTTTAATATTTTTTTCCTTTCTCCTGTTTCTGACCGGTCTATAACCACATCAAACTCCATCTTCATCACCACAACTTTATCACCTCTATAAACCCACTAACCTACAAAACCTTCGAAGGACTGCTGCAGTTCGATTCCATTGTTTCTGTTACCATCGAGTACCTAACACCGCCATTAAACCATCATCAAAGGTTGCGATCTGCTTTGTGTTCGACAACACACCCGACCAGTTTGCTATTCGAAAAGAACCACAACCATTAAACCACCACACACAAAAAAACTACCATTCGATCAACAAAACCTACTGCTTATTCTCTGTTTTGAATGAACACCCCAAACCCAGAAACTAGAAACCCTCGTTATTGTCATTCAAGAACCTGCAACTATTTTGTTGTTATGAGTAACGATAATGATGATGATCATACGTGATATAACAATGATGATTAAAGATAATCATGGTGAATGCCGAATTGATGATGGTAAGGATGCAGTGAAGAAGATGACGTTATGATGATGAAGTAAGGTTAATGATGATTATAATAATTATTGTACGTAAACGTTTCTATTTTAAACGAAGTAGAAGAATAGCCTATCACTCGCTATTCTTGTTTCTAGTTATTATTTAAAACCTGCAACATTCACTATTCATTATCTTGTTCAAAAAAATTTTGTTTACTGTTACAACCTATTTTTCTGTTTCTTGTTTCAATCGAAAATCTCCAACCCCACACAAACAGAATGCTCAGCCGAATTAATTGAAACTTCTACTATTTCTATTTATGATTCTAACTCGACACAAACCCATCACCAAAACCCTATTTTTTATTTTTCTTTCTCTACGATGCAACTGTTAGTATGGGTTTCTGTTTTCTTACAACAACTATAAACTTGAACCTGCAACTTGAAAATAATGATATCGACTCTAAAACTGCTGTTTGCTTTTTCTCTTATCGTGGCCGATAGGAAATCCACTTATTATTAAATATTATGACAGCTACAACATATTTTATCGAACCCTGTAATCTTTCAATTGGAGCCGAGATGTTCCAGTATATTTTTTTGTTGATAATTGGATATATTTTCGGTTTTCATTTGGGCTGAAGCCCCATTTGTATTTAGATTGAGAGTGATTATTGTAGAAGAAGATGAATACCGATTAAGGGTTAAAACAAATTAAAAACGTAATTTCATTAGATATGCAAGGACAGAGGAATGGTATATGGGAGTGTTGGTTGAATGAGAGGTCGCGAGTTCAAGCTCGGGCAAGGATGTTTTGTTTTTAAATCCGATTCTTTATGAGGTAGCATTATTATTATTATTATTATTATTATTATTATTATTATTATTATTATTATTATTATTATTATTATTATTATTATTATTATTATTATTATTATTATTATTATTATTATTATTATTATTATTATTATATTATTATTATTATTATTATTATTATTATTATTATTATTATTACTATTATTATTGTTATTATTATTATTTTTATTATTAATTATTATTATTATTGTTATGTTAATTATTTATGAAACTAATATTAGGAATATTATTATCATTAATATAATTAATATGATTAGTATCATTAATATTATTACTAATATTATACTATTAGGATTATTATTAATAACTTTGTAAGTATTATTATTATTATTAATATTAACATTAATATAATTATAATTATAATTATAATTATTATTATTATCATTAAGAATTAATAAAAGGATTATCATTATTATTATTAACTTATAACATTTTTTATTTATTTTTACTAGTATTATCATTATTAGTAGTATTATTAAAATTATCATTTTTATTGCTAAAACTATCATTATTATTATTATACTTATCATTATTTTTATCATTATTATTATTTTTATGAATATTACTATTATTTTTATGAAAATTACTATTATTATTAATTATATGAATATTATAATTATTATTATTAACATTATTATTTTAAGATTAAAATTATTATTTTTAACATTATAATCATTACTATCATTATTTGTATTACAAATATTACTACTAGCATTATTATTATCATTACAACAAATATTAATTATATAAAATATAATTATTACATATAACATAACTAAATTAATATTTTTATTTATTTAAAATATATAACATGAATATATGAAACATATAAATTATTAATATAAAAATGATATAACTAAATAACTTATATATATTATTGACTTATTCGAATTATGATTATATGTTTTAATATATATAATTGATATAGGTTCGTGAATCCGATGCCAACCCTGCATTGTTCAGTATCGTCGAATGAATATTTTTACTACAAAATATCGTATCGTGAGTTTCATTACTCCCTTTTTAAATGCTTTTGCAATATATATTTTTGGGACTGAGAATACATGCAGTGTTTTATAAATGTTTTACGAAATAGACACAAGTAATCGAAACTACATTCTATGGTTGGATTATCGAAATCGAATATGCCCCTTTATAGCTTGGTAACCTAAGAATTAGGGAACTGGCCACTAATTGACGCGAATCCTAAAGATAGATCTATGGGCACTAACAAGCCCCAGTCAGAGAATTTAAACTGCTTTAGTACTTCAATTTTATCATGTCCGAAGGGAGTCTCGGAATGATGGGGATATTCAATATGTATCTTGTTAATGTCGGTTACCAGGTGTTCACCATATGAATGATTTTTATCTCTATGTATGAGATGTATATTTATGAGAAATGGAAATGAAAATCTTGTGGTCTATAAAAATGATGGAAATGAATATTGATGATAAACTAATGAACTCACCAACCTTTTGGTTGACACTTTTAAGCATGTTTATTCTCAGGTATTAAAGAAATCTTCCGCTGTGCATTTGCTCATTTTAGAGATATTACTTGGAGTCATTCATGGCATATTTCAAAAGACGTTGCATTCGAGTCGTTGAGTTCATTAAAGATTATTATTAAGTAAATAACAGATTAGGTCATTTATAGTTTGGATATTATGAATGGTATGCATGCCTGTCAACTTTCGATAAAATGAAAGTTTGTCTTTTAAAAATAAATGCAATGTTTGTAAAAAGTATCATATAGAGGTCAAATACCTCGCAATGTATCCATATGTTATTGTATTTGTCCTTATGGATTAGGACGGGTCTCTACAGGTGGTATCAGAGCGGTGGTCTTAGCGAACCAGGTCTTGAATTAGTGTGTCTAACGGATAGTTATTAAGATGCATTAGTGAGTCTGGACTTCGATCAAGTCTGTATGTCAAAAGTTTTGCTTATCATTTCTAGTCGGAAATCATCTGCTTATCATCTTTAGGAAATTACCTACTTATTATTCTTAATCTAGACACATCTTACTGCATTGATTACATGAATAGTGTAATGACAAAATTCATATCTTAGCGTATCTGCTAATTCATACCTTAGTGTATCTGTCACTGTAAACTTTGTTTGACATATTCCGTAAATTCCTCCGAAACTGATGGGACTCTAGTATTATAAATACATATGTGATTTATGTATTATGAAATGTCCCGTTCTTATTGATTAAAAACGTTCCATATTAATTGATTTCGTTGCGAGGTTTTGACCTCTATATGAGACGTTTTTCAAAGACTGCATTCATTTTTAAAACAAACCATAACCTTCATTTCATAGATAAAGGTTTTAAAAAGCTTTACGTAGATTATCAAATAATGATAATCTAAAATATCCTGTTTACACACGACCATTACATAATAGTTTACAATACAAATATGTTACAACAAAATAAGTTTCTTGAATGCAGTTTTTACACAATATCATACAAGCATGGACTCCAAATCTCGTCCTTATTTAAGTATGAAATAGCGGAAGCTCTTAATAATCACCTGAGAATAAACATGCTTAAAACGTCAACAAAAAATGTTGGTGAGTTATAGGTTTAACCTATATATATCAAATCATAATAATAGACCACAAGATTTCATATTTCAATACACATCCCATACATAGAGATAAAAATCATTCATATGGTGAACACCTGGTAACCGACATTAACAAGATGCATATATAAGAATATCCCCATCATTCCAGGACACCCTTCGGATATGATATAAATTTTGAAGTACTAAAGCATCCGGTACTTTAGATGGGGTTTGTTAGGCCCAATAGATCTATCTTTAGGATTCGCGTCAATTAGGGTGTCTGTTCCCTAATTCTTAGATTACCAGACTTAATAAAAAGGGGCATATTCGATTTCGATAATTTAACCATAGAATGTAGTTTCACGTACTTGTGTCTATTTTGTAAATCATTTATAAAACCTGCATGTATTCTCATCCCAAAAATATTAGATTTTAAAAGTGGGACTATAACTCACTTTCACAGATTTTTACTTCGTCGGGAAGTAAGACTTGGCCACTGGTTGATTCACGAACCTATAACAATATATACATATATATCAAAGTATGTTCAAAATATATTTACAACACTTTTAATATATTTTGATGTTTTAAGTTTATTAAGTCAGCTGTCCTCGTTAGTAACCTACAACTAGTTGTCCACAGTTAGATGTACAGAAATAAATCGATAAATATTATCTTCAATCAATCCACGACCCAGTGTATATGTATCTCAGTATTGATCACAACTCAAACTATATATATTTTGGAATCAACCTCAACCCTGTATAGCTAACTCCAACATTTACATATAGAGTGTCTATGGTTGTTCCGAAATATATATAGATGTGTCGACATGATAGGTCGAAACATTGTATACGTGTCTATGGTATCTCAAGATTACATAATATGCAATACAAGTTGATTAATTTATGGTTGAAATAGATTTGTTACCAATTTTCACGTAGCTAAAATGAGAAAAATTATCCAATCTTGTTTTACCCATAACTTCTTCATTTTAAATCCGTTTTGAGTGAATAAAATTGTTATGGTTTCATATTGAACTATATTTTATGAATCTAAATAGAAAAAGTATAGGTTTATAGTCGGAAAAATAAGTTACAAGTCGTTTTTGTAAAGGTAGTCATTTCAGTCGAAAGAACGACGTCTAGATGACCATTTTAGAAAACATAATTCCACTTTGAGTTTAACCATAATTTTTGGATATAGTTTCATGTTCATAATAAAAATCATTTTCTCAGAATAACAACTTTTAAATCAAAGTTTATCATAGTTTTTAATTAACTAACCCAAAACAGCCCGCGGTGTTACTACGACGGCGTAAATCCGGTTTTACGGTGTTTTTCGTGTTTCCAGGTTTTAAATCATTAAGTTAGCATATCATATAGATATAGAACATGTGTGTAGTTAATTTTAAAAGTCAAGTTAGAAGGATTAACTTTTGTTTGCGAACAAGTTTAGAATTAACTAAACTATGTTCTAGTGATTACGAGTTTAAACCTTCGAATAAGATAGTTTTATATATATCAATCGAATGATGTTATGAACATCATTACTACCTCAAGTTTAGTAGGTAAACCTACTAGAAGTGACAAGAAATAATCTAGCTTCAAAGGATCTTGGATGGCTTGAAAGTTCTTGAAGTAGGATCATGACACAAAAACAAGTTCAAGTAAGATTTTTACTCGAATTAAGATAGTTTATAGTTATAGAAATTGAATCAAAGTTTGAATATGAATATTACCTTGAATAAGAAAGATAACCTACTGTATATAACAAAGGTTTCTTGATCTTAGATGATTACTTGGAATGGATTAGAAAGCTTGGAAGTAAATTAGTAAACTTGAAGGGATTTTTGAAGTGTTCTTGAAGTGTTCTTCCTATGATGATTATAGCTTGATTCTTGAAGTGATTTTTGATGAAGATGATGATTAACTACTGGAAAAATACGTTCATAATAGTGTGTGTGTGTGTGTTGAGAGAGAATTAGAAAGAGAATTGGAAGTGAAATAGAGTGAATGATGAGTGGTAATTGGTGAGTTGTGAGTGGGGTTAAAAGGAGTTCTAATTAGTTGACTAGCTCATGGTAGAAGTTAAAATTGATTAGTCATACATGACATAATCAAGAGTGGAATACCATGCTAGTTCCTATTGGTATATACTCATAGTAAGTACGTTTTGAAGCTGTGTATAATACGGGTAAGAATACGACTAGAATTCTTGATGAAAGAAAAGAATGGAAAAGTAACTGTAACCATTTTCGTTAAGTATGAGTGTTTTGATATATGTCTTGAAGTCTTCCAAAAGTATTTTAATACATCTAAATACACTACATGTATATACATTTTAACTGAGTCGTTAAGTCATCGTTAGTCGTTACATGTAAGTGTTATTTTGAAACCTTTAAGTTAACGATCTCAATTAATGTTGTTAACCCATTGTTTATTATATCTAATGAGATGTTAAATTATTATATTATCATGATATTATGATATATTAATATATCTTAATATGATATATATACATTTAAATGTCGTTACAACGATAATCGTTACATATATGTCTCGTTTCAAAATCCTTAAGTTAGTAGTCTTGTTTATATGTATATAACTCATTGTTAATATACTTATGGAAATACTTACTTATCATAATCTCATGTTAACCATATGTATATCCATATATATATATCGTCATGTCGTTTTTACAAGTTTTAACGTTCGTGAATCGCCGGTCAACTTGGGTGGTCAATTGTCTATATGAAACATATTTCAATTAATCAAGTCTTAACAAGTTTGATTGCTTAACATGTTGGAAACATTTAATCATGTAAATATCAATCTCAATTAATATATATAAACATGGAAAAGTTCGGGTCACTACAGTACCTACCCGTTAAATACATTTCATCCCGAAATTTTAAGCTGTTGAAGGTGTTGACGAATCTTCTGGAAATAGATGCGGATATTTCTTCTTCATCTGATCTTCACGCTCCCAGGTGAACTCGGGTCCTCTACGAGCATTCCATCGAACCTTAACAATTGGTATCTTGTTTTGCTTAAGTCTTTTAACCTCACGATCCATTATTTCGACGGGTTCTTCGATGAATTGAAGTTTTTCGTTGATTTGGATTTCATCTAACGGAATAGTGAGATCTTCTTTAGCAAAACATTTCTTCAAATTTGAGACGTGGAAAGTGTTATGTACAGCCGCGAGTTGTTGAGGTAACTCAAGTCGGTAAGCTACTGGTCCGACACGATCAATAATCTTGAATGGTCCAATATACCTTGGATTTAATTTCCCTCGTTTACCAAATCGAACAACGCCTTTCCAAGGTGCAACTTTAAGCATGACCATCTCTCCAATTTCAAATTCTATATCTTTTCTTTTAATGTCAGCGTAGCTCTTTTGTCGACTTTGGGCGGTTTTCAACCGTTGTTGAATTTGGATGATCTTCTCGGTAGTTTCTTGTATAATCTCTGGACCCGTAATCTGTCTATCCCCCACTTCACTCCAACAAATCGGAGACCTTCACTTTCTACCATAAAGTGCTTCAAACGGCGCCATCTCAATGCTTGAATGGTAGCTGTTGTTGTAGGAAAATTCTGCTAACGGTAGATGTCGATCCCAACTGTTTCCGAAATCAATAACACATGCTCGTAGCACGTCTTCAAGCGTTTGTATCGTCCTTTCACTCTGCCCATCAGTTTGTGAATGATAGGCAGTACTCATGTCTAGACGAGTTCATAATGCTTGCTGTAATGTCTGCCAGAATCTTGAAATAAATCTGCCATCCCTATCAGAGATAATAGAGATTGGTATTCCATGTCTGGAGATGACTTCCTTCAAATACAGTCGTGCTAACTTCTCCATCTTTTCATCTTCTCTTATTGGCAGGAAGTGTGCTGATTTGGTGAGACGATCAACTATTACCCAAATAGTATCAAAACCACTTGCAGTCCTTGGCAATTTAGTGATGAAATCCATGGTAATGTTTTCCCATTTCCATTCCGGGATTTCGGGTTGTTGAAGTAGACCTGATGGTTTCTGATGCTCAGCTTTGACCTTAGAACACGTCAAACATTCTCCTACGTATTTAGCAACATCGGCTTTCATACCCGGCCACCAAAAATGTTTCTTGAGATCCTTGTACATCTTCCCCGTTCCAGGATGTATTGAGTATCTGGTTTTATGAGCTTCTCTAAGTACCATTTCTCTCATATCTCCAAATTTTGGTACCCACATCCTTTCAGCCCTATACCGGGTTCCGTCTTCCCGAATATTAAGATGCTTCTCTGATCCTTTGTGTATTTCATCCTTTAAATTTCCCTCTTTTAAAACTCCTTATTGCGCCTCCTTTATTTGAGTAGTAAGGTTATTATGAATCATTATATTCATAGATTTTACTCGAATGGGTTCTCTGTCCTTCCTACTCAAGGCATCGGCTACCACATTTGCCTTCCCCGGGTGGTAACGAATCTCAAAGTCGTAATCATTCAATAATTCAATCCACCTACGCTGCCTCATATTCAGTTGTTTCTGATTAAATATGTGTTGAAGACTTTTGTGGTCGGTATATATAATACTTTTGACCCCATATAAGTAGTGCCTCCAAGTCTTTAATGCAAAAACAACCGCTCCTAATTCCAAATCATGCGTCGTATAATTTTGTTCGTGAATCTTCAATTGTCTAGACGCATAAGCAATCACCTTCGTTCGTTGCATTAATACACAACCGAGACCTTGCTTTGATGCGTCACAATAAATCACAAAATCATCATTCCCTTCAGGCAATGACAATATAGGTGCCGTAGTTAGCTTTTTCTTCAATAACTGAAACGCTTTCTCTTGTTCATCATTCCATTCAAATTTCTTCCCTTTATGCGTTAATGCAGTCAAGGGTTTTGCTATTCTGGAAAAGTCTTGGATGAACCTTCTGAAGTAACCAGCTAGTCCTAAAAACTGGCGTATGTGTTTCGGAGTTTTCGGGGTTTCCCACTTTTCAACAGTTTCTATCTTTGCCGGATCCACCTTAATACCTTCTTTGTTCACTATGTGACCGAGGAATTGAACTTCTTCCAACCAAAATGCACACTTTGAAAACTTAGCATACAATTCTTCCTTCCTCAATACTTCTAACACCTTTCTCAAATGTTCACCGTGTTCTTGGTCATTCTTTGAGTAAATAAGTATGTCATCAATGAAAACAATGACAAACTTGTCAAGGTATGGTCCACACACTCGGTTCATAAGGTCTATGAACACAGCTGGTGCATTAGTTAAACCAAACGGCATGACCATAAACTCGTAATGACCGTAACGTGTTCTGATAGCAGTCTTTGGAATATCATCTTCTTTCACCCGCATTTGATGATACCCGGAACGTAAGTCAATCTTTGAATAAACAGACGAGCCTTGTAGTTGATCAAATAAGTCGTCGATTCTCGGTAGTGGGTAGCGGTTCTTGATGGTAAGTTTGTTCAACTCTCGGTAGTTGATACACAACCTGAATGTACCATCTTTCTTCTTGACAAACAAAACAGGAGCTCCCCACGGTGATGTGCTTGGTCGAATGAAACCACGCTCTAAAAGTTCTTGTAATTGGCTTTGCAGTTCTTTCATCTCACTGGGTGCGAGTCTGTAAGGAGCACAAGCTATTGGTGCAGCTCCTGGTATAAGATCTATTTGAAATTCAACGGATCGATGTGGGGGTAATCCCGGTAATTCTTTCAGAAATACATCGGGAAATTCTTTTGCAATGGGAACATCATTGATGCTCTTTTCTTCAGTTTGTACTTTCTCGACGTGTGCTAGAACAGCATAGCAACCTTTTCTTATTAGTTTTTGTGCCTTCAAATTACTAATAAGATGTAGCTTCGTGTTGCCCTTTTCTCCGTACACCATTAAGGGTTTTCCTTTTTCTCGTATAATGCGAATTGCATTTTTGTAACAAACAATCTCTGCTTTCACTTCTTTCAACCAGTCCATACCGATTATCACATCAAAACTCCCTAACTCTACTGGTATCAAATCAATCTTAAATGTTTCGCTAACCAGTTTAATTTCTCGATTCCGACATATATTATCTGCTGAAATTAATTTACCATTTGCTAATTCGAGTAAAAATTTACTATCCAAAGGCTTCAATGGACAACTTAATTTAGCACAAAAATCTCTACTCATATAGCTTCTATCCGCACCCGAATCAAATAAAACGTAAGCAGATTTATTGTCAATAAGAAACGTACCCGTAACAAGCTCCGGGTCTTCTTGTGCCTCTGCCGCATTAACATTGAAAACTCTTCCGCGGCCTTGTCCATTCGTGTTCTCCTGGTTCGGGAAATTTCTAATAATGTGGCCCGGTTTTCCACATTTATAACAAACTACATTGGCATAACTTGCTCCGACACTACTTGCTCCGCCATTACTCGTTCCGACACCATTTGTTCCTTTTGTTCTATTAACCCCTGGTCCGTAGACCTCACACTTCGCCGCACTATGACCATTTCTTTTACAATTGTTGCAAAATTTGGTGCAGAACCCCGAGTGATACTTTTCACACCTTTGGCATAGCTGCTGCTGATTGTTGTTGTTGTTGCGGTTATTATTGTTGTTGGGATGATTGTTGTAGTTGCTGCTGTTGTTGTTGTTGTTGTTGTTGTTGTTGTTGTTGTTGTTGTGGTTGTTGTTGTTGGGCCGTTTGTTGTAGTTGCGATTGATGTTGCGATTGTTGGGATAATTGTTGCGATTATTGTTGTAATTGCTGTTGTTGTTGTATTGGTGATTCTTATCACCGTTTTCCTCCCACTTTCTTTTGACTTGCTTCACATTGGCCTCTTCAGCAGTCTGTTCTTTAATTCTTTCTTCAATCTGGTTCACTAGTTTATGAGCCATTCTACATGCCTGTTGTATGGAGGCGGGCTCGTGTGAACTTATATCTTCTTGGATTCTTTCCGCTAATCCTTTCACAAACGCGTCGATCTTCTCTTCCTTATCTTCGAATGCTCCTGGACACAATACGCACAATTCTGTGAATCGTCTTTCGTACGTGGTAATATCAAATCCTTGGGTTCATAACCCTCTAAGTTCTGTCTTGAGCTTATTGACCTCGGTTCTGGGACGGTACTTCTCGTTCATCAAGTGCTTGAATGCTGACCACGGTAGTACGTACGCATCATCTTGTCCCACTTGCTCTAGATATGTATTCCACCATGTTAACGCAGAACCTGTGAAGGTATGCGTAGCGTACTTCACTTTGTCCTCTTCAGTACACTTACTTATGGCAAACACCGATTCGACCTTCTCGGTCCACCGTTTCAATCCGATCGGTCCTTTGGTTCCATCAAATTCCAAAGGTTTGCAGGCAGTGAATTCTTTGTAGGTGCATCCTACACGATTTCCTGTACTGCCAGATCCAAGGTTATTATTGGTATGTAGCGCAGCCTGTACTGCGGCTATGTTTGAAGCTAGAAAAGTACAGAATTCCTCTTCATTCATATTCATGGTGTGTCGAGTAGTCTGTGCCATTTCCTTCAAAATAGTCAAATGGAACAAGTTAATCATACAGAATATTAAGAGTAGTTAATAGTATTTCGTAGCATAATATGAACTCATTTATAAAAGCTTTTTCTTCATATTAGCATTTTATAAGTTTAAATTCGGGTAGTACCTACCCGTTAAGTTCATACTTAGTAGCTAATATACAATTCAACTACTACAATTCTATATAAAAAACTGATTGTAATAATATTTCCCGTTCAAACTTTTATACAATATTTTACAAACTTACAATACCGCTTATTTTACATAAAGCATGAAATATAGCACACAATAACTTTGATACAAGATAGTTGTGAAGATAATTCTAGCTAGTACACAAGTCGTTCAGCAAAGGCAATAAAGACACGTAATTCATACGTCCAGAAACAAGTCATGCATTCTGGTTTTACTAGGACTACTTCCCATCCTTGGTCTTGTGGAACATAACCGTTATGGCCGTTGATAAGACAGCGTGTTGTAACGTCGTCAAAGGGACGAGGGTTACGTAATGACCAACAGTCTCGTAATAACCTAAAAACCTCATTTCTTACCCCAATTACCGACTCCGTCACTTGTGGGAACGTTTCGTTTAATAGTTGTAGCCCGATGTTCTTGTTCTCACTTTGGTGAGAAACAAACATTACTAACCCGTAAGCATAACATGCTTCTTTATGTTGCATGTTAGCCGCTTTTTCTAAATCACGAAGTCCTATATTCGGATATACTGAGTCAAAATAATTTCTTAACCCGTTGCGTAAAATAGCATTTGGGTTCCCCGCAATATATGCGTCAAAGTAAACACATCGTAACTTATGGATTTCCCAATGTGATATCCCCCATCTTTCGAACGAAAGCCTTTTATAAACCAAGGCATTCTTGGAACGTTCTTCGAATGTCTTACAAACTGATCTCGCCTTAAATAGTTGTGCCGAGGAATTCTGACCGACTCTAGACAAGATTTCATCAATCATGTGTCCGAGTAGGTCTCTTAAAATATTGGGTTGTCTATCCATTTTGTGTTTTTATACTGTAAAATAGACAAGAGTTAGATTCATAAAAAAAAATACTTATTAATACAAGCAATTTTTACATATATCATAAAGCATAAGCACACTATATTACATATATTACACCACACGAATACAACTATCTTATTCCGACTCGCTCGTTTCTTCTTGTTCAGTTTTGGTTCGTTTTGCCAAGTTTCTAGGGATATATGATGTTCCCCTAATACGAGCCGTCGTTGTCCACATTGGTTTAGAAAAACCTGGTGGTTTAGAGGTTCCCGGGTCATTGTTACAACTTAAGGACTTCGGGGGTTGACGATAGATATAAAGTTCATCGGGGTTGGAATTAGATTTCTCTATTTTTATGCCCTTTCCCTTATTATTTTCTTTTGCCTTTTTAAATTCAGTTGGGGTAATTTCTATAACATCATCGGAATTCTCGTCGGAATCCGATTCATCGGAGAATTGGTAATCCTCTCAATATTTTGCTTCCTTGGCGGAAACACCATTGATCATAATTAACCTTGGTCGGTTGGTTGAGGATTCTCTTTTACTTAACCGTTTTATTATTTCCCCCACCGGTTCTATTTCTTCTTCTGGTTCCGATTCTTCTTTCGGTTCCGATTCTTCTTCCGGTTCCGATTCTTCTTTCGGTTCCGATTCTTCTTCCGGTTCTGACTCTTCTTCCGGTTCCTCTTCGGGAACTTGTGAATCAGTCCACGAATCATTCCAATTTACATTTGACTCTTCATTATTATTAGGTGAGTCAATGGGACTTGTTCTAGAGGTAGACATCTATCACATAATATCAAACACGTTAAGAGATTAATATATCACATAATATTCATATGTTAAAAATATATAGTTTCCAACAAAAATGTTAAGCAATCATTTTTAAAGAAAACACGGTCGAAGTCCAGACTCACTAATGCATCCTAACAAAATCGATAAGACACACTAATGCAAATTTTCTGGTTCTCTAAGACCAACGCTCTGATACCAACTGAAATGTCCCGTTCTTATTGATTAAAAACGTTCCATATTAATTGATTTCGTTGCGAGGTTTTAACTTCTATATGAGACGTTTTTCAAAGACTGCATTCATTTTTAAAACAAACCATAACCTTTATTTCATAGATAAAGGTTTTAAAAAGCTTTACGTAGATTATCAAATAATGATAATCTAAAATATCCTGTTTACACACGACCATTACATAATGGTTTACAATACAAATATGTTACAACAAAATAAGTTTCTTGAATGCAGTTTTTACACAATATCATAAAAGCATGGACTCCAAATCTCGTCCTTATTTAAGTATGCGACAGCGGAAGCTCTTAATAATCACCTGAGAATAAACATGCTTAAAACGTCAACAAAAAATGTTTGTGAGCTATAGGTTTAACCTATATATATCAAATCATAATAATAGACCACAAGATTTCATATTTCAATACACGTCCCATACATAGAGTTAAAAATCATTCATATGGTGAACACCTGGTAACCGACATTAACAAGATGCATATATAAGAATATCCCCATCATTCCGGGACACCCTTCGGATATGATATAAATTTCGAAGTACTAAAGCATCCGGTACTTTGGATGGGGTTTGTTAGGCCCAATAGATCTATCTTTAGGATTTGCGTCAATTAGGGTGTCTGTTCCCTAATTCTTAGATTACCAGACTTAATAAAAAGGGGCATATTCGATTTCGATAATTCAACCATAGAATGTAGTTTCACGTACTTGTGTCTATTTTGTAAATCATTTATAAAACCTGCATGTGTTCTCATCCCAAAAATATTAGATTTTAAAAGTGGGACTATAACTCACTTTCACAGATTTTTACTTCGTCGGGAAGTAAGACTTGGCCACTGGTTGATTCACGAACCTATAACAATATATACATATATATCAAAGTATGTTTAAAATATATTTACAACACTTTTAATATATTTTGATGTTTTAAGTTTATTAAGTCAGCTGTCCTCGTTAGTAACCTACAACTAGTTGTCCACAGTTAGATGTACAGAAATAAATCGATAAATATTATTACAAAGATTTTCTTCAAATCCCTTGAAATCTGGAAATCAATCATATCTACGTCAAATGATAAGATGAATCTACACTTACTCATTTCACTCTTCTATGTTAGCTTCATTCGTACTCTTCATATAAATGGATTGTTTATCCAAATTATTCGCTGATGATAAAACTCTAATTTTCAGCCGGTATGCATCATGAAAACATACTTATTATCATTCACGACCTTTCCACTCAAATTTCGGGACGAAATTTCTTTAACGGGTAGGTACTGTGACAACCCGAAAATTTCCAACCAAATTTAAACTTTATCTTTATATTATTTCGACACGATAAGCAAAGTTTGTTAAGTTAAATCTCAAGAATTTTAAATTGTGTTCATACATTCCTTATAACCTCGACCAAATTCCGACGATTCACGAACCATTATATATAAATAAATATGTATATATATGTATATATATATTATAACTTGAGAATATTAATAAAGTATTAAACGTATAATACTTTACATGAACGTATTTGTTTCAATATGTTTATCGATGAAATTAGAAGATAATATCAAATAATTGATTTATCAGATACATTATGATATGATTACGGGTCTATGTTATGAGGTCTACTGTGATTTAAGAAATCTATTCTTTTTGACAACATTCGGAAAATAGTAAAGTGATTTATAAGTAAGAACGTGAAGTGTAGATAACTTAGATGTTGGATATCGACAAGTTAAGTAACTCGACATTTTTCATTAAGATGATTTCATACGTTTATTTAACCTTTGAACTTTATCTCATGCTTCACCAATAAACTGTAATTTAAAAAGTTGAAACCTATTATGAATATATATGATTCTACTTTTCTAAAACATTTTATGATATAACGATTTCCATTATTTTAACCTTTAAACAAAATGATTCTTAAAAATATATTTGGTTTTGGAAAACAAAATTATTATATTTATTTGATTTAGTTTCAAACGTACAAAAACGTTTTCAGTTTAAAAAGAACTTTATTATTAAAACGTATATAACTTTTATAAATATCTAGAACCACTTTTGACAACTCATTACTTAACCAGTATGATAAAGATAACGATATTTATATTTTATTTTATTAAATATATATAACGATTTAAATTAATATTATATATATTTATACGCGTATTATACGTACATAGTTTTATACTTTTACTATACTTAAACTTTACCTTTACTTTATTTTTACTTTACTTTAACTTTAATAATTCACTTTAATAATTCATACTTTAATAATTCACTTTAATAATTCATACTTTAATAATTCACTTTAATAATTCATACTTTAATAATTCACTTTAATAATTCATACTTTAATAATTCACTTTAATAATTCATACTTTAATAATTCACTTTAATAATTCATACTTTAATAATTCACTTTAATAATTCAAAAATCTATTATAAATAGAATTCAATAGGTTTCATTATTTCATAGAAACTTGAAAATATTTTTTCTCTAAACTCTCTCAATCGATTTACATATATATATATTTACTCCGTATTATTTTAAGATATTATTAGTATACATAAAATATTACGTCAGAATGCTGTCCGAGTGATTTTGAAATTGTTTTTCGAATGGGATTGGATTAAGGAAATTATGGGTTATAGCTATGGAGGTGATTGGGTATGGTTCATGGGTATGCTCGTGAGGTCAATATAGTGTTTATCATCTCCGTTGCGTCTACGTACCTTTCCTGCAATATTGAATCTCAATATTGATACGTGAGTACTCATAATTTAACTTTTACATACTAATAGTGTATCCCTGACTAGTGCTCGAGTATATAGGATTATGCATGTTTGTACTTTTGATATTGCCTTTAGTTAGGTTATGTTGAATCCTGAATTAGTTATATATGCGACTGAGATAAGGTATAAGATATGCATGTCGTTGGAAAGCTAGCGAAAAATTAAGAACTTTTCATTTAGATATCGAATGATTTCGATGAACGGATTTGAAGATTATAGTCCATCGAATTTTTGTATTATTATTAAAAATGATTATTATTATCGTCATTATTATTGTCGTTCTAGTTTTATCTTATTATTATTATTATCTTTATCAATAAAAGGATTTATCATTAAAAAATTGTTATTTTTTTTATTATTACTATCGTTTTTATCGTTAAAGTTATAATTAGTATTATTATTATTATTATCTAATTATTATTATTATTATTATTATTATTATTGGTATTATTATTATTATTATCATTATTAATATATATATCATTATTTAAAAATAGTTATTGTTATTGTTAATATTATTATTACAATATTATCATTAAGATAATTATTAGTATTATCGTTAATAATGTTATAGTAACTATCATTATTAATATTAGTGTAATTAAAACAAATATTTGTAACACCTAATTATTTTGATTACTATTATTATCATTATTATGAACACGATATAAAAGACGATTAAAAGCAATTAAACGAAACGATTAGGAAATAATGGGTAAGAGTATCATGATGAAATTAAAATATTATAAGATATTGATTTAGATAAAATTATCGTTCTTATTATTTTTATCATTACTATTATTATTAAAATTATCGTTAGTATTAAAACTATCATTTTAACAAAAATTATCATTTTAATAAGAATGTCATTGTTACTATAAAATATCATTATTATTATTATTTTAAATAGAATTATTATTTTAAAGATAATATTAAAAATTATCGTAAATATTAAAGTTATCATAATTAGAATTATCGTTTTATCATAATGTCATCTTAGTAATTATAAATATTGATATTTTTATAATAATAATTATTATTACAAAATAATACAACTTTTACTTACTATCATTATAGATATTATTTTATTAAATAAATATTTGATATAAACATATTTTACTACGTGTAATAACTTACTTTAATAATACCTATCATATTATCTTTATAATATTAAATGAACCCTATAAATTTTATTACTTAATATATATAAAAGTATATTTTATTATATAAATATAATATAAAATTTTATTTATTAATAAATAAATTATATTATTTACTCTAATAAATCTTTTAAAAATATAAAACGACGATATTTAAACTATATATTAATCATGTATAGATTTTTGAAAATTATTTTGAGTCAAATTTACTTTTGTTGACTTTTGCATATTAGTCTCGAGCATTAGGATTGTGGTACACTATGACTTGACCTAATTTGTTAGACAAATATTGACCAACACATAAATATATATAATTAATTTAGGTTCGTGAATCCGAGGCCAACCTTGCACTTGTTCAATGACGTTATATGTATTTTTACTACGAAATACAGTATGGTGAGTTTCATTTGCCTTTTTACCCTTTATATTTTTGGGACTGAGAATACATGCACTTTTATAAATGTTTGATGAAATAGACACAAGTAATTGAAACTACATTCTATGGTTGAATTATCGAAATCGAATATGCCCCTTTTTTTTATTAAAGTCTGGTAATCTAAGAATTAGGGAACAGACACCCTAATTGACGCGAATCCTAAAGATAGATCTATTGGGCCTAACAAACCCCATCCAAAGTACCGGATGCTTTAGTACTTCGAAATTTATATCATGTCCGAAGGAGGATCCCGGAATGATAGGAGATATTCTTATATGTATCTAGTTAATGTCGGTTACCAGGTGTTCACCATATGAATGATTATTTTTTGTCTCTATGCATGGGACGTATATTTATGAGAACTGGAAATGAAATTCTTGTGGTCTATTAAAATGATGGAAATAAATGATTATGATAAACTAATGAACTCACCAACCTTTTGGTTGACACTTTAAAGCATGTTTATTCTCAGGTGTTAAAGAAATCTTCCGCTGTGCGTTTGCTCATTTTAAAGATATTACTTGGAGTCTTTCATAGCATATTTCGAAGAACGTTGCATTCGAGTCATTGAGTTCATCAAAGATTATTATTAAATCAATTTATAGTTGGATAGTGGATATTATGAAATGGTATGCATGCCTGTCAATTTTTGATGTAAAGAAAGATTGTCTTTTAAAAACGAATGCAATGTTTGTAAAATGTATCATATAGAGGTCAAATACCTCGCAATGTAATCAACTATTGTGAATCGTTTATAATGTATATGAACGGGTCCTTTCAGTTGGTATCAGAGCGGTGGTCTTAGCGAACCAGGTCTGCATTAGTGTGTCTAACTGATAAGTCGTTAGGATGCATTAGTGAGTCTGGACTTCGACCGTGTCTTCATGTCAAAAGTTTTGCTTATCATTTCTAGTCGGAAATCATTTGCTTATCATCCATAGGAAATTACCTGCTTATTATTATTAGTCTAGACACGTCTTGCTACATTAATTGCATGAGTAGTGTATAGACAAAATTCATATCTTAGCGTATCTGCTAAATCATATCTTATCGTATCTGTTACTTTAAACTTTGCCTGACATACCCCGCAAATTCCTCCGTAATCTATGAAATCTTTTGATCTCTATATATAGATATCCTATGTAAATAGAATACCACCCGATAGCAAAAAAATCATTTTATATCGAAAATCCTTTATCCAATCGTACGAAATGGAATTTGTCATCAGTTCAAGTCACTCGGATTCTGAAATGGAATCTCACTCAAGCTTCGAAAGCAGTGTGACCGGAATGGATCAACCAATTAGTCATCACCTATTCTGGATGAATTGGGGATGGGTTCGTAGCCTCCTCAATCATTGGAAACAAGAAGAAGGCGATCCTTTCCATCCACCACATTGCCCTCTTGGCGAAGAACCTGAAGCACTTACCGGCGAACCTGTTCGAGACACCATTTTCTCTCTCATTTCCAGGGTATCTCGTCACGATTATATACTACATCAAATTCTAGATTTTATTTATCCTCTCGTTCCGACCGACAATCATCCTGGAATAATAGAAGAAGTCAACGAACTTCGCGCTCGGGTAGTGGCTTTGGAGAATATGGGGCAGAGATTACAAACACCAGCAGCAGCACCAGCAGCATAACCAGTACCACCATCATCAATGCCAACAGTACCATTACCACCTCCAACCACAACCGCGTTGTAAACCTCAACTTCACAATCTGTCCCACTAGCATCAACGTCATACGCACCATAGATACCAAGGAGTACCAACAACAATAACTGACGAAGCATTAATTCATAACTTCATTGGAGAAACATTCCGCGGCGATTATATAATCTCTAAAGTCTTAGAGATTATCTAATTTAGCACTAACCATAAATCAGTTAAGCGAACCAAAATGATAGAAGGAAGAGTAGAAACCCTGACAAAAATGGTGTGTGATTAACAAGTTAAACTTGTTTTACCAACAGCATCAACAGTACCGTCAATGTCACCAGCATCGTCAGTACAGTCAACATCAGAATCAACAACACCTATAATATCACAAACTCCGTCAGTTCAAGAATCACTGTGGACATCATTACGAATCAATAACGTGTATATTGTATCAACAAGTTATGAAGAATTAACTCATTCCCTCTGAAGAAATTATATATATATTTTATATATATATATATTTTGAAATAAAAAATAAATCTTTCCCTGCTAAGCTATTGTGTGTGAATCTTAACTACTCGGTTAATTCATATTACAAATATGCAATAATGTACGTCCCTCGCCCGCGACTTAACCATAGTTAACTACAATCTCTGTCTCAATTCAACAAATTCCAATTCCTAATAAATCAAGTATATATTTGATTTTACACTTCATCATTGATGTAACCGAAACTTTTCAGATAACATCATTCGTACTTTGAGAAGTTCACAAGAATTTAACGAAAACCAACATCACATCTCAACAAATAACGAAGTATTGATTCATAATTTCAATATTATTGAAGAAATACTTATGTAACCTCTAAAGCCTTCAAGGAATTATTCAATTCTAGTTCCAACCGTAAATCGAATGAGTTTAATTTAGTATTAACTCATTAAAATCTATGTTACATCTGAGGAGAATATATACATATATATTTTCATAAAGACTGTAATAAAATTCTTATGTACAAAATATTAATTGTGAAAATTTTTTAACGGGTAGGTAATACCCGAGAGATATATATAAATTCACAATTAATATGTTACATTCTTCGAATCAGATCAAGCAAATTATCAATTATACTTCCTACTTTCACAATAATATACATTCTTTCATAGAAATCAAAACAACCATACTCATTCAAACCCAATTACATATTCTGATTTTAAAATCTCATAATTCAATTCGAGATATAACTGGTACCATCACTTTTAGATTCCTACATCTTTCAAAGCTATACTTTGACTTCAAAAGTGTGTTAGAACATCAAACGTATACAAACAATTACAATCTGTGTTCAAACCCTTCGAAAATCTCTGAAGACACTTCAAATAATGAGCAATCGAGATGATGATCCAACCACATATTACCCACAGTTATGTACTTAAAAAGTTCTCAAAACCAAAGTCATAATTCAACACATATCTGTGTCAGATCTTTTGGCATTTATTAGCAAAAAATAACCTTGCAATTCCTTTGCAAAGTAGCAAATTATATCACAGCTCCAGCAAGACAACTTCGATTTTTTTCATTCGGGGTAGCCTTATCATAATTTTGATATATGTGATTACCCTTTTGTTACCGGAGAACCTTTCATATTCCACCACATTAGCAATAAACTTACCAACAACTTCACTGATCTTGGGCATTCCGAAGAATCTTTATATTTATCGAAACCTCATCATTTACTCATCTGCCTCTTGTAACGAGAATTGCCATACGAATCATTGGGAATTAGCAATCAGTATTTTGAAATCTCACAGCATGTTGACGCCAACAGTTATACATAACGTCTATTTCCAAGGCTTACATACTTCGAATGTGAAGTTTCTGAAAAACACTCTGAACCGCGAACTAGTTCTCGAAATGTTGATGAAGCAACAAAAACTGTAAACGACCTTAGCAGTAAAAAGTTTGATGATAAAGATTAGTGTATTAACAAAGCTCAGAAATAGAGAAGTTTTGGAACTGGAAAACGGATTGAGCAAAGTATGAAGGAGACTGTGGACAAATCACAAAGACTGAACCTGCCTTCAAAGAATCCAAATGATTCAGTGTCTGCTGAAGTCATTAACGAATACCTTGCTCCTGACACTAAACCCTTACAGACAATATTCTTCATCATCCTCTGATATTAGAAATTCTAAGATATCATCGTATCTTTCATTATAAATATCCTCCATATTTCTGAAGATATTTCCATAACTATTCTTATCTGGAATCATTTATCTCTTTGCGCTATCTGTATTACATCAAAAAGGAAACTGTTTAGTTCCTATACTCTGTAAACCTTTGAGTTTAAAATATGAATGTTTTTGAAGTAGTGTTGGAAACTGAAGCATGAGTTAGTATAATATAATGACACTTGATCAACGTTATTATATTACAGTAATTCATGCTGAGTTTCTAAATGGAACGTGATGATTCACAGATCATAACATCATCATGTGCCATGTTATACGACTCTTGTATTATATTTAACCTCTAAAATATCAAGAAAATATTTCTTGATGATTCGGCCTTTTCCAAGGTATTCTAGTAATTTGACAAGTCAAGATCGTGCCATCACAATTTCCTTCCTAGAACATTAACAATGTTCATTCCGAAATTCATATCTGTGAATTCTGGACCATTACAAGCGGTGCTTAATCGCAAGAAGAAGAAACGAAAGGACAAAACTCTGAAATAGAAATTGGGGTATAAATTGCAGCAAATAAAAGAGAGCATTAACTGTGGATGACAATGATTATAGAAGATAGAAATAGAGACTTTGAAATATAAGGGAAGATATAAAGCCCAACGACAAACCAAAAATTATAAACCATATATATCGATGCATATAGCAATATAAAGACACGGAAGAACTAGAAACACTATAAACCCAAGAGTATAGTAGAAGTAAATAGATTCTTCCGGCGGTAGATGAAAAAGAAGAATGACCGATATGAAAGTTATAAGTATATCGAGAATCAGAACTGGATGGAGCATATTGATGGACACTTTAAAATATGAGTTGAGGGGGAAAGAATAGAAGGTGATCAAACATGACTAGGAACTTAGAAATTAACAGATTTAACTCACACAATGACGGAATAAGTGAATCAAACCCTCTAGTAAATAGGTTAAGCTTTTTGGGATTAATTTAGTCATACCATAACTAAATCAAGTGTGATTAGATCAACACCTAGAGCTATTATTCACTACCTGGGTGATTTGGGTTGAGAGAGAATCGGAGGAGCTCACCAGATCTGAGTGTGTATAACAAATGAGAGGCTTAACCTAAAATGAAGAACATAAGACTTTATATACCCCTGCTGTTGACTCACCCGTACGATTCATCCAGCACACATACGAGTTGGCTTCATCAGCCGTACGGGTGATCACTCACTCGTGTCTTCTCATTTAGGTTGTAATTGTGACTTAGCTCAGTATCAACCGTGCGTATGAGCCTATCAGCCGTACGAGTGAGGCTTCACTCGGAGGTCTGACTAAGTCTAACATAGTCAAACATCCAAATCTCGTTCCTGCAGTTGCTATAACCACATACAAACACGGATAGGATAATAACGAACAATCATGGTGGCCTGTAAACTGTTGTACCTGCAATGGACGTGGGTAGATGTCTAGGGACTTGCATAAAATGCATCAACAGAAGGTGTGAGTTGTAAGAAAACGAAGGAGGTGAATTTATAAGAAAATCTCCGACGGAACAATTAAAATGGACGATCGCATTTAAAGCGGATCCTAATTCCTTTTGTTACCAGAGAATCAAATCTTATTACAAAGATTTTCTTCAAATCCCTTGAAATCTTGAAATCAATCATATCTACGTCAAATGATAAGATGAATCTACACTTACTCATTTCACTCTTCTATGTTAGCTTCATTCGTACTCTTCATATAAATGGATTGTTTATCCAAATTATTCGCTGATGATAAAACTCTAATTTTCAGCCGGTATGCATCATGAAAACATACTTATTATCATTCACGACCTTTCCACTCAAATTTCTGGACGAAATTTCTTTAACGGGTAGGTACTGTGACAACCCGAAAATTTCCAACCAAATTTAAACTTTATCTTTATATTATTTCGACACGATAAGCAAAGTTTGTTAAGTTAAATCTCAAGAATTTTAAATTGTGTTCATACATTCCTTATAACCTCGACCAAATTCCGACGATTCACGAACCATTATATATAAATAAATATGTATATATATGTATATATATATTATAACTTGAGAATATTAATAAAGTATTAAACGTATAATACTTTACATGAATGTATTTGTTTCAATATGTTTATCGATGGAATTAGAAGATAATATCAAATAATTGATTTATCAGATACATTATGATATGATTACGGGTCTATGTTATGAGGTCTACTGTGATTTAAGAAATCTATTCTTTTTGACAACATTCGGAAAATAGTAAAGTGATTTATAAGTAAGAACGTGAAGTGTAGATAACTTAGATGTTGGATATCGACAAGTTAAGTAACTCGACATTTTTCATTAAGATGATTTCATACGTTTATTTAACCTTTGAACTTTATCTCATGCTTCACCAACAAACTGTAATTTAAAAACTTGAAACCTATTATGAATATATATGATTCTACTTTTCTAAAACATTTTATGATATAACAATTTCCATTATTTTAACCTTTAAACAAAATGATTCTTAAAAATATATTTGGTTTTGGAAAACAAAATTATTATATTTATTTGATTTAGTTTCAAACGTACAAAAACGTTTTCAGTTTAAAAAGAACTTTATTATTAAAACGTATATAACTTTTATAAATATCTAGAACCACTTTTGACAACTCATTACTTAACCAGTATGATAAAGATAACGATATTTATATTTTATTTTATTAAATATATATAACGATTTAAATTAATATTATATATATTTATACGCGTATTATACGTACATAGTTTTATACTTTTACTATACTTAAACTTTACCTTTACTTTATTTTTACTTTACTTTAACTTTAATAATTCACTTTAATAATTCATACTTTAATAATTCACTTTAATAATTCATACTTTAATAATTCACTTTAATAATTCATACTTTAATAATTCACTTTAATAATTCATACTTTAATAATTCACTTTAATAATTCATACTTTAATAATTCACTTTAATAATTCATACTTTAATAATTCACTTTAATAATTCAAAAATCTATTATAAATAGAATTCAATAGGTTTCATTATTTCATAGAAACTTGAAAATATTTTTTCTCTAAACTCTCTCAATCGATTTACATATATATATATTTACTCCATATTATTTTAAGATATTAAAAGTATACATAAAATATTACGTCAGAATGCTGTTCGAGTGATTTTGAAATTGTTTTTCGAATGGGATTGGATTAAGGAAATTATGGGTTATAGCTATGGAGGTGATTGGGTATGGTTCATGGGTATGCTCGTGAGGTCAATATAGTGTTTATCATCTTCGTTGCGTCTACGTACCTTTCCTGCAATATTGAATCTCAATATTGATACGTGAGTACTCATAATTTAACTTTTACATACTAATAGTGTATCCCTGACTAGTGCTCGAGTATATAGGATTATGCATGTTTGTACTTTTGATATTGCCTTTAGTTAGGTTATGTTGAATCCTGAATTAGTTATATATGCGACTGAGATAAGGTATAAGATATGCATGTCGTTGGAAAGCTAGCGAAAAATTAAGAACTTTTCATTTAGATATCGAATGATTTCGATGAACGGATTTGAAGATTATAGTCCATCGAATTTTTGTATTATTATTAAAAATGATTATTATTATCGTCATTATTATTGTCGTTCTAGTTTTATCTTATTATTATTATTATCTTTATCAATAAAAGGATTTATCATTAAAAAATTGTTATTTTTTTTATTATTACTATCGTTTTTATCGTTAAAGTTATAATTAGTATTATTATTATTATTATCCAATTATTATTATTATTATTATTATTATTATTATTATTGGTATTATTATTATTATTATCATTATTAATATATATATCATTATTTAAAAATAGTTATTGTTATTGTTAATATTATTATTACAATATTATCATTAAGATAATTATTAGTATTATCGTTAATAATGTTATAGTAACTATCATTATTAATATTAGTGTAATTAAAACAAATATTTGTAACACCTAATTATTTTGATTACTATTATTATCATTATTACGAACACGATATAAAAGACGATTAAAAGCAATTAAACGAAACGATTAGGAAATAATGGGTAAGAGTATCATGATGAAATTAAAATATTATAAGATATTGATTTAGAAAAAATTATCGTTCTTATTATTTTTATCATTACTATTATTATTAAAATTATCGTTACTATTAAAACTATCATTTTAACAAAAATTATCATTTTAATAAGAATGTCATTGTTACTATAAAATATCATTATTATTATTATTTTAAATAGAATTATTATTTTAAAGATAATATTAAAAATTATCGTAAATATTAAAGTTATCATAATTAGAATTATCGTTTTATCATAATGTCATCTTAGTAATTATAAATATTGATATTTTTATAATAATAATTATTATTACAAAATAATACAACTTTTACTTACTATCATTATAGATATTATTTTATCAAATAAATATTTGATACAAACATATTTTACTACGTGTAATAACTTACTTTAATAATACCTATCATATTATCTTTATAATATTAAATGAACCCTATAAATTTTATTACTTAATATATATAAAAGTATATTTTATTATATAAATATAATATAAAATTTTATTTATTAATAAATAAATTATATTATTTACTCTAATAAATCTTTTAAAAATATAAAACGACGATATTTAAACTATATATTAATCATGTATAGATTTTTGAAAATTATTTTGAGTCAAATTTACTTTTGTTGACTTTTGCATATTAGTCTCGAGCATTAGGATTGTGGTACACTATGACTTGACCTAATTTGTTAGACAAATATTGACCAACACATAAATATATATAATTAATTTAGGTTCGTGAATCCGAGGCCAACCTTGCACTTGTTCAATGACGTTATATGTATTTTTACTACGAAATACAGTATGGTGAGTTTCATTTGCCTTTTTACACTTTATATTTTTGGGACTGAGAATACATGCACTTTTATAAATGTTTGATGAAATAGACACAAGTAATTGAAACTACATTCTATGGTTGAATTATCGAAATCGAATATGCCCCTTTTTTTATTAAAGTCTGGTAATCTAAGAATTAGGGAACAGACACCCTAATTGACGCGAATCCTAAAGATAGATCTATTAGGCCTAACAAACCCCATCCAAAGTACCGGATGCTTTAGTACTTCGAAATTTATATCATGTCCGAAGGAGGATCCCGGAATGATAGGGGATATTCTTATATGTATCTAGTTAATGTCGGTTACCAGGTGTTCACCATATAAATGATTATTTTTTGTCTCTATGCATGAGACGTATATTTATGAGAACTGGAAATGAAATTCTTGTGGTCTATTAAAATGATGGAAATAAATTATTATGATAAACTAATGAACTCACCAACCTTTTGGTTGACACTTTAAAGCATGTTTATTCTCAGGTGTTAAAGAAATCTTCCGCTGTGCATTTGCTCATTTTAAAGATATTACTTGGAGTCTTTCATAGCATATTTCGAAGAACGTTGCATTCGAGTCATTGAGTTCATCAAAGATTATTATTAAATCAATTTATAGTTGGATAGTGGATATTATGAAATGGTATGCATGCCTGTCAATTTTTGATGTAAAGAAAGATTGTCTTTTAAAAACGAATGCAATGTTTGTAAAATGTATCATATAGAGGTCAAATACCTCGCAATGTAATCAACTATTGTGAATCGTTTATAATGTATATGAACGGGTCCTTTCAGTGTCGACATGATAGGTCGAAACATTGTATACGTTTCTATGGTATCTCAAGATTACATAATATACAATACAAGTTGATTAATTTATGGTTGGAATAGATTTGTTACCAATTTTCACGTAGCTAAAATGAGAAAAATTATCCAATCTTGTTTTACCCATAACTTCTTCATTTTAAATCCGTTTTGAGTGAATCAAATTGCTATGGTTTCATATTGAACTCTATTTTATGAATCTAAACAGAAAAAATATAGGTTTATAGTCAGAAAACTAAGTTACAAGTCGTTTTTGTAAAGGTAGTCATTTCAGTAGAAAGAACGACGTCTAGATGACCATTTTAGAAAACATACTTCCACTGTGAGTTTAACCATAATTTTTGGATATAGTTTCATGTTCATAATAAAAATCATTTTCTCAAAATAACAACTTTTAAATCAAAGTTTATCATAGTTTTTAATTAACTAACCCAAAACAGCCCGCGGTGTTACTACGACGGCGTAAATTCGGTTTTACGGTATTTTTCGTGTTTCCAGGTTTTAAATCATTAAGTTAGCATATCATATAGATATAGAACATGTGTGTAGTTAATTTTAAAAGTAAAGTTAGAAGGATTAACTTTTGTTTGCGAACAAGTTTAGAATTAACTAAACTATGTTCTAGTGATTACGAGTTTAAACCTTCGAATAAGATAGTTTTATATATATGAATTGAATGATGTTATGAACATCATTACTACCTCAAGTTTAGTAGGTAAACCTACTGGAAGTGACAAGAAATGATCTAGCTTCAAAGGATCTTGGATGGCTTGAAAGTTCTTGAAGTAGGATCATGACACAAAAACAAGTTCAAGTAAGATTTTTACTCGAATTAAGATAGTTTATAGTTATAGAAATTGAATCAAAGTTTGAATATGAATATTACCTTGAATAAGAAAGATAACCTACTGTATATAACAAAGGTTTCTTGATCTTAGATGATTACTTGTAATGGATTAGAAAGCTTGGAAGTAAATTAGTAAACTTGAAGGGATTTTTGAAGTGTTCTTGAAGTGTTCTTCCTATGATGATTATAGCTTGATTCTTGAAGTGATTTTTGATGAAGATGATGATTAACTACTGAAAAAATACGTTCATAATAGTGTGTGTGTGTTGAGAGAGAATTAGAAAGAGAATTGGAAGTGAAATGGAGTGAATGATGAGTGGTAATTGGTGTGTGGTGAGTGGGGTTAAAAGGAGTTCTAATTAGTTGACTAGCTTATGGTAGAAGTTAAAATTGATTAGTCATACATGACATAATCAAGAGTGGAATCCCATGCTAGTTCCTATTGGTATATACTCATAGTAAGTACGTTTTGAAGCTGTGTATAATACGGGTAAGAATACGACTAGAATTCTTGATGAAAGAAAAGAATGGAAAAGCAACTGTAACAATTTTCGTTAAGTATGAGTGTTTTGATATATGTCTTGAAGTCTTCTAAAAGTATTTTAATACATCTAAATACACTACATGTATATACATTTTAACTGAGTCGTTAAGTCATCGTTACTCGTTACATGTAAGTGTTGTTTTGAAACCTTTAAGTTAACGATCTCAATTAATGTTGTTAACCCATTGTTTATTATATCTAATGAGATGTTAAATTATTATATTATCATGATATTATGATATATTAATATATCTTAATATGATATATATACATTTAAATGTCGTTACAACGATAATCGTTACATATATGTCTCGTTTCGATATCCTTAAGTTAGTAGTCTTGTTTATATGTATATAACTCATTGTTAATATACTTATGGAGATACTTACTTATCATAATCTCATGTTAACCATATGTATATCCATATATATATCGTCATGTCGTTTTTACAAGTTTTAACGTTCGTGAATCGCCGGTCAACTTGGGTGGTCAATTGTCTATATGAAACATATTTCAATTAATCAAGTCTTAACAAGTTTGATTGCTTAACATGTTGGAAACATTTAATCATGTAAATATCAATCTCAATTAATATATGTAAACATGGAAAAGTTCGGGTCACTACATATTAAGGAATACCAAACTAAATCCTATAATCTATTTTATATCAAAAATCATTCCCTGATTATACAAGATGGATCACGTATCTAGTTCAAATTCCTTAGATTCCAACAACTATTCTGATATGGATTTCCACACGAGCTCCGAAAGCAGTGTAACCGGAATGGATCAACCAATCAGCCATCACCTATTCTGGATGAATTGGGGATGAGTTCGTAGCCTACTTAATCATTGGAGACAAGAAGAAGGTGATCCTTTCCATCCCACACATTCCCCTCTTGGCGAAAAACCTGAAGCACTTCCCGGCGAACATGTTCGTAATACTATTTTCTCTCTCATTTCCAGGGTATCTCGTCATGACTATATACTATCTCAAATTCTATATCTTATTCATCCACTCATCCAAACCGATAATCATCCCGGTGTAATAGAAGAAGTCAACGAGCTTCGCGCTCAGATAGTGGTTTTGGAGAATATGGTGCAAAGGTTACAAGCACCGGCAGCATCACCGGCATCAACAGTACCACCATCATCAACACCAACAGTATCATTATCACCACCAACAATAAATCCGTATCCCAAACCTCAACATCACAATCTGTACCTCGAGCATCAATGTCATATGCACCATAGATACCAAGGAGTACCAACAACAATAACCAGTGAAGTATTAATTCATAACTTCATTGGAGAAACATTTTGCGTCAATTACGTAATCTCTAAATTCTTAGAGATTATCTATTCTAGCCTTAACCATAAATCAGATGAGTGGACCGAAATGATAGAAGGAAGAGTAGAAACCCTGACAAGTATAATGCGTGATTTACAAGCTAGACTTGTTTTACAAGCAGCATCAACAGTACCGTCAGCATCACCAGCACAGTCAGTGCCGTCAGCATCATCAGCACTAGCAGCACCTATAACATCACAAGCTCCGCTAGTTCAAGAATCACCGTGGACATCATTACGAATCAACAACGAGTATATTGTATCAACGAGTTATGAAATATTAACTCATTTCCACTGAAGAATTTATATGTATATCTTATATATATAAATTTTGGTAACCATAGTATATCTTTTCATATTAAGCTATTATGAATAAATTGAATAAGGGTAGATACTACTCGGTTAATTCATATTACTAATATGCAATGATATACATCCTTCGTTAACGACTTAACCATTGTTATCTCAGTTCCAAACTGAATGAATTCCAATTCATAATAAATCAAGTGTATTAATCAATTACATGTTTGATGTTACACTTTCATCTTCGATGTACTTGAAACTTTCTCTAAACATCATTCATATCTTGCGAAGTTCCTAAGAATTCTACGAGCTTCAACATCTGTCATCAAGAAATATCAATAAGAATAAATAATGAAGTATTGATCACATTAGTGTAATACTCCGCGAAGATTATGTAATCTCTAATGTTTTAAGAATTATTCATTTCTAGTTCCAGCCAAAAATCAAATGAGTTTAATTTAATATTAACTCATTAAATATGTATTACATCTGAAGAAAATATATACATATTTTCATAAAGACTGTAATAAAATTCTCTTGTACAAAATATTACTTGTGAAACTTTTAACGGGTAGGTAATACCCGAGAGAAATATAAATTCACAATTAATATGTTACATTCTTTAATTCTAATTCAGTAAATCATCAACTATACTCACTACTTTCACAACGATATACATTCTTTCATAGAAATCAAAAAACCGTTCTCATTCAAATTCAATTTCATATTCTAATCAAAATCCAAGTCAAGACTCAACAGGAGACATCACTCTTAAATCACTACATCTTTTAAAGCTATACTTTGACTTCAAAATTGTGCTAGAACATCACTTCTACCCAGAAAAATATTCGTATCATTCAAAATTTTAGGACATCATATGTATATTAACGATTACAATGTGTGTTCAAACCCTTCAAAATTCCTGAAGTCACTTCAAATAATGAACAATTGAGATGATGATTTGTGACGACCCGGGAATTTCTGACCAAATTTAAACTTTATTTCGTATATGATTTCGACCCGATAAGCAAAGTATGTAATGTTGAGCCTCAAAAAGCTTGAACTGTTTCATATATTCAAATGACCTTCGACTGCTCTCGTCGATTCACGAACCTTTAATTATAAATAGAAATGTATATATATGTAAATAAATATATATTATAAACTAAACTATTATGCGATTTAGTTATTATGAAATATAACTTCAGATAATTAAAAATCTGTTATTTAAAAATGTTTAGTTAATTATGAAGAGTATATTGAATGTAAATGACTTTGAACACAATTGGTCAACATTAACAAAGTATTAAAGATGTACTCTGAGATTATTGTTTCAATATATATAATTAATATATTTATGTTACTTACTATCTAAAACATAATTAAATATGTAATAGTAGAATATATATATATATATATATATATATATATATATATATATATATATATATATATATATATATATATATATATATATATATATATATATATATATATATATATATATATATATATATATATATAATCTATAGATACGAAATTGTTATATATAAATTGATTGTAGTATTATTATTAATAATATTATTATTAACGTTAATAATATTAGTATTATTATAATTAGTAATATCAGCATTAATAATATTGTTATCATTTTTATTATTATCATGGTTACTTATTATTATTATTATTATTCTTAATATATATGAAATTTGATTAGTGTTATTAATACTATTGATATTATTATCATTATTTTTGATATTATTATTATTATTAGTTCCAATATTATTAACAAAATTAATATTAAAAATTTATACATGTATAATTAACAGTATTATGTTTTATGAATAAATTTAATACCCAGATATAGGAATAATCGATATACACTTATACAAGTACAGTTGTATATGAATACATATACAGTTACTTATACAATGGTATATATACGGTAATTTATACGTATAAAAATACAAAAAATTTGTATGATACTTTCAATCGTTTTCTAGACTGTAGGTGTTTGTTTTTCTGATGAATTAGTCGTATCAATTAGTGTGGAATGACATAATAAAATCCCAATTTGTTAACCATCGAAATCATACTTTATTTTGTTTATATTTTTTTGTATGATAGATTACTACTGTCGACGTTTTTGTTTTCATACCAACGAAACCACAACCACATCAAACGAAATCTCTATCTCTACTATCTCTCTCTTATTGTATTCATAAAACCACATAGACAAGAACCTGAACCATTGAAGTTCGATTATTACTGCTGCAGTAAAATTTTATTCAATTTCGATCATACTAATTGCTTGATCATCATCACCAAACCCATCATTCATCACCTTCAAAACGCCAACACCCACTGCCGTTATTTTCTTTTTGTTGCAACTGTAAACAGTATCACAATACCACCTTCCTCCATCTCTCTCCTTCACTTTCTAAAAAAAAATCCATCGCCATCACTTCACACCTTGAATCTTAATTACGCCACTTATGTTCTTGTCTTTGTCGTAAACCAGATCACACCACCCTTCGGTTTTCTTCACTATTGATGTTGCTGCTCTAGTTATTTTGTTTACACCGTAACTGTGACACCTTTTGTTTTTCTAATCCTGCTAAGACGAACGTTTAATGATAATCGTGGAAAAGTGAGGGTAAGTCAACAACCTCTTGCACACCTTTTACTTTATTTATACTACTATATGAGGATACATGAAGTAATGTTAAATACAAAAGCAGAATAGATTAGCAGCCTAAATTAAAAAGGGTTAGTGGACAAGTTGGCAAATTGAGACCCACACACATGTAAGCAATCGCAGATTAAGAAGCACTAGTTACTGTTTTCGATTGGAAAGAAATATTATAGAAAGGAAATCTCTTTTTGATTATGTATTCTAGCTGTGTGGGCCAAACAAATCCATCTACTAATCCTTATTTAAAATTGTGATGAGGTGATAATTTATATTCCACTAATGATGATGATTAAGGGAATAAAGGGGTGATAAAAGTGATTTTTTTTAATAAATGCATGCGTGTTTTTTTTTTCTTTTTGTGATTACATCTGCCGTTTGAAAACTTCATCACCAAACCGAAAACCCCACTTGGAAAATGATTTGAGATAGTGGTTTGCCTAAAGCTGTCCAGTTTGCAATTAAACCAAACACGCACGTATTATTTTTTTTTACGGGATATGATTAGATTGATGGGCTAAGAGCTTTTCTATTGTTGGGCCATTAAAAGTGTTTTAAATATGTGCTGCTTCGTTTCCTGTGTATCCAGCGACCCAAACCCGAAGCATGATGATGATTCGGATGTGATTAAGAGATACAAGATGATGCATGATAATGATTGGGTTTCAAGTTATGAAGGGAATTGAAACTAAATTAAAATGGGTTTAATATGATTAGTATGTGTGTAAATTCAGAAGAAGAAGAAAAAGCAAGGGTGGTGCGATGATTTGAGAGTGTTAGGAGGGAGCGTGAGGTCTCGAGTTCGAGCCCGGTTCAGGGCATTTTTTTTAAATTCCTTGAAGGTAGTATCTTTTTCTTTTATTATGATTATTATTATTTTAATATTATTATTAACTATGTTATTATTATTGTGTAAATTATTATTATCACAAATATTAATATCATGAGTATTATTATTATCATTAACACAACTAATATTATTATTATTATCATCATTGTTAATATTATTATTATTATTATTATTATTATTATTATTAATATTATTATTATTATTATTATAATAATAATAATAATTATTATTATTATTACTAATATTATTATCAAAATAAGTATTATTATTAAGTAATATGATTATTATTATTATTAATGAGATTTCCATTACTATTAATACAAGTATCAGTATTAACAAAATCATTATTAGTATTATTATTAGTAAAATTATTATTATTATTAGTAAATCGTTATTATTATCAAAACAATCTTTTAAACAGATATATAGTTTGTATCTAAAATATATTTGTTACATATACTATAATTATATTAAAGTTTCAGATAACTGTATATATATATCAAACCTATTAACATTATTTATATAAATACATACAAATAACAAACTATCGATTTTTAAATATAACATTTAAACAATTATGTATATAAATATGGATATATTAATATAACTATATAAATATGAACAATTATGAAAATATACACAAATTAAATATACATTACATATAAATTAATGATATAATAAATAAATTGTTTAGTTACAATTATGTGTATTAATAAATATCCAAATGATATAGGTTCGTGAATTCGAGGCCAACCCTATACTTGTTCAATGTCGTTCTATGTATTTTTACTACAAAATACATTAGGTGAGTTTCATTTGCCTTTTTACCCTTTATATTTTTGGGCTGAGAATACATGCGCAATTTTTATAAATGTTTTACGAAATAGATACAAGTAATTGAAACTACATTATATGGGTGAATGATCAAAGCCGAATATGCCTCTTTTGCTTGGTAACCTAAGAATTAGTAAACAGATCTACTAATTGACGCGAATCCTAAAGATAGATCTATCGGGCCCAACAAGTCCCATCCAAAGTACCGGATGCTTTAGTACTTCGAAATTTATATCATGTCTGAAGTAGGATCCCGGAATGATGGGAATATTCTTATATGTATATTGTGAATGTCGGTTACTAGGTGTTCAATCCATATGAATGATATTTTTGTCTCTATGCATGGGACGTATGTTTATGAGAAATAGAAATATGAAATCTTGTGGTCTATTAAAATTATGAAATGATTATTTATGTTAAACTAATGAACTCACCAACCTTTTGGTTGACACTTGGAAGCATGTTTATTCTCAGGTATGAAAGAAATCTTCCGCTGTGCATTTGCTCATTTTAGAGATATTACTTGGAGTTATTCATGACATATTTCAAAAGGCGTTGCATTCGAGTCGTCGTGTTCACCAAGATTATTATTAAGTCAATTATAGTTAGATATATTATGAAATGGTATGCTTGTCGTCAACTTTTGATGTAATGAAAGATTGTCTTTTCAAAAACGAATGCAATGTTTGTAAAATGTATCATATAGAGGTCAAGTACCTCGCGATGTAATCAACTGTTGTGAATCGTTTATAATCGATATGGACTTCGTCCGGATGGATTAGGACGGGTCGTTACAGTTGGTATCAGAGCGGTGGTCTTAGTGAACCAGGTCTTGCATTAGTATGTCTAACTGATAGTCGTTAGGATGCATTAGTGAGTCTTTACTTCGACCGTGTTTGCATGTCAAAAGTTTTGCTTACCATTTTTGTCGGAAATCATCTGCTTATCATCCTTAGGATATTACCTGCTTATCATTCCTAGTCTAGACACATCTTACTGCAATGATTGCATGAATAGTGTATAGACAAAATTCGTTTCTTAGCGTATCTGCTAATTCATATCTTAGCATATATGTTACTGTAGACTTTGCCTGACAGCTTCCGTAGATTCCTCCATAACTTATAGGATTTTAGTATTATATATGCATATGTAAATTATGTATTGCACGGTACTAATCTACATCCTATAACCTGTTTCTTATCGAAAATACTTCATTTAACTGTACGAGATGAATCCCTCAACCAGTTCAAATTCCTCGAATTCCGACAGCTATTCCGATATGGAGTTTAACCTAAGCTCCGAAAGCAGTGTCACCAGAATGAACCAACAAATCATCCGTCCTCAATTCATCTGATGGGTTCGTATTTGACTTAATCAATGGAGACGCGAAGAAGGCGATCCTTTTCACCAACCGAATTTACCTCTTGGTGATGAACCTGAAGCACTTATCAGTGAACAAGTCCGAAACACCATATTTACCCTCATTTCCAGGATATCTCGCAATGATTATATGATATCCAAAATCCCCAATCTTATTCATCCGCTCGTCCCGACCGACAATCATCCCGAAATAATAGAAGAAGTCAACGAACTTCGCGCTCGAGTAATCAATTTCGAGAATATGGTGCAAAATTTACCAGTTTCAGTAACATCACCGGAACCAACAGCACCATCAGTAATAGCACCTGTATCATCAACAAATACATGCCTCAACATCTCATTCTGTACCTCGAGTATAATCATCGTTCTACGAATCGTTCTACATCAATTACCTTCGTTCGACATGGCGATTATGTAATCTTTAATGTTTTAGAGATTATATATTCTTGTTCTAACGGTAAATCAAATGAGTTTAATATCATATTGACTCATTAAATACATGATTACATCTGAAGAAAATATATAGGTATATATTTTTTCATAAAGATTGTAATTAAAAATTCTTTTGTACACACTGTTAATGGTGAAAATATTTTAACGGGTAGGTAATACCCGAGGAATATTTAGATTCCACATTAATAAGTTACACTGTACATTTTTCAAATCGGATTCAACAGTCATTTACTATCCTAGTCACATCTACAGACATACGTATTCGTTCACCACAGAATAACCATTTTCATTCAATTTCACATTTGGATTTTGACCTATCAGAATCCGACAAGTGGCATAATGAAGAAAACATTGGACAAAATAAAAATTGTTAGAAACAAACAAATTAACTATGGGAAATTTTCTTAAGAATCCACGCTAACTGTTCCTAGCTAATTGTTCCTAGCTAACTGATTACATTTTATTTATCGCAGTTTATTTATCGCAGCAATTTTATTTATCGTCATTTAATTTCTGTTATTTACTTTACGCATTTTATTTATCGTCATTTAATTTCTGTTATTTACTTTACGCACTTTATTTATCGTCATTTAATTTCTGTTATTTATTTTACGTACTTTAAATATCGGGACATGTATACAAGGTTTTGACATATCATATCGACCCATCTATATATATTATTTGGAATAACCATAGACACTCTATATGCAGTAATGCGGGAGTTAGCTATACAGGGTTGAGGTTGATTCTATAATAATATATATAGTTTAAGTTGTAATCGAGTCTGAGATGTATACTGGTCACGATACGTATTAATTAATTCGAATATTATATATTAAGCTATATATGAATTATTAGACTGTTACTTGTGGACTATCAACTGTGGACTGCCGACATTGGACAATTAAAATGAATTAAAATATTGATTATAACATATGAAACTAAACAAATTCTTCAAGTTGCCACTTGATTTCATCTTAAACCTCATTTGTATCTTGACGATTTCAATCTGCGTTCAAACCTTTCATGATACTTGAAAACACCTCAATCGAGAGGATGAACCAACCGCACTTCATCTACGGGAGAAAATATTGATGAATATAGTTATGGACCTGAAAGAACTCGGAACCTGAGTAAACACTTAAAACGTATCTGTGCTAGCTCCTTTGGCGTTGTTATTACCGAAAATAACTTTGCTATTCATTTTCAAAGTATCAAATTTTGTCACAGCTCCAGCAAGTCAACATCGACTTTTCGTTTGAAACAACCTTATTATAACCTTGATATATATGCGTGCTCTTTTATTGTTACCAGGAAACCTTTTATATTCCACCATATTACCAGCAGACGTACCAGCAACCTCGTTACTTCTTGGCTTAAATCTCTCTGATAAATCATTATATCTATTCATTGAAACCCTATCATATACTCATCCGCATCTTGTAACGAGAACTGCCATACTAATTACTGGGAATCAGCAATCAGTACTTTGAAAACTCACAGCATATCTACATCAACAGTTATATGTATAACATTTATCTCTTAGAATTATGATCTTTCATTCTAAAATTCTGAAAAGCACTTAGTCTACAAATCAGTACTCTGAATGTTGAAAAAGCTGAATGAAGCAGCAGAAACCATAGACAACCGTAAACGACCTTAATCATCAGAAGTTGATGATAAAGAATAGTATGTTGGAAAAGCACAGAAAAGTTGGAACTGAAAAATGGATTGAGCTAACCATGAAGGAGACCAAGGACAAATACAAGAACCATACCCTATATTCAAAGAATCTGGGTAATTCTGGATCCAATGAAACCTACAACGTATGTCTTGCATTGTACTCATGTTAAAATTTTGCAGAAAATCTTTCTTCATCAACCATCGATATTAGAAATTCCAATATATCATCGTATCTTTCATTATAAATATCCTCCATATTTCTGAAGATATTTTCATAACTATTCTTATCTAATATCATTAATCTCTTCGTGCTATCAGTGTTACATCATATAGAAATTGTTAGTTTCTATATTCTGTAAACTTTCAAGCTTAAAATATGAATGTTATTAAAGTAATGTTAGGAACTGAAGCATGAGTTAGTATAATATAATGACACTTGATCAACGTGATTATATTACAGTAAGTCATGCTGAGTTTCTAATGGGACGTGATGATTCACAGATCATAACGTCATCATGTGCCATGTTACATAACTCTTTCATTCTGCTTAACTTCTGAACATATCAAGAAAATATATTCTTGATAGTTCAATTCTCAGTGATTCAGGTAATTTGACAAAACAAATCGTGCTACTATCTTTCCTTTCTACCTTGTATAATATGATAATTCGAAACTCCATACCTATGAATTTTGGACCATTACTTGCGAAAAGTAAACAAAAGTATGAAGCTCCGAAATAGAAAGGGGGTATGAATCGCAGCAAATAAGAGAGCGCATTAGCTGTGGATGACAATAATTATAGGAGACAGAAGCAGGGACATTGAAATATAAGGGAAGATATAAAATCCAACAACAACATAGAAACAACAAACCGTGTATATCAATGTTTATCGCAACATAAAGACACAGGACAATTAAAAACACTATAACCCCAAGTGCGAAGCAGAAGAAAGCAGATTCCTCTGGTGGAAGTTGGAAAAGGAGAATGATAGTTGCAAAAGTATGGATAAGGACAAGGATCAGAACTGGATTAAGCATTTTCATAATCTTTTGGATGTATGAACTAAGAAAGAAAGTATAGGAATGGTGAGAATAATGGAACGGAAGAGTTTAATTTATAATGGAAATATCAGACAGAGTAATCAAGGCACATCATCGTATTTAATTATAGAGATCTTAATTTCTTTACTCGCCGAAGAATCAAATCTCTCAGATTTTGAAGATTTTATTTAAATTCCTTGAATTCCGGAATTCAACCCTGACTACGTCAAAAGCTATGACAAATCTTTACTTCTTTATTTCGCTTTTTTGTGATAACTTCACTCGTACTCTTCTAGTAATTGAATTACTTTATCCATATTACTCAATAATGATAAAACTCTATTTATCAACTCATATTCATCATGAAAACATTTTTATTGTTAGCCATGACCACCTCACTCAAATTTCGGGACGAAATTTATTTAACGGGTAGGTACTGTGACGACCCGGGAATTTCTGACCAAATTTAAACTTTATTCTTATATGATTTCGACACGATTAGCAAAGTATGTAATGTTGAGCCTCAAAAAGTTTGAACTGTTTCATATATTCAAATGACCTTCGACTGCTCTCGACGATTCACGAACCTTTAATTATAAATAGAAATGTATATACATGTAAATAAATATATATTATAAACTAAACTATTATGCGACTTAGTTATTATGAAACTTCAGATAATTTAAAATCTGTTATTTAAAAATGTTTAGTTAATTATGAAGAGTATATTGAATGTAAATGACTTTGAACACAATTGGTCAACATTAACAAAGTATTTAAAGATGTACTCTGAGATTATTGTTTCAATATGTATAAGTAATATATTTATGTTACTTACTATCTAAAACATAATTAAATATGTAATAGTAAAAATATATATATATATAATCTATAGATACGAAATTGTTATATATAAATTGATTGTAGTATTATTATTAATAATATTATTATTAACGTTAATACTATTAGTATTATTATAATTAGTATTATCAGCATTAATAATATTGTTATCATTTTTATTATTATCATGGTTACTTCTTATTATTATTATTATTATATTATTCTTAATATATATGAAATTTAATTAGTGTTATTAATACTATTGATATTATTATCATTATTTTTGATATTATTATTATTATTAGTTCCAATATTATTAACAAAATTAATATTAAAAATTTATACATGTATAATTAACATTATTATGTTTTATGAATAAATTTAATACCCAGATATAGGAATAATCGATATACACTTATACAAGTACAGTTGTACATGAATACATATACAGCAACTTATACAATGGTATATATACTGTAATTTATACGTATAAAAATACAGGAAATTTGTATGATACTTTCAATCATTTTCTAGACTGTGGGTAATTGTTTTTCTGATGAATTAGTAGTATCAATTAGTGTGGAATGACATAATCAAATCCCAATTTGGTAACCATCGAAATCATACTTTATTTTGTTTATATTTTTTTTGTACGATAGATTACTACTGTCGACGTTTTTGTTTTCATACCAATGAAACCACAACCACATCAAACGAAATCTCTATCTCTACTATCTCTCTCTTATTGTATTCATAAAACCACATAGAAAAGAACCTGAACCATTGAAGTTCGATTATTACTATTGCAGTAAAATTTTATTCAATTTCGATCATACTAATTGCTTGATCATCATCACCAAACCCATCATTCATCTCCTTCAAAACGCCAACACCCATTGCCGTTATTTTCTTTTTGTTACAACCGTAAACAGTATCACAATACCACCTTCCTCCATCTCTCTCCTTCACTTTCTAAAAAAAAATCCACCGCCATCACTTCACACCTTGAATCTTAATTACGCCACTTATGTTCTTGTCTTTGTCGTAAACCAGATCACACCACCCTTCGGTTTGCTTCACTATTGATGTTGCTGCTCGAGTTATTTTGTTTACACCGTAACTGTGACACCTTTTGTTTTTCTAATCCTGCTAAGATGAACGTTTAATGATAATCGTGGAAAGTGAGGGTAAGTCAACAACCTCTTGCACACCTTTTACTTTATTTATACTACTATATGAGGATACATGAAGTAATGTTAAATACAAAAGCAGAATAGATTAACAGCCTAAATTAAAAAGGGTTAGTGGACAAGTTGGCAAATTGAGACCCACACACATGTAAGCAATCGCAGATTAAGAAGCACTAGTTACTGTTTTCGATTGGAAAGAAATATTATAGAAAGGAAATCTCTTTTTGATTATGTATTCTAGCTGTGTGGGCCGAACGAATCCATCCACTAATCCTTATTTAAAATCGTGATGAGGTGATAATTTATATTCCACTAATGATGATGATGATTAAGGGAATAAAGGGGTGATGAAAGCGATTTTTTTTAATAAATGCATGCGTGTTTTTTTTTTCTTTTTATGATTACATCTGCCGTTTGAAAACTTCATCACCAAACCGAAAACCCCACTTGGAAAATGATTTGAGATAGTGGTTTACCTAAACCTGTCCAGTTTGCAATTAAACCAAACACGCAAGTATTATTATTTTTTTTACTGGATATGTAAGATCCTGTTTTCTTTTTGGGTTTGGACGCCGTCCAAATATTTGGGACGCCGTCCCAGTTTGAAGACCTGGACGCCGTCCAACATTTTGGACGCCGTCCAGAATGGCTGGCAGGCATGTCTTTTTGCTATTAATTATTTTAGATGAGTATTTTCGTAATTTTACTTCTTGGACGAATTTTAAAGCCCTAGATCAGTTTTGGGAGTCTCATTACTCCATTCACAACCACCAAACATCATCTACTTTAATTCTAGAGAGAGAGTGCTCTTAAGTGTGAGAAAGCTCAAATAGGAGAGGAAGAAGCTTGTTTCGGGTTCTAGCTAGAGCATTGAAGTTGTTCATCTCCTCGTTAGCTTCATTTTGATTGTGGTGGTAAGCCCTAAACTTGATTTCTCTAGTTAATATGTTTAAGGGTTAGGGTTTGGGTTAATGTTGTACATAAAACCCATGTATGAGTGATTTGGGGGTTTTGGGTAAGTTTGGGTCATGAAGACCCAAATGGTGACTAACTTAGGGTTTCGAAATGTTGAAATGTGTAAATGGGTCTTAAAGGCCTAATAGATCACTAGTACACCTATAGTTAGTGTTAGTGGGAGTCATTTGGGTTGTGGGTGACCCAAATGGGTATGTTGACCTTGAAATGGGTCAAATGGGTCTTTGATGACCTAGGTTGTCTTGCATGCATGAAAATGAGTCAACTTGATGTTTAAATGCGTGTTAAGACCTTAAATGGCTAGAATTAGGGTTTTTGATGAAGTTAACCCATTATTAGGGTTAAAGGTGCAAAATGGGTCGGGATTGCACTTAGGGTCAAAAGACTCTAGATTGTTGAGTGAGTTGCTTGACCGACTTGAGTTGTGAATTGATTATGTGCTAAAATGTAATAGGTACGTTACATTGACATTGCAAGTTCGGTTATCTTACACGAAGACTTTGAGGTGAGTGGAATAATTATATGTGTAGGTATATAATGTATCTATTTGTTGTAGCATGAAATGTGTAGTGTCGAGGTGCTAAGACACCATGTTTCACGTGAAGAGTGTAGCATCAAGGTGTTAAGATGCCACTCGGGTGTAGCATCGAGGTGTTTAGATGCCACCTAGGAGTGTAGTGTCGAGGTGTTAAGACACCACTCTGTAAAATAATGAGTGTTGCATCGAGGTGTTAAGATGCCACTCAGGGTGATGTGCCGAGGTGTTAAGGTGCCACCCTAGGGGTTAGTGGTGCGAGGTGTTAAGTGCCCTAACGGATGTTATGAACACCGATGGCGTTTTCGCGAGTGATAGTTAAAGCTAAGGGGTATAAAATACTATTAAATTTTAGTAGGAAATACTATTAAATACGATACAATTTTACACAATATATTTATTTATTTATTGAATGGATATACTTAAACCTTGCTACAACACTTATAGGCAGTGTACCTAATCGTACAGTAGTGTAGTTTTTAGTAAGTCCGGTTCGTTCCACAGGGAATCTTTTAATCAAAGCTTAACGCTATATTAGTTTAATTTATAAAAATACGAATATATATATATATATATAAGTAATATTATTATTTTAAAGAGGGGTTTTTACCGTTTAATGACCGGTTTGTCGATTTTAAAACTTTAGTCGCAGTTAAAACAAAATGTAAAATATTAAATAAATAAAACACTTAATTTAAAGCGTAAAGTAAATAACGATAATGAAATTGCGATAAATAAAAGTGCGATAAAATAAACTTGCGATAATTAAAATGTACGGTAATTAAAAGTGCAATTAAATACAATAACAATAAATAAAGTGCTATAATTAGAAGTGCAATTAAATATAAAATAAAGGAAATTAAATATGAAATAAAAGAATTATGCTTATTTAAACTTTCGTAATCATGATGTTTGATTTGTTGATTTTAGTTTTATGCTCATGGGTTAATTGTCCTTTGTCCTGGATTATTTAATATGTCCGTCTGGTTTTTGTCCATAACAGTCCATCAGTCATAAATATAAAGTGCGAGTGTCCTCGTCAACTAATTGGGGAATTAAACTGTAACAAGATTTTAATACTTTGTTTAATAATTACACCAGGATGTCGACTGAGTGTAACCCAAGGTTTTAATACTTTGTTATCAATTATGCCAAGTGTCCTTGTACATAATTTCACCCCTGTTTTAATAATTCTAGTGGCTATTAATCCATTCCCGTGTCCGGTTAAATGAACGATTATTCGTACATATAAATACCCCGCCCATCGTGTCCGATCGAGTGTATATGGTTATTTATAGGAACGTCTAATTGTAAATCTTTATATTAACATTAAAAAATTATCGTTTAGTTAAACAAATATAAAGCCCATTAATAGCCCATAGTCTAATTTCCACAAGTGTCGTTCTTTTGTCCAAACCCCAATTATGGTACAAAGCCCAATTACCCAATTTTAATATTTTTAGCCCAACATCATGATTACTTCGGATTAAATAAGCATAATAATAACTTAGCTACGAGACATTAAATTAAAAAGGTTGAACATAACTTACAATGATTAAAAATAGCGTAGCGTTACACGGACAGAATTTCGACTTACACCCTTACAACATTCGCTAACACACCCTTATTATTATAAATTAAAATTAAAATTAAAATTATAATATAAATATAAATATTATACGTTGAATGAGGAGAAGAAAAAGATGTGTGTTTTTGCGTCCAAAACTCGCGAACTTTATAGGACAGGCCTGGAAAAAGGGCTCATGCGATCGCATGGGCTTTGCCCTTCAAGGACATGCGATCGCATGGCCAGCTGGGGAGGCTCAAAAGTCTTTGTTTTTTTATGCCGACGGTTTTATGATATAATATAATATATATATTAATTTTAAGAATTAATTATATATTATATTATATTCATGTGCATAGTTGACTTGTAATTTTTAGTCCGTTGCGTAGAGCGTTGAGAGTTGACTCTGGTCCCGGTTCCGGATTTTCAAACGTCCTTGCGTACAATTTAATATCTTGTACTTTGCGTTTTGAATCTTGTACTCTTGTAATTCTGAGACGTTTCTTATCAATAATTGGAACCTCTTTGATTGTATTTTGTACTTTTGAGCTTTTTGGTCGTTTGCATCTTCAATTCGTCGAATCTGTCTTTTGTCTTCACCTTTTATTATTTAAACGAATATCACTTGTAAATAAAACAATCGCAACTAAAAGCTTGTCTTTCTTGAGGGATAATGCTATGAAATATATGTTCGTTTTTAACATTATCAAATATTCCCACACTTGAGCGTTGCTTGTCCTCAAGCAATATACTCTTGAAATACTAGAATCACTTCTTTATTCTTCACACTTTTTACATCAGTGATTTCAATACGGCGGTATAAACAATGGTAGTAACGATGTGGTTTACAGTCCCACATGACTATAAAATTTAGATCCATTAAGGAAATTAGATCTTTATGAAAACATTTGATCTTTTTTTTTTTTTTTTTTTGAAAATTAAATCTAGCTTTTACCCTAGATAAGTTTTCCGGAATAAACCTTCACCGGTGTTTGTAAAATATTTTTGTGGGTTTGGTGGGTTTCAGATTTGAAAATTTTAGCTCAAAACTTGCGGTTTTGTGTCACCCACTTGCTAACCTTGTATTGGGAAAGCAACACGTCCAGTTTACTTGTTCCGAATATTACCTTTCGGTAAACTACCGTCCGTTTGTAAAGGAAAGCGTTGAACAAGCAACTGTTAAGGCAATGTCCCGTGACATGCTTTTGATTATGGTCTTTAACGTGTCGGACGCAATTACTATCCTTTGTAGGAGCAATAGTAAAGCTCACCCTTATAATTTTCTGGTCTGGCACAAGGTCCTGTCTTTGACCATGCTATGCAACCACCGTTCTTACGGTTGACACCCGATTTGGTTAAGGTGACCTAATGAATTCCAGGTGAATTCCTAGGATTTTACGTTCAATGGTAATGAACACATTGAAAATGGGTTTTCAGAAAATAAATCGGTTTATAATTTGATCAAAATATTTTCTCGTTCAAGCTCGAGTTTAGATATCATTGAATTCCATGAGTTTGTAATTCTCAATCTTTAAGGTCAATCTCTAGGATTGAGTAATATCAGTCTTAAAAGCTGATTTTTGATCTTTTAAGGAGATTATCCTTTCTGGGGGTCTGATTCATTAGTCTTATCAAGCTAATTTACACGGTGCCCCCCCATTGTACGAGATAAATCCTTCTCATGGTTAGGATAAATCTGACCACTTGGCGACCCTGTTTTATGCTGAGGTCCTTGGATTTCCTGCTGATTTTAGAGATGACTTTTCTAGATTTTTCATCAACCTACAGCTGGTCTGGACGACAACTTCATGACCTAAATCAAGAAGCGCGTTTCTTTTTCGAAAGACTTTACTTCCTTTTAACGATGGAATTGATTTATCGTGTAGATCCATCTCTTCTTTTCTTTCATCGGGTAAAACAGTTTAGTTTAGTCCAAAGCAAAAGTATCTTCAATTATTTGCTACAGAAATATGTGACATATGTTTAAGATAACTTGGTAATTTTTCCCACACTTGGCTTTTATTTTCCTTTTTATTATCCTCTATTCCATTTTAAATGAATTTTAACATTTTGGTTTGTTTCTCAATTTATGTCCTTTCCGAGGTAACAATAATTTTGGTGTTAACACCTAGTTTTATCGTTCATAAATATGTATAAACATGATTTTGAGTTCATTTAATTGAAAATTTTAAAAATTTTTACTAGAATTGGGTAGTCAGTATATAAGACTAGGGCTGTTCTTTATTATCGGAGAGCACTAGATTCTAATACAACTACTACGTTACTAGTATTTTTAATGGTAACCAAGTGTTTAAGATAAAAATTTTAAAAATCCGAAAGAATTTAACCCCTTCCCACACTTAAGATCTTGCAATGCCCTCATTTGCAAGAAATCAGTAACAATTTAAATTATTGAGGGTGATTAGCGTAGAAATGATTAAATTTTACCAAAGTTTTCAAACATATTGGCGTTTGTTTCCTGAATGATAAATGGTGCATATCATTTGTTCATTCCGTCTGTTGTTACATCACATTTATTTGTCATCTTGTCGTCAAAATTAGTAGCTTTTGCTGAACTTAATGCCAGTCTTTGAAAATGCGTTGTTTTACCCTGTTTTGTACAATTTACAATATACATACATACAAATATAAACATGCATGGCAATTTGAAATGGGACTTAATATCCCACTTTCAAATCCTAAATGTGAAATATTAGTACACAATAATAATAAAAATGATAAAGATTACATAAGTATATTCAATAACATAAGTTTAAACATGAATAAGTAAAAAGATAAAAACATAAAAATCATATAAATAACCAAATGGAACTAAATCAGTCTGGATATGGGTTCCAGTTCATCTCGTTAGGTGGGTTCCATTGTTGGTTATAGGTGTTTTGATAGGATTGGTTATAGTCATACCGGTTAAAGGGTGGTCGGATATCGGGGCTGTGTGGCAGAAAATGAGCAGGTCGAGTAGGTACATAGTTATTTGGTACCTGATATGATAGCTGGCTCATGATTTGGTGCTTATGAACTAACCAGCTATCGTGTTGGCGTCGCCTATAATCCTCGTATACTCGCTCGGAGTTCCACTGTTCATACATACTATGTCTGGCCGCGTTCGTCATTGCTTCCTCATCTATACGAACGTGGACGTCAAGAATAGCATCTCGAAAGACATCCCTAATTTCTTCCGCCTCCTCCATTTCCTCGTCTGAGCCTCTCTCTACCTGAGGATGGGATCCTTCATAGGGTACTGCTTGGTTACGTCTACTTTTCAATACCTTAGCACCCACATAAACTTTCAATCCTAAGGGCTCAACCTGTTCTCTACAAAGCTGTAATGGACCCCCTTGGTTCCTATCAACACCTAAAAACTCTCCAATGAGAGTAACAAAAATACCTCCTCCTATTATACTCCCTTCCTGCATTCCCTCTACCATTTTAGATAAATAAAAAGCAACACAGTAAGGGATATTGACAAAGCTTCTAGGATCCCGAATACACTTTAGGTAGAATAAATCATGTAAGGTAATTTTTTCTTTATTGTGACCTCTCTGTGTAATCAAGTTAGTCAAAAATCTATGAATAATGCGAAGCTCGGCTTTGTCAATATGTGTATAGGAGCGTCCTCATGCTCGTGTAAAAACATCAAAATGTGACATACGCCTCCAAATGGCGTCAGCGTCAAAGTTACTATCTACCCTTTCACCATAATGAATCAAATTTGTACAGTCGAGTAATAGCAACTCACCTGGAGTATATATCTGTAAGGCCCTGGCCATGTCCAGCATGGACATTCTGTACATCCTACCGCCAAGGATAAACCTAAGAAATCTTCTATCATCTATTCTAACTATATTTGTATCAAGTGATACATTACTCATCAACTCAACACACCATTCCTTATATACAGGTCTACGAATGGTGAAAAGACGTTCCTAATCTGTAAAAGAAGAACTGCCATACCTTTGTACCAAAAGCTGTCTAACACGGTCAGCTAGATGGACCGTTTCCAAAGGGGCCCAATCGATTACCCTTGGCACCTCTACATTTTTTGTTACCAATTTGAATTTGTTCCTTTGATATGTCTCGTAATCTCTCCATCTCCTATCAAATCTCAGATTAGGATGCAGAGTGTGCTCAGGAATCGTTGGGAATTCTACTGGCGGCCTCATTGGGAATACTATGAATTCATCAACAAACTGTACCGGATCATAATAAGGTATGTGCTGATCAGGCTGTTGTTATGGTTCTTGTTGTGGTTCTTGTTCGTGTTGCATTTCTGGTTCTGGTTCTGGTGCTGGTGCTGGTCGTCTAGATGATGATGCTCCTGAACCTCCAGTATCGGCTTTCTGCAAAACACATTAAACACAAAATTTGTGCATCCAAATATGCATTAGTGTTAGCAAAATAACAACTTAAAACAATCACTATAACATGTTAAATCAAAATTAAACTTATACACATTTTCACAATTTTTCACAATTCTACACTTTTCAAATAAGCACATATGAAAATGTATACAAAGTTCATAAGCATTTAACTCAAATAACATGTCAAAATAGTCATTACTAATAATTAAACAAGTCTCAAATGGCAATTACATCAAATTAATCAAGTTCATGAATTTTGGACTTAAAAAGTACACTTTAATCTCCAAAAATCATGTTTAGGATCAATGTTTGGATCATTTAACTATCTAAACATGTTACACTACTCAATTTAGCAATAATTCATGATAAAAATCGGCCATAACCTGTTTATATCAAAAAGCACCAAATTGCTCAAGAACACAAACCCTAGATTTCTAAAATTTTTGAAGTTTTTGGCTTCAAATCATGTTAAATAGCATCAATCTAGGTTATACATGCATAAAATACTAACAATTTAACACTAATTACACTAGAAATTAACAAAATTGCATTAGGTAAAAAAATTGATAATTATCACAAAAACTAGGAATTTATAGAGTTTAGGGGTGTAATTTTTACCATTTTGCTGAAGAATGAGAATCTAGGCATGATTAGAGCAAGTGGAAAATTGGCGAAATTTGGTGATGATTTGAGAGAGTTTTGTGACGCCCCGTACTAAATCATCATGTACGGACCATCAACAACAGGATCATTACAAGGTTAAGTTCTATATGCTGTAATTAAAGAAGTTGCATTCACGATAAAAAGGTGATGTCATAACCGACATCAAATGTTTTACATTTCAAAAGCATGCTTCACTAAGTAGAAGCAAATAATAAGTGTATGTGACCACAATGGTCGTTACAAGTCATAGTTCGAAAGTACAAATGTTTGAATGCAAAATAAAGTAGTTCATGCGATGACAACTCTAAGCAGCGGGTGTCTACAGCACGACTAGTACACAGTGGAAGCTATCTCAAGCACCTGAGAAAAACATGCTTAAAAATGTCAACACAAAGGTTGGTGAGCTATAGTTTAAGTATAACATTATGTAAGGTAGGCCACGAGATTTCAGTGCTACAAAGAGCGTTTCAAAAACAGTATGATAAAGTATATGTTAACCGTGGACACTTGGTAACTAACTTAACGTTTATACCCCCTGAAAGTACACTTGGCAAGTGCGTATGTCTATGAAGTATTAAACACTCGTTAAATGCTAGTGCTACTAGCCCGAGTGGGGATGTCAAACCCTATGGATCCATATCTAAGATTCGCGTTCACGGTTCAAAAACCAATGATTAAACGTTACCGAGCTAAAGGGAATATTTATGCCGTTGTATAACCCACACATATATAAGTTTAAGTACTCGTGCCTAGTATGTAAAACATAAAATCCGCATGTATTATCAGTTCCCAAAATAAGTTAAAGTAAAAAGGGAATGCTATAACTCACAATGATAATGTAGTCGTAAAGTCGGTCCGGTAAAGGTGTGCAAGTAAACGATCCAAAGGTCCTCAACCTAAGGCAAATAGTACTAAGTCAGTAAATTGTCTTAATAGGTTTAAAAGTATATAAATAAGGTCTTAAGGGTCATCATCATTCATCATTAAACAAAAGGCGTAAAGTAGGTTTCGTTTATGAAAGTAGTTTAAAACAAAGTCTGACTTCAGTCAGTCACCACGGCCTCTACCCTTACTGAATTAAGGTGAGACCAGTGGCCATGGCTCTGTCTATGAGTCTTTTAAGTGTGGTAAAATATACAGAAGCAAACTCATCTTGGTTTGACCGTGGCGACGGTCTAAGTGCGAGTAGGTCAGAAATTTCTGCACAACGTTAAAGGATATAGTAACGATCGGAGGGCCATAAATCCTAAACCGTAACTCGGATTAAGACGAGTCCTATATGAAAAGTTATCTACTCGAAAAGTTCTATCTAAAAATTAAGGTTAGAACAGTCCTGGTCTATTGGTCTGTTACAGAAACATCAGATCAGTAGCATTTGGACAGAAACAGTAAGTTTAAAAGGATTCCGGGGTTTTGGTGCTTCATGTTCATCATGGTTCTCATCCTTGATGCATATAGCTTCAAGTGTACAACTCATTGATGTATATACATCATCTTAGCTAAGTCTTGACCATCATAATCCTAGTGCAAATCTAAGACATGAAGCACAACTCACTTAAGAGTTGCATATAGTTTGATGAACCAAAGTTACATCAAAGTCTTAGGTTTGACACTTACATGAACTATAAGACTAATAATAAGTTACAAACTTGAAAATGAACTTATGAAATCAAGATCTTAAAATGTAGAACATAGTTCTTAGTTAGATCTTGAAGATCCAAGACTCAAAAGTCTAGATCAAGCATAAGTATACAAAGTTATAATTAAAAAGTTTCCTTTATATGTTCTTGAACTTTAAAGTTAACTTTAAGTCCAAGATTAATGAGATCAAGACTAACTTGTAGTACTTGACCATTTAAACTAATTACATGAAATTAAAGTGCAAGTAAATGAAGTAAATAAGCTAGGTAAACAACTAATTAGTTCATTGTTGTTCATACTTTAAAGATTCAAACCAAAGTTTGATCTTTAGAAAGTAAACTTTAAAGTTTACTTCATGAACTTCAAGTATGTCTTTCAACCATGAACTTTATAATCTTTTGAAACAAGTAAGGTAGAACATAACTAGATAGATTATTTTCTTGTTGTTCTTGTTATAACAAGATAAAAATGAAGAATCAAACTAGTAAGTTTATTCTTGTAATATGAAAGTAAGTAAGTAATAACAAGTAAATAACTAAACAACAACAAAGACAAGTAATTAATCAAGCAACTAACAAAAGATGATGATGATTTAGAGGTGTATAAATTCAATTTTTACAAGGAAAAGAAGAGAGAAAAAGATGTTCAAAATACTTACCAGAAAGAGAGAAAAGAGAGAAAATGGTTGAGAGAAAATGAGAAGTATGTGTGTGTTTGAAAAGAGAAGAGTAATGCTCGTAAGTGTGTAGTGTAAAAAAAAAATTAAACACCACTAAATGGCCACCAATGGTTTCGGCATTCAGCAGAAAAAGGGAGGGAAAGGGTTGTTTTATGGATACAAGCATGTAAAGATGTCAAAAGTTGGTTAATAGAATGGTGTACATGGGGATTAAGTGCCAACTAGATTCCAAGTCTTCCAAACTAACTAGTTAAGGTTCAAGTAATACTTACAAGTGGAAGATTGGGCTAACTAAGTCCACTAATAATGTAGGGTGGGCTTGGAAGCCCAATATCAAGAGTCCACAACATCAAACAAAGCCCAAGTTCAATAAATCACAAGTTAAACCAATTAAAGCCCAAGTAACTAATTAATAGTCTTAGTTAATTAAAATGATTAATAAATTTAATCATGAATGTAAATAATATCTAAAAATATTATTCGTGAAAGTTCCAGGTGTCACAAAGACATTTCGGGCCATTAAAGTCAAGTTCGGGCAATCATGGCAACATGTAAATGTAATAACGTACATTCGTTTAAACACGCGTATTAATAATAATAATTATTAATAAAATAACGTTGGAAATTCCAGGGTCGTTACATTACCCACCAGTTAAAGAAAATTTCGTCCCGAAATTTAAGCTGAGGTAGATGGAGGAGTCGGGAAAAGGAGAGGATACTTCCGCATCATTTGATCCTCTCGCTCCCAAGTAAACTCAGGTCCTCGTTTGGCATTCCATCGTACTCGTACAATCGGAATCTTGTTGCATTTCAAAGTTTTGATCTCACGATCCATAATTTCAACAGGTTCCTCCACAAAGTGGAGTTTGTCGTCTATCGTAAGTTCCTCAAGTGGTATGATAAGTTCGGGTGCAGCAAGACACTTCTTCAAGTTTGACACGTGGAAGGTAGGATGAACTGACCTCAATTGTGCTGGTAGATCCAAACGGTAAGCAACGGGTCCAACACGTTCCAAGATCTCAAAAGGACCAATGTATCGTGGGTTTAACTTCCCACGTTTTCCAAAACGGATCACACCTTTCCAAGGTGCAACCTTTAACATTACACGGTCGCCGACGTTGAATTTAAAGTCCTTACGTTTAAGATCGGCATAACTCTTCTGACGATCACGGGCAGTCTTAAGTCTAGCTTGGATCTGAGCAATCTTCTCCGTGGTTTCGTGGACTACCTTGGGTCCGGTGATTTTCTTTTCGCCTACTTAGGCCCAACAAATAGGAGATCGGCACTTACGGCCATACAATGCTTCAAAAGGTGCGACATTAATGCTCGAGTGATAACTGTTGTTGTACAAGAATTCGGCGAGTGGCAAATGCCTTTCCCAGGCCTTTCCAAAATCAATGACACATGCACGCAGCATGTATTCCAAGGTCTGAATCGTTCGCTCACTTTGCCCGTCAGTCTGTGGATGATACGCAGTACTTATGTCAAGACGAGTTCCCATGGCTTCTTGCAAAGAACGCCAAAATCTAGAGGCAAAACGGGGATCGCGATCGGAGACGATCGATAAAGGTACACCATGACGAGATACAACCTCCTTAATGTATAATTAAGCAAGTCTTTCCATTGTATCAGTTTCCTTCATCGCTAGAAAGTGTGCAGATTTGGTGAGGCGGTCAACAATAACCCAGATGGTATCGTATCCGCCCACCGTCTTTGGTAGCGTGGTGATGAAGTCCATTGTTATCCTTTCCCACTTCCGTTGTGGGATTTTCGGTTGTTGAAGTAAACCAGAAGGTCTCTGATGCTCGGCTTTAACCTTCGAGCAAGTCAAACACTTACCAACATAAGTCGCAACGTCCTTCTTAAGATTCGGCCACCAATACTGTTCTTTAAGGTCGTGGTACATTTTGCCCGCTCCAGGATGAATCGAATATCTCGATTTGTGTGCTTCATCAAGTATCAGGTTTCGTAGATCTCCATAGAGAGGTACCCAAATTCTTTCGGCATAACATCGGAGTCCAGACTCCCTAACCTCGAATCGAGAGACAAGTATGTTCAATTGTTCGTGAGATATGTTCTCCTCTTTGAGAGCCTCATCTTGGGCTACTCTGATCTGGCTGTTGAGGTTCGAATGGATGGTGATGTTCAGAGCCCTAACACGAAGAGGTTTCATCCTCTCCTTTCGGCATAAAGCGTCAGCTACAACATTGGCCTTGCCAGGGTGATAACGGAGTTCACAATCGTAGTCGTTGAGCGTCTCGATCCATCGACACTGTCTCATGTTCAATTGCTTCTGATCGAAGATGTGCTGGAGACTCTTGTGATCGGTGAAGATAGTGCTCTTAGTTCCATACAGATAATGTCTCCATAATTTGAGCGCAAAGACAACGGCTCCGAGTTCAAGATCATGCGTAGTGTAGTTCCGCTCGTGAATCTTCAATTGGCGGGAGGCATAGGCAATAACCTTTGATCGTTGCATCAGTACACAACCAAAACCACTCTTCGATGCATCACAATAAACAACAAAGTCGTCACTGCCCTCAGGAAGTGATAGGATAGGTGCGGAGGTTAACTTCTTCTTCAAAGTTTGAAATGCTGATTCGTGTGTGGGTTCCCAAATGAACTTCTTGCCCTTGTAAGTCAGCGCGGTCAAAGGACGCGCAATCAGAGAAAATCCTTCGATGAATCTTCGGTAGTAACCGGCGAGACCTAGGAATTGGCAAATATGCGTTGGAGTAGTGGGGGTCTCCCACTTGCTGATGGCTTCAATCTTGGCGGGATCAACTTTGATACCCTGGTCGCTTACAACATGACCCAAAAATTGTACTTCCTTCAACCAAAATTCACACTTGGAGAATTTGGCGTAAAGTTGCTCTTGTCTTAAGAGTTCAAGCACTAATCGGAGGTGTTGCTCATGTTCTTCTTCACTCTTAGAGTAGATGAGGATATCATCTATGAAGACGATAACAAACTTATCCAAGTACGGCTTGCAGACACGATTCATAAGGTCCATAAATACGGCAGGTGCGTTGGTTAGCCCAAACGGTATCACGAGAAACTCATAATGACCATAACGGGTTCTGAATGCAGTTTTCATCACGTCACTTTCCTTCACCCTCAATTGGTGATAACCGGATCACAAATCGATCTTTGAGTAGACACTCGATCCTTGTAGTTGATCAAAAAGATCGTCAATTCGTGGAAGAGGATACCGATTCTTCATAGTCAATTTGTTGAGTTCACGGTAGTCGATACACATACGGAAGGATCCATCCTTCTTCTTCACAAACAACACAGGTGCACCCCAAGGCGAGAAACTTGGTTGAATAAATCCTCAGTAATTCTTGTATCCCGGAAGGTGCGAGTCTATAAGGTGCGCAAGCTACAGGTGCTGCTCCTGGCACTAAGTCAATCTGAAACTCTACTGCTCTCTGCGGCGGCAATCCTGGCAATTCCTCTGGGAAGACATCGGAAAATTCGTTCACAATTCGAACGTCGTTCACGCTCTTCACCTCAGTTTCTACACATGTGCTAGGACAGCAAAACGTCCCTTCCTCATAATCTTTTGCACTTTCACGCAACTAATGAGGTTCAACTTTGAGGTACATCTCTCTCCATAGATAACCAGTGGTTCGCCATCTCCTTGTGGTATGCGAAGTGCTTTATCTCCACAGATAATATCGGCCTTTATCTTGCTCAACCAATCCATACCGACGATCACGTCAAAACTTCCCAGTTTGATAGGTATCAAATCAATTTCGAAATCTGCACCAGCTATGTTGATAATAGCTCCTCGACTAATGTGGTCAACTTTTTCAAGTTTACCGTTGGTGACCTCGACAAGCATACTTTCTTTTAACGGGACTAATGACCAATTAATCTTATCGCAAAAATGTCTACATACATAACTTCTATCCGCACCAGTATTAAACAAGACAGAAGCTAAAAGATTGTTGATTGTGAATATACCTATCACCAAGTCGGGGTTATCGCGTGCATCCCTTGCATTAACATTAAAAGCTCTATCACGGGGTGGCCCGCCATCTTTTCGCTTGTTGGGACATGCGTTTCTGAAATGGCCCGTCTGCCCGCATTCATAACACTTCTTCGGCCCATTGGTGTTTGGCTTCCCATTCAAAGTAGTGACCTTGCAGTCCTTCCCGATGTGCCCAGCCCGTTGGCACTTCTCACAGACAACATTGCAATACCCAGTGTGGTGCTTGTAACACCTCTTGCATTGTGGTAAGGTTCCTTTGTAGTTCGGGTTGGTGTTGGTGTTGTTGTTGGGATTAGGGTTTCCACCGTTGTTGTGCCTCTTGGTAGGGGTTTGATCGTAGTTTCTCCCCCTGTTGTTGTTGTTGTTGTGGTTGTGGGGGTTGTTGTGGTTGTTGTCCCATTTCCTCTTTTCACTACTACCGGCTTCAAACTTAGCCTTCTCCGGCTCGTCAAGGATGATTTGATTCAGGAGAGTATGCGCCATGCGCATTGCTTCGGGGACATTCGGTGGCTTGGATGAGGTGACATTACCCTTGATGGACTTAGGAAGTCCCGAGAAGTATTTCTCCATGCGCTTGAATTCGGGGGTGACCATGGTCGGACACATTAATGCTAACTCCAAAAACCTACGATTGTAACTGTTAAGATCGTTTCCCACGGCTTTCAACTGCATAAATTCGATCTCCATCTTTTGTATTTCGGTCCTTGGACAGTATTCCTCAATCATAGCACACTTAAACTCTTCCCAAGGCGTAGCATACGCCTCATCAATTCCTTTTACTTGAGCTAACGTGTTCCACCACATTAGCGCGCCGTCAGATAGATGCAAACTTGGTCTTATTATCCTCCGAATAGTTGCTAACTCGAAATACTGATTCAAGTTTCTCGAACCATCTGGTGAGACCAACTGGTCCCTCGGTGCCGCTGAAGTTATGCGGTTTGCAGCTCTGGAATTCCTTGTATGTACACCCATTTCGAACGGGTGGAATAACCGGTGGTGGTGGCGGTGGAGCTTCGAGATTTCTTTCTGCTAGGGCTGCAGTGACCTGTTCATTGATCATGTCCTCAATCTGGGCGGCGGTAGGTGTGGATCTTCCGTTAGCCATGGTATTCTAAACAAAAATTTTGACTCAAGTCAAAATCCAGTATGCAAGTAGTAATAATATAGTATATAACAACCAACATGTAATCAATACATCTCATGTTATTAAATAACGCATCTAGGTACAAATACCACAGAATCATCGTACAGTAATGTAAATAGAACATCGTGCAAGAATTTAATAACGCACAGTTCCATTCATAAATAATAATAAGTTTCATACATCTGAATAAGTCCGTACAATACATAAATAATACAAGAATCTACAACTAGATTACATCATGAAATCTAAATACAAGGTCCTACGGTGAAGGCGGGTGAACTGCTCCTCGAGCCAACTACTCCTCGAGCTCAGTGACTCGAGCTCGGAGAGTCTCAATCTCCCTCATCAGTTCCTCATTAGAGGGAGCTGGTGGGGCAGGCGGTGCAGGTGGGACGGGTGGTGCCGGTGGTGCCGGTGGTGCTGAGGTAGATGGTCCGGCTCCGGATGTAGACGGTACGTCCCTCGATGTAAGTGGTCCGTATCTAAATCTAGGTGGTACGGTTCCAGGAATAGTCAATACGTAACAGGGAACCTTACGTATCTGTGGGTCAGCAGGGTATGGCACAACTCGTTTACGAGCAGTAACCCTACGACGATGGCCAAATGCGTCAGTAAAAGCACGACCTCCATTCACCCCTGGAATGACGGTGCCGTCGAAACGGTACCGCTTCTTCGGCGGGGTGGAAGGTGCCTGAATAGGTCTATCAGCAGGATCCTCATCATCGCTGGAGTCATCTGATGATGAAGAATCGGCGGATGATGAGTCATCCAAATCGTGTGGTGGTGAAACTGGTGGCTGAGCTGGTAATCCAAAGCGTCCAAAGGCGGCCAACATCTGTCTGTGTCTGCCTGGCGGAATCACGACTAAACGTTCGTCGGGAGTGCGTCGGCAAGGCGTGCGCATGTGGTTACGAAACGGCCCTTCCCCGAACTCCGCGGGGATCTCAATACCACCAATGCGGGGCTGTGACCTCGAGGGTCCAGGAGCAGACACTGGGGCAGGTGCACTAGTACCAGCTCTGGAAGTAGAAGCGCCGGGATCACTAGTGGGTGTCGGGGCCGGTGTATCGGCAGTAGCAGCAGCAGGTGTAGCAGTAGGTAGGGCGACGCGGTCTGAGTCTGTACTGCCCGAAATGCCAGCAGGTGGAACATCCGACATCTGAACAAGGAAAAATAAATTTTCCATGTCAGTATGTCATAAAGCAAGCAAATAATAGGCCAACAGTTTAAATCATGTATAACGGTAACTAGCATGGCAATAACAGTAATTCGTATGAAAGTAGCATGCAATCGAAAGCAAGTAGCATCATGCAGTAGTGAAATCATGTGGTAGCATACGACATATAGTGGAAAAAGTAAGCAGTAGCATGCAGTAAATTCAGCGGAAACAAGTAAACTAGCAAGTTGTAGATTAGTCCTATTAGTGAATCCTACCCGGGTCGGTCTTAGACTCACTAATGCAACCTAATTCCCTATAACCAATGCTCTGATACCAAATGTGATTCTCCGTACTAGATCATCATGTACGGACCATCAATAACAGGATCATTACAAGGTTAAGTACTATATGCTGTAATTAAAGAAGTTGCATTCACGATAAAAAGGTGATGTCATAACCGACATCAAATGTTTTACATTTCAAAAGCATGCTTCACTAAGTAGAAGAAAATAATAAGTGTATGTGACCACAATGGTCGTTACAAGTCATAGTTCAAAAGTACGAATGTTTGAATGCAAAATAAAGTAGTTGATACGATGACAAATCTAAGCAGCGGGTGTCTACAGCACGACTAGTACACAGCGGAAGCTAACCTCAAGCACCTGAGAAAAACATGCTTAAAAACGTCAACACAAAGGTTGGAGAGCTATAGTTTAAGTATAACAGTATGTAAGGTAGGCCACGAGATTTCAGTGCTACAAAGAGCGTTTTAAAAACAGTATGATAAAGTATATGTTAACCGTGGGCACTTGGTAACTAACTTAACGTTTATACCCCCTGAAAGTACACTTGGCAAGTGCGTATGTCTACGAAGTATTAAACACTCGTTAAATGCTAGTGCTACTAGCCCGAGTGGGGATGTCAAACCCTATGGATCCATATCTAAGATTCGCGTTCACGGTTCAAAAACCAATGATTAAACGTTACCGAGCTAAAGGGAATGTTTATGCCGTTGTATAACCCACACATATATAAGTTTAAGTACTCGTGCCTAGTATGTAAAACATAAAATCCGCATGTATTCTTAGTTCCCAAAATAAGTTAAAGTAAAAAGGGAATGCTATAACTCACAATGATAATGTAGTCGTAAAGTCGGTCCGGTAAAGGTGTGCAAGTAAACGGTCCGAAGGTCCTCAACCTAAGGCAAATAGTACTAAGTCAGTAAATCATCTTAATAGGTTTAAAAGTATGTAAATAAGGTCTTAAGGGTCATCATCATTCATCATTAAACAAAAGGCGTAAAGTAGGTTTCGTTTATGAAAGTAGTTTAAAACAAAGTCTGATTTCAGTCAGTCACCAAGGCCTCTACCCTTACTGAATTAAGGTGAGACCAGTGGCCATGGATCCGTCTATGAGTCTTTTAAGTGTGGTAAAATTTACAGAAGCAAACTTGTCTTGGTTTGACCGTGGCGACGGTCTAAGTGCGAGTAGGTCAGAAATTTCTGCACAACGTTAAAGGACATAGTAACGATCGGAGGGCCATAAATCCTAAACCGTAACTCGGATTAAGACGAGTCCTATATGAAAAGTTATCTAATCGAAAAGTTATATCTAAAAATCAAGTTTAGAACAGCCCAGGTCTATTGGTCTTTTACAGAAACATCAGATCAGTAGCTTTTGGAAAGAAACAGTAAGTTTAAAAGGGTTCCGGTGGTCTTGGTGCTTGATGTTCATCATGGTTCTCATCCTTGATGCATATAGCTTCAAGTGTATAACTCATTGATGTATCTACATAATCTTAGCCAATTCTTGACCATCATAATCCTAGTGCAAGTCTAAGACATGAAGCACAACTCACTTAAGAGTTGCATATAGTTTGATGAACCAAAGTTACATCAAAGTCTTAGGTTTGACACTTACATGAACTATAAGACTAATAATAAGTTACAAACTTGAAAATGAACTTATGAAATCAAGATCTTAAAATGTAGAACATAGTTCTTAGTTAGATCTTGAAGATCCAAGACTCAAAAGTCTAGATCAAGCATAAGTATACAAAGTTATAATTAAAAAGTTTCCTTTATATGTTCTTGAACTTTAAAGTTAACTTTAAGTCCAAGATTAATGAGATCAAGACTAACTTGTAGTACTTGACCATTTAAACTAATTACATGAAATTAAAGTGCAAGTAAATGAAGTAAGTAAGCTAGGTAAACAAGTAATTAGTTCATTGTTGTTCATACTTTAAAGATTCAAACTAAAGTTTGATCTTTAGAAAGTAAACTTTAAAGTTTACTTCATGAACTTCAAGTATGTCTTTCAACCATGAACTTTATAATCTTTTGAAACAAGTAAGGTAGAACATAAGTAGATAGATTATGTTCTTGTTGTTCTTGTTATAACAAGATAAAAATGAAGAATCAAACTAGTAAGTTTATTCTTGTAATATGAAAGTAAGTAAGTAATAACAAGTAAATAACTAAAAAACGACAAAGACAAGTAATTAATCAAGCAACTAACAAAAGATGATGATGATTTAGAGGTGTATAAATCAGTTTTTACAAGGAAAAGAAGAGAGAAAAAGATGTTCAAAATACTTATAAGAAAGAGAGAAAAGAGAGAAAATGGTTGAGAGAAAATGAGAAGTATGTGTGTGTTTGCAAAGAGAAGAGTAATGCTAGTAAGTGTGTAGTGTAAAAAAAAAAAAAAATAAACACCACTAAATGGCCACCAATGGTTTCGGCATTCAGCAGAAAAAGGGAGGGAAAGGGTTGTTTTATGGATACAAGCATGTAAAGATGTCAAAAGTTGGTTAATAGAATGGTGTACATGGGGATTAAGTGCCAACTAGATTCCAAGTCTTCCAAACTAACTAGTTAAGGTTCAAGTAATACTTACAAGTGGAAGAGTGGGCTAACTAAGTCCACTAATAATGTAGGGTGGGCTTGGAAGCCCAATATCAAGAGTCCACAACATCAAACAAAGCCCAAGTTCAATAAATCACAAGTTAAACCAATTAAAGCCCAAGTAACTAACTAATAGTCTTAGTTAATTAAAATGATTAATAAATTTAATCATGAATATAAATAATATCTAACAAAGACGTTTCGGGCCATTAAAGTGAAGTTCGGGCAATCATGGCAACATGTAAATGTAATAACGTACATTCGTTTAAACACGCGTATTAATAATAATAATTATTAATAAAATAACGTTGGAAATTCCAGGGTCGTTACAAGTTTCGTGTTTGTGTGTGTGTTGTGTGGAGAAGACAGACCTGCTGTCTGTTTTGAGTCTGGCCTGCATTTGGTCCCCATGCGATCGCATGGGTTCCAAGTGCAAACCCCATGCGATCGCATGGGGTGCCGGCTACAGTGATTTGGCTTTTTTTTTTTTTAAGTTTATACTTTATAAAACATAAAATTAATAAAATTTTAAAAATTTGTTTCTTTTTAGGATGAGGGCGTTTCGGATCGATGTCCTAGTCTGTCCCTCGACAAAATTTTTAAAATTTGTCACATCAAAGCGCGGTTTTAAATGTAAAGATTTTTGGGTTTTTTTTTAATGTTTTTGGCATACTTTAATTCAATAAGATTAAAAATAATGATAATAAAAGTTCTCGTCCCTCCCTCGGGTAAAGCAAGTTCGGTTCAACGACCTAGTCTTCAACTCACGACGAATTTTAAAAATCATATTTTTAACTTAGCGAAATAAAGCAAATTTTTGTTTTTAAATTCACACCAAACTTAAATTTAAAATGCATAAAATTAAAAATTCACACCAAACTTAATTAAAAATTCATATTATTAATTCACACCAAACTTATATTATATTTTTGTTTTTATACATACAAACTTATATTAAAAAGATTAATTTTTCAAATATTTACAAACTTAAATATATTGATTTTACAAAGTTCAAAATATTAATTTAATATTTATATATTAATTTTAAAAACATGGTAAAAAATAAAATTAAAAATCGTTTTGGCTTTTATCCCACTTTAATCAATCAAATATTATCAAAAATATGCGCCCCTCTTTTCGGTAAAGTAATTTCGGTTCCATGACCTAATTTAACTCATGACGAATTTTTGAAATATTTTGGGTTGATTGATTAAAGATATTTATACCTTAAGAATAAACGTTAAATTTCGCAGTGATGTAATAAATTTTTGAATGATATCAATAATTTCGGTCGCCAAACCTAATTTTATTCAATACCAATTTAATACTTTATAGCGAACAAATTAGCGTTTATTATCAAAAGGTTAAAAATAAAAATAAAAAATAAAAACTGTACAGACTTACCTGTGAGATAGTATTCTTAGTTATATGATATATCCCATTCATAAGATAGTCGGTTTATTTGGTTTTCCATAGCTACATAGGCGTAACCTCGAGCATTCAGTGTTTTTTCTTCTAAACATATGAACGGTCCATCTCTGCATAAAGTAACAAATTCGGTGTTTGAATAGGTTTGATTATTTGAACATTTACCTCCATGTGACCATTTTCCGTATTTGTGACATCTTTCAAGGTGTCGTGCTCTTCTTTTCGCTGCGGATTTTGATTTTCCTTTACCAAATTGTAACTTATTATCTTCGCATCTGGATTCTTTTCTTACTCCGTCCAATCTTTCTCTGATTACTGATACTAGATCACTCGAAAGTGTGTCATTATTACGTTTAGTGATCAAAGCGTGTAGCATTAGACCATGGTTTAGTTCACAGGCAGTCTTCATTTCGTAAAAACCTAAAAAAATAAAAATTCAGAATGGGGGGAGAAGACTAGTTATTTAGGGTCTGCTAGGGAAAGACCATTCGGGTTCCATTTTCGAGAACTACACGAAAACAGAAAATCTAACTCTAACAGAAATACATATTATCCTTAAAAGACTTGATTCTCCCTACACTTAGTTAGCCGTGGTGTCGAAATTGTGATTAACTTCGTTGTCGACTTCCATCGGACTATCTATGTATTGTTTAACTCTGTGACCATTAACCTTAAATTCAATTCCATTTGAATTTATTAACTCTACTGTTCCATATGGGAAAACTCTTTTGACTATGAATGGTCCAGACCATCTCGATTTTAATTTTCCAGGAAATAGCTTGAATCGTGAATTGAAAAGAAGAACTCTGTCTCCTTCTTTAAATTCTTTTGAACTTCTGATTCTTTTATCATGCCATTTCTTCGTTCTTTCCTTATATATTAATGAATTTTCGTATGCTTCATGTCTTAATTCTTCTAATTCGTTTAATTGACTTAACCGTAGACGTCCAGCTTCATGTAAATCAAGATTACATGTCTTCAAAGCCCAAAATGCTTTGTGTTCAATTTCTACTGGAAGATGACATGCTTTTCCGTAGACGAGTTTAAAAGGTGTGGTTCCAATTGGAGTTTTGTAGGCTGTTCTAAAAGCCCAGAGTGCATCCTCCAAATTAATGGACCATTCCTTCGGATTTGATCCTACGGTTTTCTCTAGAATACGTTTTAAAGCTCGGTTGGTATTTTCAACTTGTCCACTTGTTTGTGGATGATATGCAGTGGAGATTTTATGAGTTACTCCATATCTTTTGAGAACTTTCTCAAGTTGATTATTACAGAAATGAGTACCCCGATCACTTATTAAAGCTTTCGGTGTTCCAAACCTTGCAAAAAGACGTTTTAAAAAGTTGACTACAACTCGTGCATCGTTAGTTGGGAGAGCTTGTGCTTCCGCCCATTTAGATACATAATCAATGGCTACGAGAATATAGAGATTATTATGAGATTTTGGAAATGGACCCATAAAGTCAATACCCCAAATGTCAAATACTTCACATACTAGAATGACATTTTATGGCATTTCATCACGTTGACTTATTTTTACGGTCCTTTGACAAGCATCACAGGATTTGCAAAGAAGGTGTGCATCTTTGTAAATTGTAGGCCAATAGAATCCAGCATCATAAACTTTTCTTGCTGTTAGTTGAGGCCCATAGTGCCCACTTGTTGGTCCTGTGTGAGAATGGTTTAAAATTTTACTAGCTTCATCTCCAAATACACATCGGCGTATTATTCCATCTGGACAACTTTTAAACAGATGTGGATCTTCCCAAAAATAGTGTTTTATATCACTAAAGAATTTCTTTCGTTTTTGGCACGATAATCCTTTTTCAAGGAATCCACATACAAAGTAGTTTGCATAGTCTGCAAACCATGGAATTTCATTATAATCTATCTTCAATAGATATTCATCAGGAAAGTTGTCTTGTATGGCCGATTCATTTAGAACTTCTAATTCAGGATTTTCAAGACGAGAAAGATGATCAGCGGCGAGATTTTCTGCTCCTCTTTTATCTCGGATTTCAATATCGAACTCTTGTAAGAGTAAGATCCAACGGATTATTCTTGGTTTGGCATCTTGTTTCAAAAATAGGTATCTAAGAGCAGAATGGTCGGTATAGACCACCGTTTTTGCTAGAACGAAATATGAACGAAATTTGTCAAAAGCAAAGACAATAGCAAGGAGTTCTTTTTCAGTAGTTGTGTAATTCATTTGTGCTCCTTGTAACGTCTTACTAGTATAATATATAGGTTGAAATTGTTTTTCAATTCTTTGTCCTAAAACGGCTCCCATTGCAAAATCACTTGCATCGCACATTAGTTCAAACGGTAGATTCCAATTTGGTGTTATCATGATCGGCGCATTAGTGAGTTTCTCTTTAAGAATATTAAAGATTTGATGCATTCATCTGAAAAGATGAATGGAGCATCCTTTTCTAGGAGTTTATTCATAGGAGTGGCAATTTTAGAAAAATCTTTTATGAAACGTCGGTAAAAATCGGCATGCCCTAGAAAACTCCTAACTCCTCTAATATTGGTGGGATGTGGAAGTTTAGCAATTACATCTGCTTTAGCTCTATCCACTTCAATTCCTTCTTTTGAAATTTTATGTCCAAGAACGATGCCTTCTTTAACCATGAAATGGCATTTCTCCCAATTAAGTACTAGATTTGATTGTTCGCATCTAATCAGCATTCGTTCAAGATTAGCTAGACATAATTCAAATGTATCACCGAAGACTGAAAAGTCATCCATGAAAACTTCCATGCATTCTTCTATCATGTCGTGAAAAGTCGCCATCATACACCTTTGAAAGGTTGCAGGGGCGTTGCAAAGTCCAAATGGCATGCGTTTGTAAGCAAAAGTACCATAAGGGCACGTGAACGTGGTTTTCTCTTGATCTTCGGGTGCTATTGGAATTTGAAAGTATCCGGAAAAACCATCTAGAAAATAATAGTAACTATTTCCGGCTAATCTTTCCAACATTTGATCAATAAAAGGTAAGGGAAAGTGATCTTTTCTGGTGGCGTCATTTAATTTTCTATAATCAATACATACACGCCATCCTGTTACAGTCCTAGTAGGAATAAGCTCATTTTTCTCATTTGTAATGACAGTCATGCCACCCTTCTTAGGCACGCTTTGAACTGGGCTTACCCATGGACTATCAGAAATTGGATAAATTAAACCTGCATCTAGCAGTTTAATAATTTCTTTTTTAACTACATCTTGCATATTCGGATTTAGTCTTCGTTGGCGTTGCACATACGTTTTATGACCTTCTTCTATAAGGATTTTATGTGTGCAATACGGAGGACTTATTCCTTTAATATCATGAATCTTCCATGCAATGGCTGGTTTATGAGCTTTCAACACAGAAATGAGTTGTGATTTCTCATTTTCAGTAAGAGAAGGCGGTATTATTACAGGTAATTCAGATTCACCATGTAAATAAGCATATTCCAAATGGTTTGGAAGTGGCTTTAACTCTAATGTCGGAGGTTCTTCTATCGATGATTTGTATCGATATCTGTCTTCTTCTTTTAGCATTTGAATTTCTTCTATTGTATATCCATTAGCTATTAGTGTAGCTAACATTTCAGCTTCATCAATTGGTTTATTACCTTCTCCTAAAGAACATTCTCCTGTTCCTTGTAATTCTGGAAATTCTTCTAACAATTCTGCATGTGAATCTATAGTTTGAATATAATAACATGTATCATCTGCAGATTGCGGTTGTTGCATTGCTCTATCAACTGAAAAGGTAACACTCTCATCCTCTATACTTAGGGTCAGTTTCTTACCAAACACGTCTATCATTGCTTTAGCCGTGTTTAAGAATGGTCTTCCTAATATGAGAGGAACTTGAGAATCTTCTTCCATGTCCAGAACAACAAAATCCACTGGAAATACTAAAGTACCAACTTTAACTAGCATGTTCTCCATTATCCCTCTAGGATATTTTATTGATTGATCGGCTAGTTGTATACTTATTCTGGTTGGTTTCAATTCTCCAAGGTCTAGTTTAGTGTATAGTGAATACGGCATTAAATTTATACTAGCACCTAAGTCTGCTAATGCTTCTATTGAACTAAGACTACCCAGAAAACATGGAATTGTGAAACTTCCTGGATCAGATAATTTTGCTAGTATCTTATTCAAAAGCACTGCTGAACAATTAGCATTCATAGTAACGGCCGAGAGTTCTTCCATTTTCTTTCTATTTGAGATTAGATCTTTCAGAAATTTAGCATATCTAGGCATTCCTGAAATCACATCAATGAAAGGAAGATTTACAGTTATCTGTCTAAACATATCCAAGAATTTGGATTGCTCGACTTCAAGTTTCTCTTTCTTCATTTTACTCGGGTAAGGAAGTGGTGGTTGGTATGGTTTAACATAAGGTTTAGCCTTAACTTTGTTATCTTCATTAACCTTTTCAACTACCGGTTCTTTTTCCTTATCTTGATCAGGTTGTGGTTCTTGTGGAGTAGGAATAGCGTCATCAGAAGTTACAGGTATTTCAGGTGGTTTAAGTGTTGTACCACTTCTTGTGGTAATGGCTTTAGCTATTTCATTCCGTTGGTTTGCATTTGTATCACTAGGTAAACTTCCCGGTTTTCTTTCACCTATTAACCTTGCTAGGTTACTTACTTCTTGTTCCAAGTTTTGAATAGAAGCTCGTTGATTTCTAAATGCTTGAGCATTTTGTTCATTAGTTTGTTTTTGAGATGTGAAAAACTGCGTTTGAGTTTCAACTAGCTTCGTCATCATATCTTCTAAATTCGGCTTTTTATCATCGGGTTGTGGTGGTTTGTTTTGAAAATTAGGTCTTTGCTGGTTGTAAGTATTGTTAGATACTTGTTGATTGCTAGGACCTTGTTGGTTGTTGTATGGAATATTTCGGTTATAATTCTGATTTTGATTGTAAATCGGTCTTGGCGGTTGATAATTATTCTGATAATTATTTTCAGGCCTTTGGTTTAGATATGAAACATTCTCTCTTTGTTCCATTGTTAATTCAATACTGAGACAATCTTTTGTCAAATGTGGTCCTCCACAATGCTCACAACTAATTCGTATTGAGTGGATATCTTTAGTCATCTTTTCCATTCGTCTCTCCACAGCATCTATCTTTGCGGAAATGGAATCTAAGTCATGGCTAGAATCGGCTCTAGCTGCTTTAGATGATCTAACGATATCTTTTTCTTGGTGCCACTCATGTGAGTGGGAAGCAGTGTTATCAATAATTTTATAAGCATAAGTTTCGGTTTTCTTCATAATGGAACCGCCAGCTGCTATATCTATGTCTTTTCTTGTAGTGATGTCGCATCCTTGGTAGAATATTTGTACTATTTGAAAGGTGTCTAAACCATGTTGCGGACATCCTCTTAATAACTTTCCAAATCTTGTCCACGCCTCATATAGAGTTTCATTCGGTTTCTGTGTGAACGTAACAATTTTTCCTTGAAGTCTTACGGCTTTAGATGCCGGAAAGAATTGTTTAAGAAAATTTTCAACTAAAACGTCCCATGTATCGATCGTCCCTTCAGGTAACGATTCCAACCAATCTTTGGCTTCTCCCTTTAAAGTCCAGGGAAATAACATGAGATATATCTGTTCATCCTCCACTTCTCGGATTTTAAATAGAGTGCAGATCCTATTAAAGGTGCGAAGATGTTCATTTGGATCTTCCTTCGGCGCACCACTAAATTGGCATTGATTAGTCACCATGTGTAGAATTTGTCCTTTGATTTCATAAACTGGCGCATTAATGTCAGGATGAGTAATTGCGTGACCTTGGCCAGTGCATTTAGCTCTCATTCGGTCTTCCATACTTAAAGGTTCCAGATTCTCCATAATTGAATTTGTTGAATCGGAATCACTAGAGGATTCTGATTTAATGGTTCGTTCCTCAACAATCTCTGTTTGAATGATTGGTGGTTCCGGAGGAAAATTTAATGGTTCATGATCTATGAATCGTCCCTGAATATTCTCCGGATTCTCAATTGTGAGGTCGGGTTCAAAAAATGGATTATCAGAAATTTGAATTGGAGTACTTGGTCGACTGGATGACGATTCTAAAGAAAAATCAACGGCGGTAATATTTGCTAGATGTCTTGATCGAGTTACAGGTGGTGAACGTACAAAAGGTGGTGAACGTCTTGCTCGGTGCATTCACTGAATATCCTATTAGTTTTTAAAAGGAAAAAAAAATTATATAAGTTATCCAATTAATAGACTTTTCTGATTTTGCCCACGTTTCAAATAGCCAAAAGATGCAGCAGAGGGGCAGGATTCGTTTGGTCTCAATATAATTAAGGACTGTTTGGCTCCAATAACCCAGTTCACGTACAAATCCAACTATTACTACGAACCAGAAAATTTTAATGTCTATCAATTTAACCACTTAAAATAAATTTTCGTAATTTTAAGAAATTTAGATAAGAAGTAGAATAAAAATCTATGTCCTAAAACTAGAATGGCGAGAAATAAGAAAGAAAAAGAGCGCGTCGAAAAAGGTCGAAAAAGAAAAGATCGAAAAATAAAAGGCGTCGAAAAATAAGAAAGAAAAAAAAATGACTATAAAACTTAAAAAAAAAACTCGACTAACCCAACCTTATTACAATCACTAACTTAAAATTATAATCGCAAATTGAGATTACTAATTGGAATGATAATTGATACATAGGTAAAATGTGATGACCCGGGAATTTCCGACCAAATTTAAACTTAATCTTTATATGATTTCGATACGATAAGCAAAGTACGTAATGTTGAGTCCAGAAAACATTGGAACAATGTTCATATATTCAATTGACCTTCGACTGTTCTCGACGATTCACGAACAATAGATAAGTATATATAGATAATTAGATAAATATTAAATAATATGTAATATTAAATGGCAAGTAAAATATAGTTGATATAGTAATATTATTATTACTATTATTATTAATATCAATATTAGTATTATTATTATTATTATTGTTATAATGATAATAAAAAGATTATGAATGTCAAAATAAAGATGTTAAAGATAAATCTTATTATAAGAATGATTAAAACTATAATCTTAATTATTATTAGGATTATTTATTATTATTATTATTACTAAGAATTTCCAATTTCATTTAAAATTATTATTATCATCATTTTTATTACTCTTATCAGTATACTTATTATTATTAAGTATTATTTTGATATTATTATTATTAACATTATTTTTTATGCTATTATTATTAGTATTAGTATTTTTATATCATTATCAATATTATTAATAATATATTAATTATTTAATTAATTTTAATTAGATAAGAAAATGTTAAAGTCAGATGATTAGGGAATCAATTTTATCTAGTGATCAATCTTGTTTCCTAGCTCTCAACCACGCAATACATACAATATCAGCTACACATCCCTATCTTCTTTATTTATTTTCCTCCTTTTTATTCGATTCTTTATCCGTTTGTGATTTGTTGTCTACTCAATCATCTTGGTCACTGTATTTACTTTTTGTTTTAAATCCCTTTCATGCATTGTATTATCAGAAGAAGCCAACATCCATATTCTTATCGAGCACTAGTAAAATATATGTAGAGGTTTGAGATATATCCACACCCATCTCATCCTCTAATAGGTATACTTACATATACACAATTACAAAGACACACTTCTTCTTCTGATTGTTCCTCCATCAACCACAGCTCAATCCACCATCTCACCCTCTTCATCGTCTTCTTTCTTTAACCATTCTACAATCACTATCAACAACTCGATCACCACCATTGTGACTAATTTTTTTTGTTGCTTCGGATATAACCCATAAATCACACACCATTAACTTAAAATCAACACCACTACCATCTTGTTTGCTTCTCTACTATATTATTTGATCACCATAATCTACAACCCGTTTCACCACCTTCATGATCGAAACCCATTTATATTTTTTTTATCATCACTGCTACATATTTCTGTTTTCAACGAGCCAACCAACCTATTTCTTTCTCTCGCTCTCTTCTGCAAAAACCACGAAAACCGTCTGATGCAACTGCTTCGTTTTCTTGTATTTGGTAGGTAATGAAATGAAATGAGAACATAGGTTATTGTGTTTGGCAACATGATTATAAAGGGAATTAAATATGAAACGCATTATGTAAAGTTTATGCATGTGGGAAGATTTATGATTTAATGGCAGACAAGTACCCAACAAGTGATCCCACATATTGACTAAATAAACCAAATCAACAACTTGCATTTTTTTTGTTCGATTGCTTTACCCTTTGCTATGATTCCAAGGACTATTTCTTATTTTTTTTTTCTCATTCTTTACGTGACAAAATTGTGTTTGTGTTTGTGGTGAGGACCACTTTTGTCTTCTTTTTTTTCAATCGACTAAAAGGATTATTACAATTAAACCCCAGTGGACTTTTATATTCTCTTTTGCTTTGCTACGTTCAAACAACCACACGAAATCATTCGATAGTCGAGCTGTTACTTCTTTCTTTTGTTTCTCGAACGAAACCCATTAACCGCCACCTCACGGCCACACTTTACCACTCATAATCACCTTAAACCATCTTTATGTATTTTTTTGTTTCCTTCGGTTTCTAATGGACCAAAACAGTCGAACAAGCTGCCATAAGAATACCACGTATTAATATTTTTTTTCCTTCTTTTAATAAATGGCCAACAAAATCATAAGCAAACAATCCACTACTAGCTCTTGTCTAAAAAGGGAAACCCCACTTGCTTTATTCACGTGACAATTCATGTAATCTTCATGCAACCGAATTTTTTTTCTTCTTTTACTTCGAAGTGGAAAACAGGCTGCAGGCCTTCATCTTAGGAGATGGGCCGTGTATTTGGGTACATGGTGGACCGAGAGTATTTATTTTTCTGCTTGGTCCGAATACATTTTTCAGTTGGGCCGTAAGTTTATTTTAACTTGGGCAGTGTTCATGCTTAGCTGCTGGGCAGAGGGATTGGGTCAGACTTTAGGGGTGATCGAGTTGTTTTGATGATAAGTGAAATTGATGATAGTAAAAGGGTAATTGTGATCAAGGTGATAATGTTATGATTTACGATTATGATTAGGAGTTATGGTTATGAGTTCATGATAATGAACGGTTATGATCGTGATTTATATATTAATCGATACGGTTTCTATTAAAATAATATTGGTGATGATAATAGTACGATGTTTATGATGATGATGATGTTAGGATGTAAGGATGAAGATAATAAAACAATTTGGTACATGATAAACAATTAAATAGGCGAAGTATTACAAGAAAACAATAATGGTTCATTGGTTTAGAAAAGTGTTGGTTAAACGAGAGGTCGCGGGTTCAAACCCGGACATGGGCATTTATTTTAAGGACTACTCCTTTGAGGTAGTATTACTTTTACCATTATTATTATTAGAATTATATTAATATTATTATTATCAATATTACTACTAATATTATTATTACAATCAAAGTTTGTTATATAAAAAAATATACTTAACAAGACTATGTTTTATAAATTATGTATTTAAAGTATATAAAGTAAATATATTTAAGTTAATAATGAAACACATGAATTACTAAAAATAATACTTATATTAATAATAATACATAAATTTATTTGACTTCAAATATAGGTGTTAATATACATATAAATGATATAGGTTCGTGAATCCGAGGTCAACCCTGCATTGTTCAATGTCGTAATATGTATTTTTACTACAAAATACATTAGGTGAGTTTCATTTGCCTTTTTACCCTTTATATTTTTGGGCTGAGAATACATGCGCAATTTTTATAAATGATTTACAAAATAGACACAAGTACGTGAAACTACATTCTATGGTTGAATTATCGAAATCGAATATGCCCCTTTTTATTTAGTCTGGTAATCTAAGAATTTGGGAAAAGACACCCTAATTGACGCGAATCCTAAAGATAGATCTATCGGGCCCAACAAGCCCCATCCAAAGTACCGATGCTTTAGTACTTCGAAATTTATATCATGTCCGAAGGAGGATCCCGGAATGATGGGGATATTCTATATGCATATTGTTAATGTCGGTTACCAGGTGTTCAATCCATATGAATGATATTTTTGTCTCTATACATGGGACGTTTATTTATGAGAATTGGAAATATGAAATCTTGTGGTCTATTAAAATTATGAAATGTTTGTTTATGATAAACTAATGAACTCGCCAACCTTTTGGTTGACACTTTAAAGCATGTTTATTCTCTGGTATGAAAGAAATCTTCTGTTGTGCTTTTGCTCATCTTAGAGATATTAATTGGAGTCATTCATGACATATTTCAAAAGACGTTGCATTCGAGTCGTTGAGTTCATCAAGATTATTATTAAGTCAATTATAGTAAGATATATTATGAAATGGTATGCATGTCGTCAACCGTAGATGTAATGAAAGATTGTCTTTTCAAAAATGAATGCAATGTTTGTAAAATGTATTATATAGAGGTCAAGTACCTCGCGATGTAATCAACTGTTGTGAATCGTTCATAATCGATGTGGACTTTGTCCGGATGGATTAGGACGGGTCCTTTCATAAAAGGTGTCTAAAAATATTAAAGCTTACAAGTAAAACTATATCCCAAATGGCAATATCTTAAAAAGGAACTAAAACTTAAAAAGGCATCGCAAAATTCTAAAGCACATATATCTTAGTCTAAAGAAAAAGCACTTAAGGGATTTTACGGCAGAGCCTAAAAATCTAGAAATAAAAATAACTATGGCAAAAACTATGTCTTAAAACTAAATACGAGCGAAAAATACAAAAGTTACACTAAAAAAATTAAAAAGGGAGAAAATATAAAAATATACTAAAAGTTGTAAAAATTACAATTTTTATAAAAATATTATTTTTATATTATTTATTTTATAAAACTATTAATTTTACAACTTAATTAAACTAATTTAACTAAATATAAAATAAATTAAAAACTAAAATTAAACTAAATAATAAAATATTAAAACCTAATTAGGGTTTATTAAATAATAATAATAATAATACACCGTAAAAAATTCAGTTTTAGGGTTGCAGTTGGCGTGTCAGACACTCTCATGCGATCGCATGAGCCCGAAGGCATAAACGCTATATTAGTTTAATTTATAAAAATACGAATATATATATATATATATAAGTAATATTATTATTTTAAAGGGGGGTTTTTACCGTTTAATGACCGGTTTGTCGATTTTAAAAATTTAGTCGCAGTTAAAACAAAATGTAAAATATTAAATACATAAAAGACTTAATTTAAAGCGTAAAGTAAATAACGATAATGAAATTGCGATAAATAAAAGTGCGATAAAATAAACTTGCGATAATTAAAAAGTACGATAATTAAAAGTGCAATTAAATACAATAACAATAAATAAAAGTGCTATAATTAGAAGTGCAATTAAATATAAAATAAAGGAAATTAAATATGAAATAAAAGAATTATGCTTATTTAAACTTTCGTAATCATAATGTTTGACGTGTTGATTTTAGTTTTATGCCCATGGGTTAATTGTCCTTTGTCCTGGATTATTTAATATGTCCGTCTGGTTTTTATCCATAACAGTCCATCAGTCATAAATATAAAGTGCGAGTGTCCTCGTCAAATTATCCTTATACCCGAAGTTAAATATTCCAACTAATTGGGGACTTAAACTGTAACAAGATTTTAATACTTTGTTTAATAATTACACCAGGATGTCGACTGAGTGTAACCCAAGGTTTTAATACTTTGTTATCAATTATGCCAAGTGTCCTTGTACATAATTTCACCCCTGTTTTAATAATTCTAGTGGCTATTAATCCATTCCCGTGTCCGGTTAAATGAACGATTATTCGTACATATAAATACCCCGCCCATCGTGTCCGATCGAGTGAAATATATGTTCGTTTTTAACATTATCAGCGAGACCCGTTCCCTTGTACTATTGGTTAACCATGGTTATTTGTGTTGTAAGCATATTATATTATTCGAGTTATATTTATATGGGGTTGTTATGCTAGCTTGGGGGTATTGGTGAATTATAGCTTGTTATGGCGGCGATAAGCTAATGATGTATGCTAGCATGTTTTCGATTGTGTAAGTGTATGCAAGTAGGTATAATTATATATGTATTCGTATAATTATTGCATTCACTAAGCTTTGCTTACCCTCTCGTTGTTTACCTTTTTTTATAGGCTCGGGCGTGGACAAGGGTAAGAGCGTTCAATTGGATTAGTGATCTCCCGCTTGTCTTGTTAGGGGATGCTTTTGGGTGTTAGCTTTTGGAGTTCGACCGAGATTGGGTAGTTTAACCCCAAACACCATGCTCTAGTGTCGTTTGGAACTTAAACTTATATTTGGTCGAAACTTTTATTTTTGAACGAAACTCGTAAAATGGGCGATGTGGGCCCGTTGATGTAAAACTTGATTTGTTGATGAAAATCTCTTAGTTCCACTTATATTGACTTGTGGTAAAAAGGGTTTCGTTTGAAAATGTCAAGAAGCGGGTTTTCCGCTCGTGTGAGTTGGACCCGTGATCAGTAGCTGGAAGGCCATTGGGACGCTGTCCCAATTGATTGGACGCCATCCCAGTTGTGTTGAGCTGGACGCCATCCCACATTTCTGAGCTGGACGGCGTCCAGAACTGCCATAGAAATTTTTTTTTTTTGGTATGCGTTTTTGGGTTTATGAAGTCGGGTCGTTACAAGTGGTATCGAAGCATGGTCTAAGGGATTTAGGCGACTTGAGATTGGTGCCTAGACTTAGAATTTATTGTGTGAGCGCCTTATGCGGGACTTGTAGGACTTTGGGTCTAATCGGGAATTGTTAGTGCTTTGGTTTATGAGAATTAACCTTGTGCTAATTGTTTTGTGTTGTGTTTAGCAATCATCAAGCAAGACGGACATTGTACTAGCAAGTGAATGCGACGTGCTCGTGTAACAACGATTTGCTACCGTTGTTACGAGTGCAAATCGTGTTAAACAGCAATGTACGACGATTGTTGAGCGAGATGGAGTAGTGTGGCATATATGTATATACATATGTAATTTTTCCTTTCGTTTTTGTGGTTTAACCTATTTCGTTTTATAGAATGAAGACGAGAAACGGTCCCGATCATGATAACGGAAGTACAAGCGAGGACGCCGAGTTCTCAACCAAGGTCGAGGCCGTCTTTAAGAAGTTAAAAGCGGATTTTCTTGCGGAAGTTCGAAAGGTCTTTCAAGATTCGGTTGATGAGCAAATAACCGATCTAATTAATGAACGAATGAAGGCCACTATCGAAGAGGCCCTTGACACTAGGAATATCTATCCTCGCGGTGAAGGAGGTGAAGGAAAGCGGGACTTCCACTACAAGAACTTCAAGGATGCTCAACCCCCGATGTTTAATGGGGTGCGGGATCCTTTAAAAAGTACATGTTGGATCTCCGATATTGAGGGAGCTTTCCGTACCGCGGAATGTCCTCCTGAAAGGAAGACGAGGTATGGTTCTAGCATGTTACGCGAAGAAGCTAAGTTGTGGTGGGACGATAAAATCAACTTGTATGGTGAAGAACAATGTATGGGCTTGACTTGGGAAGAGTTCAAGAAAGAATTTTTCAAAGAATACCGAACTTCTTCCGACCTCGATAGGATCCGGGACGAGTTGCACCATTTGCAACAAGGTTCCATGGATTTGGTTACCCTCAAGTCTACATTCTTGGCAAAGACTCGTTTTTGCCTGGAATATGTTGGTGATGATCATAAGCTCATGAAGGATTTCTACCGTACTTTAAATGATGAGTACAAGGGGAAGATTAGTTGGGGTATGGCTAAGTCTTTTGATGAATTGTTCGAGTTGGCTCGGGGTTTTGAGCCGGAGGTTCCAAGAAAGAGTGATTTCATGTTTTCCAAAAGAAAATTTGAAGGTTTTAGTTACTCTAACGCCTCAAACAAGAAGAACAAGATCAAGAGGGGGGCCGAAAGTGTCAATAGTGCAAAGAAAGGCACTACCAGCGGGTTTTCTTATACATGCTACAATTGTGGGCAACCGGGTCATATGGCTCGTGAGTGCCCGAAACCATCTTCCAGAAACAAAGTCACTTGTTTTAATTGCGGCAAAGAGGGGCATAAGAAGCCGGAGTGTCCCGATTTGCGAAATGATAATGTGAAGCGGTTAGAGAAGGCGGCGGGTATGGCTAGGGGTCGCAACTACTTGATGACTAATGATGAAGCCAAACAATCGAACGAAGTTGTCTCAGGTACTTTCATGGTTAATTCTAATCCGGCGAGGATTCTTTTTGATAGCGGTGCAAATTTGTCGTTTGTGTCTCCTAGATTTGTGCCTAAACTTGATAGACTATTAGCTAAGTTAAGTCGTCCGGTAGAAGTCAAAATAGCGAACGGCAAGACGGTGCTAGTGGTCGATGTGTGTGAAAATTGTGATGTTGTTTTTGGTGCCGAAACCTTTAAAATCGGTCTTATTCCAATGACCTTGGGCGACTTTGATATTGTCGTTGGTATGGATTGGCTCGATCGTTATAGAGCCGATATTGCATTCCATGATTAGTTTATTCGTGTGAAGACCCCAAGTGGGGGAGAGTTGGTTATTCATGGTGATAGGCGGAGGAGACCGATGCCGATATGCACTTTTGCACGGGCATGTCGTCATGTTGTTACCGGTGGCATGGCTTTCCTTGCTCATGTTGTTGATACTTGTAATGAGCCACCACATATTCGTGAAATTCCGGTGGTTAATGAGTTTGAAGATGTTTTTCCGGATGAGTTACCGGGTGTTCCGGCGGAAAGACAAGTTGAATTTCGCATCGAGTTGGTTCCGGGGGCTACCCCCATTGCTAAAACTCCTTATCGTTTAGCGCCAACGGAGATGCAAGAGTTACTAAATCAAATTCAAGAATTGCTCGAGAAGGGTTTTATTCGACCGAGTGCTTCACCGTGGGGCGCTCCGGTGTTATTTGTGAAGAAGAAAGATGGTAGTATGCGTATGTGCATTGATTACTGTGAGTTAAATAAAGTGACGATCAAGAATCGTTATCCATTACCTAGGATTGACGATTTATTTGATCAACTTCAAGGTGCAACGTATTTCTCTAAGATCGACCTACGGTCCGGCTATCACCAAATGCGGGTCCGTGAGGAAGACATTGAGAAAACGGCTTTTAGAACGCGGTATGGGCATTTTGAGTTTGTGGTGATGCCTTTTGGTCTTACGAATGCACCGGCGGCATTCATGGATCTTATGAACCAAGTGTGCCAACCTATGTTGGACAAGTCAGTAATAGTGTTCATCGACGACATACTAGTCTATTCGAAAAGTATGAACGAACATGAACGTCATTTGCGTGAAGTATTGAAGACCTTACGAAAGGAGAAGTTGTATGCTAAGTTCTCCAAATGTGAATTTTGGCTAAGGGAAGTCCAATTCCTTGGTCATATTGTGAACAAAGACGGTATTCAAGTAGATCCGGGGAAGATAGAGACGGTGAAGAGTTGGGGACGACCGACTACGCCTACGGAAATCCGAAGTTTCCTCGGATTGGCCGGTTATTATCGTCGGTTTATCCAAGACTTTTCTAAGATTTCTTCTCCATTAACGAAGTTGACGAGAAAGAATGCTAAGTTTAATTGGGAGAACGAGCAAGAAATTGCTTTTCAATTGTTAAAAGAGAAGTTGTGTCAAGCTCCGGTGTTAGTATTACCGGAAGGTATGTAAGATATGACGGTTTATTGTGATGCTTCACTAAATGGGCTCGGGTGTGTTCTGATGCAAAGAGGTAAAGTCATCGCTTATGCCTCTCGACAATTAAAGGAACACGAAACGAGATATCCGACTCATGATCTTGAGTTGGCAGCGGTTGTGCATGCGTTGAAAATTTGGCGCCATTACTTGTATGGTGTCAAGTGTAAGATTTATTCGGATCATAAGAGTTTGAAACATCTCTTTAATCAATGAGATTTGAATTATCGCCAACGTAGGTGGATGGATGTGGTGAAAGACTACGATTGTGAAATACTTTATCATCCGGGTAAGGCGAATGTTGTCGCGGATGCGTTGAGTCGAAAGAGTCAACATCCAGCGATAAAAGTGGGGTCGTTACGTTTGATTATTTCCAACGATTTTCTTGAGAAGCTTGGCGAGATTCAAATAGAGGCTTACGTTCACAATAAGCATGTGGAACGAATCGTGAGCCAATCGGAGTTCATTACTATGGGCCCGCGTGGTTTGTTGTCTTTTCAAGGAAGGGTGTGGGTGCCTAAGATGGGTGATTACCGACGGGTGCTACTTGATGAAGCACATAAGTCAAAATATTCCATTCATCCAGGCGTGACAAAAATGTATCATGACTTGAAGAAAGATTATTGGTGGCCGGGCATGAAACGTGATGTTGTGAAGTATGTTGAGCAATGTGTCACGTGTTTACAAGTAAAAGCCGAACACCAAAAGCCGTATGGTAAGTTGCAACCGTTAGAAATCCCGAAGTGGAAATGGAAACACATTACCATGGATTTCATTACAAAGTTACCTAAAACGACGAGAACCCAATTCAATTCGATTTGGGTTATAGTTGACCGATTGACAAAAAGCGCTTTGTTTCTTCCCATTAAAGAAGCGATATCGTCGGAGGCCTTGGCTAAGTTGTTTATCAAGGAAGTGGTCTCGTGACATGGGGTTCCTATATCTATTATTTCGGATCGAGATACTCGTTTTACATCTCGGTTTTGGGAAAAGTTTCATGAAGATATGGGTACGTAATTGAAGTTGAGTACGGCGTATCATCCTCAAACGGACGGTCAAACCGAACGTACGAATCAAACTTTGGAAGATATGTTACGGGCATGCATCATTGACTTCGGTGGTAGTTGGGATGAGCATTTGCCTTTGGTGGAATTCTCGTACAATAATAGTTATCATACTAGTATCGGGATGCCACCTTACGAAATGCTTTATGGGCGTAGGTGTCGAACTCCCGTTTGTTGGGGAGAAGTGGGTCAAAGAGAGATTGGGAGCACCGATTTGGTTTTGGAGACGAATAACAAGATTGATATTATTCGGGAACATTTGAAGAAGGCTCAAGATAGACAAAAGTCGTATGCCGATAAACGTAGACGAAAGTTTGAATTTCAAGAAGGTGATATGGTGATGCTTATGGTTTCGCCTTGGAAGGGTATTATTCGATTTCAAAAACGGGGAAAGTTAGCTCCTCGGTTTATTGGGCCATTCAAAGTTTTAGCTCATGTTGGCGAAGTTGCATATCGTTTGGAATTACCCGAAGAACTTGCGGGGATCCATAATACATTTCATGTTTCCCATCTCCGTAAGTGTCTTTCGGATGATTCTTCGTGGGTGTCGTTAGACGAGATTGAGCTAAATAATAAGTTAGAGTATGTTGAAGAGCCGGTTGCTATACTTGATGAAAAGGTTAAGAAATTCAGAAATAAGGAGGTGAGGACTTTTAAAGTCCAATGGCGTCGAAGTATAGGCTCCGAGTTTACTTGGGAGCTCGAAGAGTTTGTCTTAGTTTATCTTCCTGCTTGTCATGCGGCGTGGATTGCGAGGTCGCAATCCGGTTCAAGTGGGGGAGAGTTGTAAGATCCTGTTTTCTTTTTGGATTTGGACGCCGTCCAAACATTTGGGACGCCGTCCCAGTTTGAAGACCTGGACGCCGTCCAACATTTTGGACGCCGTCCAGAATGGCTGGCAGGCATGTCTTTTTGCTATTAATTATTTTAGATGAGTATTTTCGTAATTTTACTTCTTGGACGAATTTTAAAGCCCTAGATCAGTTTTGGGAGTCTCATTACTCCATTCACAACCACCAAACATCATCTACTTTAATTCTAGAGAGAGAGTGCTCTTAAGTGTGAGAAAGCTCAAATAGGAGAGGAAGAAGCTTGTTTCGGGTTCTAGCTCGAGCATTGAAGTTGTTCATCTCCTCGTTAGCTTCGTTTTGATTGTGGTGGTAAGCCCTAAACTTGATTTCTCTAGTTAATATGTTTAAGGGTTAGGGTTTGGGTTAATGTTGTACATAAAACCCATGTATGAGTGATTAGGGGGTTTTGGGTAAGTTTGGGTCATGAAGACCCAAATGGTGACTAACTTAGGGTTTTGAAATGTTGAAATGTGTAAATGGGTCTTAAAGGCCTAATAGATCACTAGTACACCTATAGTTAGTGTTAGTGGGAGTCATTTAGGTTGTGGGTGACCCAAATGGGTATGTTGACCTTGAAATGGGTCAAATGGGTCTTTGATGACCTAGGTTGTCTTGCATGCGTGAAAATGAGTCAACTTGATGTTTAAATACGTGTTAAGACCTTAAATGGCTAGAGTTAGGGTTTTTGGTGAAGTTAACCCATTATTAGGGTTAAAGGTGCAAAATGGGTCGGGATTGCACTTAGGGTCAAAAGACTCTAGATTGTTGAGTGAGTTGCTTGACCGACTTGAGTTGTGAATTGATTATGTGATAAAATGTAATAGGTAAGTTACATTGACGTTGCAAGTTCGGTTATCTTACACGAAGACTTTGAGGTGAGTGGAATAATTATATGTGTAGGTATATAATGTATCTATTTGTTGTAGCGTGAAATGTGTAGTGTCGAGGTGCTAAGACACCATGTTTCACGAGAAGAGTGTAGCATCGAGGTGTTAAGATGCCACTCGGGTGTAGCATCGAGGTGTTAAGATGCCACCTAGGAGTGTAGTGTCGAGGTGTTAAGACACCACTCCGTAAAATAATGAGTGTTGCATCGAGGTGTTAAGATGCCACTCGGGGTGATGTGCCGAGGTGTTAAGGTGCCACCCTAGAGGTTAGTGGTGCGAGGTGTTAAGTGCCCTAACGGATGTTATGAACACCGATGGTGTTTTCGCGAGCGCCGTTCCCTTGTACTATTGGTTAACCATGGTTATTTATGTTGTAAGCATATTATATTATTTGAGTTATATTTATATGCGGTTGTTATGCTAGCTTGGGGGTATTGGTGAATTATAGCTTGTTATGGCGACGATAAGCTAATGATGTATGCTAGCATGTTTGCAGTTGTGTAAGTGTATGCAAGTAGGTATAATTATATATGTATTCGTATAATTATTGCATTCACTAAGCTTTGCTTACCCTCTCGTTGTTTACCTTTTTTTATAGGCTCGGGCGTGGACAAGGGTAAGAGCGTTCAATTGGATTAGTGATCTCCCGCTTGTCTTGTTAGGGGATGCTTTTGGGTGTTAGCTTTTGGAGTTCGACCGAGATTGGGTAGTTTAACCCCAAACACCATGCTCTAGTGTCGTTTGGAACTTAAACTTATATTTGGTCGAAACTTTTATTTTTGAACGAAACTCGTAAAATGGGCGACGTGGGCCCGTTGATGTAAAACTTTATTTGTTGATGAAAATCTCTTAGTTCCACTTATATTGACTTGTGGTAAAAAGGGTTTCGTTTGAAAATGTCGGGAAGCGGGTTTTTCGCTCGTGTGAGTTGGACCCGTGATCAGTAGCTGGAAGGCCATTGGGACGCCATCCCAATTGATTGGACGCCGTCCCAGTTGTGTCGAGTTGGACGCCGTCCCAAACTTTGGACGCCGTCCCACATTTTTGAGCTGGACGCCGTCCAGGATTCTGGACGCCGTCCAGATGCACTGCCATAGAAATTTTTTTTTGTACGCGTTTTTGGGTTTATGAAGTCGGGTCGTTACAGGATATGATTAGATTGATGGGCTAAGAGCTTTTCTATTTTTGGGCCATTAAAAGTGTTTTAAATATGTGCTGCTTCGTTTCCTGTGTATCCAGCAACCCAAACTTGAAGCATGATGATGATTCGGATGTGATTAAGAGATACAAGATGATGCATGATAATGATTGGGTTTCAAGTTATGAAGGGAATTGAAACTAAATTAAAATGGTTTTAATATGATTAGTATATGCGTAAATTCAGAAGAAAAAAAAACAAGGGTGGTGCGATGATTTGAGAGTGTTAGGAGGGAGCGTGAGGTCTCGAGTTCGAGCCCGGTTCAGGGCATTTTTTTTTAGATTCCTTGAAGGGAGTATCTTTTTCTTTTATTATGATTATTATTATTTTAATATTATTATTAACTATGTTATTATTATTGTGTAAATTATTATTATCACAAATATTAATATCATGAGTATTATTATTATCATTAACACAACTAATATTATTATTATCATCATTGTTATTATTATTATTATTATTATTATTATTATTATTATTATTATTATTATTATTATTATTATTATTATTATTATTATTATTATTATTACTACTAATATTATTATCAAAATAAGTATTATTATTAAGTAATATGATTATTATTATTAATGAGATTTCCATTACTATTATTACAAGTATCAGTATTAACAAAATCATTATTAGTAAAATTATTATTATTATTAGTAAATCGTTATTATTATCAAAACAATCTTTTAAACAGATAAATAGTTTATATCTAAAATACATTTGTCACATATACTATAATTATATTAAAATTTCACATAAGTGTATATATATCAAACCTATTAACATTATTTATATAAATACATACAAATAACAAACTATCGATTTTTAAGTATAACATTTAAACAATTATGTATATAAATATGGATATATTAATATAACTATATAAATATGAACCATTATGAAAATATACACAAATTAAATATACATTATATATAAATTAATGATATAATAAATAAATTGTTCAGTTACAATTAATGATATAATATAGGTTCGTGAATTCGAGGCCAACCCTATACTTGTTCAATGTCGTTCTATGTATTTTTACTACAAAATACATTAGGTGAGTTTCATTTGCCTTTTTACCCTTTATATTTTTGGGCTGAGAATACATTGCGCAATTTTTATAAATGGTTTACGAAATAGACACAAGTAATTAAAACTACATTATATGGGTGAATGATCGAAGCCGAATATGCCCCTTTTGCTTGGTAACCTAAGAATTAATAAACCGATCTACTAATTGACACGAATCCTAAAGATAGATCTATCGGGCCCAACAAGCCCCATCCAAAGTACAGGATGCTTTAGTACTTCGAAATTTATATCATGTCCGAAGGAGGATCCCGGAATGATGGGGATATTCTTATATGTATATTGTGAATGTCGGTTACCAGGTGTTCAATCCATATGAATGATATTTTTGTCTCTATGCATGGGACTTATGTTTATGAGAAATGGAAATATGAAATCTTGTGGTCTATTAAAATTATGAAATGATTATTTATGTTAAACTAATGAACTCACCAACCTTTTGGTTGACACTTGGAAGCATGTTTATTCTCAGGTATGAAAGAAATCTTCCGCTGTGCATTTGCTCATTTTAGAGATATAACTTGGAGTCATTCATGACATATTTCAAAAGGCGTTGCATTCGAATCGTCGCGTTCACCAAGATTATTATTAAGTCAATTATAGTTAGATATATTATGAAATGGTATGCCTGCCGTCAACTTTTGATGTAATGAAAGATTGTCTTTTCAAAAACGAATGCAATGTTTGTAAAATGTATCATATAGAGGTCAAGTACCTCGCGATGTAATCAACTGTTGTGAATCATTCATAATCGATATGGACTTCGTCCGGATGGATTAGGATGGGTCGTTACATGATTCAACCACATATTACCCACAGTCTTGCACCTAAAAAACTCTCGAAACTGAAGTCATAGTTTAACACGTATCCGTGTCAGACCCTTTGGCGTTTATTAGCAAAAATAACTTTGCAATTCCTTTCAAAGATAGCAAATTTTGTCACACCTTCAGCAAAATCAATTTCGATTTTTCATCCGGATTAGCCTTATTATAACCTTGATATATACGTTGCCCTGTATGTCATTGTTACCGGGGAACCGTTTATATTCCACCACATTAGCAGTAAACTTACCAGAAATTTCATTGATCTTTGACTCTCCAAAAAATCATTATTTTTATCAAAACCCTATCATATACTCATCCGCATCTTGTAACAAGAATTGTCATAGTAATTATCGAGAGTTAGCAATCAGTATTTTGAATCTCGTAGTGTTCTACATCAACAGTTATATGTATACATATAACATTTATCTCTTAGAATTATGATCTTCCATTCTGAAATTCTGAAAAGTACCCAGTCTACGAATCAATACTCGGAATGTTGAAAAAGCTGAATGAAGCAGCAAAAACTGTAAACGACCTTAACAGTCGAAGGTATGATGATAAAGAATAGTGTGTTAACAAAGCTCAGAAAAAGAGAAGGTTTGGAACTGGAAAAAGGATTGAGCAAACCATGAAGAAGGCTGTGGACAAATTACAAAGACTAAACCTGCCTTCAAAGAATCCAAATGATTCAGTGTCTACTGAAGTCATTAGTGAATACCTTGCTCCTGACTCTAAACCTTTACGGATAAATCTTCTTCATCATCCTTCGATCTTAGAAATTCTAAGATATCATCATATCTTTTATTATAAATATCCTCGATATTTCTGAAAGATATTTTCATAACTATTCTTATCTGAAATCATTTATCTCTTCGCGATATCAGTGTTACATCAGAAAGGAAACTATTTTAGTTTCTAAATTCTGAAAGATTCGAATTTAAACTATGAATGTTTTGAAGTAGTGTTGGGAACTGAAGCATGAATTAGTATAATATAATGACACTTGATCAACGTGATTATATTACAGTAAGTCATGCTGAGTTTCTAATGAAACATGACGATTCACAGACCATATCGTCATCATGTGCCATGTTACATGACTCTTACATTCTACCTCATCTCCAAACATATTAAGAACATATCTTCTTGATAGTTCTATTTTTCCAGATATTCTAGTAATTTGACAAATCAAGATCGTGTCATTACAATTTCCTTCTTAGAACATTAATTATGTTCATTCCAAAATTCATACCTACGAATTCTGGACCATTATTCGCTTGATTCAAAGTTGGGAAGAGAAAACAAAAGAATGAAGTTCCAAAATGGGAGTATAAATCGCAGCAAATAGGAGAGAGCATTAACTATGGATGACAATGATTATAGAAGACAGAAGCAGGAACATCGAAATATAAGGGAAGATATAAAACCCTACAACAACCCAAAAATTACAAACCGTATATATCGATGCATATATCAATATAAAGACAGGGGAGGACTAAAAACACTATAAAACCAAGAGTATAATAGAAGTGAATAAATTCTTTTGGCGGCAGATGGAAAAGAAGAATGACGAATATGAAAGTTAGGAGTATATCAAGAAACAGAACTGGATTGAGCATATTGACGAATGCTTTAAAATATGAGTTGAGGAAGAAAGAGTAGAAAGTATGAGTTGTGGAAATAAGGAAACGAAGGGGGTGGATTTATAGTGAAATATCAGACAGAGCAATCAAGACAGATCATCGCATTTAACCAAAGAGGATTCTAATTTCCTTAATTATCGAAGAACCAAATCTTATTCCGAAGATTTTCTCTAAATCCCTTGAATTCCGGAAATCAACTGTATCTACGTCAAGAGATATGACGAAACGTTATTTTCTCATTTCACTCTTTTGTGATAACTTCACTCGTACGCTTCGCATAAACAAATTGTTTTATCCATATTACTCGCTGATGATAAAATTCAAATTTTCAGCTCGTATGCGTCATGAAAACATACTTATTGTCAGTCATAACCATCCCAATCAAATTTTGGGACGAAATTTCTTTAACGGGTAGGTACTGTGACGACCCGGAAATTTCTGACCAAATTTAAACTTAATCTTTATTTGATTTCGACATCATAAGAAAAGTCGGTAATACTGAGTCTCAAAAAATTTTGAACTATTTATATGGATTCATTTAACCTTCGACTGTTCCCGACGATTCACGAACATTTGTTTATAAATAGATATATGTATATAAATATAAATATATGTATATAAATAATAACTTGAAATACATTAATAAAATATTAAGCGTACAAATTTATTTATATATTACAAAATTATTGATTTTTAAATATATTCAGTTACGTAATAAAATCTAATGTACAACTCTTTAATATCAAGTTCCTTAAATCTTCATTTACCATTGATTAGTAGTTTAATACTATGTTTTGATAACATCATGTTTCATTTTGAAATCATTATAGTTAAGTTCATAAGTGACTTTATTCACTTAATTAATTTCATTATATATGTTTATCTAGATTGCAACTAGAATAAGGTGTGAGGTGAATACATCTTAGCATACCGTGTTCTTACTTTATAAAAATATATTTTTCGTGTGAAACTTGACATCAAGGTAAAGAAGACAAATAAATATATTATTTCGAACTTTATATTCAATAAAGTGTGACAGAAATTGTCACCTTACTAAGTCGTGATTTCATTCTCTGTATATTGAGATATTTGTGAATATAGAATGACAAACTTTATTACATTATTGTATCTATCACTATCACCTTTCTTCTTTTTGATAATTAGAATCAAGAAAAACATACACCAACTTAACCCACTCATTGCAACGATCGACTATTTGCTACTGTTTTTGATTTCTTGTAACCAACTCATAATATTTATATACATCATGCATCAACATACTTATATACACCCACACTACCTTCTCCTTTATTAAAATCACCCCTTCCATTCGGCTACTGACCACTAAATCACAACCATCGACTATTGCTGCAAGTTTACTTCATCCTGTTTTCATTACGTTCGACCAAGAACCAATCTAACACCACAACATCACCTTCAACTTCTAAATTTTTCTACTCATCGAATACTATTGCTACCTTCTGCTCGTTACTGTACCGGTTCTATGATCGAAACCCAAACCACCACATCTACAACTGCTTTTGCTCGCTAGTTCTTTTTCGAGTATACCCAAAAACCACCACTACCTGCTCATTACTCTTTCTGTTCTAGTTAACCCAAAACCCACCACCATCGATCACATTATTAAACCCATTTGCTACCGTACATTTAATATTTTTTTCCTTTCTCCTGTTTCTGACCGGTCTATAACCACATCAAACTCCATCTTCATCACCACAACTTTATCACCTCTATAAACCCACTAACCTACAAAACCATCGGAGGATTGCTGCAGCTCTATTCCATTGTTTCTGTTACCATCGAGTACCTAACACCGCCATTAAACCATCATCAAAGGTTGCTATCTGTTTTGTGTTAAAAAACCCACCCGATCAGTTTGCTATTCGAAAAGAACCACAACCATTAAACCACCACACACACAAAAACTACCATTCGATCAACAAAACCTACTGCTTGTTCTTTGTTTTGAACGAACACCCCAAACCCAGAAACTAGAAACCCTCGTTATTGTCATTCAAGAAACTACAACTATTTTGTTGTTATGAGTAACGATAATGATGATAATGATTGAATAATGATGATCATACTTGGTATAACAATGATGATTAAAGATAATCATGGTGAATGTCGAATTGATGATGGTAAGGATGCAGTGAAGAAGATGACGTTATGATGATGAAGTAAGGTTAATGATGATGATAATAATTATTGTACGTACCCGTTTCTATTTTAAACGAAGTAGAAGAAGAGCCTATCACTCGATATTCTTGTTTCTGGTTATTATTTAAAACCGGTAACATTCACTATTCATTATCTTGTTCAAAAAAATTTCGTTTACTGTTACAACCTATTTTTCTGTTTCTTGTTTCAATCGAAAATCTCCAACCCCACACAAACAGAATGCTCAGCCGAATTAATTGAAACTTCTACTGTTTCTGTTTATGATTCTAACTGGATACAAACCCATCACCAAAACCCTATTTTTTTGTTTTTCTTTCTCTTCGATGAAACTGCTAGTACGGGTTTCTGTTTTCTTACAACAACTATAAACTTGAACCTGCAACTTGCAAATAATGATATCGACTCAAAAATTGCTGTTTGCTTTTTCTCTTATCGTGGCCGATAGGAAATCCACTTACAATTAAATATTACGACGGCTACATCATATTTTATCGAACCCTGTACTCTTTCAATTGGAGCTGAGATGATCCAGTATATTTTTGGGCTGTTAATTGGCTATATGTTCAGTTTTCATTTGGGCCGAAGCCCCATTTGTATTTAGATTGAGAGTGGTTAATGAAGAAGAAGATGAATACCGATTAAGGGTTAAAACAAATTAAAAACGTAATTTCATTAGACATGCAAGGACAGAGGAATGGTATATGTGAGTGTTGGTTGAATGGGGGTCGCGAGTTCAAGCCCGGGCAAGGATGTTTTTTTTTTAAATCCGATTCTTTATGAGGTAGCATTATATTTTATTATTATTATTATTAATAATAATAATAATAATAATAATAATAACAATAATATTATTATTATTATTATTATTATTATTATTATTATTATTATTATTATTATTATTATTATTATTATTTTTATTATTAATTTTTATTATTAATTCTTATTATTGTTATGTTAATTATTTATGACATTAATATTAGGAATAATATTATCATTAATATAATTAATATGATTAGTATCATTAATATTATTACTAATATTATACTATTAGGATTATTATTAATAATTTTATAAGTATTATTATTATTAATATTAACATTAATATAATTATTATTATAATTATTATTATTATTATTATTAATATTATCATTAAGAATTAATAAAAGGATTATCAATATTATTATTAACTTATAACATTTTTTATTTATTTTTACTAGTATTATCATTATTAGTAGTATTATTAAATTATCATTTTTATCGTTAACACTATCATTATTATTATTATTAGAGTTATCCTTATTTTTATCATTATTATTATTTTTATGAATATTACTATTATTTTTATGAAAATTACTATTATTATTAATTATATGAATATTATAATTATTATTAACATTATTATTTTAACATTAATATTATTATTTTTAACATTATTATTATTACTATCATTATTTGTATTACTAATATTGCTACTAGCATTATTATTATCATTACAACAAATATTAATTATATAAAATATAATTATTACATGTAACATAACAAAATTAATATTTTTATTTATTTAAAATATATAACATGAATATATGAAACATATACATTATTAATATAAAAATGATATAACTAATAAACTTATATATATAAACTTGTTCGAATAACGATTATATGTTTTAATATATATAATTGATATAGGTTCGTGAATCCGATGCCAACCCTGCATTGTTCAGTATCGTCGTATGAATATATTTACTACAAAATATCATATCGTGAGTTTCATTACTCCCTTTTTAAATGCTTTTGCAATATATATTTTTGAGACTGAGAATACATGCGCTGTTTTATAAATGTTTTACCAAATAGACACAAGTAATCGAAACTACATTCTATGGTTGGATTATCGAAATCGAATATGCCCCTTTTTAGCTTGGTAACCTAAGAATTAGGGAACTGGCCCCTAATTGACGCAAATCTTAAAGATAGATCTATGACACTAACAAGCCCCAGTCAGAGAATTTGAACTGCTTTAGTACTTCAATTTTATCATGTCCGAAGGGAGTCCCGGAATGATGGGGATATTCTATATGCATCTTGTTAATGTCAGTTACCAGGTGTTCACCATATGAATGATTTTTATCTCTATGTATGAGATGTATATTTATGAGAAATGAAAATGAAAATCTTATGGTCTATAAAAATGATGGAAATGAATATTGATGATAAACTAATGAACTCACCAACCTTTTGGTTGACACTTTTAAGCATGTTTATTCTCAGGTATTAAAAAAATCTTCCGCTGTGCATTTGCTCATTTTAGAGATATTACTTGGAGTCATTCATGGCATATTTCAAAGGACGTTGCATTCAAGTCATTGAGTTCAATAAAGATTATTATTAAGTAAATGACAGATTAGGTCATTTATAATTTGGATATTATAAAATTGTCATACCCCGTCCTAATCCATTTGGATGAAGTCACCAACATCTGGTCCCATTGCGATGATCGACTCCAAGTAATGTCTTTAAAATGAGCAAATGTACAGCGGAAAGTTTCTTTCATACATGAGAATAAACATGCTTCAAGTGTCAACCAAAAGGTTGGTGAGTTCATAGGTTTATCTTAAAACAATAAAATTCATCATTTTGATAGACCACAAGATTTAAATGCTGCATGGTACAAATGGGCCCGAATCCTATACCCACCTGTAATGTACATGCGATATCTTTTAAATAGAGTACACCTTTCTCGTGTACGAAATCATCTTTCATAAATCTTAGTAACCGTACACATATCTCGTGCACAAAAATAACATACACATAACCTGTGTATAAAATCATTCTCTCGATACACAACATTCAGTTTTCGTTGCTTTCATAGCTTGGCTTGATAACCGACCTTAACATATAATGCGCATAAATAATATCCCCAAAACAGAACATCTCGTCTGTATAATAATCATATAATCTTCGAAGTACTAAACACCACGCCCACTAGCTCTTCTGTCTAGTGAACATTCTGGGTGGGGGTGTTAAACCCGGTAACTACCTTTAGGATTCTTGACAATTAGGCGTGTACTAATTCTCAAAATTAGTGATGTTCCCTAATTCTTAGGTTACCAAGCAATAATAATCAGGGGAAAAATATTCATATCAATTGTGGCAATTATCACGTCCACATAATTCAATGGTGGCAATTATCACGTCCACATAATTCATTCAAGGAATGTTTTGATTATGTCTATCTCATCAAACATTTATAAAAGCATTTCATGTATTCGCAGTTCAAAATGTATTTCAAAAGCATTTAATAAAGCAGTTGTAAAAGTAGCGCATGTATTTTTAGCCCAAAAATGTAATGAGTAAAAAGGGAGCAAATGAACTCACCGTACGATATTTTGTAGTAAAAATATACATGATGACATTGAACAACTATAGGGTTGGCCTCGGATTCACGAACCTATATCATTCATATATATATTAATATATACTCGTATTTGAACAAACTCATATATTATAGCTTATAGTATGTATTTAATTTATGTATATATTTAAAATGATTAATCTTTATATAATTATGTTAATATATATTTAGTGTGTATTATATTAAAAATACTTAATTTGTTATATATGAATATTTGTATGAAAATTGTTATTATGATTAATACATAATTATATGCAAAATTACTTATAAATATATTTTTTTATATACTTAATATTTATTTAGTAAAATAAGTTTAATACTGGTAAATAAAAGTTGTATTTAATTAAAATGATAATATTAGTAATAATAATATTAATAGTAATGATAATGATAATAATAATAATAATAATAATAATAATAATAATAATAATAATAATAATAATAATAATAATAATAATAATAATAATAATAATAATAATAATAATAAGAAAAGTAATACTACCTTAAGGGGATTAAATAAGCTTCCTTAAAAACATTATTGCCACAGCCAAGGTTTGAACCCCAGACCTCTAGCTTAAATATAACACCCTAAACCCATGATCCATCTGTTACTTTCCTGATTAACTTAACCCATAAATTGATTTAACTCGTTTTTATTTCGGTCCAACTGAACAATCGAAGCCCAACAGGAGAAAACAAATTCAGCCCGATAGAAGGTTTATTGGATTTCATAGGGTACGGCCCAGCAACATACATACGGCCCAGCAACATTTTTAAGATAATTTGATTGTGGGTATTTGATTTTAGATCTTGAAGTCCATTAATCGCCAAAAAAAAAATATCACTGAATCGATCCAAAAGCAGTTGTGTGGGGTATGATGATTAGGTTAAAAGTAATTGGAACAGACACGAGATGCAGCATTAAAACAAAACAGTTGTAACAATTATCATCATCGACTTTAAACCCTCCTCAATTATCACATTCATTATCTTTATTGTTCATCACCACTTTCGTTTATTTTCATCATATCAGTGATCAGAAAAGAATGAAATAAATGCAACAGTATATCAATGGGTTTTTAAATGGCTGATTGTTGGTTTTATCAAATCAGAAGGGATTTAGTAACAGCTGCAGACACAGCAACGAATATTCAAATTAATAGCAGCTGCAAATATGTAGATTTTCTTGTGTTAATCCCGACAGAACAGTGGAACATAACACGAGCAGTAGCTGTAGCAACGTGCACCAGGTATATTCGATTCTTCCTTGGCTTGAACAGAATTAACAATGATGATTGATGATAATCGCTGTAGGTTTTTTTTTAATCGAGTGGTGATGAGTTGGGTGTTTTAATAGATGGTTTGATTTTAGTGGGTGTTTTAACCGATCGATCACGAGCAATCCCATAGTGACCTTGATGATGGTTTAGGGTTTGCTCTTGCTCATAGAAAATAGAAACAAACGTATCAAGTAGCAGTAAGTAGTTGTTTTATATCTATATGCGTATATATATAGAATAGATAGATGGTGGTCATGGGTTGTAGTGATTTACGATTGAACAAGAAGAAAATAAGGTAATAACAACAGTAGCTCATAAGGGTTAATAATGATCTTAAATATATACCTAATGATGGTATGTCCGTTCATATTATGGATGGTGGTTTTCAAGAGAGAGAGAGAGAAGAGAGAGAGAGTGGTGTTTTGTGGTGGTGATCACGGTTTATAGCACTAGCAGTAAATGAAAAATGGGTTTCGTTTAGAATTATTAGTCGAATGGGTTTGACTGGGTTTTGGGTTTGTTATTGAAACAGAAGACATAGTCGTGGGTAGTTCTTGGGTGGTATTGGTTTGATGTTGTAGGTGGTGAAGTTGGTGTTCGGTTGAGTCGAGAATGATGGAAGGTGGTGATAATGAAAGTCGATGGTTGTTGATCAAACGTGTTTATGGTTGATCGATGAGTGACTCGAGAGATGAGTTTTGAGAATGATGAAGCATGAGGAGTTTCAAGTGGTTTATATTTATGTGTAATATAATAGAGAATGATATGAGATGTTTGTGATTGTAAAAAGGAAAACAGTATTCCTCAATATCCTAATCTAATTTACGGATGATTAAACAAGTGGGGTTTATGCTTTACATATAACATATAACATATATTTATTAGTAAACAAAAGAATATGATAATAATTATATTATATTATAATATAAAGTAAAGATCATGTAAATGAATGTAGATCATGCGAAATGAAATGAAAACAGTTAGGCAGCCATAATGACAGTTTTCCCACGCAGTGCTATATCATGTCCATTGCTAAACAATTGTCGTATAAAAGTATTCCTAAAAATCCCAAACTTTTAGATAAAATATAATTAATTATTTCACTCATTAACTGTTTGAAACCTGATCAAAAAGGTTTGGTAATTATTTATTTTCTGTTTCAATTTATATGTATGGAGTACAAAAACTTAGCTTGAAAAGGTAAAAAAAATATTTATCAAAATTATTATCTTTTTAATCAAATTTTGGAACAATTTTTATTTTAAAACTTTATATATATATATATATATATATATATATATATATATATATATATATATATATATATATATATATATATATTAGACCTATTTAAAAAAATAATTAAACGTCAACCGTAAGTTACAGACATTTACCATTTAAGCTCAAAATTAATTATATTTAATATACACTATGTATATATATAAACAGTTGTAAATAACAAAATTTACTACGAAAATAAATATATATTAAATAATTAAATTAGATATAACAATATATATACAAGAAATATACATATAAAATAATAGTTTTTATTACAATGTATTTTATTGTACATATTTATTTATAACAATATATGTATATAATAGTTTATTAATGTTCATGTTATTATATATTATACATATATTTATATATACACATATTTATAAATATACACATATTTACAAGCAAGGGTTCGTGAATCATCGGGGACAGTCGAAGGTCACATGAATATATGAAAATAGTTCAAACTTTTTGAGACTCAACTCTACAGACTTTGCTTATCGTTTCGGAATCATATAAGATTAAGTTTAAATTTAGTCGGAAATTCCCGGGTCATCACAGTACCTACCCGTTAAAGAATTTTCGTCCCGAAATTTGAGTGAGGTGGTCATGGCTTACAATAAAAATGTTTTCATGACCAATATGAGTTGATAATTAGAGATTTATCATCATTGAATAATAATGATAAAATAATTCGATTATTCTGAGAATACGAGTGAAGCTATCGCAAAAGAGTGAATTGAAGCAAATAAGATTTTTCCTTAGCTTTTGACGTAAACAGGGTTGAATTTAGATAATAAGGTGCGTCTTAACTTTTGACAGAGTCAGGTTTGAATTCCGGAATTCAAGGGATTTAAGAAAATCTTCGAAATCTAAAAGATTTGATTCTTCGGTGAATATGGAAATTAAGATCTTTATAATTAATTACGGTGATCTGCCTCGATTACTCTGTCTAATATTTCCATTATAATTTAAACTTTTCTATTCCATTATTCTCTTCATTCCTATACTTTCTTTCTTAGTTCATACATCCAAAAGGTTGTGAAAATGCTTAATCCCGTTCTAATCCTTGATATTTTTCTAATTATCATTTCTGTCATCCTTCTTCTCAATCTTCCACCAGAAAAATCTGTTTATTTCTACTATTACCTTGGGGTGATACTATTCTTAATTCTACCGTGTCTTTATATTGCGATACGCACTGATATCCACATTTTGTAATTTCGGTGTTGTTGTTGGGCTTTATATTTTCCCTTATATATCGGAGCTTCATGCTCTTGTTTTCTCTTCCCGACTTTAAATCAAGCGAATAATGGTCCAGAATTCGTAGGTATGGAGTTTCGAATGAACATAACTAATGTTCTATGAGAGATATTGTAATAGCACGATCTTGATTGGTTAAATTACCAGAATTCAAGAGAAAAGATAGAACTATCAGGAAGATATATTCTTGATTTGTTTGGAGATTAGGTAGAATGTAAGAGTCGTGTAACATGGTACATGATGACTGATAATGCTAAAAACGAACATATATTTCATAGCATTATCCCTCAAGAAATACAAGCTTTTAGTTGCAATTGTTCTATTTACAAGTGATATTCATTTAAATAATAAAAGGTGAAGACAAAAGACAGATTCGACAAATTGAAGACGCAAATGACCAAAAAGCTCAAAAGTACAAAATACAATCAAAGTGGTTCCAATTATTGATAAGAAACGTCTCAAAATTACAAGAGTACAAGACGCGAAACGCAAAGTACAAGATATTAAATTATACGCAAGGACGTTCGAAAAACCGGAACCGGGACCAAAGTCAACTCTCAACGCTCGACGTAACGGACTAAAAATTACAAGTCTACTATGCACAAGAATAAAATATAATATTTAAATAATTATATATATTATTTATATATTATATATTATTATATAAACCGTCGGCAGAATGCAAACAACATGTGGGTTGGAAAAAGGAGCCATGCGATCGCATGGCCTGGAAGGCAAAAAGCCATACGATCGCATGGTGAGCAGTATCAGGTCTGGTCCTATAAATTCGCGTGTTTTGGCTCAGTTTTTAGAATATATATCCATCCATCTCTCTATCTATATACGTAAATATATATATATATATATATATATATATATATATATATATATATATATATATATATATATATATATATATATATATATATATATATATATATATATATATATATTATAATTTTAATTTTAAATTCTAATAATAAGGGTATGTTAGCGAATGTTGTAAGGGTGTAAGTCGAAATTCTGTCCGTGTAATGCTACGCTATTTTTAATAACTGTAAGTTATAGTTAATGTTATTTTTAAATTAATGTCTCGTAGCTAAGTTATTATTATGCTTATTTAATGCCGAAGTAATCGTGATGTCGGACTAAATATTAAAATTGGGTAATTGGGCTTTGTACCATAATTGGGGTTTGGACAAAAGAACGACACTTGTGGAAATTAGACTATGGGCTATTAATGGGTTTTATATTAACTAAATGATACCTCGTTAATTTAATATATAGACTTATAATTTGACGTATTTATATATAACCACATACGCTTGACTGGGTACGGTGGGCGGGATATTTATAAATACCAATAATTGTTCATTTTACCGGACACAGAACTGGATTAATAGTTAATAGACTTGTTGAAACAGGGGTGGATTACATTCAAGGGTAATTGGTGTAATTGTTAAAAAAGTAGTAAAACCTTGGTTTACACGCAATCGATAACCTGGTGTATTCATTAAACAAAGTATTAAGACTTTGTTACAATTCGAATCCCCAATTAGTTGGAATATTTGACTTCGGGAATAAGAATAATTTGACGAAGACTTTCGCACTTTATGATTATGACTGATGGACTATTATGGACAAATCCCTATGGACATATCGAATAATCCAGGACAAAGGACAATTAACCCATGGGAATAAACTAAAAACAACACGTCAAACATCATGATTACGGAAGTTTAAATAAGCATAATTCCTTTATTTTCATATTTAATTGCACTTTTAAATATCGCACTTTTATTTATTGTCATTATATTTAATTGCACTTTTAATTATCGTACTCTTTAATTATCGCAATTTTATTTTATCGCAATTTCATTATCGTTATTTACTCTACGCTTTAAATTAAGTTGTATTTATTTTTAGTATTTTACATTAGGTTTTAACTGCGACTTAAGTTTTAAAATCGACAAACCGGTCATTAAATGGTAAAAACCCCCTTTTATAATAATAATACTACTTATATATATTTTTGTATTTTTACAAATATAGTTTTTAAAATTATAGCGTTAAGCTTGTTTAAGAGTTCCCCGTGGACGAACCGGACTTACTAAAAACTACACTACTGTACGATTAGGTACACTGCCTATAAGTGTTGTAGCAAGGTTTAGGTATATCCATTCTATAAATAAATAAATATCTTGTGTAAAATTGTATCGTATTTAATAGTATTTCGTTGTAAAAATAATACTATTTCCTAGTACCCCTCGCACACATCAAGTATTTTTGGCGCCGCTGCCGGGGAACACATAAACGCCGAAAGCGCAACGCTAAATATTTAAAAAAAAATTATTAATTTTTAGTTTCCTTTTGTAAAAATACGTTTTTGTAAAAATACGTTTTAAATATACGAAAATATAAAAAGAAAAACAAAAATTATATATTTTTAAAGAGTTTGTTAAATATTTAAGTTTTATAAAGTTTCTTTATTTTTATTTTTAGTTTGTAAAAATATAAATTTTATTTAAATATTTTGTATTAATATAAAACAGAAAAACCGAAAAAAAATAAAAGAAATGAAACGGCCCGGTATTGTAGCAGCCCATTCTCTGGCCCGTAAACCTATCCCATTCGATCGCATGAGCCCGACGGCAAATTCTCATGCGATCGCATAAGGGTCTCTGACACGCCACAGTTGACTCCAACAGCAATCATTACGGAGTATTATTATTAATTATAATTTATTAAAACCCTAATTAGGTTTTATTTATTTATTATTTAGTTTAGTGTTATTTAATTAATTTGTATTATTTAGTTCTAATTCAGTTTTATTAAATTATTAAATTAATAGTTTTATAAAATAAATAATATAAAAATAATATTTTTTAAAAATTTTTTTTTACTTTTTACAACTTTAAGTTTATTTTTTATATTTTGTATCTTTTTATTCGTTTTAGCGTAATATTTGTATTTTTCGCTTGTTTTAGTTTTAATATATAGTTTTTGCCATAGTTATTTTTATTTCTAGATTTTTAAGATTTGCCTTAAAATCCCTTAAGTGCTTTTTCTTTAGACTAAGATTTAGGTGCTTTAGAGTTTTGCGACGTCGTTTTTATTTTTTTGTACCCTTTTTAAGTTAATGCCATTTGGGATATAGTTTTTCTTTTAAGCTTTAATATTTTTAGACGCAACTTTTAATTCTTAGTTTTTAATTCCTTTTTAAGTTTCGACGCGCTACTTTCTTATTTTTATTTTTCGACACCTATTATTTTTCGACCTTTTATTTTTTTTCGACGTTTTTCGACGCGCTCTTTTTCTTTCTTATTTCTCGACGCTCTAGTTTTTAGGACTTAGATTTTTTCTATTACTTATCTAAAATTTCTTTAAATTTAAACTAAAAATTATTTTAAGTGGTTAAATTGATAGACATCAAAATTTTCTGGTTCGTAGTAATAGTTGGATTTGTACGTGGACCGGGTTATTGGAGCCAAACAGTACTCAATTATATTGAGACCAAACGAATCCTGCCCCTCTGCTGCATCTTTTGGCTATTCGAAACGTGGGCAAAATCAGAAAAGTCTAATAATTGGATAACTTATATAATTTTTCTTTCTTTTTAAAAACTAATAGGATATTCAGTGAATGCACCGAGCAAAACGTTCACCACCTTTTGTACGTTCACCACCTGTAACCAGATCAAGACATCAAGCAAATATTGTCGCCGTTAATTTTTCTTTAGAATCGTCATCCAGTCGACCAAATACTCCAACTCAAATTTTCGATAATCCATTTTTTGAACCCGACCTCACAATTGAGAATCCGAAGAATATTCAGGGACAATTCATAGATCCTGAACCACTAATCTTTCCTCTGGAACCACCAATCATTCAAACATAGATTGTAGAGGAACCAACCATTAAATTAGAATCCTTTAGTGATTCAGATTCAACAAATTCAATTATGGAGAATCTGGAACCTCTAAGTATGGAAGACCGAATGAGAGCTAAATGCACTGGCCAAGGTCACGCAATTACTCAACCAGATATAAATGCACCAGATTATGAAATCAAAGGACAAATTCTACATATGGTGACTAATCAATGTCAATTTAGTGGTGCACAGAAGGAAGATCCAAATGAACATCTTCGTACATTTAATAGGATCTGTACACTATTTAAAATCAGAGAAGTTGAAGATGAACAGATATATCTCATGTTATTTCCCTGAACTTTAAAGGGAGAAGCCAAAGATTGGTTAGAATCGTTACCTGAAGGGGCGATTGATACATGGGACGTCTTAGTTGAAAAATTTCTTAAACAATTCTTTTCGGCATCTAAAGTCGTGAGACTTCAAGGAGAAATTGTTACGTTCACACAAAAGCCAAATGAAACTCTATATGAGGCGTGGACAAGATTTGGAAAGTTATTAAGAGGATGTCCGTAACATGGTTTAGACACCTGTCAAATAGTACAAATATTCTACCAAGGATGCGACATCACTACAAGAAAAGACATCGATATAGCAGCTGGTGGTTCCATTATGAAGAAAACCGCAACTGATGCTTACAAAATTATTGATAACACTGCTTCCCACTCACATGAGTGGAACCAAGAAAAAGATATCGTTAGATCATCTAAAGCAGCTAGAGCCGATTCTAGCCATGACTTAGATTCCATTTCTGCAAAGATAGATGTTGTCGAGAGACGAATGGAAAAGATGACTAAGGATATTCACTCAATAAGAATTAGTTGTGAGCAGTGTGGAGGACCACATTTGATAAAAGATTGTCTCAGTATTGAACTAACAATGGAACAAAGAGAGAATGTTTCATACATAAACCAAAGGCCTGGAAATAATTATCAGAATAATTATCAACCGCCAAGACCGATCTACAATCAAAACCAGAATTATAACCGAAATGTTCCATACAACAACCAACAAGGTCCAAGTAATCAACAAGTATCCAATAATACTTACAACCAGCAAAGACCTAATTTTCAAAATAAACCACCACAAACCGATGATAAAAAGCCAAATTTAGAAGACATGATGTCGAAGCTAGTTGAATCTCAAACTCAATTTTTCACATCTCAAAAACAAACCAATGAACAAAATGCTCAAGCATTTAGAAATCAACAAGCTTCTATTCAAAATCTAGAACAAGAAGTGAGCAACCTAGCAAGGTTGATAGGTGAAAGAAAACCGGAAAGTTTACCAAGTGATACAAATGCTAACCCCCGGAATGAAACAGCTAAAGCCATTTCCACAAGAAGTGGTATCACACTTAAACCACCTGAAATACATGTAATTTCTGATGATGCTAATCCTACTCCACAAGAACCACAATCTGAACAAGATAAGAAAAAAGAACCGGTAGTTGAAAAGGTTAATGAAGATAACACAGTTAAGGCTAAACCTTATGTTAAACCATACCAACTTCCACTTCCTTACCCGAGTAAAATGAGAAAAGAGAGACTTGAAGCCGAGCAATCCAAATTCTTGGATATGTTTAAACAGATAAATGTTAATCTTCCTTTCATTGATGTGATTTCAGGAATGCCTAGATATGCTAAATTTCTGAAAGATCTAATCACGAATAGAAAGAAAATAGAAGAACTCTCTTCTATTACTATGAATGCTAATTGTTCTGCAGTGCTATTGAATAAAATACCAAAAAAATTATCTGATCCAGGAAGTTTCACAATTCCATGTTTTCTGGGTAGTCTTAGTTCAATAGAAGCATTGGCAGATTTAGGTGCTAGTATAAATTTAATGCCGTATTCACTATACGTTAAACTAGACCTTGGAGAATTGAAACCAACACGAATAAGCATACAACTAGCCGATCGATCAGTAAAATATCCTAGAGGGATAATGGAAAACATGCTAGTTAAAGTTGGTACTTTAGTATTTCCAGTAGATTTTGTTATTATGGACATGGAAGAAGATTCTCTAGCACCTCTCATATTAGGAAGACCATTCTTAAACACGGCCAAAGAAAAAATATACGTGTTTGGTAAGAAACTGACCCTAAGTATAGAGGATGAGAGTGTTACCTTTTCAGTTGATAGAGCAATGCAACAACTGCAATCTGCAGATGATACATGTTATTATATTCAAACTATAGAATCACATGCAGAATTGTTAGAAGAATTTCCAGAATTACAAGGAACAGGAGAATGTTCTTTAGGAGAAAGTACTGAACCAATTGATGAAACTGAAATGTTAGCTACACTTATGGCTAATGGATATGAACCAACAACAGAAGAAATTCAAATGCTAAAAGAAGAAGACAGATATCGATATAAATCATCGATAAAAGAACCACCGACATTAGAGTTAAAGCCACTTCCAAACCATTTAGAATATGCTTATTTACATGGTGAATCTGAATTACCTGTAATAATATCGTCTTCTCTTACTGAAAATGAAAAATCTCAACTCATTTCTGTGTTAAAAGCTCATAAACCAGCTATTGCATGGAAAATTCATGATATTAAAGGAATAAGTCCTTCGTATTGCACACGTAAAATCCTTATGGAAGAAGGTCATAAAACATATGTGCAACGCCAACGAAGACTAAATCCTAATATGAAAGATGTTGTTAAGAAAGAAATTATTAAACTGCTTGATGCAGGTTTAATTTATCCAATTTCAGATAGTCCATGGGTAAGCCCAGTTCAATGCGTGCCTAAGAAGGGTGGCATGACTGTCATCACAAATGAGAAAAATGAGCTTATTCCTACTAGGACGGTAACAGGATGGCGTGTTTGTATTAATTATAGAAAATTAAATGACGCCACCAGAAAAGATCACTTTCCCTTACCTTTCATTGATCAAATGTTGGAAAGATTAGCCGAAAATAGTTACTATTGTTTTCTTGATGGTTTTTCCGGATATTTTCAAATTCCAATAGCACCCGAGGATCAAGAGAAAACCACATTCACGTGCCCTTATGGTACTTTTGCTTACAAACGCATGCCATTTGGACTTTGCAACGCCCCTGCAACCTTTCAAAGGTGCATGATGGCGATTTTTCATGACATGATATAAGAATGCATGGAAGTTTTCATGGATGACTTTTCAGTCTTCGGTGATACTTTTGAAACATGTCTAGTTAATCTTGAACGAATGCTTATTAGATGCGAACAATCAAATCTAGTACTTAATTGGGAGAAATGCCATTTCATGGTTAAAGAAGGCATCGTTCTTGGACATAAAATCTCAAAGGAAGAAATTAAAGTGGATAGAGCTAAAGTAGATGTAATTGCTAAACTTCCACATCCCACCAATGTTAGAGGAGTTAGGAGTTTTCTAGGACATGCCGGTTTTTACCGACGTTTCATAAAAGATTTTTCTAAAATTGCCACTCCTATGAATAAACTCCTAAAAAAAGATGCTCCATTCATCTTTTCAGATGAATGCATCAAATCTTTTAATATTCTTAAAGAAAAACTCACTAATGCACCGATCATGATAACTCCAAATTGGAATCTACCGTTTGAACTTATGTGCGATGCAAGTGATTTTGCAATGGGAGTCGTTTTATGACAAAGGATTGAAAAACGATTCCAACCTATTTATTATGCTAGTAAGACGTTACAAGGAGCACAAACGAACTATACAACTACTAAAAAAGAACTCCTTGCTATTGTTTTTGCTTTTGACAAATTTCGATCATATCTCGTTCTAGCTAAAACAGTGGTCTATACCGACCATTCTGCTCTTAGATACCTATTTTCAAAACAAGATGCTAAACTAAGATTAATCCGTTGGATCTTACTCTTACAAGAGTTTGATATTGAAATCCGATATAAAAAGGGGGCAGAAAATCTCACCACTGATCATCTTTTTCGTCTTGAAAATCCTGAATTAGAAGTTCTAAATGAATCGGCCATACAAGACAACTTTCTTGATGAATATCTATTGAAAATATATTATAATGAAATTCCATGGTTGGCAGACTATGCAAACTACTTAGTATGTGGATTCCTTGAAAAAGGGTTATCGTACCAAAAACGAAAGAAATTCTTTAGTGATATAAAACACTATTTCTGGGAAGATCCACATTTGTTTAAAAGTTGTCCGGATGGAATAATACGCCGATGTGTATTCGGAGATGAAGCTAGTCAAATTTGAAACCATTGTCACACAGGACCAACAAGAGGGCATTATGGGCCTCAACTTACAACAAGAAAAGTTTACGATGCTGGATTCTATTGGTCTACAATATTCAAAGATGCACACCTTCTTTGCAAATCCTGTGATGCTTGTCAAAGGGCCAGAAAAATAAGTCAACGTGATGAAATGCCACAAAATGTCATTCAAGTATGTGAAATATTTGACATTTGGGGTATTGACTTTATGGGTCCATTTCCAAAATCTCATAATAATCTCTACATTCTCGTTGCCATTGATTATGTATCTAAATGGGCGGAAGCACAAGCTCTCCCAACTAACGATGCACGAGTTATAATCAACTTTTTAAAATGTCTTTTTGCAAGATTTGGAACACCGAAAGCTTTAATAAGTGATCGGGGTACTTATTTCTGTAATAATCAACTTGAGAAAGTTCTCAAAAGATATGGAGTAACTCATAAAATCTCCACTGCTTATCATCCACAGACAAGTGGACAAGTTGAAAATACCAACCGAGCTTTAAAACGTATTCTAGAGAAAACCGTAGGATCAAATCCAAAGGAATGGTCCATGAAATTGGAGGATGCACTCTGGGCTTTTAGAACAGCCTACAAAACTCCAATTGGTACCACACCTTTTAAACTCGTTTACGGAAAAGCATGTCATCTTCCAGTAGAAATTGAACACAAAGCATTTTTGACTTTGAAGACATGTAATCTTGATTTACATGAAGCCGGACGTCTACGATTAAGTCAGCTAAACGAATTAGAAGAATTAAGACATGAAGCATACAAAAATTCGTTAATCTATAAAGAATGAACGAAGAAATGGCATGATAAAAGAATCAGAAGTTCAAAAGAATTTAAAGAAGGAGACAGAGTTCTTCTTTTCAATTCACGATTCAAGCTATTTCCTGGAAAATTGAAATCAAGATGGTCTAGACCATTCATAGTCAAAAGAGTTTTCCCGTACGGAATGATAGAGTTAATAAATTCAAATAGGATTGAATTTAAAGTTAATGGTCACAGAGTTAAACATTACATACATGGTCCGATGGAAGTTGACAATGAAGTCAATCATAATTTCACCACCCAAGAAAACCTTCAAAATGAAAACATAAATATGTTATCAACAACATATGAAAAATCAAAATTAGAAAATAGGGAGGATTCAAATTGGAGTGATGAAGAAGAATTCTTATACAAACCTCCCATTCCAAGAAACGAAGAAAAATGTGAACAAGAAGTTCAAATAGAAGTGAAAGAACCAAGAAAAGAACAGCATAAAAAGGTTTACAAACCAACTCGACTTACTAAAGCAGGAGACCCGGGTGAATTTATCATTTCTTGCTTGCTTAATGATGGTGCTGTATATAATGGACTCGCAGATTTAGGAGCAAGTGCAAATATTATGCCTCTTTCTTTATACAAAAGATTAGGTATGGGTAAATTAAAACCAACCAAAATAGGTGTTCAATCATTTGACCTAACCATTAAACACCCGGTTGGAATAGCAAATAATTTACTTGTTAACGTGGGAAGTTTGACCTTTGTTGCAAACTTCATAGTGATTAATATGGAGAAAAACCTTGATATTCCTCTAATTTTAGGTCGCCCATTTTTAGCAACCACCGAGGCATTCATTGATGTAAGAGAAGGAAGAATGACACTTAGGGATGGTGATAAATCGATCACCTTTGTGAACCGAAAGTTTAGATCTCCACTAACCAAAACTGTTAAACAAATAAAAATGCATAAGTGTGGGGAAGATGAAGAAACACTTAATGATGATCCGATCACAAAGAACCCCGTTACTGTTAAACAAATAAAAATGCATAAGTGTGGGGAAGATGAAGAAACACTTAATGATGATCCGATCACAAAGAACCCCGTTGATGATACGAAATTAGATGAACCCGTTTTTAACAGTTCAACGAAGAAACTTTATAAACGGATTCACGATGCTAGGATTAAGGGAAACTTTAAGTTATGTAACCGATTAATATCCAATTTATCGCCAAAAGAAAACGCAATGTTAGTTGAATTTGTGAAAGTTACGGAGGAAATAAACAAATGGATTGAAGTAAAAGTCAAAGATTTACAAGTTGTTGATGATCCAATTGAAAATAACGTTAACCACAATTTCAACTAAGCGTGGGGAGGTTCGAATCTTTTTAGGGTAATATGTATTTCTGTTAGAGTTAGATTTTCTGTTTTCGTGTAATTCTCGAGAATGGAATCCGAATGGTCTTTCCCTAGCAGACCCTAAAGAACTAGTCTTCTCCCCCCATTCTGAATTTTTATTTTTTTTAGGTTTTACGAGATGAAGACTTCCTGTAAACTAAACCATGGTCTAATGCTACACGCTTTGATCACTAAACGTAATAATGACACCCTTCCAAGTGAAATAGTATCATTAATCAGAGGTAAATTGGACGGAGTAAGAAAAGAATCCAGGAACGAAAATAATAAGTTACAGTTTGGTAAAGGAAAATCAAAATCCGCAGCGAAAAGAAGAGCACGACACCTTGAAAGATGTCACAAATGCGGAAAATGGTCACACGAAGGAAAATGTTCGACGAATCAAACATATTCCAATACCGAATTCGTTACTTTATGCAGAGATGGACCGTTCATATGTTTCGAAGAAAAAACGTTGAATGCTCGAGGTTACGCCTATGTAGCTATGGAAAACCAATTAGTCCGACTATCTTATGAGTGGGCTAAAGCAGGTCACTAAGAATTATATTTCACAGGTAAGTATGTACAGTTTTTATTTTTATTTTTATTATTTTTAACCTTTTGGTAATAAACGCTAAATCGTTCGCTATAAAGTATTAAATTGGTATTCAATAAAATTAGGTTTTGTGACTGAAATTATTGATATCATACAAAAATTTACTACATCACTGCGAAATTTACCATTTATTCTTAAGGTATAAATATCTTTAATCAATCAACCCAAAATATTTCAAAAATTCGTCAGGAGTAAAACTAAGTAATATAGCCGAAATTACTTTACCGAAAAGAGGGGCGTATATTTTTGATAATATTTGATTGATTAAAGTGGGATAAAAGATCAAAAAGATTTTTAATTTTATTTTTACTTTACTTTTACAATTAATATTAAATTATTATTGTAAACTTTTTAAAATCAATATATTTAAAATTGTAAATATTTGAAAAATTAATATTTTTAATATAAGTTTGTATGTATAAAAACAAAAATATAATTTAAGTTTAGTGTGAATTTTTAATATGAATTTTTAATTTTATGCATTTTAAATTTAAGTTTGGTGTGAATAAAAAAACAAAAATTTACTTTATTTCGTTAAGTTAAAAATATGATTTTTAAAATTCGTCGTAAGTTGAAGACTAGGTCGTTGAACCGAAATTGCTTTACCCAAGGGAGGGACGAGAACTTTTATTATCATTACTTTTAATCTTATTGAACTAAAGTATGCCAAAAACATTTAAAAAACCCTAAAATCTTTACTTTTAAAACCCCGCTTTGAATTGGCAAATTTTAAAATTTTGTCGAGGGACAGACTAGGACAACGATTTGAAACGCCCTCATTCTAAAAAGAAACAAATTTTTAAAATTTTATTAATTTTATGTTTTATTAAAGTATAAGGTTTTTATAAAAAAAAAATTATCAGACCCATGCGATCGCATGGGTTTTGAACTTCAACTCCATGCGATCGCATGGAGCTGATTTTCTGGCCAGGATCAAAAGGCATCGAGCAGTCTGTCTTCACACAAAAACACATACAACACATACGAAAACACACTCAAATCCTCACCAAAAATCACCATTTTTCGCCGTAATTCGTCAAATTTCTTGCTCTAATCATGCCTAGGTTCGGATTCTTCAACAAAAAGGTAAAAATTACACCCCTAAACTCTAAAATTTCCTAGTTGTTGTGATAATTACGAATATTTTACCTAATGCAATTTTATTAATTTCTAGTATAATTAGAGTTAAATTGTTAGTATTTTATGCATGTATAACCTAGATAGATGCTATTTAACATGATTTGAAGCCAAAAACTTCAAAAATTTTAGAAATCTAGGGTTTGTGTTCTTGAGCAATTTGGGACTTTTTGATATAAACAGGTTATGGCCGATTTTTTAATGAATTGTTGCTAAATTAAGTAGTGTAACATGTTTAAGTAGTTAAATGATCCAAACATTGATCCTAAACATGATTTTTGGAGATTAAAGTAGACTTTTTAAGTCTAAAATTCATGAACTTGATTAATTTGATATAATTGCCATTTGAGACTTGTTTAATTGCTAGTAATGACTATTTTGACATGTTATTTGAGTTAAATGCTTATGAACTTTGTATACATTTTTATATGTGCTTATTTGAAAAAGTGTAGAATTGTAAAAATTGAGAAAATGTGTATAAGTTTAATTTTGATTGAACATGTTATTGTGGTTAATTTAAGTTGTTATTTTGCTAACACTAATGCATATTTGGATGCACAAATTTTGTGTTTAATGTGTTTTGCAGAAAACCGATACTGCTGGTGCTTCATCATCATCTAGACAACCACAACAAGAACCTGAACCAGAATATGAGCCGCAATACGAGCCAGAACCCGAACAAGAACCACAACAGGAACAACAACATCAGCCTGATCAACATGTACCTTATTATGATCCGCTACAGTTTGATAATGAATTCATAGTAGTACCAATGCATCCGCCACTGGAATACCCAAAGATTCCTGAACATACATTGCATCCTAATCTGAGATTCGATAGAAGCTGGAGAGATTACCCAGCATATCAAAGTAATAAATTCAAATTAGTAACGAAAGATGTAGAGGTGCCTAGGGTAATTGATTGGAATCCTTTGAAAAGGGTCCAACTAGCTGACCGTGTTAGGGAGCATCTGATTCAAAGGTATGGCAGTTCTTCTTTTACTGATTGGGAATGTCTATTCACCATTCGCAGACCTGTATATAAGGAATGGTGTGTTGAGCCGATGAGTACTATAGCATTAAATGTAGATGTAGATAGATTAGATGATAGAAGTTTTCTTAGATTTATACTTGGCCGTAGGATGAACAGGATGTCCATGCTGGACATGGCCAGGGCTTTGCAGATATATACGCCGGCTGAATTGCTACTACCAGATTGTATGAATTTGATTTATCGTGGTGAAAGGGTATATAGGAATTTTGATGCGAATGCCATCTGGAGGCGTATGTCAGATTATAATATTTTTGGTCGGGCAGGAACACATACCTACTTACATATTAACAAAGCCGAGCTTCGCATAATTCATAGATTTTTGGCTAACTCGATTACACAGAGAGGTCATAACAAGGAGAAAATGACCTTACATGATTTATTTTACCTAAAGTGTATTCGAGACCCAAGAGGCTTTGTTAATATCCCCTACTGTGTTGGTTTTTATTTGTCTAAGATGGTGGAAGGAATACAGGAAGGGGGGATAATTGGAGGAGGTATTTTTATTACTCTCATTGGAGAGTATTTAAGTGTAGATAAGGACCAAGGGGGTCCACTTTTAGAATGTAGGGAACAGGTTGAGCTTTTAGGATTGAGGGTTTATGCGGGTGCTAAGGTATTAAAGATTAGACGCAACCAGGCAATACCCTATGAAGGTAGTCATCCTCAGGTAGAAAGAGGTTCAGATGAGGAGATAGAGGAAGCGAGTGACATTAGGGATGTCATTCGGGAGGCTATGACTGATGTCTACCAGCCTGTAGAGGAGGTAGATATGACAAACGCGGAGAGATTTCGTTCGGATGGAGCAGTGGCAAGCCCGGAATGATTACGAGCATTCCAGGCAATGACAGCATGATAGATGGGACTATCATCAGCGTCAGATTATGAGCCGGCTGTCACCTCAGGATCAATACGTTCCGACCCGACCCGCTTACTATCCTCAACACCAGCCCGAGATGAGACCACCTTATACTCTCTACGATCCTAACCAGGTATACCAGTACACCTATCACCAACCATGGAACCCGGATGACGACATGAACTGAAACCCCTATCCAGATTGATTTAGTTCCGGTTGGTAATTTATATGATTTTTAATTTTTATTATTTCTGTTTAAACACATTATATTATGATATTTTTATTGTAATGTTTAATATTTTTATTTGTTGTACTAATGTTTCATATTTGATTTGAAAGTGGGATTTTAAGTCCCATTTCAAATTGCCAAGCTTGTTTATTGTATGTATGTATATTGTCAATTGTACAAAACAGGTTAAAACAGCGAATTTTCAAAGACTGGCATTAAGTTCAGCAAAAGCTAGTACTTTTGATGACAATACGAAAAACAAATATGATGTAACAACAAGACGGAATGAACAAATGATGTGCACCATTTATCATTCAACAAACAAACGCCAATATGTTTGGAAACTTTGGTAAAATTTAATCATTTTTCTACGCTAATCACCCTCAATAATTTAAATTGTTACTGATTTCTTGCAAATGAGGGCATTGCAAGATCTTAAGTGTGGAAAGGGGTTAAATTCTTTCGGATTTTTAAAATTTTTAACTTATACACTTGGTTACCATTAAAAATACTAGTAAAGCAGTAGTTGTATTAGAATCTAGTGCTCTCTGATAATAAAGAACAGCCCTAGTCTTATATACTGACTACCCAATTCTAGTAAAATTTTCAAAATTTTCAATTAAATGAATTAAAAATCATGTTTATACATATTTATGAACGATAAAACTAGGTGTTAACACCAAAATTATTGTTACCTTGGAAAGGACATAAATTGAGAAACAAACCAAAATGTTAGAATTCATTTAAAATGGAATAGAGGACAATAAAAAGAAAAATAAAAGCCAAGTGTGGGAAAAATTTACCAAGTTATTTTGAACATATATCACATATTTTTGTACAAATAACTGAAGATACTTTTGTTTTGGACAAAATTAAATATTTTACCCAATTTACTGTAATATATTTGAAAGAAATATGGATCTACACGATGAATCAATTCCATCATTAAAAGGAAGTAAAGTCTTCCGAAAAAGAAACGCACTTCTTGATTTAGGTCATGAAGTTGTCGTCCAGACCAGCTGTAGGTTGACGAAAAATCTAGAAAAGTCATCACTAAAATCAGCAGGAAATCCATGGACCTCAGCATCAAACAGGGTCGCCAAGTGGTCAGACTTATCCTAACCATGAGAGGATATGTCTTGTAAAATGGGGAGGACGTCGTGCAAATTAGCTGGATAAGACTAATGAATCAGATCCCCAGAAAGGATAATCTCCTTAAAGATCAAAAATCAGCTTTTAAGCCTGATATTACTCAATCCTAGAGATTGACCTTAAAGATTGAGAATTACAAACTCATGGAATTCAATGATATCTAAACTCGAGCTTGAACGAGAAAATATTTTGATCAAAATTACAAACCGATTTGTTTTCTGAAAATCCATTTTCAATGCATTCATTACCATTGAACATAAAATCCTAGGAATTCACCTGGAATTCATTAGGTCACCTGAACCAAATCGGGTGTCAACCGTAAGAACGGTGGTTGCATAGCAGACCGGAAAATTATAAGGATGACCTTTACTATTGCTCCTACCAAGGATAGTAATTGCATCCGACACGTTATAGACCAAAATTAAAAGCATGTCAGGGTACATTGCCTTAATAGTTGCTTGTTTAACGCTTTCCTTTACAACCGGATGGTAGTTTACCAAAAGGTAATATACGGAGCAAGTATTCTGGACGTGTTGCTTTCCCAATACAAGGTTAGCAAGTGGGTAACACAAAACCGCAAATTTTGAGCTAAAATTTTCAAATCTGAAACCCACCAAACCCACAAAAATAATTTGCAAATACCGGTGAAGGGTTATTCCGGAAAACTTATCTAGGGTAAAAACTAGATTGTATTTTCAAAAGATCAAATGTTTTCATAAAGATCCAATTTCCATAATGGATCTAAATTTTTATAGTCATGTGGGACTGTAAACCACAACGTTACTACCATTGTTTATACCGCCGTATAAAAATCACTGATGTACAAAGTGTGAAGAATAAAGAAGTGATTCTAGTATTTTTATTTCAAGACTATATTGCTTGAGGACAAGCAACACTCAAGTATGGGAATATTTGATAATGCTAAAAACAAACATATATTTCATAGCATTATCCCTCAAGAAATACAAGCTTTTAGTTGCAATTGTTCTATTTACAAGTGATATTCGTTTAAATAATAAAAGGTGAAGACAAAAGACAGATTCGACAAATTGAAGACGCAAACGACCAAAAAGCTCAAAAGTACAAAATACAATCAAAGTGGTTCCAATTATTGATAAGAAACGTCTCAAAATTATAAGAGTACAAGACGCGAAACGCAAAGTACAAGATATCAAATTATACGCAAGGACGTTCGAAAAACCGGAACCGGGACCAAAGTCAACTCTCAACGCTCGACGTAACGGACTAAAAATTACAAGTCTACTATGCACAAGAATAAAATATAATATTTAAATAATTATATAAATTATTTATATATTATATATTATTATATAACCCGTCGGCAGAATGCAAACAACAACATGTGGGCTGGAAAAAGGAGCCATGCGATCACATGGCCTGGAAGGCAAAAAGCCATGCGATCGCATGGTGAGCAGTATCAGGTCTGGTCCTATAAATTCGCGTGTTTTGTCTCAGTTTTTAGAATATATATCCATACATCTCTCTATCTATATACGTAAATATATATATATATATATATATATATATATATATATATATATATATATATATATATATATATATATATATATATATATATATATATATATATATATATATATATATATATTATATTTTAATTTTAATTTTAATTTTAAATTCTAATAATAAGGGTATGTTAGCGAATGTTGTAAATGTGTAAGTCAAAATTCTGTCCGTGTAACGCTACGCTATTTTTAATCATTGTAAGTTATGGTTAATGTTATTTTTAAATTAATGTCTCGTAGCTAAGTTATTATTATGCTTATTTAATGCCGAAGTAATCGTGATGTCGGACTAAATATTAAAATTGGGTAATTGGGCTTTGTACCATAATTGGGGTTTGGACAAAAGAACGACACTTGTGGAAATTAGACTATGGGCTATTAATGGGTTTTATATTAACTAAATGATACCTCATTAATTTAATATATAGACTTATAATTTGACGTATTTATATATAACCACATACGCTTGACTGGGTACGGTGGGCGGAATATCTATAAATACCAATAATTGTTCATTTTACCGAAAACAGAACTGGATTAATAGTTAATAGACTTGTTGAAACAGGGATGGATTACATTCAAGGGTAATTGGTGTAATTGTTAACAAAGTAGTAAAACCTTGGTTTACACGCAGTCGATAACCTGGTGTATTCATTAAATAAAGTATTAAGACCTTGTTACAATTCGAATCCCCAATTAGTTGGAATATTTGACTTCGGGAATAAGAATAATTTGACGAAGACTTTCGCACTTTATGATTATGACTGATGGACTATTATGGACAAATCCATATGGACATATCGAATAATCCAGGACAAAGGACAATTAACCCATGGGAATAAACTAAAAACAACACGTCAAACATCATGATTACAGAAGTTTAAATAAGCATAATTCCTTTATTTTCATATTTAATTGCACTTTTAAATATCGCACTTTTATTTATTGTCATTATATTTAATTGCACTTTTAATTATCGTACTCTTTAATTATCACAATTTTATTTTATCGCATTTTTTATCGCAATTTTATTATCGTTATTTACTTTACGCTTTAAATTAAGTTGTATTTATTTTTAGTATTTTACATTAGGTTTTAACTGCGACTTAAGTTTTAAAATCGACAAACCGGTCATTAAACGGTAAAAATCCCCTTTTATAATAATAATACTACTTATATATATTTTTGTATTTTTACAAATATAGTTTTTAAAATTATAGCGTTAAGCTTGTTTAAGAGTTCCCTGTGGACAAACCGGACATACTAAAAACTACACTACTGTACGATTAGGTACACTGCCTATAAGTGTTGTAGCAAGGTTTAGGTATATCCATTCTATAAATAAATAAATATCTTGTGTAAAATTGTATCGTATTTAATAGTATTTCGTTGTAAAAATAATACTATTTCCTAGTACCCCTCGCAAACATCAATGACGTTATGGTCTGTGAATCATCACGTTTCATTAGAAACTCAGCATGACTTACTGTAATATAATCACGTTGATTAAGTGTCATTATATTATACTAACTCATGCATCAGTTCCCAACATTACTTCAATAACATTCATATTTTAAGCTCGAAAGTTTACAGAATATAGAAACTATAACAGTTTCTATATGATGTAACACTGATAGCATGAAAAGATTAATGATTTCAGATAAGAATAGTTATGAAAATATCTTCGGAAATATGGAGGATATTTATAATGAAAGATACGATGATATCTTGGAATTTCTAATATCGAAGGATGGTGAAGAAAATTTGTCCGTAAGAGTTTGGAGTCGGAAGCAAGGTATTCGCTAAAGATTTCATCAGAAATAGAATCATCTGGATTCTTAATGTACAAGTTTAGTCCTTGTGATTTGTTCAGAGACTCCTTCGTAGTTTGCTCAATCAGTTTTTCAGTTTCAAACTTTTTCTGAGCTTTACCGACATACTATTCTTTATCATCAAACTTCTGACGGTTAAGGTTGTTTACGGTTTTTGCTGCTTCATTCAGTTTTTTTTTCAAGCTTCAGGGTATTGATTCGTAGACTAGGTGATTTTTAAAATTTCAGAATGGAAGATCGAATTTCTAAGAAGTAAATGTTATATGTATACATATAACTGTTGATGTAGACATGTTGCGATATTTTAAAATACTGATTGCTGATTCCTGATAATTGGTATGACAATTCTCGTTAGAAGATACGGATGAGTATATAATAGGGTTTCAATGAATATAATGGTTTTTCGAAGAGACTTAAGCCAATGAATAGTGAAGTTGCTGATAAGTTTACTGCTAATGTGGTGGAATATAACCAGTTCCCCAATGACAATGACATACAGGGCAACGTATATATCAAGGTTATAATAAGGCCAATTCGAATGAAAAATTGAAATTGATTTGCTGAAGCTGTGATAAAATTGGCTAATTTGAAAAGAAATTACCACGTTATTTTGGGTAATAATAACACTAAAGGAATTAGCACAGATACGTGTTAAACGTTTACTCAGGTTCCGAGAGTTTTCAAGTGCATAACTATATGCATCAATCTCTTCTTACGTAGATGAAGTGCGGTTTGTTCATCCTCTCGATTGAGGTGTTTTCAAGAATTACGAAAGGTTTGAACGCAGATTGTAATCGTCAAGATACAAACGAGGTTTAAGATGAAATCAAGTGGCAAACTTGAAGAAATGTTTAGTTTCATATGTTATAATCAATATTTTAATTCATTTTAATTGTCCAATGTTATTAGTTCACAATCGATAGTCCACAGTTAATAGTCCAATAATTCATATATAGTTTAATATATAATATTCGAATTAATTAACACGTATCGTGACCCGTATACATGTCTCAGACTCGATCACAACTCAAAGTATATATATTATTGTAGAATCAACCTCAACCCTATATAGAGAACTCGATGATTACTGCATATAGAGTGTCTATGGTTATTCCAAATAATATATATATATGCGTCGATATAATATGTCAAAACCTTGTATACGTGTCCCGATATTTAAAGTGCGTAAAATAAATACAGAAATTAAATGACGATAAATAAAATGCGTAAAGTAAATAACAGAAATTAAATGACGATAAATAAAATTGCGATAATTAAATTGCGATAAATAAACTACGATAAATAAAATGTAATCAATTAGCTAGGAACAGTTAGTTAGGATTTTGTTAGCGTGTATTCTTAACATAATTTTCTCATGGTTAATTTGTTTGTTTCTAACAAATTTTTAGTTTTGTCCAATGTTTTCTTCATTATGCCACTTGTTGGATTCTGATAGATCAAAATCCAAATATAAAATTGAATGAAAAGGGTTATTCTGCGGTGAACGGATTTGTATATCTTGTGGATGTAAGTAGGATAGTAATTGACTGTTGAATCATATTCGAAGAATGTACAATATAACTTATTAATGTGAAATCTAAATATTCCTCGGGTATTACCTACCCGTTAAAATATTTTCACCATTAACAGTTTGTACAAAAGAACTTTTAATTACAATCTTTATGAAAACATATATACATATATATTTTCTCCAGATGTAATCATGGATTTAATGAGTTAATATGATATTAAACTCATTTGATTTACCGTTAAAACAAGGATATATAATCTCTAAAACATTAGAGATTACATAATCGCCATGTAGAACGAATATAAATGATGTAGAACGATACGTAGAACGATGATTATACTCGAGGTACAGAATGAGATGTTGAGGCATGTGATGTTGAAGCTTGGGTTGTTGGTGGTACTGGTATTGATATTGGTGATACTGTTGGTGCCGGTGATGTTGTTGAAGCTGGTACGTTTTGCACTATATTTTTCAAGGCTACAACTCGGGCGCGAAGCTTGTTGACTTCTTCTATTATACCAGGATGATTGTCGGTTCGGATGAGCGGATGAATGAGGTCTAGAATCTGAGATAGTATATCATCGTGCCAAGATACTTTGAAAATGAGAGAAAATGGTGTCTCGAACAGGTTCACCGGTAAACGCTTCAGGTTCATTGTCAAGAGTTGAATTCGGTTTGTGGAAGGGATCGCCTTCTTCGCGTCTCCATTGATTAAGTCGACTACGAACTCATCAGATGAATTGAGGATGGCTGATTGATTGATTCATTCTGGTGACACTGCTTTCAGAGCTTAGGTGAATATCCATGTCGGAATAGCTGTCGGAATAACTATCGGAATAGCTATCGAAATCTGAGGGACTCGAACTGGTTGAGGGATTCATCTCGTATGATCAGATGAAGGATTTTCAATAAGAAATAGATTATAGGATATAGATTAGTACCTTCCAATACATAATTTACATATGCATATATAATACTAAAATCCCATAAGTTACGGAGGAATCTACGGAACTATCAGGCAAAGTTTACAATAATAGATACGCTATGATATGAATTTATCTATACACTGTCTATGCAATAGAGGCAGTAAGACATGTCTAGACTAAGAATGATAAGCAGGTAATTTCCTAAGGATGATAAGCAGATGATTTCTGACACTAAATGATAAGCAAAACTTTTGACATGCAAACACGGTCGAAGTCCAGACTCACTAATGCATCTTAACAACTATCAGTTAGACACACTAATGCAAGACCTGGTTCGCTAAGACCACCGCTCTGATACCACATGTCATACCCCGTCCTAATCCATTTGGACAAAGTCACCAACATCTGGTCCCATTACGATGATCAACTCCAAGTAATGTCTTTAAAATGAGCAAATGCACAGCGGAAAGTTTCTTTCATACCTGAGAATAAACATGCTTCAAGTGTCAACCAAAAGGTTGGTGAGTTCATAGGTTTATCTTAAAACAATAAAATTCATCATTTTGATAGACCACAAGATTTAAATGATGCATGGTACAAATGGGCGCGAATCCTATACCCACCTGTAATGTACATGCGATATCTTTCAAATACAGTACACCTTTCTCGTGTATGAAATAATCTTTCATAAATCTTAGTAACCGTACACATATCTCGTGCAAAAAAATAACATACACATAACTTGTGTATAAAATCATTCTCTTGATACATAACATTCACTTTTCATTGCTTTCATAGCTTGGCTTGATAACCGACCTTAACATATAATGTGCATAAATAATATCCCCAAAACAGAACATCTCGTCTGTATAATAATCATATAATCTTCGAAGTACTAAACACCACGCCCACTAGCTCTTCCGTCTAGTGAACATTCTGGGTGGGGGTGTTAAACCCGGTAGCTACCTTTAGGATTCGCGTCAATTAGGCGTGCACTAATTCTCAAAATTAGTGATGTTCCCTAATTCTTAGGTTACCAAGCAATAATAATCAGGGGAAAAATATTCATATCAATTGTGGCAATTATCACGTCTACATAATTCAATGGTGGCAATTATCACGTCCAAATAATTCATTCGAGGAATGTTTTGCTTGTGTCTATCTCGTCAAACATTTATAAAAGTATTTCATGTATTCGCAGTTCAAAATGTATTTCAAAAGAATTTAATAAAGCAGTTGTAAAAGTAGCGCATGTATTCTCAGCCAAAAAATGTAATGAGTAAAAAGGGAGCAAATGAACTCACCGTACGATATTTTGTAGTAAAAATATACATGACGACATTGAACAACTATAGGGTTGGCTTCGGATTCACGAACCTCTATCATTCATATATATATATTAATATATAATCGTATTTGAACAAACTCATATATTATAGCTTATAGTATGTATTTAATTTGTGTATATATTTAAAATGATTAATCTTTATATAATTATGTTAATATATATTTAGTGTGTATTATATTAAAAATACTTAATTTGTTATATATGAATATTTGTATGAAAATTGTTATTATGATTAATAAATAATTATATGCAAAATTACTTATAAATATATTTTTTTATATACTTAATATTTATTTAGTAAAATAAGTTTAATACTGGTAAATAAAAGTTGTATTTAATTAAAATGATAATATTAGTAATAATAATATTAATAGTAATGATAATGATAATAATAATAATAATAATAATAATAATAATAATAATAATAATAATAATAATAATAACAATAATAATAATAATAATAATAATAATAATAATAATAATAATAATAATAATAATAATAATAATAATAATAATAATAATAATAATAATAATAATAATAATAATAATAATAATAATAATAATAATAATAATAAGAAAAGTAATACTACCTTAAGGGGATTAAATAAGCTTCCTTAAAAACATTATTGCCACAACCAAGGTTTATTAAACATAACACCCTAAACCCATGATCCATCTGTTACTTTCCTGATTAACTTAACCCATAAATTGATTTAACCCGTTGTTATTTCTACCCAACTAAACAATCGAAGCCCAACATGAGAAACGAATTCGGCCTGATAGCAGGTTTATTGGATTTCACAGGTTACGGCCCAGCAACATACATACGGCCCAGCAACATTTTTAAGATAATTTGATTGTGGGTATTTGATTTTAGATCTTGAAGTCCATTAATTGCCAAAAAAAAATATAACTGAATCGATCCAAAAGCAGTTGTGTGGGGTATGATGATTAGGTTAAAAGTAATTGGAACAGACACGAGATGCAGCATTAAAAAAACAGCTGTAACAATTATCATCATCGACTTTAAACCCTCCTAAATTATCACGTTCATTATCTTTATTGTTCATCACCACTTTCGTTTTTTTTCATCATATCAGTGATCAGAAAAGAATGAAATAAATGCAACAGTATATCAATGGGTTTTTAAATGGCTGATTGTTGGTTTTATCAAATCAGAAGGGATTTAGTAACAGCTGCAGACACAGCAACGAATATTCAATTTAATAGCAGCTGCAAATATGTAGGTTTTCTTGTGTTAATCCCGACAGAACAGTGGAACATAACACGAGCAGTAGTTGTAGCAACGTGCACAAGGTATATTCGATTCTTCCTTGGCTTGAACAGAATTAACAATGGTGATTGATGATAATCGCTGTAGGTTTTTTTTTTTTAATCTAGTGGTGATGAGTTGGGTGTTTTAATAGATGGTTTGATTTTAGTGGGTGTTTTAACCGATCGAACACGAGCAATCCCATAGTGACCTTGATGATGGTTTGGGGTCTGCTCTTGCTCACAAAAAAATAGAAACAAACGTATCAAGTAGCAGTAAGTAGTTGTTTTATATCTATATGCGTATATATATAGAATAGATAGATGGTGGTCATGGATTGTAGTGATTTATGATTGAACAAGAAGAAAATAAGGTAATAACAGCAGTAGCTCATAAGGGTTAATAATGATCTTAAATATATACCTGATGATGGTATGTACGTTAATATTATGGATGGTGGTTTTCAAGAGAGAGAGAAGAGAGAGTGGTGTTTTGTGGTGGTGATCGCGGTTTATAGCACTAGCAGTAAACGAAAAATGGGTTTCGTTTAGAATTATTAATCGAATGGGTTTGACTGGGTTTTGGGTTTGTTATTGAAACAGAAGACATAGTCGTGGGTGGTTCTTGGGTGGTATTGGTTTGATGTTTTAGGTGGTGAAGTTGGTGTTCGGTTGAGCCGAGAATGATGGAAGGTGGTGATAATGAAAGTCGATGGTTGTTGATCAAAGGTGTTTATGGTTGATCGATGAGTGACTCGAGAGATGAGTTTTGAGAATGAAGAAGCATGAGGAGTTTCAAGTGGTTTATATTTATGTGTAATATAATAGAGAATGATATGAGATGTTTGTGATTATAAAAAGGAAAACAGTATTCCTCAATATCCTAATCTAATTTACGGATGATTAAACAAGTGGGGTTTATGCTTTACATATAACATATAACATATATTTATTAGTAAACAAAAGAATATGATAATTATTATATTATCTTATAATATAAAGTAAAGATCATGTGAATGAATGTAGATCATGTGAAATGAAATGAAAATAGTTAGGCAGCCATAATTCTTGTAATGTAGTTACCGACAGTTTTCCCAAGCAGTGCTATATCATGTCCATTGCTAAACAGTTGTCGTATAAAAGTATTCCTAAAAATCCCAAACTTTTAGATTAAATATAATTAATTATTTTACTCATTGACTGTTTGAAACTTGATCAAAAAGGTTTGATAATTATTTATTTTCTGTTCCAATTTATATGTACGGAGTATAAAAACTTAGCTTGAAAAGGTAAAAAAAATATTTATTAAAATTATTATCTTTTTAATCAAATTTTGGAACAATTTTTATTTTAAAACTTTATATATATATATATATATATATATATATATATATATATATATATATATATATATATATATATATATATATATATATATATATATATATATATATATATATATATATATATATATATATATATATTAGACCTATTTAAAAAATAATTAAACGTCAACCGTAAGTTACAGACATTTACCATTTAAGCTCAAAATTAATTATATTTAATATACACTATGTATATATATAAACAGTTGTAAATAACAAAATTTACTATGCAAATAAATATATATTAAATAATTAAATTAGATATAACAATATATATATACAAGAAATATACATATAAAATAATAGTTTTTATTACAATGTATTTTATTGTACATATTTATTTATAACAATAAATGTATATAATAGTTTATTAATGTTCATGTTATTATATATTATACATATATTTATATATACACATATTTATATATATACACATATTTACAAGCAAGGGTTCGTGAATCATCGGGGACAGTCGAAGGTCACATGAATATATGAAAATAGTTCAAACTTTTTGAGACTCAACTCTACAGACTTTGCTTATCGTGTCGAAATCATATAAGATTAAGTTTAAATTTAGTCGGAAATTCCCGGGTCATCACAGAAATGGTATGCATGCCTGTCAACTTTCGATAAAATAATAGTTTGTCTTTTAAAAATGAATGCAATGTTTGTAAAAAGTATCATATAGAGGTCAAATACCTCGCAATGTATCCATATGTTATTGTATTCATCCTTATGTATTAGGAAGGGTCTCTACATCCACCACAAATTTCACCATGTTCTCTCAATACTCAATCACAACCTACTTCCAATACTACAGAGTCATCTACTCCGACTGCATCAGATGTTCTTTCTGCACTTAAGATTGAAAACATAAGGAAAGTTGGAAAAAGAAAAGATTAGTGAAGATATAGCTTTACTATCAAGCCTTGTTAATTCTTATGATACTTATCTTGATGGTCGTGTGGGTAACATTCATCTAACAGCAGAAGATTATCATCAATTTGATAGAGATGAAGCAGAAAAGATGGATATTATGTGGGGTATGGCAAATCTTGTAAGAATGGCAAGAGATTATAAAGAGTGAACTGGAAAACCGATCAGTCTGACCAAAGATACAAAACTTGGATTTGATATGAATACTATTACTTGTTACAACTGTGGAGAATTAGGTCATTTTTCAAGACAGTGCACAAAACAGAAGAAGCAGGGTAATCGTAATCCGTTAAAGAATCATAACTACAGTTCTCAGAGTCAAACTACTAAGCGTGAGATCTACATTACTGATAAAGTAAATGAACCTGAAATAGCTGAGACTCCGAACAAAGCTTTGGTTTTCATTCATGGAGATGATGATAATTGGTCTATCAAATTGAATGTAGATGATCAACAACCTAAAGCTAACATGGCAAAGATCATGGAATCTAAAGTAGATTGTGTTACTGATCAGAATTTAGTTGAGAAGCTGACTGCTCGTGCTGAAAGAGCTGAAAGATTGTCTCGAACAATTCAGAAAGAGAATATTCAGAAACAGGTTAGAGACAAATTCAAGAAGGCATGTGATTCAGTTTCTCGTACACCTAAATCTGGAAGTGTTTCACCAACATCGTCAGAGGACTACTACTTCAACAATTGGAAGGATAATGAAATGTCCCGTTCATGTCGATTATAAACGTTCCATATTAATTGATTTCGTTGCGAGATTTTGACCTTTATATGAGGCATTTTTCAAAGACTGCATTCGTTTTTAAAACAAACCATAACCTTTATTTTATCGACAAGGTTAAAAAGACACCACCTAGATTATCCAGAAATGATAATCTAAAAATATCACACTTACACACTACCAATACATATTGGTTTACAATATTAATATGTTACAACAAAATAAATCTCGAATGCAGTTTTAAACAATATTATACAAGCATGCTGATGAAATGTCCCGTTCTTATTGATTAAAAACGTTCTATGTTAATTGATTTTGTTGCGAGGTTTTGACCTCTATATGAGACGTTTTTCAAAGACTGCATTCATTTTAAAACAAACCATAACCTTTATTTCATCAATAACGGTTTAAAAAGCTTTACGTAGATTATCAAATAATGATAATCTAAAATATCCTGTTTACACACGACTATTACATAATGGTTTACAATACAAATATGTTACAACGAAATAAGTTTCTTGAATGCAGTTTTTACACAATATCATACAAGCATGGACTCCAAATCTTGTCCTTATTTAAGTATGCGACAGCGGAAGCTCTTAATAATCACCTGAGAATAAACATGCTTAAAACGTCAACAAAAATGTTGGTGAGTTATAGGTTTAACCTATATATATCAAATCGTAACAATAGACCACAAGATTTCATATTTCAATATACATCCCATACATAGAGATAAAAATCATTCATATGGTGAACACCTGGTAACCGACATTAACAAGATGCATATATAAGAATATCCCCATCATTCCGGGACACCCTTCGGATATGATATAAATTTCGAAGTACTAAAGCATCCGGTACTTTGGATGGGGTTTGTTAGACCCAATAGATCTATCTTTAGGATTCACGTCAATTAGGGCGTCTGTTCCCTAATTCTTAGATTACCAGACTTAATAAAAAGGGGCATATTCGATTTCGATAATTCAACCATAGAATGTAGTTTCACGTACTTGTGTCTATTTTGTAAATCATTTATAAAACCTGCATGTATTCTCATCCCAAAAATATTAGATTTTAAAAGTGGGACTATAACTCACTTTCACAGATTTTTACTTCGTCGGGAAGTAAGACTTGGCCACTGGTCGATTCACGAACCCATAACAAATATGTACATATATATCAAAGTATGTTCAAAATATATTTACAACACTTTTAATACATTTTGATGTTTTAAGTTTATTAAGTCAGCTGTCCTCGTTAGTAACCTACAACTAGTTGTCCACAGTTAGATGTACAGAAATAAATCGATATATATTATCTTGAATCAATCCACGACCCAGTGTATACACGTATCAGGCTAGATCACAACTCAATGTATATATATTTTTGGAATCAACCTCAACCCTGTATAGCTAACTCCAACATTACTGCATATAGAGTGTCTATGGTTGTTCCAAATAATATATATACATGGGTCGATATGATATGTCAAAACATTTGCATACGTGTCTATGGTATCCCAAGATTACATAATATATTAGAATACATGTATAATACAATATAAGTTAGCTAGGATATGATTTGTATAGAATTGTTAATATTTCCCGTAGCTACAAAAATAAAAAAATATCCAATCTTGTTTTACCCATAACTTCTTCATTTTAAATCCGTTTTGAGTGAATCAAATTGCTATGATTTCATATTGAACTCTATTTTATGAATCTAAACAGAAAAAGTATAGGTTTATAGTCAGAAATATAAGTTACAAGTTGTTTTTGTAAGAGGTAGTCATTTCAGCCAAAAGAACGACGTCTTGATGACCATTTTGAAAAACATACTTCCACTTTGAGTTTAACCATGATTTTTGGATATAGTTTCATGTTCATAAGAAAAATCATTTTCCCAGAAGAAAAACTTTTAAATTAAAGTTTATCATAGTTTTTAATTATCAAACCCAAAACAGCCCGCGGTGTTACTACGACGGCGTATGTCCAGTTTTACGGTGTTTTTTGTGTTTCCAGGCTTTAAATCATTAAGTTAGCATATCATATAGATATAGAACATGTGTTTAGTTGATTTTAAAAGTCAAGTTAGAAGGATTAACTTTTGTTTGCGAACAAGTTTAGTATTAACTAAACTATGTTCTAGTGATTTCAAGTTTAAACCTTCGAATAAGATAGCTTTATATGTATGAATAGAATGATGTTATGAACATCATTACTACTTCAAGTTTTATGGATAAACCTACTGGAAAAGTGACAAATTGATCTAGCTTCAAAGGATCTTGGATGGCTTGAAAGTTCTTGAAGTAGAATCATGACACGAAAACAAGTTCAAGTAAGATTTCCACTCGAAATAAGATTGTTATAGTTATAGAAATTGAATCAAAGTTTGAATATGAGTATTACCTTATATTAGAAAGATATATTACTGTAAATAAGAAAGATTTCTTGAGGTTGGATGATCACTCTACAAGATTGGAAGTAAGCTAGCAAACTTGGAAGTATTCTTGATTTTATGAAACTAGAACTTGTAGAATTTATGAAGACACTTAGAACTTGAAGATAGAACTTGAGAGAGATCAATTAGATGAATAAAATTGAAGAATGAAAGTGTTATTGGGTGTTTTTGGTCGTTGGTGTATGGATTAGATATAAAGGATATGTAATTTTGTTTTCATGTAAATAAGTCATGAATGATTACTCATATTTTTGTAATTTTATGAGATATTTCATGCTAGTTGCCAAATGATGGTTCCCACATGTGTTAGGTGACTCACATGGTCTGCTAAGAGCTGATCATTGTAGTGTATATACCAATAGTACATACATCTAAAAGCTGTGTATTGTACGAGTACGAATACGGGTGCATACGAGTAGAATTGTTGATGAAACTGAAGGAGGATGTAATTGTAAGCATTTTTGTTAAGTAGAAGTATTTTGATAAGTGTATTGAAGTCTTTCAAAAGTGTATGAATACATATTAAAACACTACATGTATATACATTTTAACTGAGTCGTTAAGTCATCGTTAGTCGTTACATGTAAGTGTTGTTTTGAAACCTTTAGGTATACGATCTTGGTAAATGTTGTTAACCCAATGTTTATAATATCAAATGAGATTTTAAATTATTATATTATCATGATATTATGATGTACGAATATCTCTTAATATGATATATATACATTAAATGTCGTTACAACGTTAATCGTTACATATATGTCTCGTTTCAAAATCATTAAGTTAGTAGTCTTGTTTTTACTATATGTCATCATAGTTTTTACAAGTTTTAACGTTCGTGAATCACTGGTCAACTTGGGTGGTCAATTGTCTATATGAAACCTATTTCAATTAATCAAGTCTTAACAAGTTTGATTGCTTAACATGTTGGAAACACTTAATCATGTAAATAATAATTTCATTTAATATATATATAAACATGGAAAAGTTCGGGTCACTACAGTACCTACCCGTTAAATAAATTTGTCCCGAAATTTTAAGCAGTTGGAGGTGTTGACATATCTTCTGGAAATAAATGCGGGTATTTCTTCATCTGATCTTCTCGTTCCCAGGTGAACTCGGGTCCTCTACGAGCATTCCATCGAACCTTAATAATTGTATCTTGTTTTGCTTAAGTCTTTTAACCTCACGATCCATTATTTCGACGGGTTCTTCGATGAATTGAAGTTTTTCATTGATTTGGATTTCATCTAACGGAATAGTGAGATCTTCTTTAGCAAAACATTTCTTCAAATTCGAGACGTGGAAAGTGTTATATACAGCCACGAGTTGTTGAGGTAACTCAAGTCGGTAAGCTACTGGTCCGACACGATCAATAATCTTGAATGGTCCGACATACCTTTGATTTAATTTCCCTCGTTTACCAAATCGAACAACGCCTTTCCAAGGTGCAACTTTAAGCATGACCATCTCTCCAATTTCAAATTCTTTATCTTTTCTTTTAATGTCAGCGTAGCTCTTTTGTCGACTTTGGGCGGTTTTCAACCGTAGTTGAATTTGGATGATCTTCTCGGTAGTTTCTTGTATTATCTCCGGACCCGTAATCTGTCTATCCCCCACTTCACTCCAACAAATCAGAGACTGCACTTTCTACCATAAAGTGCTTCAAACGGCGCCATCTCAATGCTTGAATGGTAGCTGTTGTTGTAGGAAAATTCTGCTAACGGTAGACGTCGATCCCAACTGTTTCTGAAATCAATAACACATGCTCGTAGCATGTCTTCAAGCGTTTGTATCGTCCTTTCACTCTACCCATCAGTTTGTGGATGATAGGCAGTACTCATGTCTAAACGAGTTCCTAATGCTTGCTGTAATGTCTGCCAGAATCTTGAAATAAATCTGCCATCCCTATCAGAGATAATAGAGATTGGTATTCCATGTCTGGAGACGACTTCCTTCAAATACAGTCGTGCTAACTTCTCCATCTTGTCATCTTCTCTTATTGGCAGGAAGTGTACGGATTTGGTGAGACGATCAACTATTACCCAAATAGTATCAAAACCACTTGCAGTCCTTGGCAATTTAGTGATGAAATCCATGGTAATGTTTTCCCATTTCCATTCCGGGATTTCGGGTTGTTGAAGTAGACCTGATGGTTTCTGATGCTCAGCTTTATCCTTAGAACACGTCAAACATTCTCCTACGTATTTAGCAACATCGGCTTTCATACCCGGCCACCAAAAATGTTTCTTGAGATCCTTGTACATCTTCCCCGTTCCAGGATGTATTGAGTATCTGGTTTTATAAGCTTCTCTAAGTACCATTTCTCTCATATCTCCAAATTTTGGTACCCAAATCCTTTCAGCCCTATACCGGGTTCCGTCTTCCCGAATATTAAGATGCTTCTCCGATCCTTTGGGTATTTCATCCTTTAAATTTCCCTCTTTTAAAACTCCTTGTTGCGCCTCCTTTATTTGAGTAGTAAAGTTATTGTGAATCATTATATTCATAGATTTTACTCGAATGGGTTCTCTGTCCTTCTTGCTCAAGGCGTCGGCTACCACATTTCCCTTCCCAGGGTGGTAACAAATCTCAAAGCCGTAATCATTCAACAATTCAATCCACCTACGCTGCCTCATATTCAGTTGTTTCTGATTAAATATGTGTTGAAGACTTTTGTGGTCGGTATATATAATACTTTTGACCCCATATAAGTAGTGCCTCCAAGTCTTTAATGCAAAAACAACCGCGCCTAATTCCAAATCATGCGTCGTATAATTTTGTTCATGAATCTTCAATTGTCTAGACGCATAAGCAATCACCTTCGTTCGTTGCATTAATACACAACCGAGACCTTGCTTTGATGCGTCACAATAAATCACAAAATCATCATTCCCTTCAGGCAATGACAATATAGGTGCCGTAGTTAGCTTTTTCTTCAATAACTGAAACGCTTTCTCTTGTTCATCCTTCCATTCAAATTTCTTCCCTTTATGCATTAATGCAGTCAAGGGTTTTGCTATTCTGGAAAAGTCTTAGATGAACCTTCTGTAGTAACCAGCTAGTCCTAAAAACTGGCGTATGTGTTTCGGAGTTTTCGGGGTTTTCCACTTTTCAACAGTTTCTATCTTTGCCGGATCCACCTTAATACCTTCTTTGTTCACTATGTGACCGAGGAATTGAACTTCTTCCAACTAAAATGCACACTTTGAAAACTTAGCGTACAATTCTTCCTTCCTCAATACTTCTAACACCTTTCTCAAATGTTCACCGTGTTCTTGGTCATTCTTTGAGTAAATAAGTATGTCATCAATGAAAATAATGACAAACTTGTCAAGGTATGGTCCACACACTCGGTTCATAAGGTCCATGAACACAGCTGGTGCATTAGTTAAATCAAACGGCATGACCATAAACTCGTAATGACCGTAACGTGTTCTGAAAGCAGTCTTTGGAATATCATCTTCTTTCAGCCGCATTTGATGATACCCAGAACGTAAGTCAATCTTTGAATAAATAGATGAGCCTTGTAGTTGATCAAATAAGTCGTCGATTCTCGGTAGTGGGTAGCGGTTCTTGATGGTAAGTTTGTTCAACTCTCGATAGTCGATACACAACCTGAATGTACCATCTTTCTTCTTGACAAACAAAACAGGAGCTCCCCACGGTGATGTGCTTGGTCGAATGAAACCACACTCTAAAAGTTCTTGTAATTAGCTTTGCAGTTCCTTCATCTCGCTAGGTGTGAGTCTGTAAGGAGCACGACCTATTGGTGCAGCTCCTGGTACAAGATCTATTTGAAATTCAACGGATCGATGTGGGGGTAATCCCGGTAATTCTTTCGAAAATACATCGAGAAATTCTTTTACGACGGGAACATCATTGATGCTCTTTTCTTCAGTTTGTACTTTCTCGACGTGTGCTAGATCAGCATAGCAACCTTTTCTTATTAGTTTTTGTGCCTTCAAATTACTAATAAGATGTAGCTTCGTGTTGCCCTTTTCTCCGTACACCATTAAGGGTTTTCCTTTTTCTCGTATAATGCGAATTGCATTTTTGAACAAACGATCTCTGCTTTCACTTCTTTCAACCAGTCCATACCGATTATCACATCAAAACTCCCTAACTCTACTGGTATCAAGTCAATCTTAAATGTTTCGCCAACCAGTTTAATTTCTAGATTCCGACATATATTATCTGCTGAAATTAATTTACCATTTGCTAATTCGAGTAAAAATTTACTATCCAAAGGCGTCAATAGACAACTTAATTTAGCACAAAAATCTCTACTCATATAGTTTCTATCCGCACCCGAATCAAATAAAATGTAAGTAGATTTATTGTCAATAAGAAACGTACCCGTAACAAGCTCCGGGTCTTCCTGTGCCTCTGCTGCATTAATATTGAAAACTCTTCCGCGGCCTTGTCCATTCGTATTCTCCTTGTTCGGGCAATTTCTAATAATGTGGCCCGGTTTTCCACATTTATAACAAACTACACGAATGGATAGATGTGGAAAACTAGGCCACATTATTAGAAAATAGCCGAACCAGGAGAACACGAATGGACAAGGCCGCGGAAGAGTTTTCAATATTAATGCGGCAGAGGCACAGGAAGACCCGGAACTTGTTACGGGTACGTTTCTTGTTGACAATAAATCTTCTTACGTTTTATTTGATTCGAGTGTGGATATAAGCTATATGAGTAGAGATTTTTGTGCTAAATTAAGTTGTCCATTGACGCCGTTGGATAGTAAATTTTTACTCGAATTAGCAAACGGTAAATTAATTTCAGCAGATTATATATGCCGGAATCGAGAAATTAAACTGAGTAGCGAAATATTTAAGATTGATTTGATACCAATAGAGTTAGGGAGTTTTGATGTAATAGTTGGCATGGACTGGCTGAAGGAGATGAAAGCAGAGATCGTATGTTACAAAAATGCAATTCGCATTGTACGAGAAGACGGAGAACCCTTAATGGTGTACGGAGAAAAGGGCAACACCAAGCTACATCTTATTAGTAATTTGAAGGCATAAAAACTAATAAGAAAAGGTTACTATGCTATTCTAGCACACGCCGAGAAAGTACAAACTGAAGAAAAGAGCATCAATGATGTTCCCGTCGCAAAAGAATTTCCTGATGTATTTCCGAAAGAATTACTGGGACTACCTCCACATCGATCTGTTGAATTTCAAATAGATCTTGTACCAGGAGCTGCACCAATAGCTCTTGCTCCTTACAGACTCGCACCCAGCGAGATAAAAGAACTGCAAAGCCAACTGCAAGAACTATTAGAACGTGGTTTCATTCGACCAAGCACATCACCATGGGGAGCTCCTGTTTTGTTTGTCAAGAAGAAGGATGGTACATTTAGGTTGTGTATTGACTACAGAGAGTTGAATAAACTTACCATCAAAAACCGTTATGTACTGCCGAGAATTGACGACTTATTTGATCAACTACAAGGCTCGTTGGTTTATTCGAAAATCGATTTACGTTCTGGATATCATCAAATGCGAGTAAAGGAGGATGATATTCCAAAAACTGATTTTAGGACGCATTATGGTCATTACGAGTTTATGGTTATGCCGTTTGGATTGACTACGCACCAGCTTTGTTCATGGACCTTATGAACCGAGTGTGTGGGCTATATCTTGACAAGTTTGTCATTGTTTTCATCGATGACATACTTATTTACTCAAAGAATGATCAAGAGCACGAAGAACATTTGAGAAAAGTGCTAGAAGTATTGAGGAAAGAAAAACTGTATGCTAAGTTTTCAAAGTGTGCATTTTGGTTGGAAGAAGTTCAATTCCTCGGTCACATAGTGAACAAAGAATGTATCCAGGTGGACCCGGCAAAGATCGAAACCGTTGAAAAGTGGGAAACCCCAAAAAACTACGAAGCATATACGTTAATTTTTAGGATTGGCTGGTTACTACAGAAGATTCATCCAAGATTTCTCTAAAATAGCAAAACCCTTGACTGCATTAATGCATAAAGGGAAGAAATTTGAATGGAAGGATGAACAAGAGAAGGTATTTCAGTTATTGAAGAAAAAGCTAACTACGGCACCTATATTGTCATTGCCTGAAGGGAATGATGATTTCGTGATTTATTGTGACGCATCAAAGCAAGGTCTCGATTGTGTATTAATGCAACGAACGAAGGTGATTGCTTATGTGTCTAGACAATTGAAGATTCACGAGCAAAATTATACGACTCACGATTTGGAATTGGGTGCTATTGTTTTTGCATTAAAGACTTGGAGGCATTATTTATATGGGGTCAAAAGTATTATATATACCGACCACAAAAGTCTCCAACATATATTTAATCAGAAGCAACTGAATATAAGACAACGCAGGTGGATATAACTGTTGAATGATTATGATTTTGAGTTTCGATACCACCCGGGGAAGGCGAATATGGTAGCTGACGCGTAAAAGCTATGAATATAATTATTCGTACTAACTTTACTACTCAAATAAAGGACGCGCAACAGGGGGTTGTAAAAGAAGGAAAGTTCAAGAATGAGATACCCAAAGGATCAGAGAAACATCTTAATATTCGAGAAGACAGAACCCGATATAGGGCTGATAGAATTTGGGTACCAAGGTTTGGAGATGTGGGAGAAATGGTACTTAAGGAAGCACATAAAACCAGATATTCAATACATTCCGGAGCGGGGAAGATGTATAAAGATCTCAAGAAACACTTTTGGTGGCCAGGTATGAAAGCCGATATTTCTAAATATGTAGGAGAATGTTTGACGTGCTCTAAGGTCAAAGCTGAACATTAGAAACCATCAGGTCTACTACAACAACCTGAAATCCCGGAATGGAAATGGGAAAATATTACCATGGATTTCATTACTAAATTGTCAAGGACTGCAAGTGGTTATGATACTATTTGGGTAATAGTTGATCGTCTCACCAAGTTAGCACACTTCCTGCCAACGAGAGAAGATGACAAAATGGAGAAGTTAGCGCGATTGTATTTGAAGGAGGTTATCTCCAGACATGGAATACCCGTCTCTATTATCTCTGATAGGGATGGTAGATTTGTTTCAAGGTTCTGGCAGATGTTGCAACAAGCATTGGGGACTCATCTAGACATGAGTACTGCCTATCATCCACAAACTGATGGGCATAGCAAAAGGATGATACAAATGCTTGAAGACATGCTACGAGCATGTGTTATTAATTTCAGAAATAGTTAGGATCGACACCTACCGTTAGCAGAATTTTCCTACAACAACAGTTATCATTCTAGTATTGAGATGGCGCTGTCTGAGGCACTTTATGGTAGAAAGTGCAGGTCTCCAATTTGTTGGAATGAAGTGGGGGATAGACAGATTACGGGTCCGGAGATAATACAAGAAACTACCGAGAAAATCATCCAAATTCAACAACGATTGAAAACCACCCAGAGTCGACAAAAGAGCTACACGTACAGTAAAAGAAATGATATAGAGTTTGAAATTAGAGAAATGGTCATACTTAAGGTTTCACCTTGGAAAGGTATTGTTCGATTTGGTAAACGGGGGAAACTAAATCCAAGGTACATTGGACCATTCAAGATTATAGATCGTGCCGGACCAGTAGCTTACCAACTGGAGCTACCTCAAAAACTCGCGGCTCTACATAACACTTTCCACGTCTCGAATTTGAAGAAATGTTTTGCTAACGAAGATATCACTATTCCGTTAGACAAAATCCAAATCAATGAAAAACTTCAATTCATTGAAGAACCCGTCAAAATAATGGATCGTGAGGTTAAGAGACTTAAGCAAAACAAGATACTGATTGTTAAGGTTTGATGGAATGCTCGTAGAGGACCCGAGTTCACCTGTAAGCATGAAGATCAGATGAAGAAGAAATACTCGCATCTATTTCCAGAAGATTCATCAACACCTTCAACAGCTTAAAATTTCGGGACGAAATTTATTTAACGGGTTGGTACTGTAGTGACCCGAACTTTTCCATGTTTATATATATTAATTGAGATTGATATTTACATGACTAAATGTTTCCAACGTGTTAAGCAATCAAACTTGTTAAGACTTGATTAAATGAAATAAGTTTCATATAGACAATTGATCACCCAAGTTGACCGGCGATTCACGAACGTTACAAATTTGTAAAAACTACATGTTGTGGTATATATAGACATATATATGGTTGACATGAGATTATGATGAGTAAGTATCTCACTAAGTATATTAACAATGTGTGATATACATAAGAAATGAGATTACTAAGTTAAGAAACTCGAAATGATATATATAACGATTATCGTTATGATAACGTCTACTAAATACATATGTATCATATTAAGATATTGATACACTATATTTAACATGATAAAATTATATTTAAATATATCATTAAGTGTGTTAACAATGAACTACATATGTAAAAACAAGACTACTAACTCAAGAATTACGAAACGAGACTTATATGTAACGATTATCGTTGTTACGATATTTTAATGTATATATCATATTAAGAGATATTCATACATCATAATATCATGATAACATAATAATTTAACATCTCATTTGATATAATAAACATTGGGTTAAAAACATTAATTGAGATCGTTAACTTAAAGGTTTCAATACAACACTTACATATAACGACTAACGAAGACTTAACGACTCCTTTAGAATGTATATACATGTTGTGTTTTGATATATATTTTTACAATTTTGAAAGACTTCAAGACACATATCAAAGTACTTCAACTTAACAAAAATGCTTACAATTACATCCTCATTCAGTTTCATCAACAATTCTATTCGTATGCACCCGTATTCGTACTCGTACAATACACAGCTTTTAGATGTATGTACTATTGGTATATACACTCCAATGATCAGCTCTTAGCAGCCCATGTGAGTCACCTAATACATGTGGGAACCATCATTTGGCAACTAGCATGAAATATCTCATAAAATTACAAAAATATTAGTAATCATTCATGACTTATTTACATGAAAACAAAATTACATATCCTTTATATCTAATCCATATACCAACGACCAAAAACACCTACAAACACTTTTATTCTTCAATTTTATTCATCTAATTGATCTCTCTCAAGTTCGATCTTCAAGTTCTAAGTGTTCTTCATAAATTCCATAAGTATAGTTTCATAAAAATCAAGAATACTTCCAAGTTTGCAAGTCTACTTCCAAGCTTTCTAATCCATTCCAAGTAATCATCAAAGATCAAGGAACCTTTATTATTTACATTAGGTTATCTTTCTAATTCAAGGTTATATTCATATTCAAACTTTGATTCAATTTCTACAACTATAACAATCTTATTTTGAGTGAAAATCTTACTTGAACTATTTTCGTGTCATGATTCTGCTTCAAGAACTTTCAAGCCATCCAAGGATCCTTTGAAGCTAGATCCATTTTTATCATTTCCAGTAGTTTTATCCAGAAAACTTGAGGTAGTAATGATGTTCATAACATCATTCGATTCATACATATAATGCTATCTTATTCGAAGGTTTAAACTTGTAATCACTAGAACATAGTTTAGTTAATTCTAAATTTGTTCGTAAACAAAAGTTAATCCTTATAACTTGACTTTTAAAATCAACTAAACACATGTTCTATATCTATATGATATGCTAACTTAATGATTTAAAACCTGGAAACACGATGAACACCATAAAATCGGATATACGCCGTCGTAGTGAAACCGGGGGCTGTTTTGGTTTGGATAATTAAAAACTATGATAAACTTTGATTTAAAAGTTGTTCTTCTGGGAAAATGATTTTTCATATAAACATTAAACTATATCCAAAAATCTTGGTTAAACTCAAAGTGAAAGTATGTTTTTCAAAATGGTCATCAAGATGTCGTTCTTTCGACGAAAATGACTACCTCTTTAGTAATTGACATGTAACTTAAATTTCCGACTATAAACCTATACTTTTTCTATTTGGATTCTTAAATTAGAGTTCAATATGAAACCATAGCAATTTGATTCACTCAAAACGGATTTAAAATGAAGAAGTTATGGGTAAAACAAAATTGGATATTTTTGATCTTTTTAGCTACGGGAAATGTTTAACAAATCTATACAAATCATATCCTAGCTAACTTATATTGTATTATACATGTATTCTAATATATTATGTAATCTTGGGATACCATACACACGTATACAAATATTTTGACATATCATATCGACCCATGTATATATATTATTTGGAACAACCATAGACACTCTATATGCAGTAATGTTGGAGTTAGCTATACAGGGTTAAGGTTGATTCCAAAATATATATATACTTTGAGTTGTCATCTAGCCTGAGACGTGTATACACTGGGTCGTGGATTGATTCAAGATAATATATATAGATTTATTTTTATACATCTAACTGTGGACAACTAGTTGTAGGTTATTAACGAGGACAGCTGACTTAATACACTCAAATCTTTAAAACATAATAAAAATGGTTATAATTATATTTTGATCATACTTTGATATATATGTACATATTTGTATAGGTTCGTGAATCGATCCGTGGCCAAGTCTTATTTCCGAGGAAGGAAATATCTGTGAAAGTGAGTTATAGTCCCACTTTTAAAATCTAATATTTTTGGGATGAGAATACATGTAGGTTTTATAAATGATTTACAAAATAGACATAAGTACGTGAAACTACATTCTATGGTCGAATTATTGAAATCGAATATGCCCCTTTTTATTAAGTCTGGTAATCTAAGAATTAGGGAACAGACACCCTAATTGACGCGAATCCTAAAGATAGATCTATTGGGCCTAACAAACCCCATCCAAAGTACCGGATGCTTTAGTACTTCGAAATTTATATCATATCCAAAGGGTGTCCTGGAATGATGGGGATATTCTTATATATGCATCTTGTTAATGTCGGTTACCAGGTGTTCACCATATGAATGATTTTTATCTCTATGTATGGGATGTGTATTGAAATATGAAATCTTGTAGTCTATTGTTACGATTTGATATATATAGGTTAAACCTATAACTCACCAACATTTTTGTTGACGTTTAAAGCATGTTTATTCTCAGGTGAATACTAAGAGCTTCCGCTGTTGCATACTAAAATAAGGACAAGATTTGGAGTCCATGTTTGTATGATATTGTGTAAAAACTGCATTCAAGAAACATATGTCGATGTAATATATTTCTATTGTAAACCATTATGTAATGGTCATGTGTAAACAGTATATTTTAGATTATCATTATTTGATAATCAACGTAATGCTTTTAAAACCTTTATTGATAAAATAAAGGTTATGGTTGTTTTAAAAATGAATGCAGTCTTTCAAAAACGTCTCATATAGAGGTCAAAACCTCGCAAGGAAATCAATTAATATGGAACGTTTATAATCAATATGAATGGAACATTTCAGTTTCAAGACATATGACTGGACAGCTATCTCTTCTTTCGGATGTACACCCAATTAAGGGAGGTTATATAGCGTTTGCTGGAGATAAAGGAGGTCACATTTCAGCTTAAGGTTTATTGAAGATTGAGAAAGTCAGTTTCGACAAAGTGAACTATTGTCAAGAGCTTGCAAACAATTTGTTGTCGGTTTCACAAATCTGTGAAAAATCTTTCAAGGTGGCATTTGATGACGAATTCAGCTACATTTTGAAGCCAGAGTTTGTGATTCCTCCAGAAATGATTTTAATGAAATCTCCTAGACAAGCCGACTTATACATGCTAGATATGAATGTTGCTACTTCAACTGCTGAACATCATCAAGCTTTTGTTTCTAAAGCGACTGAACAAGATTCTATTACATGGCACAAACGCATGGGTCATTTAAGTTTTCGGAAAATGAATCACCTTGTCCACAACAATCTTGTAAAAGGTGTTGATCTTCGATCTTTTCAGATTTCATGTGTTCCGTGTAAGAAGGGTAAGCAGAGCAAGAAAGCTCTTAAGCTGGTGAAGTATAATCCAATCTCTGCTCCACTTGAATTGTTACATATGGATCTTTTTGGTCCAATTCGTTTTGAAAGCATTGATGGAAGTAAGTATTGTCTTGTTGTAACTGATGATTATTCAAGATTTTCTTGGGTAATGTTTTTGAAAGAAAAGTCCGACACTTTTGAAAATGTGAAAGTGCTAATCAATCGATTAGAAATAAGTTTCAATCTAAAAGTAAGAAATATTTGTTGTGACAACGGTTCAGAATTCAAGAATCAGTATCTTGCAGGTCTCTATATTGAAAAAGGTATCAATATGCAGTTCAGTTCTGTATACGTGATAATGCTAAAAACGAACATATATTTCATAGCATTATTCCTCAAGAAAGACAAGCTTTTAGTTGCAATTGTTCTATTTACAAGTGATATTCGTTTAAATAATAAAAGGTGAAGACAAAAGACAGATTCGACGAATTGAAGACGCAAACGACCAAAAAGCTCAAAAGTACAAAAGACAATCAAAAAGGTTCCAATTATTGATAAGAAACGTCTCGAAATTACAAGAGTACAAGATTCAAAACGCAAAGTACAAAATATAAAATTGTACGCAAGGACGTTCGAAAATCCGGAACCGGGACCAGAGTCAACTCTTAACGCTCGATGCAACGGACTAAAAATTACAAGTTAACTATGTATATAAATATAATATAATATATAATTAATTATATTAATTATATATATATTATATATATAATAAAAACCGTCGGCAGAGAAAGACTCCAAGATGTGAGCTGGAATTTCAAACTCCGCGACTCGCGGAGTTTGAAGGAAAAATTCACCGCGAGTCGCGGAGCCCCAAAAATCAAAAATCCCTATAAAGCAAACCGAATTCTGATCAAAATTTAATATCTTTTTCTTCTCTTATCATACGTAAAATTTATATATATATATATAATTTATATTTTAATTTTAATTTTAATTCTAATAATAAGGGTATGTTAGCGAATGTTGTAAGGGTGTAAGTCGAAATTCTGTCCGTGTAACGCTACGCTATTTTTAATCATTGTAAGTTATGTTCAACCTTTTTACATTAATGTCTCCTAGCTAAGTTATTATTATGCTTATTTAAAACGAAGTAATCATGATGTTGGGCTAATTACTAAAATTGGGTAATTGGGCTTTGTACCATAATTGGGGTTTGGACAAAAGAACGACACTTGTGGAAATTAGACTATGGGCTATTAATGGGCTTTATATTTGTTTAACTAAATGATAGTTTGTTAATGTTAATATAAAGATTTACAATTGGGCGTCCCTATAAATTACCATATACACTCGATCGGACACGATGGGCGGGGTATTTATATGTACGAATAATCGTTCATTTAACCGGACACGGGAATGGATTAATAGCCACTAGAATAATTAAAACAGGGGTGAAATTACATTCAAGGGTAATTGGTGTAATTGTTAACAAAGTAGTAAAACCTTGGTTTACACGCAGTCGATAACCTGGTGTATTCATTAAACAAAGTATTAAAACCTTGTTACAATTCGAATCCCCAATTAGTTGGAATATTTAACTTCGGGTATAATAATAATTTGACGAGGACACTCGTACTTTATATTTATGACTGATGGACTGTTATGGACAAAAACCAGACGGACATATTAAATAATCCAGGACAAAGGACAATTAACCCATGGGCATAAAACTAAAATAAACACGTCAAACATCATGATTACGGAAGTTTAAATAAGCATAATTCTTTTATTTCATATTTAATTTCCTTTATTTTATATTTAATTGCACTTCTAATTATCGCATTTTTATTTATTGTTATTTAATTGCACTTTTAATTATCGTACTTTTTAATTATCGCAAGTTTATTTTATCGCACTTTTATTATTCGCAATTTCATTATCGTTATTTACTTTACGCTTTAAATTTAAGTCTTGTATTTATTTTATATTTTACATTAGGTTTTAACTGCGACTAAAGTTTTAAAATCGACAAACCGGTCATTAAACGGTAAAAACCCCCCTTTATAATAATAATATTACTTATATATATGTTTGTATTTTTATAAAAGTAAACTAATATAGCGTTGAGCTTTGTTTAAAGATTTCCCTGTGGAACGAACCGGACTTACTAAAAACTACACTACTGTACGATTAGGTACACTGCCTATAAGTGTTGTAGCAAGGTTTAAGTATATCCATTCTATAAATAAATAAATATCATGTGTAAAATTGTATCGTATTTAATAGTTTTTTCTAGTAAAATATAAACTATTTTATATACACCTCGCATGACATCAAGTATTTTTGGCGCCGCTGCCGGGGAACTCTCTTAAACGCCGGAAGCGGAACGCTAATATAAAAAAAAAAAAAGATTTTTAGTTAACTTTTATTAAAATTCGTTTCTATAAAAATACGTTTTAATTATTCAAAAATATAAAAAGAAAAACAAAAATATAAATATTTTTAAGATTTTGTTAAATATTTAAGTTTTATAAGTTTCTTTATTTTTTAGTTTAGTTTATAAAAATATAAGTTTTATTTTAATATCTTTAATTTATATAAAAATAGAAAACAGAAAATAAAAATAAATAAATAAAGAAAAAAACGCGTCGGAATTTAAATCTGTCAACTGAATTTCTAAACCCCGCGAGTCGCGGGGTTTGAAGCAGTAAATACCGCAAGTCGCGGAGATGCTCTGACACGAGACAGAACCCTAATTCAGCATTTATTACGGATTATTAATTATTATTATTATTATTATTAACCCAAATTATTATTAATATTATAATTAAGTTTTATTTTAATTTAAGTTTTATTTAATTTATATTTTAGTTTATTAAGTTTAATTAAATTGTAAAATTAATAGTTTAATAAAATAAATAATATAAAAATAATATTTTTATAAAAATTGTAATTTTTACAACTTTTTGTATATTTTTATATTTTGTTCCTTTTTAATCGTTTTAGCGTAATATTTGTATTTTTCACTCATATTTAGTTTTAAACTTAGTTTTTACTATAGTTATTTTTACTCCTAGATTTTTAGGCTTTGCCGTAGAATTCCTTAAGTGCTTTTTCTTTAGACTAAGATTTAGGTACTTTAGACTTTTGCGACGCCTTTTTAAGTTTTAGTTTCTTTTTAAGTTATTTCCATTTGGGATTTAGTTTTTCTTGTAAGCTTTAATATTTTTAGACCTTTTACTATGTATCAATTATCATTTCAATTAGTAATTTCAATTTGCGATTATAATTTTAAGTTAGTTGTAGTAATAAGATTAGGTTAGTTAAGTATTTTTAAGTTTTGATAAGTTTCTTTTTTTTTTTTTTTTTCCGTCACCTTTTATTTTTCAACCATTTTTTTTTTCTTTTTCGACCTTTTGCGACGAACTCTTTTTCTCTCTTATTTCTCGCCATTCTAGTTTTTAGGACTTAGAATTTTTTCTACTTCTTATCTAAATTTCTTAAAATTACGAAAATTTATTTTAAGTGGTTAAATTGATAGACATCAAAATTTTCTGGTTCGTAGTAATAGTTGGATTTGTACGTGGACCGGGTTATTGGAGCCAAACAGTCCTCAATTATATTGAGACCAAACGAATCCTGCCCCTCTGCTGCATCTTTTGGCTATTCGAAACGTGGGCAAAATCAGAAAAGTCTATTAATTGGATAACTTATTATAATTTTTCTTTCCTTTTAAAAACTAATAGGATATTCAGTGAATGCACCGAGCAAGACGTTCACCACCTTTTGTACGTTCACCACCTGTAACTAGATCAAGACATTTAGCAAATATAACCGCCGTTGATTTTTCTTTAGAATCGTCATCCAGTCGACCAAGTACTTCAGTTCAAATTTCCGATAATCCATTTTTTGAACCCGACCTCACAATTGAGAATCCAGAGAATATTCAGGAACGGTTCGTAGATCCTGAACCACTAAACTTTCCTCCGGAACCACCAATCATTCAAACAGAGATTGTTGAGGAACGAACCATTAAATCAGAATCATCTAGTGATACCGATTCAACAAATTCAATTATGGAGAATCTGGAACCTTTAAGTATGGAAGACCGAATGAGAGCTAAACGCACTGGCTAAGGTCACGCAATTACTTATCCAGACATTAATGCGCCAGATTATGAAATCAAAGGACAAATTTTACACATGGTGACTAATCAATGCCAATTTAGTGGTGCGCCGAAGGAAGATCCAAATGAACATCTACGTACCTTTAATAGGATCTGCACACTATTTAAAATCCGAGAAGTAGAGGATGAACAGATATATCTCATGTTATTTCCCTGGACTTTAAAAGGAGAAGCCAAAGATTGGTTGGAATCGTTACCTGAAGGGGCGATCGATACATGGGATGTTTTAGTTGACAAATTTCTTAAACAATTCTTTCCTGCATCTAAAGCTGTAAGACTTCAAGCAGAAATTGTTACGTTCACACAGAAGCCAAATGAAACTCTATATGAGGCGTGGACAAGATATGGAAAGTTGTTAAGAGGATGTCCGCAACATGGTTTAGACACCTGTCAAATAGTACAAATATTCTACCAAGGATGCGACATCACTACAAGGAAAGACATAGATATAGCAGCTGGTGGTTCTATTATGAAGAAAACCGAAACTGATGCTTACAAAATTATTGATAACACTGATTCCCACTCACATGAGTGGCACCAAGAAAAAGATATCATTAGATCATCTAAAGCAGCTAGAGCCGATTCTAGCCATGACTTAGATTCCATTTCCGCAAAGATAGATGCTGTGGAGAGACGAATGGAAAAGATGACTAAGGATATTCACTCAATACGAATTAGTTGTGAGCAGTGTGGAGGACCACATTTGACAAAAGATTGTCTCAGTATTGAATTAACAATGGAACAGAGAGAGAATATTTCATACATAAACCAAAGGCCTGGAAATAATTATCAGAATAATTATCAACCGCCAAGACCGATTTACAATCAAAACCAGAATTATAACCGAAATATTCCATACAACAACCAACAAGGTCCTAGCAATCAACAAGTATCCAATAATACTTACAATCAGCAAAGACCAAATTTCAAAACAAACCACCACAACAAACCGATGATAAAAAGCCGAATTTAGAAGATATGATGACGAAGCTAGTTGAAACTCAAACGCAGTTTTTCACATCTCAGAAACAAACTAATGAACAAAATGCTCAAGCATTTAGAAATCAACAAGCTTCTATTCAAAATCTGGAACAAGAAGTAAGTAACCTAGCAAGGTTAATAGGTGAAAGAAAACCGGAAAGTTTACCTAGTGATACAAATGCTAACCCCCGGAATGAAACAGCTAAAGCTATTACCACAAGAAGTGGTACAACACTTAAACCACCTGAAATACCTGTAACTTCTGATGAAACTATTCCTACTCCACAAGAACCACAACCTGATCAAGATAAGGAAAAAGAACCGGTAGTTAAAAAGGTTAATGAAGATAACACAGTTAAGGATAAACCTTATGTTAAACCATACCAACCACCACTTCCTTACCCGAGTAAAATGAGAAAAGAAAAACTTGAAGCCGAGCAATCCAAATTCTTGGATATGTTTAAACAAATAAATGTAAATCTTCCTTTCATTGATGTGATTTCAGGAATGCCAAGATATGCTAAATTCTTGAAAGATCTAATCTCAAATAGAAAGAAAATGGAAGAACTCTCGGCTGTTACTATGAATGCTAATTGTTCAGCAGTGCTGTTGAATAAGATACCAGAAAAACTATCTGATCCAGGAAGTTTCACAATTCCATGTTTTTTGGGTAGTCTTAGTTCAATAGAAGCATTGGCAGACTTAGGTGCTAGTATAAATCTAATGCCGTATTCACTATACGCTAAACTATACCTTGGAGAATTGAAACCAACAAGAATAAGCATACAACTAGCTGATAGATCAATAAAATATCCTAGAGGGATAATGGAGAACATGCTAGTTAAAGTTGGTACTTTAGTATTTCCAGTAGATTTTGTTGTTTTGGACATGGAAGAAGATTCTCAAGTTCCTCTCATATTAGGAAGACCATTCTTAAACACGGCTAAAGCAATGATAGACGTGTTCGGTAAGAAATTGACCCTAAGTATAGAGGATGAGAGTGTTACCTTTTCAGTTGATAGAGCAATGCAACAACCACAATCTGCAGATGATACATGTTATTATATTCAAACTATAGATGCACATGCAGAATTATTAGAAGAATTTCCAGAATTACAAGGAACAGGAGAATGTTCTTTAGGAGAAGGTAATGAACCAATTGATGAAGCTGAAATGTTAGCTACACTTATAGCTAATGGATATGAACCAACAACAGAAGAAATTCAAATGCTAAAAGAAGAAGATAGATATCGATATAAATCATCGATAGAAGAACCTCCGAAATTAGAGTTAAAGCCACTTCCAACCCATTTGGAATACGCTTATTTACATGGTGAATCTGAATTACCTGTAATAATATCGTCTTCTCTCACAAATGATGAGAAATCACAACTCATTTCTGTGTTGAAAGCTCATAAACCAGCCATTGCATGGAAGATTCATGATATTAAAGGAATAAGTCCTTCGTATTGCACACATAAAATCCTTATGGAAGAAGGTCATAAAACGTATGTGCAACGCCAACGAAGACTAAATCCGAATATGCAAGATGTAGTTAAGAAAGAGATTATTAAACTGCTAGATGCAGGTTTAATTTATCCAATTTCTGATAGTCCATGGGTAAGCCCAGTTCAATGCGTGCCTAAGAAGGGTGGCATGACTGTCATTACAAATGAGAAAAATGAGCTTATTCCTACTAGGACTGTAACAGGATGGCGTGTATGTATTGATTATAGAAAATTAAATGACGCCACCAGAAAAGATTACTTTCCCTTACCTTTCATAGATCAAATGTTGGAAATATTAGCCGGAAATAGCTACTATTGTTTTCTAGATGGATTTTCCGGATATTTTCAAATTCCAATAGCACCCGAGGATCAAGAGAAAACCACATTCACGTGCCCTTATGGTACTTTTGCTTACAAACGCATGCCATTTGGACTTTGTAACGCCCCTGCAACCTTTCAAAGGTGTATGATGGCGATTTTTCACGACATGATAGAAGAATGCATGGAAGTATTCATGGATGACTTTTCAGTCTTCGGTGATACATTTAAATCATGTCTAGTTAATCTGGAACGAATGCTAATTAGATGAGAAAAATCAAATCTAGTACTTAATTGGGAGAAATGCCATTTCATGGTTAAAGAAGGCATCGTTCTTGGACATAAAATTTCAAAAGAAGGAATTGAAGTGGATAGAGCTAAAGTAGATGTAATTGCTAAACTTCCACATCCCACCAATGTTAGAGGAGTTAGGAGTTTTCTAGGGCATGCCGATTTTTACCGACGTTTCATAAAAGATTTTTCTAAAATTGCCACTCCTATGAATAAACTCCTAGAAAAGGATGCTCCATTCATCTTTTCAGATGAGTTTATCAAATCTTTTAATATTCTTAAAGAGAAACTCACTAATGCGCCGATCATGATAACACCAAATTGGAATCTACCATTTGAACTAATGTGCGATGCAAGTGATTTTGCAATGGGAGCCGTTTTAGGACAAAGGATTGAAAAACGATTTCAACCTATATATTATGCTAGTAAGACGTTACAAGGAGCACAAACGAACTATACAACTACTGAAAAAGAACTCCTTGCTATTGTCTTTGTTTTTGACAAATTTCGATCATATCTCGTTCTAGCAAAAACGGTGGTCTATACCGACCATTCTGCTCTTAGATACCTATTTTCAAAACAAGATGCTAAACCAAGATTAATCCGTTGGATCTTACTCTTACAAGAGTTTGATATTGAAATCCGAGATAAAAGAGGAGCAGAAAATCTCGCCGCTGATCATCTTTCTCGTCTTGAAAATCTCGAATTAGAAGTTCTAAATGAATCAGCCATACAAGACAACTTTCCTGATGAATATCTATTGAAGATAGATTATAAAGAAATCCCATGGTTTGCAGACTATGCAAACTACTTAGTTTGTGGATTCCTTGAAAAAGGATTATCGTACCAAAGACGAAAGAAATTCTTCAGTGATATAAAACACTATTTCTGGGAAGATCCACATTTGTTTAAAAGTTGTCCCGATGGAATAATACGCCGATGTGTATTTGGAGATGAAGCTAGTAAAATATTAAACCATTGTCACACAGGACCAACAGGAGGGCATTATGGGCCTCAACTAACAGCAAGAAAAGTTTATGAAGCTGGATTCTATTGGCCTACAATTTACAAAGACGCACACCTTCTTTGCAAATCCTGTGATGCATGTCAAAGGGCCGGAAAAATAAGTCAACGTGATGAAATGCCACAAAATGTCATCCAAGTATGTGAAGTATTTGACATTTGGGGTATTGACTTTATGGGTCCATTTCCAAAATCTCATAATAATCTATATATACTCGTAGCCATTGATTATGTATCTAAATGGGCGGAAGCACAAGCTCTCCCAACTAACGATGCACGAGTTGTAGTCAATTTTTTAAAACGTCTTTTTGCAAGGTTTGGAACACCGAAAGCTTTAATAAGTGATCGGGGTACTCATTTCTGTAATAATCAACTTGAGAAAGTTCTTAAAAGATATGGAGTAACTCATAAAATCTACACCGCATATCATCCACAAACAAGTGGACAAGTTGAAAATACCAACCGAGCTTTAAAACGTATTCTAGAAAAAACCGTAGGATCAAATCCGAAGGAATGGTCCATTAAATTGGAGGATGCACTCTGGGCTTTTAGAACAGCCTACAAAACTCCAATTGGAACCACACCTTTTAGACTTGTTTATGGAAAAGCATGTCATCTTCCAATAGAAATTGAACACAAAGCATTTTGGGCTTTGAAAGCATGTAATCTTGATTTACATGAAGCCGGACGTCTACGATTAAGTCAACTAAATGAATTAGAAGAATTAAGACATGAAGCATACGAAAATTCGTTAATCTATAAAGAAAGAACGAAGAAATGGCATGATAAAAGAATCAGAAGTTCAAAGGAATTTAAAGAAGGAGACAGAGTTCTTCTTTTCAATTCACGATTCAAGCTATTTCCTGGAAAATTGAAATCAAGATGGTCTGGACCATTCATAGTCAAAAGAGTTTTCCCATACGGAACGATAGAATTAATAAATTCAAATGGGATTGAATTTAAAGTTAATGGTCACAGAGTTAAACATTACATACATGGTCCGATGGAAGTCGACAACGAAGTTAATCACAATTTCGACAACACAGCTAACTAAGTGTGGGGAGAATCAAGTCTTTAAAGGATAATATGTATTTCTGTTAGAGTTAGATTGTCTGTTTTCGTATAGTTCTCGAAAATGGAACCCGAATGGTCTTTCCCTAGCAGACCCTAAAGAACTAGTCTTCTCCCCCCATTCTGAATTTTTATTTTTTTTAGGAAATGAAGACTGCCTGTGAACTAAACCATGGTCTAATGCTACACGCTTTGATCACTAAAAGAAATGATGACATACTCCCGAGTGAAATACTATCAGTAATCAGAGAAAGAATGGACGGAGTTAGAAAAGAATCCAGATGCGAAGATAATAAGTTACAATTTGGTAAAGGAAAATCAAAATCCGCAGCGAAAAGAAGAGCACGACACCTAGAAAGATGTCACAAATGCGGAAAATGGTCACATGAAGGTAAATGTTCAAATAATCAAACCTATTCAAATACCGAATTTGTTACTTTATGCAGAGACGGACCGTTCATATGTTTAGAAGAAAAGACACTGAATGCTCGAGGTTACGCCTATGCAGCCATGGAAAACCAATTAAACCGACTATCTTATGAATGGGATAGATCATATAACTAAGAAATCTATTTCACAGGTATGTCTGTACAGTTTTTATTTTTATTTTTATTTTTAACCTTTTGATAATAAACGCTAATTTGTTCGCTAAAAAGTATTAAATTGGTATTGAATAAAATTAGGTTTGGCGACCGAAATTATTGATATCATTCAAAAATTTATTACATCACTGTGAAATTTAACGTTTATTCTTAAGGTATAAATATCTTTAAACAATCAACCCAAAATATTTCAAAAATTCGTCATGAGTTAAATTAGGTTTTGGAACCGAAATTACTTTACCGAAAAGAGGGGCGCATATTTTTGATAATATTTGATTGATTAAAGTGGGATAAAAAGACAAAAAGATTTTTAATTTTATTTTTACCATATTTTTAAAATTAATATTTAAATCTTAAATTAATATTGTAAACTTTGTAAAAACAATATATTTAAAATTGTAAATATTTGAAAAATTAATATAAGTTTGATATGAATTTATAAATTTTTAAATTAAGTTTGGTGTGAATTTTTAATTTTTAAAATATAAATTTTTAATTTTATGCATTTCAAATTTTAAGTTTGGTGTGAATTTTTAATATTAATTTTGAATTTCATATTTAAGTTTTGTGAATTTAAAAACAAAAATTTTCTTTATTTCATTAAGTTAAGAATATGATTTTTAAAATTCGTCGTAAGTTAAAGACTAGGTCTTTGAACCGAAATTGCTTTACCCGAGGGAGGGACGAGAACTTTTATTATCATTATTTTTAATCTTATTGAATTAAAGTATGCCAAAAACATTAAAAAACCCAAAAATCTTAGCTTTTAAAACAATCGCTACAAAAAGACAAATTTTAAAATTTTGTCGAAGGACGGACTAGGACATCGATCCGAAACGACCTCGTCCTAAATAACAAGGGAAACAAAATTTTAAAATTAATTACTTAATTGTTTTAATAAGTTAATGATTATATAAAAAAAAAAAAAAAAAAAAACTTCGCGAGTCGCGGAGTTTGAAGTGCAAAACCTCCGCGAGTCGCGGAGAGGTCGGATTACAGAAAAAAAAATAAAGAGCTGCAACAGCTCAGTTTCATACTCCTCAACTCAAACAACCTGCGAAAACTGCACCCGAAAAACCCGAGAAAAAACCCCAAAAATCCCAATTTTTAACCGTTAATCACCAAATCTTTTGCTAAAATCATGTTGAGAAGGATGCTATCTAAGAATTACTCAAGAAAAATGGTAAATTTCTACACCTAAACACCATTTAATCCGAAATTTGGTGTTCTTGAGCTATTTTTTCCCCAATTTGATTTTGATGCTTTTTAGTGTAATTAGGCTTAAATTGTTTATGTATTATGCTTGTATAACCTAGATTGATGCTGTTTAACATGATTAGAAGCCTTAAACTTCAAATTTTGAGTAATCTAGGGTTTGTGTTCTTGAGCAAATTTGGGGCTTTTTGATATAAACAGGTTATGGCCGATTTTTGTCATGAATTGTTGCTAAATTAAGTAGTGTAACATGTTTAGGTAGTTAAATGATCCAAACTTTGAGCCTAAACATGATTTTGAGAATTAAAGTGGACTTTTTCAAGTCTAAAATTCATGAACTTGATTTTTGAAAGATAATGCCATTTGAGACTTGTTTAATTGCTAGTAATGATTATTTTGACATGTTATTTGAGTTGAATGCTTATGAACTTGGCGAACATTTTCGTATATGCTTATTTGAAAAAGTGTAGATTTGATGAAAATATGAAAATGAGCTTAAGTTTGATATAAATTGATAATGTCATTGTAATTATTTTGATTGATGATTTTGCTGACACTAATGCATATTTGGATGCACAAAATTTGTGTTTGATGTGTTTTGCAGAATGAAAGGGGTGAATCTTCATCCCAAGCCCGCAATGCTCCTGCTGAGAATTTGGAACAACAGGAGGTGGATAACTACTACAAGCAGGATGTACCTCATCCAGTCATGACCTTTTCCGATATGCACTTGGAAGAGTTGCACCCGAACCTGAGATTTGATAGACTTTGGATAGATTATCCAAAATATCAACGGGGTTTGCATACTCTTCATTCTAAGGTTGTTGAGGTACCGAGGGTCATAGAATGGGGACCCTTAGAAGCTGTAGAATTGGCCGGGCCAATTAGGGAATTACTTGTACAGAGATATGGTAATTCTTCTTTTAATGACTGGATATGTTTATTCACCATACGTAGACCTGTATATAAAGTATGGTGTGAAGAATTGTTATGTAGTATAGAGTTGAATGATCGGGTAGCTAGTTTAACCGATCATTCTTTTATTAGATTTTTGTTAGGCGGTTCGATGCGCCACATGTCTTTACTGGACATGGCTCAGGCTTTACGTATATATACGCCTGAGGAGTTAGCGTCTGCCGATTGTAGAGGATTGATACTAAACGGTAGAAAGATAGATGAAAATTTTGATACACACGGTGTGTGGAGTCAAATGACAAGCCATCACCGTTTCAAAGGGGGAAATTATTCTTATTTGGATATAGATAGAGCCGAATTAAGAGTGATACATAGGTTTTTAGCTAATTCGATTACACAAAGGGGTAAGAACAAAGAAAAAGTAAATGAACAGGATTTGTTTTACCATATGTGTATTCGAGACCCACAGAGCGCTGTAAGTATACCATATTGTGTGGGTTATTATTTATCAGCTATGGTTCGGGGGATGCGACCACATAGCATAATAGGAGGTGGTATTTTTATTACTTTGATTGGTGAATATCTCGGTGTGGATATAAGTCGGGGGGGATTATTACTAGAAGAGCCGGAACCCCGCGATACTATAGGTTTAAATGTATACCATGGTGCGAAAGTTTTGAAGAGGCGAAATAACGCCGCAGTACGATACCATGGTAGACATCCACAGGTAGAGAGAAACTAGCAACAAGGTAATGTAGGAGGGGGGAATGAGATGCAAGAAATGCATAGGTTTATAGCTTCTCAGGAATACGAAAATGCTAGACAGAGAGCATTTGAAGATTGGCAAGTTCATCAGAACCAGATCATAGCTCATTGCCAACATATAGGTAGAAACTATATTCCTACACCGAAACCCATCTTCCCTCCTTGGTCTATAGAGATGCAGCCACCGTATCCTACGTATGACCCTGCCGAAGCATTCTATAGAACTTATGGTTATGCCTGGAACCCCTATTGGTACCAATATCATCCTTAGTTTACTTATTATTATTTTTTTTATTTTGTAATTTGTAATTAATGATACGTTTAATACTTTTGTTAATATTGTAATCATTTTTATAATTATCTAACTTTTATTCTTAGATTTTAATAATTTTTGAATGTGGGGTAATATACCAAACTTCAAAAATATGTATATATGTTTGCAGTTTATCTTATGTACACAACAGGGTAAAACAACGCATTTTCAAAGACTGGCATTAAGTTCAGCAAAAGCAAGTAATTTTGACGACAAGATGCAAAATATATGTGAAATAACAACAAGACGGAATAAACAAATGATGTGCACCATTTATCATTCAGTAAACAAACGCCAATATATTTGGAAACTTTGGTAAAATTTAATCATTTTCACACAAATCACCCTCAATAATTTAAATTGTTACTGATTTCTTGCAAATGAGGGCATTGCAAGATCTTAAGTGTGGGAAGGGGTTAAATTCTTTCGGATTTTTAAAATTTTTATCTTAAACACTTGGTTACCATTAAAAATACTAGTAAAGCAGTAGTTGTATTAGAATCTAGTGCTCTCTGATAAAAAAGAACAGCCCTAGTCTTATATACTGACTACCCAATTCTAGTAAAATTTTTCAAAATTTTCAATTAAATGAATTCAAAATCATGTTTATACATATTTATGAACGATAAAACTAGGTTTTAACACCGAAATTATTGTTACCTCGGAAAGGACATAAATTGAGAAACAAACTAAAATGTTAAAATTCATTTAAAATGGAATAGAGGACGATAAAAAGGAAAATAAAAGCCAAGTGTGGGAAAATTTACCAAGTTATCTTAACATATGTCACATATATCTGTAACAAATAACTGAAAATACTTTTGCTTTGGACTAAACTAAACTGTTTTTACCCGATGAAAGAAAAGAAGAGATGGATCTACATGATGAATCAATTCCATCATTAAAAGGAAGTAAAGTCTTCCGAAAAAGACACGCGCTTCTTGATTTAGGTCATGAAGTTGTCGTCCAGACCAGCTGTAGGTTGACGAAAAATCTAGAAAAGTCATCACTAAAATCAGCAGGAAATCCACGGACCTCAGCATTAAACAGGGTCGCCAAGTGGTCAGATTTATCCTAACCATGAGAAGGATTTATCTCGTACAATGGGGGGGCACCATGCAAATTAGCTGGATAAGACTAATGAATCAGATCCCCAGAAAGGATAATCTCCTTAAAGATTAAAAATCAGCTTTTAAGACTGATATTACTCAATCCTAGAGATTGACCTTAAAGATTGAGAATTACAAACTCATGGAATTCAATGATATCTAAACTCGAGCTTGAACGAGAAAATATTTTGATCAAAATTACAAACCGATTTGTTTTCTGAAAACCCATTTTCAATGCGTTCATTACCATTGAACGTAAAATCCTAGGAATTCACCTGGAATTCATTAGGTCACCTGAACTAAATCGGGTGTCAACCGTAAGAACGGTGGTTGCATAGCATGGTCAAAGACAGGACCTTGTGCCAGGCCGAAAAATTATAAGGGTGAGCTGAAAGGACCCGTTCATATACATTATAAACGATTCACAATAGTTGATTACATTGCGAGGTATTTGACCTCTATATGATACATTTTACAAACATTGCATTCGTTTTTAAAAGACAATCTTTCTTTACATCAAAAATTGACATGTATGCATACCATTTCATAATATCCAAACTATAAATGACCTAATCTGTCATTTACTTAATAATAATCTTTAATGAACTTCAACGACTCGAATGCAACGTCTTTTGAAATATGTCATGAATGACTCCAAGTAATATCTTTAAAATGAGCTAATGCACAGCGGAAGATCTCTTTCAAACCTGAGAATAAACATGCTTTCAAGTGTCAACCAAAAGGTTGGTGAGTTCATTAGTTTATCATAATCATTTATTTCCATCATTTTAATAGACCACAAGAATTTCATTTCCAGTTCTCATAAATATACGTCCCATGCATAGAGACAAATATAATCATTCAAATGGTGAACACCTGGTAACCGACATTAACAATATGCATATAAGAATATCCCCTATCATTCCGGGATCCTCCTTCGGACATGATATAAATTTCGAAGTACTAAAGCATCCGGTACTTTGGATGGGGTTTGTTAGGCCCAATAGATCTATCTTTAGGATTCGCGTCAATTAGGGTGTCTGTTCCCTAATTCTTAGATTACCAGACTTTAATAAAAAGGGGCATATTCGATTTCGATAATTCAACCATAGAATGTAGTTTCAATTACTTGTGTCTATTTCGTCAAACATTTATAAAAGCGCATGTATTCTCAGTCCCAAAAAATATAAAGGGTAAAAAGGCAAATGAAACTCACCATACTGTATTTTGTAGTAAAAATACATATAACATCATTGAACAAGTGTAAGGTTGGCCTTGGATTCACGAACCTAAATTATTTATATATAATTATGTATTTGTCAATATTTGTCTAATACATTAAGTTAAGTCATAGTGTACCACAATCCTAATGCTCGAGTCTAGTATGCAAAGGTCGACAAAAATTAGTTTAACTCCAAATGATTTCAAAACTTTATAAATGTTTTATTATATAATTTAAATATCGTCGTTTTATATTTTTAAAATATTTTTTTTTTTAAAGATTTAATAAAGTAAATAATATAATTCGTTTATAAATAAAATTTTATATTAAAATATACTTTTATATATCTTAAGTAATAAAACTTATAAAGTTCATTTAATATCATAAAAAATACTGCGATAGATTCTATTAAGGTAGTTATATAATTTGTATTACATTTCTAGTTAATAATATAGTATTGATAATAATAATAAGTAACAGTCGTGTTATTTTGGAATAATAACAATTTGATAAAAAAAAATTAAGACAACGATATTAACGACGATAATAATCATTTTTACGAAATTTTAATTGACTATAACTTTTAATCCGTCCATCAAATCTATTTGGCATCTAAAGGAAAAGTTCTTAATTTTTTTCTAGCTTTTTAAGGACATGCAAATCTTATATCTTCCTTCAACTATAATATAACAACCTTTAAGATTCGGCATAACCTATCTAAGGGCACTATCAAATTTACAAGCATGCATAATCCTATTTTCTCGAGCACTAGTCAGGGATACACTATTAGTATGTAAAAATTAAATTAGGAGTACTCACGTATCAATATTGAGGTTCAATATTGTAGGAAAGGTACGTAGACGCAATGGAGGTGACAAACACTAGTTTAACCTCACAAGCATACCCATGAACAATACCCATCACCTCCATAACCATAACTCATAATTTCCTTAGCTCTATCCCGCTCATAAAACCCGTTTTGAAATAACTCGCCCATGACCTCGTCGTAGTATTTTATGTATAATAATACTAATAATAATAATAATAATAACACTAACAATAATAATAATAAATATAATAATAGAGAGAGTGTGAGAGATAGATAGTTAGAAAACAATTATGATCGATCCTATATATATAGATTTATAAATAATATAATAATATAATATAATATTAATAAAAATTAAAAACATGTTGCATAGTGAGCCGCCACCAAAATATGTCGGCACAAGATTACACGTTTCGTGTAGATAGGTACACGATTCGTGTATGGTCTCTTCATGAAAGTTGTAGATTTTTGAGTTACGGTCGTTTGGACACCCGAATCACCCTTTTTCGAGTCAGTATGATTTAGTTATGATTTTTCTCGTGCAAGTGCGCAGGTTTAGTGATTTCCAACATTTTAACTTTCAATCTTGTGATGAAATGTTGTAGTCTTTTGGTGCTCATTAGAAATATTTATTTTATATTTATTTTTATTTTTATATCATTGAAAATCCATAAAAATATTTTATAATCAAATTCTATTATATCGAAAAAAAATGTGTTTGTACTAAATTGAATAAATATAATTTAGTTTTCCAGAATTAGTTATATTCAAAATCATTCTTTAAAAGGTTTCATCTATATCGTAAAACGTCTTCAATATTAAGAAAACTAAATAATTAACCTACCAAGTGACACAAGTCAATCATTGCAAGGTACGCTTTTGATAATTAAACGAGACTCTCCGCTAACCTCTGTCTAATCCTCAATAATAACACTTTTGTTCTTACATGGAATCACTTTACTAAATATTCCGAATACCGTTAAAAGTAAGAGTTTTCTAATTCAAGTGGACCTCATAACAAAGACTCGTAATTATAATTCAATGTACCTGATAAATCAATCACTTGATATTATCTTTTAATCTCATTGATAAACTTACATCGAACAAATACGTTCAAGTAAAGTATTATTCACTAACTACTGTGATAGCATTTCTATGTTCATAAAATAGATCTCGTAGCTTATATTCATATCAACTAATTCGTTCAATGCTTTCAAGTCACATAATAATCTCATAATCTATTTTTGTATCACCAAGCTCTTAAATGTTTTATCAATATTTCTTAGCTTAAAAAAAATACACATATGTACATACACATACATTTCTATTTACACATTTTTGTTCGTGAATCGTCAGACATGGTCAAAGGGTAATTGATTACATGAATATAGTTTTCAAACTTTTCGAGACTCAACATTACAGATTTTGCTTATCATGTCGGATACATATAAAGATTAAAGTTTAAATTTGATCGGAAATTTCCGGGTCACTACAGTACCTACCCGTTAAAAGAAATTTCGTCCCGAAATTTGATAGAGGTCGTCATAGCTAATAGTAAGAATGTTATTATGACGAATATAAGCTGATACATAGAGTTTTATCATGATTAAGAAGTACGGATAAAATAATTCGATTTCTCGAAGCGTATGAGTGAAGCTATCGTAAAAGAGCGAAATGAGTAAATGTAGATTTGTTTTAACTGATGACGTAGCTATGATTGATTTCCGGAATTTAAGGGATTTAAAGAAAATTTTCGTAATAAGATTTGGTTCTTCGGCGACTTAGGAAATCAGGATCTTCTTTGAGTAAATGTAATAATCTGTTCCGATTGCTCTGTCGGATATTTTTCTATAAATCCACCCTCTTTGTTTCCTTACAACTCACACCTTCTATTCTTTCTCCTCAGTTCATACTTTAAACATTCGTCAATATGCTCCATCCCATTTTGATCCTTGATATACTCTTAATTTTTACATCTGTCATCCTTCTCTTTCATCTACCACCGGAAGATTTTATTTACTTCTACTATTATCTTGGGGTTATAGTGTTATTAATTTTTCCGTGCCTTTACGTGGCAATACGTATTGATATGCACGGTTTGTAGCTTCAGGGTGGTTGTTGAGTTTTATATCTTCCCTTATATTTCGATGCCCCTGCATCTGTCTTCTATAATCATTGTTACCCATAATTAATATTCTCTTTTATTTGCTGCGGTTTATGCTCCAATTTCTAGTTTGGAGCTTCATTCTTTCGTTTCCTCTTCCCGTCCTCGAGTCAAGCGAGTAATGGTCCAGAATTTGCAGTTATGAATTTCGGAATGAACATAGTTAATGTTCTAAGAAGGAAATCTTAATGATGCGATTTTGACTTGTCAAATTACCAGAATATCCTGTAAAAGATCGAATCATCAAGAAATATTTTCTTGCTATGTTTAAGGATTAGATCGAATGTAAGAGTCGTGTAAATGGCACATGATGATGGTGCTGTGAATCATCACATCCCATTAGAAACTTAACATGACCTACTGTAATATAATGACGTTGATCAAGTGTCATTATATTATATTAACTCATGTATCAGTTCCCAACACTACTTCAAAAACATTCATATTCGAATTTTTCAGTATTTAGAAACTAACACAGTTTCTTTTTATGTTGCAGATATTACAGAGAGATAATTGATTTCAAATGAGAATACTTATGAAAATATCTTCAGAATTATCAAGGATATTTATAATGAAAGATACTATGATATCTTAGAATATTCAAGATATGATGATGATGAAGAATATTTGTCTGTGGAGATTTAGAATAAGAAATAAGGTGTTCGCTAACGAGTTCAGCAGGCACTGAATCATTTGGATCCTTTGAAGGCAGATTCAGTCTCTGTGATTTGTCCATGGCTTCCTTCATACTTTGCTCAATCCATTTTTCAGTACCAAATCCTTTCTTTTTCTGAGCTTTACCAACTCACTATCTTTTATCATCAAACTTTTGACCGTTTAAACCATCTACCATTTTTATGTTTCCTCTGCATTTAATGCAATAATATCTGAATCTCTGGTTATCAATCTGAGGTGGGTTCAGAAGAATCGTGTTTTAGATGATTAAATGCTGGTGGTAATATGGTGGAATATGAAAGGTTCCCCAGTAATAATGACGAAAGGGCAACGTATCTATCAGGGTTATAATAAGACTGGTCCGACTGAAAAAATCGAAGTTGACTTGCTGGATCCGTGACAAAATTGGCTACTTTGAAAAGGAATCGAAATGTTGTTCTTGCTAGAAGAATTCGACGCAGGTACATGTTAGATTATGACTTTGGTTTCGAGAGTTTTTCAGGTACAAAACTTCGGGTAACGTGTGGTTGGATCATCATCTCAATTGTTTATTATTTGAAGTGTCTTCTAGAATTTCGGAGGGTTTTGATTGCAGATTTTCATAGTCAATATCCAAATGATGAAATCGTCCTAAATCCCGAATGATTTCTCATATCCATCTTGTGTGTTACGATTAAAAGTGATGTGCTATCACAGTTTTGAAGTCAAAGTATAGCTTTGAAAAATATAAGGATCTAAGAGTGATGATTTTGGTTGTATCTCGAGTTGAATTCTGAAATTCCCAAAATCAGAATATGTAATTAGATTCGAATGAGTATGATTGTTTTGATTTCTATAGAAGAATGTATATTGGTTTAGTTGATGATTATTGAATCAGAATTGAAGAATGTAACATATTAATTGTGATTTTATATATCTCTCGGGTATTACCTACCCGTTAAAAAAAATTTCACAAATAATATTTTGAACAAGAATTCTCATTACAATCTTTATGAAAATATATGTGGGTATATTTTCTTCAGATGTAGTACAGATTCAATGAGTTAATATCATACTAAGCTCATTTGATTTTTCGGATTGAATTAGAAATGAATTTTCTCTAAAACATTAGAGATTACATAAACTTTGCGGAGTATTTCACTAATGTAATCAATGCTTCAATATTTATATGTATTTCCTTAGTGAATCATGCTGATGCTCATGGAACTCTTGCTAACTTCGCAAGATACGAATATTGTTTTCCCGTAAATTTCGGGTATATCAAAGATGAAAGTGTATAATCAAACATGTTATTGAATGATACACTTGATTTATTATGAAATAAAATTCATTGAGTTGAAGCAGAGATTGTAGTTAACAATGATTAAATTGTTAACGAAGAATGTACATCATAGCAAATTAGTAATATGAATTAACCAGATAGTTAAGTTCCATACATAATAGCTTAGTACAGAAAGATTTATTATGGTAAAATTTTTTTTTTATAGAATATACATATAAATTCTTCGGAGGAACTGAGTTAATACTTCATAACTCGTTGATACAATATACTTGTTATTAATTTGTAATGGTTTCCACAGTGATTCTTGAATTGGCGAAACTTGTGAGGTTAGAGGTGCTGACGATTCTAACAATGTTGACAGCATTGACTGTGTTGGTGAGGCTATTGGTACTGCTGATGATGTTGGTAAAACAAGTCTAGCTTGTACCTTACGCACCAGTCTTGTTAGGGTTTCGGTTCTTCTCTCTATCATCTTTGTCCACTCATCTGGTTTACGGTTAAGGCTGAGATAGATAATCTCTAAAACTTTAGAGATTACCTAATCACCACAGAATGTTTCTCCGATGAAGTTATGAATCAATACTTCATCGTTTGTTGTTGTTGGTACTCCTTGGTATCTTTGGTGCGTGTGACGTTGATATCCGATATACAGATTGGGATATTGAGGTGTGTGATGCGGATGTGATTGTTGGTGGTGGTAATGATCCTGTTGATGTTAATAATGGTGGTTGATGTTGATGTCGGTGATGCTGCTGGTGCTTTTAGTATTGAGACTTGCGATGTGGATGTTACTGGCGGTATTGGTTACGCTGCTGGTGCTGCTGATGGTGTTTGTAACCTTCGCACCGTATTCTCCAAAGCCACTACCCGAGCGCGAAGCTCGTTAACTTCTTCTATTACACCGGGGTGATCGTCGGTTCGGACGAGCGGATAAATATAATCAAGAATTTGGTGTAGTATATAATCGTGACGAGATACTCTGGAGATGAGAGAGAAAATGGTTTCTCGAACAGGTTCGCCGGTAAGTGCTTCAGGTTCATTGTCAATAGGGCAATTTGGTGGATGGAAAGGATCACCTTCTTCTTGTCTCCAATAATTGAGGAGGCTACGAACCCATCCCCATTTCATCCAGAATAGGTGATGACTGATTGGTTGATCTATTCCGGTCATACTGCTTTCGGAGCTGGAATGAGACTCCATATCGGAATAGCTGTCGTAATCTGAGGAATTCGAACTGGTTGAGGGATCCATCTCGTATGATCAAGGGAATGAATTTTTTTGATATGAAATAGATTATAGGAGTTAGATTTGATATCTTTCTATACATAATTTACATATGTATATATAATACCAAAATCCCATAAATTACGGAGAATCTTTGAAAAATGTCAGTCAAAGTTCACAGTATCAGATATGCTAAGATAAGAATTCGTCTATACACTATTATGCAATAAATGCAGGAAAGCGCGTCTAGACTTAAAAATGATAAGCAGGTAATTTTCGACACGAAATGATAAGCAAAACTTTTGACATGCAGACACGGTCGAAGTCCAGACTCACTAATGTATCCTAACGACTTATCAGTTAGACACACTAATGCAGACCTGGTTCGCTAAGACCACCGCTCTGATACCAACTGAAAGGACCCGTTCATATACATTATAAACGATTCACAATAGTTGATTACATTGCGAGGTATTTGACCTCTATATGATACATTTTACAAACATTGCATTCGTTTTTAAAAGACAATCTTTCTTTACATCAAAAATTGACATGTATGCATACCATTTCATAATATCCAAACTATAAATGACCTAATCTGTCATTTACTTAATAATAATCTTTAATGAACTTCAACGACTCGAATGCAACGTCTTTTGAAATATGTCATGAATGACTCCAAGTAATATCTTTAAAATGAGCTAATGCACAGCGGAAGATCTCTTTCAAACCTGAGAATAAACATGCTTTCAAGTGTCAACCAAAAGGTTGGTGAGTTCATTAGTTTATCATAATCATTTATTTCCATCATTTTAATAGACCACAAGAATTTCATTTCCAGTTCTCATAAATATACGTCCCATGCATAGAGACAAATATAATCATTCAAATGGTGAACACCTGGTAACCGACATTAACAATATGCATATAAGAATATCCCCTATCATTCCGGGATCCTCCTTCGGACATGATATAAATTTCGAAGTACTAAAGCATCCGGTACTTTGGATGGGGTTTGTTAGGCCCAATAGATCTATCTTTAGGATTCGCGTCAATTAGGGTGTCTGTTCCCTAATTCTTAGATTACCAGACTTTAATAAAAAGGGGCATATTCGATTTCGATAATTCAACCATAGAATGTAGTTTCAATTACTTGTGTCTATTTCGTCAAACATTTATAAAAGCGCATGTATTCTCAGTCCCAAAAAATATAAAGGGTAAAAAGGCAAATGAAACTCACCATACTGTATTTTGTAGTAAAAATACATATAACATCATTGAACAAGTGTAAGGTTGGCCTTGGATTCACGAACCTAAATTATTTATATATAATTATGTATTTGTCAATATTTGTCTAATACATTAAGTTAAGTCATAGTGTACCACAATCCTAATGCTCGAGTCTAGTATGCAAAGGTCGACAAAAATTAGTTTAACTCCAAATGATTTCAAAACTTTATAAATGTTTTATTATATAATTTAAATATCGTCGTTTTATATTTTTAAAATATTTTTTTTTTAAAGATTTAATAAAGTAAATAATATAATTCGTTTATAAATAAAATTTTATATTAAAATATACTTTTATATATCTTAAGTAATAAAACTTATAAAGTTCATTTAATATCATAAAAAATACTGCGATAGATTCTATTAAGGTAGTTATATAATTTGTATTACATTTCTAGTTAATAATATAGTATTGATAATAATAATAAGTAACAGTCGTGTTATTTTGGAATAATAACAATTTGATAAAAAAAAATTAAGACAACGATATTAACGACGATAATAATCATTTTTACGAAATTTTAATTGACTATAACTTTTAATCCGTCCATCAAATCTATTTGGCATCTAAAGGAAAAGTTCTTAATTTTTTTCTAGCTTTTTAAGGACATGCAAATCTTATATCTTCCTTCAACTATAATATAACAACCTTTAAGATTCGGCATAACCTATCTAAGGGCACTATCAAATTTACAAGCATGCATAATCCTATTTTCTCGAGCACTAGTCAGGGATACACTATTAGTATGTAAAAATTAAATTAGGAGTACTCACGTATCAATATTGAGGTTCAATATTGTAGGAAAGGTACGTAGACGCAATGGAGGTGACAAACACTAGTTTAACCTCACAAGCATACCCATGAACAATACCCATCACCTCCATAACCATAACTCATAATTTCCTTAGCTCTATCCCGCTCATAAAACCCGTTTTGAAATAACTCGCCCATGACCTCGTCGTAGTATTTTATGTATAATAATACTAATAATAATAATAATAATAACACTAACAATAATAATAATAAATATAATTATAGAGAGAGTGTGAGAGATAGATAGTTAGAAAACAATTATGATCGATCCTATATATATAGATTTATAAATAATATAATAATATAATATAATATTAATAAAAATTAAAAACATGTTGCATAGTGAGCCGCCACCAAAATATGTCGGCACAAGATTACACGTTTCGTGTAGATAGGTACACGATTCGTGTATGGTGTCTTCATGAAAGTTGTAGATTTTTGAGTTACGGTCGTTTGGACACCGGAATCACCCTTTTTCGAGTCAGTATGATTTAGTTATGATTTTTCTCGTGCAAGTGCGCAGGTTTAGTGATTTCCAACATTTTAACTTTCAATCTTGTGATGAAATGTTGTAGTCTTTTGGTGCTCATTAGAAATATTTATTTTATATTTATTTTTATTTTTATATCATTGAAAATCCATAAAAATATTTTATAATCAAATTCTATTATATCGAAAAAAAATGTGTTTGTACTAAATTGAATAAATATAATTTAGTTTTCCAGAATTAGTTATATTCAAAATCATTCTTTAAAAGGTTTCATCTATATCGTAAAACGTCTTCAATATTAAGAAAACTAAATAATTAACCTACCAAGTGACACAAGTCAATCATTGCAAGGTACGCTTTTGATAATTAAACGAGACTCTCCGCTAACCTCTGTCTAATCCTCAATAATAACACTTTTGTTCTTACATGGAATCACTTTACTAAATATTCCGAATACCGTTAAAAGTAAGAGTTTTCTAATTCAAGTGGACCTCATAACAAAGACTCGTAATTATAATTCAATGTACCTGATAAATCAATCACTTGATATTATCTTTTAATCTCATTGATAAACTTACATCGAACAAATACGTTCAAGTAAAGTATTATTCACTAACTACTGTGATAGCATTTCTATGTTCATAAAATAGATCTCGTAGCTTATATTCATATCAACTAATTCGTTCAATGCTTTCAAGTCACATAATAATCTCATAATCTATTTTTGTATCACCAAGCTCTTAAATGTTTTATCAATATTTCTTAGCTTAAAAAAAAATACACATATGTACATACACATACATTTCTATTTACACATTTTTGTTCGTTAATCGTCAGACATGGTCAAAGGGTAATTGATTACATGAATATAGTTTTCAAACTTTTCGAGACTCAACATTACAGATTTTGCTTATCATGTCGGATACATATAAAGATTAAAGTTTAAATTTGATCGGAAATTTTCGGGTCACTACATGAGCTTTACTATTGCTCCTACCAAGGATAGTAATTGCGTCCGACACGTTATAGACCATAATCAAAAGCATGTCACGGGACATTGCCTTAACAGTTGCTTGTTCAACGCTTTCCTTTCAACCGGACAGTAGTTTGCCGAAAGGTAATATACGGAACAAATAAACTGGACGTGTTGCTTTCCAAATACAAGGTTAGCAAGTGGGTGATACAAAACAGCAAGTTTTGAGCTAAAATTTTCAAATCTGAAACCCACCAAACCCACAAAAATATTTTGCAAACACCGGTAAAGGGTTATCCCGGAAAACTTATCTAGGGTAAAAACTAGATTTAATTTTCAAAAGATAAAATGTTTTCATAAAGATCCAATTTCCTTAATGGATCTAAATTTTTATAGTCATGTGGGACTGTAAACCATATCGTTACTACCATTGTTTATACCACCGTATAGAAATCACTGATGTACAAAGTGTGAAGAATAAAGAAGTGATTCTAGTATTTCAAGACGATATTGCTTGAGGACAAGCAACGCTCAAGTGTGGGAATATTTGATAATGCTAAAAACGAACATATATTTCATAGCATTATTCCTCAAGAAAGACAAGCTTTTAGTTGCAATTGTTCTATTTACAAGTGATATTCGTTTAAATAATAAAAGGTGAAGACAAAAGACAGATTCGACGAATTGAAGACGCAAACGACCAAAAAGCTCAAAAGTACAAAAGACAATCAAAAAGGTTCCAATTATTGATAAGAAACGTCTCGAAATTACAAGAGTACAAGATTCAAAACGCAAAGTACAAAATATAAAATTGTACGCAAGGACGTTCGAAAATCCGGAACCGGGACCAGAGTCAACTCTTAACGCTCGACGCAACGGACTAAAAATTACAAGTTAACTATGTATATAAATATAATATAATATATAATTAATTATATTAATTATATATATATTATATATATAATAAAAACCGTCGGCAGAGAAAGACTCCAAGATGTGAGCTGGAATTTCAAACTCCGCGACTCGCGGAATTTGAAGGCAAAATTCACCGCGAGTCGCGGAGCCCCAAAAATCAAAAATCCCTATAAAGCAAACCGAATTCTGATCAAAATTTAATATCTTTTTCTTCTCTTATCATACGTAAAATTTATATATATATATATATATAATTTATATTTTAATTTTAATTTTAATTCTAATAATAAGGGTATGTTAGCGAATGTTGTAAGGGTGTAAGTCGAAATTCTGTCCGTGTAACGCTACGCTATTTTTAATCATTGTAAGTTATGTTCAACCTTTTTACATTAATGTCTCGTAGCTAAGTTATTATTATGCTTATTTAAAACGAAGTAATCATGATGTTAGGCTAATTACTAAAATTGGGTAATTGGGCTTTGTACCATAATTGGGGTTTGGACAAAAGAACGACACTTGTGGAAATTAGACTATGGGCTATTAATGGGCTTTATATTTGTTTAACTAAATGATAGTTTGTTAATGTTAATATAAAGATTTACAATTGGGCGTCCCTATAAATTACCATATACACTCGATCGGACACGATGGGCGGGGTATTTATATGTACGAATAATCGTTCATTTAACCGGACACGGGAATGGATTAATAGCCACTAGAATAATTAAAACAGGGGTGAAATTACATTCAAGGGTAATTGGTGTAATTGTTAACAAAGTAGTAAAACCTTGGTTTACACGCAGTCGATAACCTGGTGTATTCATTAAACAAAGTATTAAAACCTTGTTACAATTCGAATCCCCAATTAGTTGGAATATTTAACTTCGGGTATAATAATAATTTGACGAGGACACTCGCACTTTATATTTATGACTGATGGACTGTTATGGACAAAAACCAGACGGACATATTAAATAATCCAGGACAAAGGACAATTAACCCATGGGCATAAAACTAAAATAAACACGTCAAACATCATGATTACGGAAGTTTAAATAAGCATAATTCTTTTATTTCATATTTAATTTCCTTTATTTTATATTTAATTGCACTTCTAATTATCGCATTTTTATTTATTGTTATTTAATTGCACTTTTAATTATCGTACTTTTTAATTATCGCAAGTTTATTTTATCGCACTTTTATTATTCGCAATTTCATTATCGTTATTTACTTTACGCTTTAAATTTAAGTCTTGTATTTATTTTATATTTTACATTAGGTTTTAACTGCGACTAAAGTTTTAAAATCGACAAACCGGTCATTAAACGGTAAAAACCCCCCTTTATAATAATAATATTACTTATATATATGTTTGTATTTTTATAAAAGTAAACTAATATAGCGTTGAGCTTTGTTTAAAGATTTCCCTGTGGAACGAACCGGACTTACTAAAAACTACACTACTGTACGATTAGGTACACTGCCTATAAGTGTTGTAGCAAGGTTTAAGTATATCCATTCTATAAATAAATAAATATCTTGTGTAAAATTGTATCGTATTTAATAGTTTTTCCTAGTAAAATATAAACTATTTTATATACACCTCGCATGACATCAATACGCTCCTCAGATGAATGGTGTTGCTGAAAGAAAGAATAGATTATTGATCGAGACAGCTAGAACAATGCTAGTAGATTCATCGTTACCTGTTCATTTTTGAAGTGAAGCTGTTACAAATGCGTGTTATACTATGAATCGAGTTCTGACTGTTAAAAGACTAGGTAAAACTTGCTATGAGCTATTGCATGGGAGAAAACCATCTTTGAAGCATCTAGAACCATTTGGTGCACCGAGGACCATCTTAAAAAGAAAAACAGGAAGTAAGTTTGATTCAAAAGTGGTTACTGAAGTATTTCTTGGGTATAGTTCTCCTAACAAGCGAGTTTTCAACAATGAAACAAGATGTGTTGAAGAATGGTCTATCTAGAGGAATCATATGAAGAATGCTCCGAAGAGTCATCCTTGGATTTATAACTATGATGAGCTGATTGACTCATTCAATCTTGCTCCAGATCAGACGGAGAATGAAGTTGAGTTACAAATGCTGTTTGATTTATAGAATGAACCAGAAGTATCTACACCTACTCTAACTCCAACTCCATTACCCACTATCGATGAACCAGTTCAAGATTTAGATCAAGACGTAGATCCAGTGTACGATACTTGCGGATCTAATATTTCAAGTGAGAGTTCTGATAATCATGAAGATATTGGTGATACTACAAATCTACATCCTGAGATACCTGTTCCCGCACAACCAGTTCCCAGAACTATAGCAGATCATCCTAGAGAGAATATTATTGGAGATCCAAATGCATGTGTTAGAATAAGAAGGCAAGTTTAGTTTGATGGTCAAATTGATACTCATATGACAGCTGCTGCTGCATACTACGAGTACTCATGTCATATTTCTAGAATAGAGCCAAAGATAACAAAAGAAGCCTTGAAACATGTTGATTGGGTTATGGCTATGCAGGAAAAGATTCAGCAATTCCATCATTTAGATATTTGTAAGGTAGTTACTAAGCCGCATGGTACTAAAGTAATTGATCTCAAATGGGTTTGGAAGTGCAAATTTGATGAAGATGGCAATGTTATCCGTAACAAAGCAAGATTAGTTGCTAAAGGTTATCAGCAAGATCCTGAATTCGATTATGATGAAGTTTTTACTCTTGTTGCCAGATTGGAAGCTATTCGTATTTTCTTGACTTTTGCTTCATTTATGAAGTTCAAAGTGTTTCAAATGGATGTCAAGAGTACATTTCTTTATGGCAAGCTAAATGAAAGAGTATATGTCAATCAACCACCGGGCTTTGAAGATCATTTTCATCCTGACAAAGTTTACCGTTTACGAAGAGCCCTATATGGTTTACATCAAGCCCCGAGAGCTTGGTATGGACGTTTGTCAAGTTATCTGATCGAAAAAGGTTATCAAATGGGCACGGTAGATTGTACTCTGTTCACGAAGGTTAAATATGATGATATTATTTTGGTCCAGATCTATGTAGACGACTATATTTTTGGTTCTACTAAGCAGGAACTCGTCGATGAGTTCGAGTAGGTTATGAAGGACGAATTTGGAATGAGCAAATTGGGTCTCTTACACTACTTTCTTAGTTTGCAAGTCGAACATACTGATAATCGAATTTTTCTTCATCAAGCAAAGTATGTAAATGATATACTCGAACATTTTGGTATGACTCAAGAACGTCCTGTGTCAACCCCGCTAGCTGTGAATCATGGTATTTTGTTGGAGTGTGAAGGGGAGCCTGTTGATCCTACATACTATCGAGCAATCATCGGATCGCTCATGTATCTCACTGCATCTAGGCCGGATATTATGTTCGCAACATGTCTGTGTGCTTGTTATCAAGTTAATCCGAATACAGTTCATCTTACAACTGCCAAAAGAATTCTTCGTTATCTGTTACATTCTCCAAATCTCGGCATCTGGTATTCGAACGAAGACAACTTTGATCTTGTAGCATACAGTGATTCAGACTATGCAGGTTGCAAAATAAACAACAAATCTACATCAGGAGGATGTCAATTTTTAGGTGAAAGGATGGTGACCTGGCAGTGCAAGAAATAAACTGCAGTTGCACTTTCCACGTGTGAAGCTGAATATATCGCTGCTGCTAGTTGCTGTTCGCAAGTTGTTTGGATTCAACAGCAACTACGCGATTACGGACTAAAAATCTCTTTCTCTCCTCTTTATATTGATAATACTGCTGTTATTGCAATTACTAAGAATCCTGTTCAACATTCTAAGACTAAACACATAGGTGTTAAGTATCATTTTCTTAGCGATTGCCATGAGAAAAAGATAATTGAGGTTAAGAGAATAGGTACTAAGGACCATAGGGCTGACCTTTTCACTAAGGCTTTCGATAAACCTAGGTTCTTGCTACTTTTAGAGATGAATGGCATTGCTGATCGAGATAAAGTAATTTCGGATGTTGTTTATGAGGGTTAATCAAACTTTTAGACTTTGCATGTAGGATGCATGACATATAGATTTTAGTTTCTTATTATCTGTATTGCATATTTTTGCTTCCTGTCTGCATTTCTCTGCATGATTTCTTTCATGTTTGCATGCTAGTATGTAGTTATTTTCTGTTTCTGTTGTTAAAATGCTAAAAGACAAAAAGATTTTATGTTTTAGCATTCTAGGGGGAGTATATGTTTCAACGGAAAATATCTAAAAAGTGTAAAATGCCTCATAAAAAAAACTCTAAAAAGTTGAAAAATTCCGAAAATGAGCTTGTTTTGATTAATATGTGGGAGATGAAGAAATTACTGTACTGAGAATTGATATATTTTATTAGTAAGGACTGATTTGAACGTTTATGTTTATCTGTTGTGTGATGTACTGATAGATGTGACTTATGAATTCTTGGCATTAGACAATCATAATAAGAATAACGATCATCTAAGATTCAGAAGTCATGAACGATTCGTAGCGTTTGAAGGTAGTCACCTAACTATCTCCAAAACTGTATCTAATGATAATTGTTGAGGAACTAAACAGTCGGTGGAGGGTATCCCCTATCATAATTAATAATCATTAGAAAAGGTTGGGGGTGGATTTAAGGTTGAGGATTATCTGTTTGGCTGGTGCATACCACATTATCACGGGCCTAAGACTTTATAATCGAAACTAAACCCTGAAAATATCAGAGAAAATTAGTTTATGTCGAAGTAAGTGTCCCTTCTCGCTTAAGGTTGAAAAGTATAATTCCTTATTGCGGACCGTTCAAGCATTTAAGGGAGAACACCTTCGAGTGTTCTGAGCACACAACTAAGAAACATGAGTTCATGCATAACAATGGAAAATCCATTCATGATGGCGTTCAAAATCAATATATCAAAAGACAGTGATATGCTGAAAAAGAAATATCAAAAGAAAATCAAAGTCAAAAATAATTAGCGTATCAAGATGACAAAGTCCTGAAAGTATAATGAATGTTGATTCATAATGTGCTCATAAAGAACTCGGATCATTCTTAGTGTGATGCCCCCGCGCAGCTTGAATGGCTTAATCACGACGTTCACACTGAACTATCAAGATTCTTGTCGTCTGCAATATAGAGTTATACCTATTAAGACTGTAAGTTGGAAAGATACTTACCTAGATATACTATAAATAACATATATATGAAAGTTTAACTTTAGATTCCGTTTTCCATGTCAACTTGAACATAAAGAAGTTAAAAGCCTTGAGATTTATTTCGTGTGACGACTGGTCATCAGGCAAGTTTGCTTTAACTGTAGAACAATCCCCGCGGTAAATAATGCGTCTATTCGAATAATCCAATATATCCTAAGATCTACCGAACCAACTAGATTGAAGATTGTCAACTCATTGGTAGAAGCCAAAGGCTGACAGGGTTATTCAAAATGCTGTGAGAACCATCCTGTTCAATTTGAATGAAGTACATGGAAAGAGATAACGGAAAGTTACGCGTAATGAATTGACAACCTAATAAAAACGCACAATCGTAAGTGATGAAAGAATCAAGGATCAATGAACTTAGCGTGATCTCAAAAATCACTGCTTTATAGTGTTCAAGTAATTTATGTCAACATGATTGTCGAAGTGTCCGGAATGAATATGTTCATGTTTAATGAGGATTGATATCAGTAATTGCATGACAATAAACATAGACTGGATAATCAGGAATGAACAACATAAGTTGATTCAATATGTCAGTTCTGATTCATTTTTAAATTGTTAATCATCTTGCTCACAAAAAGAATGTGGATTTGTATACCTTGCTTATCTGTTTATTAAATAGCTTGCATTGAAAACTGTAAAACAACAAAAAGGTTTTGGTTTTGCATGTTATTGCACTTCATGGTAGAATGTCTTTTACTTGCATATTTTTAGTTGCATGACATTATATCTCAGAAAATTTATAAAGATTTCTTTCGTTCTTTTGTTTTCTGATTATCCTCTGATTGTACAATGACATCTGAAAGAACCTTGTCAAGATCAAGATATTTTTTGCCACCAAATCCACAAGATAGAAGTTTGTAGAGCTTGTGATTATTTGAAGGATTTTAATGATTTAAAGTATTAGTGAACTTAAGATGACATTACACTGTAGGACTTACTCAAGTGAAACAGAATGTTTAAAGTAATAACCTTGTTGTGGTTAAGATTTTTGATATACCTAAGTGTTAATGATCATTTTTTGATGGTTTAGTGATTTATGACTCAAATTGAAAGTGCTAGTTAGCTCTAAGATTGCCAAACGAGTCGAAATCCTAATATAACGATCCGTTCCTAATCCATCCGGACAACGTCCATATCGATTACAAACGAATTATAATAGTTGATAACATCGCGAGGTATTTGACCTCTATATGATACATTTTACAAACGTTGCATTTATTCTTAAAAAGGCAAACTATCATTACATCAAAATTGATATGTTCGTCTAACATTTCACAATATCCAAATGACTTAATATTAGCCCTTAATGATCTTCAATGACTCGAATGCAACGTTCTTGTATCATGGCTTAAATGGTCCCAACTAGTATCCTTTATATAAGCTAATGCACAGCGGAAGACTTAATTCGTACCTGAGATTAAACATGCTTTAAAGTGTCAACCAAAAGGTTGGTGAGTTCATAGGTTTAACGTAATATCAGTTAACAGAAATTTTCAATAGACCACAAGATTTCATAGTTATAAATATCTGTACACTCGCAAGTGTATAAAAGCATTCTAAGTGGTTGAGCACTTGGTAACCATACTTAACATTTAATCACGTCGCATATTCCCTTTAATATGAAATCTCACTACACTGTACCGAGTGTAGTCACAAAACGAAGTACTGTGCAACCGTTGAATACTGGTCGTCCAGCCCGGTTGGGGTTGTCAGGCCCGATAGATCTATCAACAGGATTCGCGTTTACAATACCGCTGTAAATATTAGTTACCAAGCTACAGGGAAGTATGCCAGTGGTACAACTCAACGTAGAATGTATTTTAAGTACTTGTGTCTATTTCGTAAACATTTATAAAAGCTTCGCATGTATTCTCAGTCCCAAAAATATATATATTGCAAAAGCAATTAAAAAGGGAGCAAATGAAACTCACCAATTGTATTTTGTAGTAAAAATACATATAACATCATTAATAACTTATAAGGTTGGCCTTCGATTCACGAACCTAATTAATTATATATTTATGTATCGATTAATAACTAATTAACAAATAAAATCAAATTATAGTGTACCAATCCTAATGCTCGAGACTAATATGTAAAAGTTAACAGAAATTCTTTTGACTCAAAAATGATCTTCCTGAATAAATATAGTCATTTTATATTTTAAATATTTAACAAAATTTATTTATAGTAAATAACAATATAATTCACTTGTTACTAAATAATATTTTATATACAAAAATATATCAAATTGATAAATTAATTTTTTATAATAATATTTCCCTTCATAATAAATTTTACTAATAATTTGATAATTTAATAATAATAACAAAAATAATAAATTAATAATTTTATTATTTATAAAATAATAGTTTTAATAAAAATTTTACATTTGTTGATAAAAATATTAGTTTATAATAATAAAAGTCATAATAATATTAACGATAGTAATTAAAATAAAAATGATGATTTTAACGACATGAAAATAAAAATATTCATTTTTAACAATTTGTACAAAAGTTCAATTGACTATATCTTCAAATCCATCCGTCGAATTCGTTCGACATCTAAATGAAAAGTTTATAGTTTTTCGCCACCTTTCCAAAAACATATTATTCATATACCTTATCTCAACCGCAGGAGTAACTAATTCAGATTCTATCCTAAATCATAATTTGACAAAATAAATATACAAGTATACACGATCCTAATTTCTCGAGCATTAGTCAGGGATACACTAAAAGTAAATAAAAGTTAAGTTTAAAGTGCTCACGTATCAATATTGAGATTCAATATTGCAGGATATTATTTAGACACAACGGAGATGACAAACACTAGTTTGTCTCACGAGCAAAAACCTCCGAACATTTCCCATAACTTCCATAGCTATTACCCATAATCTGGCTCACTCACTCCCACTCATGAAACCATTTTTTTTGAAAACATTTGGACAGAACCCCGTCATAAAGTTTTGTATATAATTAGTAATAATACTCCTAATCCAAGATCAATCATAAAATAAATCTTAATTAATAATAAGATTAAATCTTAAAATAATCATAAGATAAATAAACCTTAAAATAATAATAATAATAATAATTATAAGTAATTATTAGGTAGTAGGTTAAAGATAGAGGGATAGATAAACTTAAGTATTACGGAGTACTTTGATAGAAAAAAAATAAATAAATGAAGTTCAAGGTTGCAGCACTCTTGGAATTTAAAGACGTGTGTGTGGTCTCCTATTGCCCCAGCTGTCCCGCACATTAATTATGATCAACCGATATTTTAGTTATTTATATTTATTTATTTATTTTAAATAATTAATTAAATATTATATTTTATTTAGGTTAATGGTAAAAATATAATTTTTACAAAAATTACTTTTACGTTGTCACTTAATCACAGTGGCGATTCTAGGATCATAATTCAATGGGGTCCTATACAATATGAGTAAAATATTTTAAATTTTTTTTTTTTTTTTTTTCCCTAATGAATGACTATTTACTTCCATAAAAATCACTAATTTTAAAAATATAGGGGGTCCTATCTATGAATTTAGTGGTGTCCTATACAATTTTAGTAGTATTTTACACATAAATAAATTTTTTTTGCTAATGGGGTCCTTTGACCCCACTCCACTCTATGTGGAGTCGCCACTGCTTAATCAATGTCCCGGCTCCGGTTTACCAAACGATGTTTCGTACGTTTAAGAAACAGACACTTTATGTTTCGTGACACGTACATTCATCAAAAATAATAAATTTAAATTATGAAAACAAACCCACCAAAAAAATGTAACTTAACCTTTTGAGCATTGTGGTCATTTACTTGTGTAAATCAAGGTCTAATTATTTTTCAAAGTATATTTTTAAATTGAAAACGTTTTATATTTAGTTAAAGATTATAATTAACCATTTTATAAAATACATAAATATATATTTATGATCACGTTTTAATTAAGTATTTATTTTTAATAAAACCACATATCTAATACTTCGTTAACGTTATAAGTATATATATCGTAAATACATATAATGTTCGTGAATCGTTAGGCTTGGTCAAGAGGGTATCTAATTATCCAGATATAGATTTCAGACTTTCTAGACTCAACATTAAGGGTTTTGCTTATCGTGTCGGAAACATATAGAGTTTAGAGTTTAAATTTGGTCGGAAATTTCTGGGTCGTTACAGTACCCACCCGTTAAAGAAATTTCGTCCCCGAAATTTGGTAGAGGTTGTCATGGATATCAATAGGAATGCTTTCATGACGAATATGATGTGATAACGGAGTTTTATCATCATTGATAGATATAGATAAAACATTTCGATTATGTGAAGCGTACTAGCGAAGCTATCATAAAAGAGAGTGAAATGAGTAAATATAGAATTGTTGTAACCGATGACGTGATTATGATTGATTTCCGGAATTTAAGGGTTTCGAGGAAAATCTTATGTACTAAGTTTTGGTTTTGCGGCGATCAGGATCTTCTTTGATTTAACGCAGCAATATGTTTTTGATTTCTTTGTCGAATATTTCACTATAAATTTACCTCCTTTCCTTTCTTACTGCCCACACCTTCTATTCTTTCTCTTTAGTTCCTACTTTAAGTCATTCGCTAATATGATCCATCCCATTCTAATCCTTGTTATATTTCTAACTTTCATATCTTTCATTCTTCTCTTTCATCTATCACTAGAAGAATCTATTTTCTTTTATCCTTTCCTTGGAATTATAATGTTTTTAATTCTCCCGTGCCTTTACGTTGCCATACGTATTGATATGCACGGTTTGTAGTTTCAGGGTTGTTGTTAGGTTTTATATCTTCCCTTATATTTCGATGTTCCTACTCCTATCCCTTAAAATCATTATCATCCACAGTTAATGCTCTCTCTTATTTGCCGTGGTTTATGTTCCTATTTCTATTCTGAGGTTTTGTCCCTTTGTTTCTTCTCCCCGTCCTCGAGCCAAGCGAACAATGGTCCGAAATTCGTAGGTAGGAAATTTGGAATGAACCTAGCTATTGATTTTAGAATGAAATTGTATTGGCACGATCTTGATTCATTAAAATTACCAGAATATTTCGGGAAATTAGAACTATCAGGGTGATACGTTCTAATATGTTTGGAGATTGATTAGAATATAAGAGCCGTGTAACATGGCACATGATGATGGTACTGTAAATCATCATATTCCATTAGAAATTTAACATAACTTAATGTAATATAATGAAGTTGATCAAGTTTCATTATATTATACTAATTTATGCATCGGTTCCCAACACTGCTTCATAACATTCTTATTTTTAAACTTGAAGATTTTAGAACTTAGAAACTAACACTGTTTCTTTTATGTTGTAATGCAGATATTTCGGAGGAATAAATGATTTCAGATAAGAATAGTTGTGAAGATATCTCCAGAAATATGGAGAATATATATAACGGAAGATATGGAGATATCTTCTAAGATAAGATGATGATGAAGAATATCATCTGAAAAGGTTTAGAAGAAGGAGTAGAGTTCTTACTGACGATTTCAGCAGACACTGAATCGTTTGGATTCTTTGAAGTCGGGTTTAGTTTTTCATGATTTGTCCACGGTCTCCTTCATACTTTGCCCAATTCGTTTCAATTTCAACACTTCTTTTTTTTTCTGGGCTTTTCCAACATACTGTACTTCATCGTAAACTTTTGACTATCGAGGTCGTTTACGGTTTTTGCTGCTTCATCAGCATTTCAAGAACTACTTCATAGTCCAAGATGTTTTTCAGAAACTTCACATTCGGAATATGAAATTCTTAGGAATAAATGTTATAAGTGTAACTTGAGAGGTTCTGCGAATTTTCAAATACTGGTTGCGGATTCCGTTGAGGAGATAATGAGTTGCTGGTACATCTGTTGATGGTGTTTGTGAGATATAAAAGGTTCTCCGATGACAACAGCGAAAAGACAAGATATAAATATTGAGGTTATAGTAGGAGTAGTCTTACTGAGAAGTCGAAGTGGAGCTGTGACAAAATTAGCTTCTTGAAAAGGAAGTGTAAGTTTGTTTTTGCTAATAAATGGTAAAGGATTCAATCCCAGGTACGTGTCTCACTATGAATTTGGATTCGAGGGTTTTCCGGTGTATAAATCTTTTCTTCGGTAGACGAGACGCGGCGGGTTCGATTTCTCGATCGAGGTGTTTTCAAGAATCATGAAAGGATTTGAATACGAGTTGTAATTGTCAAAATACGAATGAGGTTTAAGATAGAATCAAGTGGCAAACTTGAAGAATTGTTTAGTTTCATATGTTATAGTCAGTATTTTAATTAATTTTACTTGTCCATAGTTAGCAGTCTGTTAATTCGATTGTCCAATAGTACAATAATTAAATAATATATATATATATATGCATATAATATTCGAATTAAATAATACATATCGTGACCCGTGTACCGATCTCGGTGTCGATCACAACTCAAAGTATATATATATTTTGGAATCAACTCCGACCCTGTATAGCCATCTCCCACCTTCACATATAGAGTGTCTACGGTTGTTCCGAAATATATATATAGATGAGTCAATATGATATGTCGAACCTTGTATACGTGTCCCGTTTATTTAAAGTGCGTAAAATAAATAAATGTATATCATGACCCATGCACCATGTTGTCTCAGAATTAATCCGACGTATTGCGTACATGTGTCCTGACAGTAGTACAGTGCGGAAATTAAAATTGCGAGAATGTAAATTGCGATAAATTAAATGTTAATCAGTTAGCTGGGAACAGTTAGCCGGAACAGTTAGCGTGGAATCCTTAATAGATTTTCAATTAGTTAAATCGTGTGTCTCTAACAATTTTAATATATCCAATGTTTTTCTTCATTATGCCACTTGTTGGATTCTGATAGGTCAAAATCCGGATATGAAATTTAAATGAGAATGGTTATCCTGGGATAAGCGGATACGAATATCGGTGGTTGTGAATAGGATAATAGATAATCGTTGAACCAGATTCGAAGAATGTACAGTGTAACTTATTAATGTGAATTCTAAATATTCCTCGGGTGCTACCCACCCGTTAAAATATTTTCATCACTAATCGTTTGTACGAAGGAATGTTTAATTACAATCTTTATGAAAGTATACTTGCATATATATTTTCATCGAGTGTAATCATGAATTTAATGAGTCAATAAGATATTAAACTCATTTGATTTATTGTTGGCACTTGATTACATGATCTCTAAACATTAGAGATTACGTAATTGCCATGTCGAACGAAAGTAAATGAGGTTGAACGTAAAGCGAAGGTAATCGATATAGAACGATATGTCGAACGAAAATTTAGTAAATAGAACGATACGTAGAATGGTGACTATACTCATGGTATAGTTTATGACGTTGAGGTTTACGACGCGGTTGTGGCTGCTGCTGGTGTTTGTAACCGTCGCACCATATTTTCCATAGCCGTCACACGAACGCGAAGTTTGTTAACTTATACTTGTACACCGGAATGATTGGCGATTGAAGCGAGCGGATGTATAAGATTCGAAATATGAGATGATATATAATTATGATGAGATATCCGTAAAAAGGGGAAAAGAAATGGTTTCTCGAACAGGTTCGTCGGTAAGTGTTTCAGGTTTATCGCCAAAAGAGTAATTTAGTGGATAGAAAGGTTCCTCGATGTGAAATGATTTTCGGATGTCGTATGATATTCTAAATTTATAGAATATCTATATATATTACCCAAGATTTCATAAACTTCAGAGGAATTTACAGCATAAGTCAGGCAAATCTAGGATGTGCTAAGATATGAATTTCGTCTATACACTATCGATGCACTAAATGCAGTAAGACGTGTCTAGAGTTAAGAATGCTAAGCAGGCAATTCCCTAAAGATGATAAGCAAATGATTTCCGACTAAAGTGATAAGCAAAATTTTTTTTTTTTTTTTTTTTTTTTTTTTGACAGGCAGACACGGTCGAAGTCCAGACTCACTAATGTATCCTAACAACTACCAGTTAGACACACTAATGCAAGACCTGGTTCGCTAAGACCAACGCTCTGATACCACCTATAACGATCCGTTCCTAATCCATCCGGACAACGTCCATATCGATTACAAACGAATTATAATAGTTGATAACATCGCGAGGTATTTGACCTCTATATGATACATTTTACAAACGTTGCATTTATTCTTAAAAAGGCAAACTATCATTACATCAAAATTGATATGTTCGTCTAACATTTCACAATATCCAAATGACTTAATATTAGCCCTTAATGATCTTCAATGACTCGAATGCAACGTTCTTGTATCATGGCTTAAATGGTCCCAACTAGTATCCTTTATATAAGCTAATGCACAGCGGAAGACTTAATTCGTACCTGAGATTAAATATGCTTTAAAGTGTCAACCAAAAGGTTGGTGAGTTCATAGGTTTAACGTAATATCAGTTAACAGAAATTTTCAATAGACCACAAGATTTCATAGTTATAAATATCTGTACACTCGCAAGTGTATAAAAGCATTCTAAGTGGTTGAGCACTTGGTAACCATACTTAACATTTAATCACGTCGCATATTCCCTTTAATATGAAATCTCACTACACTGTACCGAGTGTAGTCACAAAACGAAGTACTGTGCAACCGTTGAATACTGGTCGTCCAGCCCGGTTGGGGTTGTCAGGCCCGATAGATCTATCAACAGGATTCGCGTTTACAATACCGCTGTAAATATTAGTTACCAAGCTACAGGGAAGTATGCCAGTGGTACAACTCAACGTAGAATGTATTTTAAGTACTTGTGTCTATTTCGTAAACATTTATAAAAGCTTCGCATGTATTCTCAGTCCCAAAAATATATATATTGCAAAAGCAATTAAAAAGGGAGCAAATGAAACTCACCAATTGTATTTTGTAGTAAAAATACATATAACATCATTAATAACTTATAAGGTTGGCCTTCGATTCACGAACCTAATTAATTATATATTTATGTATCGATTAATAACTAATTAACAAATAAAATCAAATTATAGTGTACCAATCCTAATGCTCGAGACTAATATGTAAAAGTTAACAGAAATTCTTTTGACTCAAAAATGATCTTCCTGAATAAATATAGTCATTTTATATTTTAAATATTTAACAAAATTTATTTATAGTAAATAACAATATAATTCACTTGTTAATAAATAATATTTTATATACAAAAATATATCAAATTGATAAATTAATTTTTTTATAATAATATTTCCCTTCATAATAAATTTTACTAATAATTTGATAATTTAATAATAATAACAAAAATAATAAATTAATAATTTTATTATTTATAAAATAATAGTTTTAATAAAAATTTTACATTTGTTGATAAAAATATTAGTTTATAATAATAAAAGTCATAATAATATTAACGATAGTAATTAAAATAAAAATGATGATTTTAACGACATGAAAATAAAAATATTCATTTTTAACAATTTGTACAAAAGTTCAATTGACTATATCTTCAAATCCATCCGTCGAATTCGTTCGACATCTAAATGAAAAGTTTATAGTTTTTCGCCACCTTTCCAAAAACATATTATTCATATACCTTATCTCAACCGCAGGAGTAACTAATTCAGATTCTATCCTAAATCATAATTTGACAAAATAAATATACAAGTATACACGATCCTAATTTCTCGAGCATTAGTCAGGGATACACTAAAAGTAAATAAAAGTTAAGTTTAAAGTGCTCACGTATCAATATTGAGATTCAATATTGCAGGATATTATTTAGACACAACGGAGATGACAAACACTAGTTTGTCTCACGAGCAAAAACCTCCGAACATTTCCCATAACTTCCATAGCTATTACCCATAATCTGGCTCACTCACTCCCACTCATGAAACCATTTTTTTTGAAAACATTTGGACAGAACCCCGTCATAAAGTTTTGTATATAATTAGTAATAATACTCCTAATCCAAGATCAATCATAAAATAAATCTTAATTAATAATAAGATTAAATCTTAAAATAATCATAAGATAAATAAACCTTAAAATAATAATAATAATAATAATTATAAGTAATTATTAGGTAGTAGGTTAAAGATAGAGGGATAGATAAACTTAAGTATTACGGAGTACTTTGATAGAAAAAAAAATAAATAAATGAAGTTCAAGGTTGCAGCACTCTTGGAATTTAAAGACGTGTGTGTGGTCTCCTATTGCCCCAGCTGTCCCGCACATTAATTATGATCAACCGATATTTTAGTTATTTATATTTATTTATTTATTTTAAATAATTAATTAAATATTATATTTTATTTAGGTTAATGGTAAAAATATAATTTTTACAAAAATTACTTTTACGTTGTCACTTAATCACAGTGGCGATTCTAGGATCTTAATTCAATGGGGTCCTATACAATATGAGTAAAATATTTTAAATTTTTTTTTTTTTTTTCCCTAATGAATGACTATTTACTTCCATAAAAATCACTAATTTTAAAAATATAGGGGGTCCTATCTATGAATTTAGTGGTGTCCTATACAATTTTAGTAGTATTTTACACATAAATAAATTTTTTTTGCTAATGGGGTCCTTTGACCCCACTCCACTCTATGTGGAGTCGCCACTGCTTAATCAATGTCTTGGCTCCGGTTTACCAAACGATGTTTCGTACGTTTAAGAAACAGACACTTTATGTTTCGTGACACGTACATTCATCAAAAATAATAAATTTAAATTATGAAAACAAACCCACCAAAAAAATGTAACTTAACCTTTTGAGCATTGTGGTCATTTACTTGTGTAAATCAAGGTCTAATTATTTTTCAAAGTATATTTTTAAATTGAAAACGTTTTATATTTAGTTAAAGATTATAATTAACCATTTTATAAAATACATAAATATATATTTATGATCACGTTTTAATTAAGTATTTATTTTTAATAAAACCACATATCTAATACTTCGTTAACGTTATAAGTATATATATCGTAAATACATATAATGTTCGTGAATCGTTAGGCTTGGTCAAGAGGGTATCTAATTATCCAGATATAGATTTCAGACTTTCTAGACTCAACATTAAGGGTTTTGCTTATCGTGTCGGAAACATATAGAGTTTAGAGTTTAAATTTGGTCGGAAATTTCTGGGTCGTTACACCTAAGTTTGTGAAAATTTGGAAATTTAAATTGCCTAAGTGGCTCACTCGCACGACTGATGTGTGAACCGTACGAGTAACCACATGTGTGAGGTTAAGCGTACGGATGACCCTGTTCTAGAATTGTCCTAAGACATCTGGGTCACACGCAAGAGTGATTATGTGAGACGCGCGATTGATGATGGATCGTGTGATCAACCGTACGGTTGATCATGAGAGTATAAATAGAGAGTGCTGAGCACAGTCACTCACTCTTGCACACTCTACCCTTTTTTTCTCTCAAAATTCGATCATCACCAATTCAGTTTTCCACCGCAGCGTTTGTTAAGCACATTAAGCCGACCACAGTGCCATCATCTAGGTATAATTTCATCAAGTTTTAGTGTCTTAATTCGTTGTTTGAATGTTTCGAAACCCTAAGGGTTTGTATGTCGAATTTCATGAAATTGAAGCTTGTTTTGATGCTTATCTGTTATTGTTTTGTTTTAAACGATACCTAATGTTGCTGTTGTGATGTAAATCGGCCCCTAAAACGATCAATCATGTAATCTCGTCGATTTAAATATAGCATTTAATATTGGTTTCATCAGACATGCACGAGTGACATCACTCGCACGCGTGGGAAATGACTCGCACTAGTCAGTACGCGGTTGATGATCAACCGTGTGAACCTTTGAGCTCACTCGTTCGATTTGATTTGGTTGCTCACTTGCTTGACTGAGCTGACACGTGTGATTAACCGCACGAGTCACCACAAGGTTGACTCACTCGCTTATATATGTTGCCTCAACCGTGTACCTTGTTTGAAATCATATTACTGCTCAAATGTGTCAACAGTGGCACGAGTGACTATGTTACTCGCACTTCTGATCCATCAGCCACACATGTGACAGTATCACTCGCACAGTTTATCCTATTTAACAAATTTATGACACTTTGATGCAAATTTATGATATGTGGGTTGTATTTATAACATTTCTGTTGCTATTTCAGTTTGTTAAGATATCATCAATCGCTGAACAACAAGTTAATGTCCCAGTTGTGAACCTAGAAGGACAGGGGGAGAAACTAAATCCTCAAGTGAATCCCGTTAACCCACCTGCTCAACAAGAAATAATTCTAGAGCAGGGTGATCTGAACAATCAAGTCGCTCTATGAAAGGACCCGTCCTAATCCATCCGGACGAAGTCCATATCGATTATAAATGATTCACAACAGTTGATTACATCGCGAGGTACTTAACCTCTATATGATACATTTTACAAACATTGCATTCGTTTTTGAAAAGACAATCTTTCATTACATTGAAAGTTAACAGCATGCATACCATTTCTAACTATAATTAACTTAATAATAATCTTGATGAACTCGACGACTCGAATGCAACGTCTTTTGAAATATGTCATGAATGACTCCAAGTAATATCCTTAAAATGAGCAAATGCACAGCGAAAGATTTCTTTCATACCTGAGAATAAACATGCTTTCAAGTGTCAACCAAAAGGTTGGTGAGTTCATTAGTTTAACATAAATAATCATTTCATAATTTTAATAGACCACAAGATTTCATATTTCCATTTCTCATAAACATACGTCCCATGCATAGAGACAAAAAAAATCATTCATATGGATTGAACACCTGGTAACCGACATTCACAATATGTATATAAGAATATCCCCATCATTCCGGGATCCTCCTTCGGACATGAAATTAAATTCGAAGTACTAAAGCATCCGGTACTTTGGATGGGGTTTGTTAGGCCCAATAGATCTATCTTTAGAGTTCGCGTCAATTAGGGTGTCTGTTCCCTAATTCTTAGATTACCAGACTAAAAAGGGCATATTCGGTTTAATAATTCAACCATAGAATGTAGTTTCGATCACTTGTGTCTATTTCGTAAAGCATTTATAAAAGCAGCGCATGTATTCTCAGTCCTAAAAATATATATTACAAAAGCATTTAAAAAGGGATTAATGAAACTCACGCATATAAATATTGAAAAATAGTTATTAAAATATTGCATGTATTCTCAGCCCAAAAATATATATAAAAAGGGAATAATGAAACTCACACATATAATATCATAAAACATTTAATAAAGCATTTGCATGTATTCTCAGCCCAAAAATGAATTGAGTAAAAAGGGATTAAATGAAACTCACACATATAATATCGTAAAACATTTAATAAAGCATTTGCATGTATTCTCAGCCCAAAAATGAATTGAGTAAAAAGGGATTAAATGAAACTCACGCATGTAAATATTGTAAAACAGTTAATAAAGCATTTGCATGTATTCTCAGCCCAAAAATGTAACGAGTAAAAAGGGCGAATGAAACTCACAATACGATATTTTGTAGTAAAAATATGCATACGACGATACTAAACAATGCAGGGTTGGCCTCGGATTCACGAACCTATATCAAGTATGTATATTAAATACTATAATTAACTTGTAATAGTAATAAAACAACTTTTAATTATATAATATTCTTACTTATCTGTATAATATACATACTTCATCTGCTATATACATATATAGTTAAGTTATACATTCATATCCGTTTTAATGTATTAATAAATTATATGCTCTGTTAGTAATTTAATAGGTTTATCAATTTATATATATATTTTATCATCATAGTAAATTATTAGTGTTAATTTCTTATTAAAATATTTTGATTCAATAATTAATGTTAATATGTTTAATTATTTATAATTATTAGTACATTGATAAGAATTGAATTAGATATAATTATAATTAAACAAAATGTATCAACTTAAGTTTTTAACAATATCCATATATCTTTAATATTTTAATAGTTAAAAAGTTAATTAAATATGTTAAACACTTATTAATACATATTTAAGTTTATATAAAAAAAAATAAATGGTTTTATGATTATCACTATTTATATAACTTATAATTATAACCTATTAATAAGAAATACTTACAATATTTTCATAATATACTTTTTCATATATTCTATTTTCCTTATGTGTAATGATAATAATAATAATAATAATAATAATAATAATAATAATAATAATAATAATAATAATAATAATAATAATAATAATAATAATAATTTTTATATTTATTTATGCCTAATAAAAGGCAATTACGCGTTTGTTGACAGCCCTAAATCAGATCGAGCACTAGCAGAATCAAACACATGACAAGGGTTTCATCATCACTCAATTCAACCACAATCATCATCGTTCAATTCATTAATCATCAGCATCGTTAATATTCACAGTTACTTTTACCATCATTATTTATGTATTATCATCATTCTCAATAATCATCATCTTCCATTACAGGTATCATTCATCATCATCATCAACAGATCCAAAGGTAGATCATCGATGGGTAGAAGGTTAATCGATTGTCGTCCACCCTGTTCAACTTCTTTATCGTTTTCTTCCTCATTGTTATTCATGATCCTTCATCCATCAATCAAGCAATCGATTTATTAATTGGTGATGTAGGTAATTGATTCTTTAATAATCTTTTAATTTCTTCATCCCTCTGCAAACTTTATGTATTTTATTTGGTTCGACACGATTAATAACAGTAAAAGGGTTTTTATTCGATATTTTGTGCTTGTTGTTAAACCCCTAAATCGAATTTTTTTTATGATTTGTTGTTTGATTAACAGGTTTAGAGGATGTGAATGTGTATTGTTATTTCTGCCAGATGATGTCAACTATTTGATGATGGATAGTTGAAGTGCACTGATCTGAGATTAAGTAAGTGTAAATTGTAGTTCAAATTTATTCCATATTCAATTTAGGGTCTTGATGGTATTATAGCAGAAACAAATAGATTTAAATGATGTTCTTCGGTGGTTTTACTTGTCAACAGCATGAACTGCCACGACAAGGTGAAGTTGCAGATTCTGTAATAGTTTGATCAAACAATAGTGTTTTCAATTGGTAATGTAAGTATGTAATCATATATGTTTTGATTTTAAGATGTTAGTTTGTGCATAAAGTGATTTAGGGTGATATAGTTGTTCCAGGATGTCAATACAGCAGCCAAACAGCAGCAGTAATTGCCTTGAATATATACAGGTAGCTTTATTGATATAGAAAGCATAATCATGTAATAGAAGTTGGTCGTAGTGCTGATTTGGTTATGGTGGTTGTGTAAGAGGTGATTTTTGATCTCTTTAGGTGTTCCACATGTATATAATGTATATATATATATATATATATATATATATATATATATATATATATATATATATATATATATATATATATATATATATATATATATATATATATATATATATATATATATATATATATATATATATATATATATATATATATATATATATATATATATTAGAGATATAGATAGATATGGATGTTGGTGATTAAGGATAGTCTGATATTTTGTTTCCATCAGAAACAGGAAAACGTACCATATTAGTTGTAATATGCTTGATTATGTTGCAGGTATATTGTTGGTGGCGGTCTTCGAAGCAGGAACAGTGGTTGTGATTGTAGAGTGCAGAATGTTGTAGCTCATGTTCGATATATGTGTTGTATTTTCATTAATCATGATCGAACACAAGACAGGAAACTTTAGTAGTTCAAGGTGCTCGATGGTGGGGTTATGGAGGTGATTAATCGAGTAATAGAAAACCTGAATGTGATGTTTGTTAAATTCTCCATTTACATACACATCACATGTATGTAAGTATATGTCATATATAGATAAAGTAAACATAGATAATGGAAGATAGATAGTGATGTAATTTGTGATTGAAATGTATAACAAAAAGAATTGAGCAATTAAAGTGGTGGGGTATGAACTGAATAAAGACAGAAAAAATTATGGTGAGGGTGGATATTTGAAAATCTTTTTATGTATATGTATATGTTATTCTATAAGGATAAATGAGGTAGTGGACAACGAAAGAAAACGAAACAATATCCATCAAGTTGATAAATCATCAAAAGTAGTTTGTAATGCAGTGAATTAATTGAAACTTTTAAAATAGTAAAATTCAATCAATTTAACGAATTAAATGAATTGTGAATATAACTTATATATTATAATAATAATAATATTAATAATAACAGCGTGCAACCAAATAAATATCTTACCGACAGTTTTATTAGATTATAAATTCGTACTCGTTGATAATTATTGGCAGATAAAAGTATGTAGGAAAACCCCATATTTTTTATATATATAATTATTTCGATTATTATTTGTAAAAAAAATTATTCTTAAAAGTTGATCGATTAATAGTTCTCAATCCTAAATAAAATATATGGAGTGCTAAAGCTCATCCTAAGGTATTTAAATTTTGTTTAATCACAATGGAATGTCAACCGAGTATTACAATCATTTAATATTTATTATTTTTTATATACTTTATTTATATATGTAGATATATCTTAAATAATAATTATTATAATATCTTATTTTTATTTTATTTTACATAATTAAATTTTAATAGAAATTAACATATAATATTTTAAATTATATTTTAAATTACCAATTATATATATATATATATATATATATATATATATATATATATATATATATATATATATATATATATATATATATATATATACACACACACATAACTATATACAATTAATGGTTCGTGAATCGTCGAAACTGGTCGAAGGTCAATTGAATATATGAAACAGTTCAAAAATTTTGAGATTCAGCATTACAGACTTTGCTTATCGTGTCAGAATAATATAAAGAACAAGTTTAAATTTGATCGGAAATTTTCGGGTCGTCACAGTACCTACCCGTTAAAGAAATTTCGTCCTGAAATTTGAGTGAGGTGGTCATGGCTAACAATAAAAATGTTTTCATGACGAATATGAGCCGATAAATAGAGTTTTATTAATGTTGAGTAATATGGATAAAATGATTCGATTATTTTAAGAGTACGAGTGAAGCTATCATAAAAGAGTGAAATGAGTAAATGAAGATTCGACTTAACCTGTGGCGTAGTCACGATTGAATTCCGGAATTTAAGGGATTTAAAGGAAATCTTCGAAATCTAAAAGATTTGATTCTTCGACGAATAAGGAAATTTAAGATCTCTATAATTAAATGCGATCATCTGTCTCGATTGCTTTATCTAGTATTTTCATTATAAATGTACTTCTTCCGTTCCATTACTTCCTACCACTCCTATACTCAATTCTCAAATTCAAAAGATTGTAAAAATGCTTAATTCAGTTCTAATCCTTGATATTTTTCTAATTATCAATTCTGTCATCATTCTCTTTTACCAGAAAAAATCTATTTACTTCTACTATTACCTTAAGTGATACTATTCTTAATTATACCGTATTTTTATATTGCCATTCGTATTAATATTCACGGTTTGTAATTTATGTGTTGTTATCGGGCTTTATATTCTCCCTTATATTTCGAAGCTCTATGCTTTTGTTTTCTCTTCATGACTTCAAGTCAAGCGAATAATGGTCCAGAATTTGTAGATATAGAGTTTCGAATGATTATAATGTTCTAAGCAGGAATGAACGTGATAGCACAATTTGATTTTCAAATTTATCAACATCACGGAAGATAGAACCATCAAGAATACATTTTCTTGATATGTTCAGAAATTAAGTAGAATGAAAGAGTAATGTAACATGACTAATGTGGTAGCGTGGGGGTACGTGATAGTACTATATTTTACTACGAAATACGTTACAAATTACACAAGTTTTAATTATTTATTTACAAATGGGATATACCTAAACCTTGCTACAACACTATAGGCAGTGTACCTAATCGTAGAGTAGTGTAGTTTTTAGTAAGTCCGGTTCGTTCCACAGGGAGCTGGATTATTTCACACTATATTTTAAACAATTATATTCGTATAAAATATATTATATTAATAATATATAAAAGGGGGTTTTACCGTTTAATGACCGTTTTGTCGATTTTATATTTTAAGCGAAGCGTAAAGTAAATGACGATATTTAACTAACAATATAAAATAAATAACAATAATTAAAATGACAATAAATACAAGTACGAGGAAATATGAAATAAAATATATTATGCTTATTTAAGCTTCCGTAACCATGATGTTTGACGTGTTGATTTTAAGCTTTTTTGCCCATGGGTTAATTGTCCTTTGTCCTGAATTATTTAATATGTCCGTCTGGTTTTTGTCCATAACAGTCCATCGGTCATAAATTTAAAGTGCGACTGTCCTCGTCAAATTATCCTTATACCAGAAGTCAAATATTCCAACTAATTGGGGACTTAAACTGTAACAAGGTTTTATTACTTTGTTTAATAATTACACCAGGATATCAACTGCGTGTAACTCAAGGTTTTAATACTTTGTTATCAATTATGCCAAGTGTCCTTGTACATAATTTCACCCCTGTTTTAATAATTCTAGTGACTATTAATCCATTCCCGTGTCCGGTTAAATGAACGATTATTCATACATATAAATACCCCGCCCATCGTGTCCGATCGAGTGTATGTGGTTATTTATAGGTACGTCCAATTGTAAATCTTTATATTAAAATTAACAAACTATCATTTAATTAAACAAATATAAAGCCCATTAATAGCCCATAGTCTAATTTCCACAAGTGTCGTTCTTTTGTCCAAACCCCAATTATGGTACAAAGCCCAATTACCCCGTCTTTAATATTTAGTACAACATCATGATTACTTTGGCTCAAATAAGCATAATAATAACTTAAGTACGAGACATTAATTTAAAAAGGAGAACATAACTTACATTGAGTATTTATCGCGTAGTGTTACACGGATAGAATTTCGACTTCAAAAACCCGTAAAATAACCTTTGCATAATCCGAACTAATCTAATATAAAACTACCATATACTATATATATTATATATATTTATTTATTTATTTATTACAGAGTATTATTATTATTATTTTTTTATTTTTATCGAACGAATGCATGGCCTTTTATAGGCGTTTTGATTTCTGACAGCTCCGCGAGTCGTGGAGTTTTTGGCCTTCAAACTCCGCGAGTCGTGGAGTTTGAAAATCCAGCACAGGATCCTTTGTCTCATAGCTTGTCGACATGATTATATATATATTTATAATATATAAATAATTTATATAATTATTTATATATTATATTTTATTCTTGTGCATAGTTGACTCATAATTTTTGGTCCATTGCGTCGGGCGTTGATAGTTGACTCATGTCCCGGTTCCGGATTTTCGAACGTCCTTGCGTACAATTTAATATCTTGTACTTTTCGTTTTGTAACTTGTACTCTTGTCATTTTGAGACGTTTCTCATCAATAAATTGAACCTTTTGAATTGTATTTTGTACATTTGAGCTTTTTGGACGTTTGTATCTTCAAATCTTCATTTTCGCCTTTTGTCTTCGCACTTATTTATTTAAACAATTACAATGAAAATATAATACAATTACATATGAAAACCTATTATTTAGGAGGGATATTGCTATAAAATATATGTTCCTTTTTAGCCTTATCAAATATCCCCACACTTGAGCGTTGCTTGTCCTCAAGAAATACAGAACTTGAAATAAAAACATACATGAATCACTTTTTTATTCATCACACTTTGTACATTAGTGATTTTGATATGGTGGTATAAACAATGATAGTAACGATAGAACCATGGTTAAAGGTGGGTGTGTCATCCACAGTTGCCTCGGGTTTAGGTCAACGACACTTGCAATCAAATAGCCGATTTACTTTCGGTTTCCAAAGCAAAGTGCACATTTGAAAGGCGGTTTACAGTCCCACATGACTATGAAAATTTAGATCCTTTAGGAAATTGGATCTTTATGAAAACATTTGATCTTTTGAAAATTCAATCTAGCTTTTACCCTAGACAAGTTTTCCGGAATAACCCTTCACCGGTGTTTGCAAAATATTTTTGTGGGTTGTGTGGGTTTCAGATTTGAAAATTTTAGCTCAACACTTGTGGTTTTGTGTTACCCACTTGCTAACCTTGTATTAGGAAAGCAACACGTCCAGTTTACTTGTCCCGTATATTACCTTTCGGCAAACTACCGTCCGGTTGTAAAGGAAAGCGATGAACAAGAAACTGTTAAGGCAATGTCTAATGACATGCATTTGATTATGGTCTATAAATGTGTCGGATGCTATTACTATCCTTTGTAGGAGCAATAGTAAAGATCATCCTATGATTTTTCGGTCTGGCACAAGGTCCTGTGTTCGACCATGCTATGCAACCACCGTTCTTACTGTTGACACCCGATTTGGTTCAGGTGACCTAATGAATTCCAATGAATTCTCAGGATTCTACGTTCAATGGTAATGAACGCATTGAAAATGGGTTTTCAGAAAACAAATCGGTTTATAATTTTGATCAAAATATTTTCTCATTCAAGCTCGAGTTTAGATATCATTGAATTCCATGAGTTTGAATTCTCAATCTTTAAGGTCAATCTCAAGGATTGAGTAATATCAGTCTTAAAAGCTGATTTTTAATCTTTAAGGAGATTATCCTTTCTGGGGATCTGATTCATTAGTCTTATCAAGCTAATTTGCACGGTGTCCCCCCCATTGTACGAGATAAATCCTTCTCATGGTTAGGATAAATCTGACCACCTGGCGACCCTGTTTGATGCTGAGGTCCGTGGATTTCCTGCTGATTTTAGAGATGACTTTTCTAGATTTTTCGTCAACCTACAGCTGGTCTGGATGACAACTTCTTGACCTAAATCAAGAAGCGCGTGTCTTTTTCGGAAGACTTTACTTCCTTTTAATGATGGAATTGATTCATCGTGTAGATCCATCTTTTTTTCAAATATATTACAGTAAATCGGGTAAAACTGATTAAAATTGTCCAAAATAAAAGTACCTGCAATAACTTTACAGAAACATGTGATAGATAGTTTTTAATTGAATAACTTGGTACATTCTCCCCACACTTAGTTTCTTTCTTTGCCCTTTTATTCTCCTTTATTCCATTTTAAATGAATTCAATCATTTTAGGGTGTTTCTCAATTTATGTCCTTTCCGAGGTAATGATAATTTCGGCATTAACACCTAGTTTTATCGTTCATAAATATGTATAAACATGATTTTGAATTCATTTAGTTTAAAAATTTTCAAATTTTCATAAAATTTGGCAAATAAGCCAAGTATAAACCCGAGAGAATTTATAACCCTTCCCCACACTTGAGATCATGCAATGCCCTCATTTGCATGAAATCAGACTATAATTATAAATTCATGAGGGTGATTAGTGTAGAAAGTAGTTAAAGATACCATAAAATTGCAGGATGATAGATGATGCACCTCATCGTTCATTCCTTCTTGTTTTATCACACATGTTTTTCTTCAAAAACGGCTGCTTTTCTGAACTGTTTACTAATATTTGAAAATACGTCTTTTACCCTAACTCATCATGCATTTTTATTAACGAGTTATGCACTAACCCGAACCCCTAATTTAACGTTAAGTGGGGTTAGACTTCCCCACACTTAGCTGACGACATGTGAAGTCGGTAGAATAAGTTCCACGAATTAGAATAGTGAGCCAGTTATTTAAATCTCGGGTGGTATAAAATATATAAATGGGTTTAAAGTTTAGACTCGCCCGATTGTCACTACTTAATTCTTTTTTAAGTGTAGCTTTTAGTAAATGGATATATCTCTTTTCTGGTTCTTGGTCAAATGGATCGATATACACCGACATATATATTATAGGGTGGACAATTCCTAACATTTCCTTCCTTTTATTCTCGGGATTAAAGGTTTCACCTCTATTACCCAATTGGGTGAAATTTGAGGTGTCAATATCTATTACAGCTTGTAGTTCATCTTTGGTTGATGAGTTGTCTATTGAGAATATTGAGTTGGAAGGTTGTGGAATGGTGAATTTCGGGATCAAAGCAAATTCTTCTTCATTAATCGGTCCCACCATTTTGGTCTCGGGGGTAAAATTTTCAACGTTATCATTTTTCCATGAGTACCAATTTGTCACCCTTACTTCTTCTTCATCCATTGATGGATCGATGATTTCGTTGGTAGAGGCTAATGTGTCGATATGTTGTGAAATTGGTAAAACTGAATAAAAAGTATCATCGGGATAGTTGGTGATTTCGGAGCTCTCGAATTCATCAGAATTCGATGATATGAGATTTTCTTGCACAATACTCCTCAGATCAACAGGTGTGTAATCTGATAGAGTTTCAGCTTGTCTATTTACAAACTCTCTCATTTGTTCATTTTGAGCATCGAGTTCTTCGAGTTTGATTTTCATATAATCTAAAGAATTTTCCGACACATAATTTTCCTCGTCTTCTGGTTGTTGAGTTTGGATATATTCTTTTAAATAATCCCAATTTGAATTGTATTCTTCATAATCGTTCCATTCAGGTTCCGTGGGTGCGTAATTTTCCATAGGAACGTAATAATAATATTCCCATGTTGAGTGATAATCTCCACAGATTTCACAACCAGTTATTGTTTCGTCATTCGTGATCCAAGATTGACCGAACGAATTGTCATCAATATCCATTTGAGAGTATTGATTTAATTGATTTTGGATATCAAAAAGAGTTTCCATAGCCTTGTTTTCAAAAGTTTCCATTTTATTGCGATGGCCAAATTTTAGCTACAATGTGGTGCATTTACTAATTATCCTATTAGTTATAAAAATAGAAAAACTTATATAAGTTGTCCAATTAATAGACTTTTCTGCTTTTGCCCATGTTTCGAATAGCCAAAAGATGCAGCAGGGAGCCAGAACCCTTTAAATCGGAAGCTCACAACTCAGCCACTAACAAATCCAACTATTACTACGAAGCAGAAAATTGTCAACGTCCATTAATTTAACCACTTAAATAATTTTTCTTTCCGTTTGAGATATTAGATAAGAAATAGAGAAAATTTCTAAGTCCTAAAAAAAAACTAAAGCGTCGAGAAATAAGAAAGAAAAAGAAGTGCGTCGAAAAATATCGAAAAATAAAAGTGTCGAAAAATAATAGGCGTCAAAAAATAAAAATAAGAAAGTAGCGCTTCGAAACTTAAAAAGGAATTAAAAACTAAGAATTAAAAGTTGCGTCTAAAAATATTAAAGCTTAAAAGAAAAACTATATCCCAAATGGTAATAACTTAAAAAGGTACTAAAATATAAAAACGGCGTCGCAAAATTCTAAAGCACCTAAATCTTAGTCTAAAGAAAAAGCTCTTAAGGGATTTTATGACAAAGCCTAAAAATCTAGAAATAAAAATAACTACGGCAAAAACTATGACTTAAAACTAAATACGAGCGATAAAATACAAATATTACGCTAAAACAAATAAAAAGATACAAAATATAAAAATAATCTTAAAGTTGTAAAAGTACAATTTTTATAAAAATATTATTTTTATATTTTTATTTTATAAAAGTATTAATTTATATATAAATAAAACTAATTAAAATTTAAAATACAATTTAATTAAAAATTAAAACTAATTATATTAAATTAATAAAGTAATTAGGGTTTAAAAATAATAATAAATAATATTACTCCGTAATTAAAGCGAAAATAGGGTTTCTGTCAACGCGTCAGAGCAGCTCCGCGAGTTGCGGCGTTTTAAGCCTGCAAACTCCGCGAGTCGTGGAGTTTGCATTTTCGGTTTTTTTTTTTTTTTAACTTAAGTTTTATATTGTTTTTCTAAAAATATATATATTTATACAAAAATAAATTAAAAATATAGAGTTTCGCCGACTTCTCCGGCAGCGGCGCCAAAAACTTAATGTGGTAGCGTGGGGGTACGTGATATTACTATATTTTACTACGAAATACGTTACAAATTACACAAGTTTTAATTATTTATTTACAAATGGGATATACCTAAACCTTGCTACAACACTATAGGCAGTGTACCTAATCGTAGAGTAGTGTAGTTTTTAGTAAGTCCGGTTCGTTCCACAGAGAGCTGGCTTATTTCACACTATATTTTAAACAATTATATTCGTACAAAATATATTATATTAATAATATATAAAAGGGGGTTTTACCGTTTAATGACCGGTTTGTCGATTTTATATTTTAAGCGAAGCGTAAAGTAAATGATGATATTTAACTAACAATATAAAATAAATAACAATAATTAATATGACAATAAATAAAAGTACGAGGAAATATGAAATAAAATATATTATGCTTATTTAAGCTTCCGTAACCATGATGTTTGACGTGTTGATTTTAAGCTTTTTTGCCCATGGGTTAATTGTCCTTTGTCCCGGATTATTTAATATGTCCGTCTGGTTTTTGTCCATAACAGTCCATCGGTCATAAATTTAAAGTGCGAGTGTCCTCGTCAAATTATCCTTATACCAGAAGTCAAATATTCTAACTAATTGGAGACTTAAACTGTAACAAGGTTTTATTACTTTGTTTAATAATTACACCAGGATATTGACTGCGTGTAACTCAAGGTTTTAATACTTTGTTATCAATTATGCCAAGTGTCCTTGTATATAATTTCACCCCTGTTTTAATAATTCTAGTGACTATTAATCCATTCCCGTGTCCGGTTAAATGAACGATTATTCATACATATAAATACCCCGCCCATCGTGTCCGATCGAGTGTATGTGGTTATTTATAGGTACGTCCAATTGTAAATCTTTATATTAAAATTAACAAACTATCATTTAGTTAAACAAATATAAAGCCCGTTAATAGCCCATAGTCTAATTTCCACAAGTGTCGTTCTTTTGTCCAAACCCCAATTATGGTACAAAGCCCAATTACCCCGTCTTTAATATTTAGTCCAACATCATGATTACTTTGGCTCAAATAAGCATAATAATAACTTAAGTACGAGACATTAATTTAAAAAGGAGAACATAACTTACATTGAGTATTTATCGCGTAGTGTTACACGGACAGAATTTCGACTTCAAAAACCCGTAAAATAACCTTTACATAATCCGAACTAATCTAATATAAAACTACCCTATACTATATATATTATATATATATTTATTTATTTATTTATTACAGAGTATTATTATTATTATTTTTTTATTTTTATCGAACGAATGCGTGGCCTTTTATAGGCGTTTTGATTTCTGAGAGCTCCGCGAGTCGTGGAGTTTTTGGCCTTCAAACTCCGCGAGTCGTGGAGTTTGAAAATCCAGCTCAGGATCCTTTGTCTCATAGCTTGTCGACATGATTATATATATATTTATAATATATAAATAATTTATATAATAATTTATATATTATATTTTATTCTTGTGCATAGTTGACTCATAATTTTTGGTCCATTGCGTCGGGCGTTGATAGTTGACTCACGTCCCGGTTCCGGATTTTCGAACGTCCTTGCGTACAATTTAATATCTTGTACTTTGCGTTTTGTAACTTGTACTCTTGTCATTTTGAGACGTTTCTCATCAATAAATTGAACCTTTTGAATTGTATTTTGTACATTTGAGCTTTTTGAACGTTTGTATCTTCAAATCTTCATTTTTGCCTTTTGTCTTCGCACTTATTTATTTAAACAATTACAATGAAAATATAATACAATTACATATGAAAACCTATTATTTAGGAGGGATATTGCTATAAAATATATGTTCCTTTTTAGCCTTATCAATGACACATGATGAGGGTGTGATCTTCTGTGAACCATCATCACGTTCTATTAGAAACTCAGCATGACTTACTGTAATATAATCACGTTGGCCGGGCGTCATTATATTATACTAACCCATGCTTCAATTCCCAACACTTCTCCACAATTCATTCATAATTTATACTTAGATTTTACAGAAGTTTCCAATATAATAGAATACAGAAAACACGAAGAGGTAGATAATTTCGGAGAAGAATATTTATGAAAATATCCTAAGAAATATCGAAGATATTTATGATGATATTTTGGAATTTCTAAGTTCGAAGGTTGATAAAGAAAGATTTTTCCGCAAGATTTTAACATGAGTACGGAGCTAGATATTCGTTGAATATTTCATCGGATTCAGAATTACCTGGTTTCTTTGAATATATGGTATGGTCCTTGTATTTGGCCTTGGTTTCCTTCATGGTTTGCTCAATCCGTTTTCTAGTTCCAACCTTTCTGAGCTTTTTCAACATACTATTCCTTATCATCAACTTCCGATGATTAAGGGCGTTTATAGTTGTCTATGGTTTCTGCTGCTTCATTCGGCTTTTTCAACATTCAGAGTATTGATTTGTGACTGAGTGCTTTTCAGAATTTCAGAATGAGAGATCATAATTCTAAGCGATAAATGTCATACGTATAACTGTTGATGTAGATATGCTGTGAGTTTTCAAAGTACTGATTGCTGATTCCCGGTAATTGGTATGGCAGTTCTCGTTACAAGATGTGGATGAGTATATGATAGGGTTTCAATGAATAAATATAATGATTTGTCAGAGAGATTTAAGTCAAGAAGCAACGAGGTTGCTGGTACGTCTGCTGGTAATATGGTGGAATATAAAAGAATTCCCCGGTACTAAAAGGGTAATCGTATATATCAGGATTTATAGTAAGGTTACTTCGAATGAAAATTCGAAGTTGAATTGCTGAAGCTGTGACAAAATTGGCTAATTTGGAAAGGAATTGCAAAGTTATTTTCGGTGATAACAACGCCAAAGGAGCTAGCACATATACGTGTTAAACGTTTATACAGGTTCTGAGAATTTTTCAGGTGCATAACTATATGCGTAAATCTTTTATTCCGTAGATGGAGTGCGGTTGATTCATCCTCCCGATTGAGGTGTTTTCAAGAATCATGAAAGGTTTGAACGCTGATTGTAATCGTCAAGATACAAATGAAGTTTAAGATGAAATCAAGTGGTAAACTTGAAGAATTGTTTAGTTTCATATGTTAAAATCAATATTTTAATTCATTTTAATTGTCCAATGTTGATAGTCCTCAGTTGATATTCCACAGTTAGCAGTGTACAAATAATGATTCATATATAGTTTACTATATAATATTCGAATTAATAAATACGTATCGTGACCCGTGTACATGTCTCAGACTCGATCACAACTCAAACTATATATATTATTGTAGAATCAACCTCAACCCTGTATAGAGAACTCGATCATTACTGCATATAGAGTGTCTATGGTGATTCCAAATAATATATATAGATGCGTCGATATGATATGTCAAAACCTTGTATACGTGTCCCGATATTTAAAGTGCGTAAAATAAATAACAGAAAATTAAATAACGATAAATAAAGTGCGTAAAGTAAATAACAGAAATTTAATGACGATAAATAAAATTGCAAGAATGTAAATTGCAATTAATTAAATTGCGATAAAATATAATCAGTTAGCTAGGAACAGTTAGCTAGGATTTTGTTAGCGTGGATTCTTAACAAAATTTCTCATAGTTAATTTGTTTGTTTCTAACAAATTTTATTTTGTCCAATGTTTTTCTTCATTATGCCACTTGTTGGGTTCTGATAAGTCAAAATCCAAATATGAAATTGAATGACAATGGTTATTCTGTGGTGAACAGATTTGTATATCTGTGGATGTAAGTAGGATAGTACATGACTTGTTGAATCAGATTTGAAGAATGTACAGTGTACTTATTAATGTGAAATCTAAATATTCCTCGGGTATTACCTACCCGTTAAAATATTTTCACCATTAACAGTTTGTACGAAAGAATTATAAATTACAATCTTTATGAAAGAATATATATACATATATATTTTCTTCGGATGTAATCATGGATTTAATGAGTCAATGTGATATTAAACTCATCAGATTTACGGCTAGAACTAGAGTACATAATCTCTAAAACTTTAGAGATTACATAATTGCCATGAAGAACAAAGATAATTGATGTAGAACGATACGTAGAAAGATGATTATACTCGAGGTACAGAATGAGATGTTGAGACATTGATTGTTGATGGTACTGGTGCTGTTACTGATGGTACTGTTGGTGCCGGTGATGTTGCTGAAGCTGGTACATTTTGCACCATATTCTCCGAATTGATTTTTTTTTTTTTCGATCGCGAAGTTCGTTGACTTATTACTCCAGGATGATTGTCGGTCGGAATGAGCGGATGAATAGGGTTCCAAATTGTGGATAGAATATAATCATGTTGAGCTACTCTGGAAATGAGGGTGAAGATGGTGTTTCGGATTTATTCACCGATAAGTGCTTCGGGTTATTCGTCAAGAGGTGAATTTGGTTGATGGAAAGGATTGCCTTCTTCTCGTCTCTATTAATTAAGTCGAGTATGAACTTATCATATGAATTGGTGATGGTTGGTTGGTTGATTCATTCTGGTAGCGTTGCTTTCGGAGCTTAGGTGAACGTCCACGTCAGAATAGCTGTCGGAATAACTATCTGAATAGCTATCGGAATTCGAGGGACTCGAACTGGTTGAAGGATTCATCCCGTACAATCAGATGAAGAATTTTCGTTAAGAAATAGATTATAGGATGTAGATTAGTACCTTGCAATACATAATTTACATATGCATATATAATACTAAAATCCCATAAGTTACGGAAGAATCTACGGAAGCTGTCAGGCAAAGTAACAACAACAGATATGCTAAGATATGAATTTATCTATACACTGTCTATGCAATAGCGGCAGTAAGACGTGACTAGCCTTTAAGGATGATAAACAAGTAATTTTCGACACGAAATGATAAGCAAAACTTTTGACATGCAGACACGGTCGAAGTCCAAACTCACTAATGCATCCTAACGACTTATCAGTTATACACACTAATGCAGACCTGGTTCGCTAAGACCACCGCTCTGATACCAACTGAAAGGACCTGTCCTAATCTATCCGGACGAAGTCCATATCGATTATAAACGATTCACAACAGTTGATTACATGGCGAGGTACTTGACCTCTATATGATACATTTTGCAAACATTGCATTCATTTTTGAAAAGACAATCTTTCATTACATTGAAAGTTAACGGCATGCATACCATTTCTAACTATAATTAACTTAATAATAATCTTGATGAACTCAACGACTCGAATGCAACGTCTTTTGAAATATGTCATGAATGACTTCAAGTAATATCCTTAAAATGAGCAAATGCACAGCGGAAGATTTCTTTCATACCTGAGAATAAACATGCTTTCAAGTGTCAACCAAAAGGTTAGTGAGTTCATTAGTTTAACATAAATAATCATTTCATAATTTTAATAGACCACAAGATTTCATATTTCCATTTCTCATAAACATACGTCCCATGCATAGAGACAAAAAAAATCATTCATATGGATTGAACACCTGGTAACCGACATTCACAATATGTATATAAGAATATCCCCATCATTCCGGGATCCTCCTTCGGACATGATATTAAATTCGAAGTACTAAAGCATCCGGTACTTTGGATGGGGTTTGTTAGGCCCAATAGATCTATCTTTAGAGTTCGCGTCAATTAGGGTGTCTGTTCCCTAATTCTTAGATTACCAGACTAAAAAGGGCATATTCGGTTTAATAATTCAACCATAGAATGTAGTTTTGATCACTTGTGTCTATTTCGTAAAGCATTTATAAAAGCAGCGCATGTATTCACAGTCCTAAAAATATATATTACAAAAGCATTTAAAAAGGGATTAATGAAACTCACGCATATAAATATTGAAAAATAGTTATTAAAATATTGCATGTATTCTCAGCCCAAAAATATATATAAAAAGGGAATAATGAAACTCACACATATAATATCATAAAACATTTAATAAAGCATTTGCATGTATTCTCAGCCCAAAAATGAATTGAGTAAAAAGGGATTAAATGAAACTCACACATATAATATCGTAAAACATTTAATAAAGCATTTGCATGTATTCTCAGCCTAAAAATGAATTGAGTAAAAAGGGATTAAATGAAACTCACGCATGTAAATATTGTAAAACAGTTAATAAAGCATTTGCATGTATTCTCAGCCCAAAAATGTAACGAGTAAAAAGGGCGAATGAAACTCACAATACGATATTTTGTAGTAAAAATATGCATACGACGATACTGAACAATGCAGGGTTGGCCTCGGATTCACGAACCTATATCAAGTATGTATATTAAATACTATAATTAACTTGTAATAGTAATAAAACAACTTTTAATTATATAATATTCTTACTTATCTGTATAATATACATACTTCATCTGCTATATACATATATAGTTATACTTTCATATCCGTTTTAATGTATTAATAAATTATATGCTCTGTTAGTAATTTAATAGGTTTATCAATTTATATATATATTTTATCATCATATTAAATTATTAGTGTTAATTTCTTATTAAAATATTTTGATTCAATAATTAATGTTAATATGTTTAATTATTTATAATTGTTAGTACATTGATAAGAATTGAATTAGATCTAATTATAATTAAACAAAATTTATCAACTTAAGTTTTTAACAATATCCATATATCTTTAATATTTTAATAGTTAAAAAGTTAATTAAATATGTTAAACACTTATTAATACATATTTAAGTTTATATAAAAAAATAAATAAATAAATGGTTTTATGATTATCACTATTTATATAACTTATAATTATAACCTATTAATAAGAAATACTTACAATATTTTCATAATATACTTTTTCATATATTCTATTTTCCTTATGTGTAATGATAATAATAATAATAATAATAATAATAATAATAATAATAATAATAATAATAATAATAATAATAATAATAATAATTTTTATATTTATTTATGCCTAATAAAAGGCAATTACGCGTTTGTTGACAGCCCTAAATCAGATCGAGCACTAGCAGAATCAAACGCAGGACAAGGGTTTCATTATTTATGTATTATCATCATTCTCAATAATCATCATCTTCCATTACAGGTATCATTCATCATCATCATCAACAGATCCAAAGGTAGATCATCGATGGGTAGAAGGTTAATCGATTGTCGTCCACCCTGTTCAACTTCTTTATCGTTTTCTTCCTCATCGTTATTCATGATCCTTCATCCATCAATCAAGCAATCGATTTATTAATTGGTGATGTAGGTAATTGATTCTTTAATAATCTTTTAATTTCTTCATCCCTCTGCAAACTTTATGTATTTTATTTGGTTCGACACGATTAAGAACAGTAAAAGGGTTTTTATTCGATATTTTGTGCTTGTTGTCAAACCCCTAAATCGATTTTTTTTTTATGATTTGTTGTTTGATTAACAGGTTTAGAGGATGTGAATGTGTATTGTTATTTCTGCCAGATGATGTCAACTATTTGATGATGGATAGTTGAAGTGCACTGATCTGAGATTAAGTAAGTGTAAATTGTAGTTCAAATTTATTTCATATTCAATTCAGAGTCTTGATGGTATTATAGCAGAAACAAATAGATTTAAATGATGTTCTTCGGTGGTTTTAATTGTCAACAGCATGAACAACCACGACAAGGTGAAGTTGCAGATTCTGTAATGGTTTGATCAAACAATAGTGTTTTCAATTGGTAATGTAAGTATGTAATCATATATGTATTGATTTTAAGATGTTAGTTTGTGCATAAAGTGATTTAGGGTGATATGGTTGTTCCAGGATGTCAATACAGCAGCCAAACAGCAGCAGTAATTGCCTTGAATATATGCAGGTAGCTTTATTGATATAGAAAGCATAATCGTGTAATAGAAGTTGGTCGAAGTGCTGATTTGGTGATGGTGGTTGTGTAAGAGGTGATTTTTGATCTCTTTAGGTGTTCCACATGTATATAATGTATAGAGATATAGATAGATATGGATGTTGGTGATTAAGGATAGTCTGATATTTTGTTTCCATCAGAAACAGGAAAATGTACCATATTAGTTGTAATATGCTTGATTATGTTGCAGGTATATTGTTGGTGGCGGTCTTCGAATGAAGCAAGAACAGTGGCTGTGATTGTAGAGTGCAGAATGTTGTAGCTCATGCTCGATATATGTGTTGTATTTTGGTTAATCATGATCGAACACGAGACAGGAAACTTTAGTAGTTCAAGGTGCTCGATGGTGGGGTTATGGAGGTGATTAATCGAGTAATAGAAGACCTGAATGTGATGTTTGTTAAATTCTCCATTTACATACACATCTCATGTATGTAAGTATATGTCATATATAGATAAAGTAAACATAGATAATGGAAGATAGATAGTGATGTAATTTGTGATTGAAATGTATAACAAAAAGAATTGAGCAATTAAAGTGGTGGGGTGTGAACTGAATAAAGACAGAGAAAATTATGGTGAGGGTGGATATTTGAAAATCTTGTTATGTATATGTAGAATCTATAAGGATAGATGAGGTAGTGGACAACGAAAGAAAATGAAACAATATCCATCAAGTTGATAAATCATCAAAAGTAGTTTGTAATGTAGTGAATTAATTGAAACTTTTAAAATAGTAAAATTCAATCAATTTAACGAATTAAATGAATTGTGAATATAATTTATATATTATAATAATAATAATATTAATAATAACAGCGTGCAACCAAATAAATATCTTACCGACAGTTTTATTAGATTATAAATTCGTACTCGTTGATAATTATTGGCGGATAAAAGTATGTAGGAAAACCCCATATTTTTTATATATATAATTATTTCGATCATTAATTGTAAAAAAAATTATACTTAAAAGTTGATCGATTAATAGTGCTCAATCCTAAATAAAATATATGGAGTGCTAAAGCTCATCCTAAGGTATTTAAATTTTGTTTAATCACAATGGAATGTCAAATGAGTATTACAATCATTTAATATTTATTATTTTTTTTATATATACTTTATTTATATATGTAGATATATCTTAAATAATAATTATTATAATATCTTATTTTTATTTTATTTTACATAATTAAATTTTAATAGAAATTAACATATAATATTTTCAATTATATTTTCAATTACCAATTATATATATATATATATATATATATATATATATATATATATATATATATATATATATATATATATATATATATATATATATATATTTCAATTATATTTTCAATTACCAATTATATATATATATATATATATATATATATATATATATATATATATATACACACATAACTATATACAATTAATGGTTCGTGAATCGTCGAAACTTGTTGAAGGTCAATTGAATATATGAAACAGTTCAAAAATTTTGAGATTCAGCATTACAGACTTTGCTTATTGTAGTGACCCGAACTTTTCCATGTTTATATATATATTAAATGAAATTGTTATTTTTCATGATTAAGTGTTTCCAACATGTTAAGCAATCAAACTTGTTAAGACTTGATTAATTGAAATAGGTTTCATATAGACAATTGACCACCCAAGTTGACCGGTGATTCACGAACGTTAAAACTTGTAAAAACTATATGATGACATATATATGGTTATATATAGTTAACATGATATTATGATAAGTAAACATATCATTAAGAATATTAACAATGAACTACATATGTAAAAACAAGACTACTAACTTAATGATTTTGAAACGAGACATATATGTAACGATTATCGTTGTAACGACATTTAATGTATATATATCATATTTAATCTCATTTGATATTATAAACATTGGGTTAACAACACTTAACAAGATCGTTAACCTAAAGGTTTCAAAACAACACTTACATGTAACGACTAACGATGACTTAACGACTCAGTTAAAATGTATATACATGTAGTGTTTAAATATGTATTCATACACTTTTGAAAGACTTCAAGACACTTATCAAAATACTTCTACTTAACAAAAATGCTTACAATTACATCCTCGTTCAGTTTCATCAACAATTCTACTCGTATGCACCCGTATTCGTACTCGTACAATACATAGCTTTTAGATGTATGTACTATTGGTATATACACTCCAATGATCAGCTCTTAGCAGCCCATGTGAGTCACCTAACACATGTGGGAACCATCATTTGGCAACTAGCATGAAATATCTCATAAAATTACAAAAATATGAGTAATCATTCATGACTTATTTACATGAAAACAAAATTACATATCCTTTATATCTAATCCATACACCAACGACCAAAAACACCTATAAACACTTTCATTCTTCAATTTTCTTCATCTAATTGATCTATCTCAAGTTCTATCTTCAAGTTCTAAGTGTTCTTCATAAATTTCAAAAGTTCTAGTTTCATAAAATCAAGAATACTTCCAAGATTGCAAGTTTACTTCCAAGTTTTCTAAATCCATTCCAAGTAATCATCCAAGATCAAGAAACCTTTGTTACTTATAGTAGGTTATCTTTCTAATATAAGGTAATAATCATATTCAAACTTTGATTCAATTTCTATAACTATAACAATCTTATTTCGAGTGTAAATCTTACTTGAACTTGTTTTTCGTGTCATGATTCTGCTTCAAGAACTTTCAAGCCATCCAAGGATCCTTTGAAGCTAGATCCATTTTTTTCATTTCCAGTAGGTTTATCCAAGGAACTTGAGGTAGTAATGATGTTCATAACATCATTCGATTCATACATAAAAAGCTATCTTATTCAACGTTATAAACTTGTAATCACTAGAACATAGTTTAGTTAATTCTAAACTTGTTCGCAAATAAAGTTAATCCTTTTAACTAGACTTTTAAAATCAACTAAACACATGTTCTATATCTATATGATATGCTAACTTAATGATTTAAAACCTGGAAACACGATAAACATCATAAAACTGGATATACGCCGTCGTAGTAAAACCGGGGGCTGTTTTGGTTGGGAGAATTATAAGCTAAGAAGAACTTTGATTTAAAAGCTATACTTCTGGAAAAATGATTTTTCTTATGAACATGAAACTATATCCAAAAATCATGGTTAAACTCAAGGTGAAAGTATGTTTTTCAAAATGGTCATCAAGATGTCGTTCTTTCGACGAAAATGACTACCTCTTTCAAAAATGACTTGTAACATGTATTTCCAACTATAAACTTATACTTTTTCTATTTAGATTCATAAAGTTAAGTTCAATACGAAACCGTCGCCACTGGAATCACTCAAAACGGATTAGAAACGAAGAAATGACGAGTAAAACAAGATATATAAAAACTACTCATTTTACCTACGTGAAAGTTAGTAATAAATCTATTCCAACCATAACCTAATCAACTTATATTGTATATTATGTAATATTGAGATACCATAGACACGTATACAATGTTTCAACCTATCATGTCGACCCATCTATATATATATTGCGGAACAACCATAGACACTCTATATGTGAATGTTGGAGTTAGCTATACAGGGTTGAGGTTGATTCCAAAATATATATATAGTTTGAGTTGTGATCAATACTGAGATAGGTATACACTGGGTCGTGGATTGATTCAAGATAATATTTATCGATTTATTTCTGTACATCTAACTGTGGACAACTAGTTGTAGGTTACTAACGAGGACAATTGACTTAATAAACTTAAAACATCAAAATGTATTAAAAGTATTGTAAATATATTTTGAACATACTTTGATATATATGTATATATTGTTATAGGTTCGAGAATCAACCAGTGGCCAAGTCTTACTTCCCGACGAAGTAAAAATCTGTGAAAGTGAGTTATAGTCCCACTTTTAAAATCTAATATTTTTGGGATGAGAATACATGCAGGTTTTATAAATGATTTACAAAATAGACACAAGTACGTGAAACTACATTCTATGGTTGAATTATCGAAATCGAATATGCCCCTTTTTATTAAGTCTGGTAATCTAAGAATTAGTGAACAGACACCCTAATTGACGCGAATCCTAAAGATAGATCTATTGGGCCTAACAAACCCCATCCAAAGTACCGGATGCTTTACTACTTCGAAACTTATATCATATCCGAAGGGTGTCCCGGAATGATGGGGATATTCTTATATATGCATCTTGTTAATGTCGGTCACCAGGTGTTCACCATATGAATGATTTTTATCTATATGTATGGGATGTGTATTGAAATATGAAATCTTGTGGTCTATTGTTACGATTTGATATATATAGGTTAAACCTATAACTCACCAACATTTTTGTTGACGTTTAAAGCATGTTTATTCTCAGGTGAATACTAAGAGCTTCCGCTGTTGCATACTAAAATAAGGACAAGATTTGGAGTCCATGTTTGTATGATATTGTGTAAAAACTGCATTCAAGAAACTGATTTCGATGTAACATATTTGTATTGTAAACCATTATATAATGGTCGTGTGTAAACATGATATTTTAGATTATCATTATTTGATAATCTACGTAAAGCTTTTTAAACCTTTATTTATGAAATAAAGGTTATGGTTTGTTTTAAAATGAATGCAGTCTTTAAAAAACGTCTCATATAGAGGTCAAAACCTCGCAACGAAATCAATTAATATGGAACGTTTTTAATCAATAAGAACGGGACATTTCAGTTGGTATCCGAGCGTTGGTCTTAGAGAACCAGAAAATTTACATTAGTGTGTCTTATCGAGTTTGTTAGGATGCATTAGTGAGTCTGGACTTCGACCGTGTTTTCTTTAAAAATGATTGCTTAACATTTTTGTTGGAAACTATATATTATTAACATGTATATATTATGTGATATATTAATCTCTTAACATGTTTGATATTGTGTGATAGATGTCTACCTCTAGCACAAATCCCATTGACTCACCTAATAATAACGAAGAGTCGAATATATATTGGACTGATTCACAAGTTCCCGAAGAGGAACCGGAAGAAGAATCAGAACCGGAAGAAGAATCAGAACCGGAAGAGGAGGAACCGGAGGAGGAAATAGAACCGGTGGGGGAAATAATAAAACGGTTAAGTAAAAGAAAATCCTCAACCAACCAACCAAAATTAATTATGGTCAATGATGTTTCCGCCAAGGAAGCAAAATATTGGGAGGATTACCAATTCTCCGATGAATCGGATTCCGACGAGAATTCCGATGATGTTATAGAAATTACCCCAACTGAATTTAAAAAGGCAAAAGAAAATAATAAGGGAAAGGGCATAAAAATAGAGAAATCTAATTCCAACCCCGATGAACTTTATATGTATCGTCAACCCCCGAAGTCCTTAAGTTGTAACAATGACCCGGGAGCCTCTAAACCACCAGGTTTTTCTAAACCGTTGTGGAAAACGACAGCCATTATTAGGGGAACATCATATATCTCTAGAAACTTGGCAAAATGAACCAAAACCGAAGAAGAAGAAACGAGCGAGTCGGAATAAGATAGTTGTATTCGTATGGTGTAATATATGTAATATAGTGTGCTTATGCTTTATGATATATGTAAAAATTGCTTGTATTAATAAGTATTTTTTTTATGAATCTAACTCTTGTCTATTTTACAGTATAAAAACACAAAATGGGTAGACAACCCAATATTTTAAGAGACCTACCCGGAGACATGATTGATGAAATCTTGTCTAGAGTCGGTCAGAATTCTTCGGCACAACTATTTACGACAAAATCAGTTTGTAAGACATTCGAAGAACGTTCCAAGAATGCCTTGGTTTATAAGAGACTTTCGTTTGAAAGATGGGGGATATCACATTGGGAAACCCATAAGTTACTATGTGTTTACTTTGACGCATATATTGCGGGGAACCCAAGTGCTATTTTACGCAACGGGTTAAGAAATTATTTTGACTCAATGTATCCGAACATAGGACTTCATAATTTAGAAAAAGCGGCTAACATGCAACATAAAGAAGCATGTTATGCTTACGGGTTAGTAATGTTCGCTTCTCACCAAAGTGAGAACAAGAACATCGGGCTACAACTATTAAACAAAACATTTCCACAAGTAATGGACTCAGTAGTTGGGGTGAGAAACAAGGTTTTTAGATTGTTACGGGACTGTTGGACATTATGTAACCCTCGTCCCTTTGACGATGTTACAACACGCTGTCTTATCAACGACCATAACGGTTATGTTCCACAAGACCAAGGATGGGAAGTAGTCCTAGTAAAACCAGAATGCATGACTTGTTTCTGGACGTATGAATTACGTGTCTTTATTGCCTTTGCTGAACGACTTGTGTACTAGATAGAATTATCCTCACAACTATCTTGTATCAAAGTTATTGTGTGCTATATTTCATGCTATATGTAAAAGTATGAATTTAACGGGTAGGTACTACCCGACTTTAAACTTATAAAACGCTAATATGAAGAAAAAGCTTTTATAAATGAGTTCATATTATGCTACGAGATAGTATTGACTACTCTTAATATTTTGTATGATTAACTTGTTTCATTTGACTATTTTGAAGGAAATGGCACCAACTACTCGACACACCTTGAATATGAGCGAAGAGGAATTTCGTGCCTTTCTTGCTTCAAACATAGCCGCAGTATAGGATGCGCTACATACCCACAATAACCTTGGATCTAGCAGTACAGGAAATCGTGTAGGATGCACCTACAAAGAATTCACTGCCTGCAAACCTTTGGAATTTGATGGAACCAAAGGACCGATCGAATTGAAACGGTGGACCGAGAAGGTCGAATCGGTGTTTGCCATAAGTAAGTGTACTGAAGAGGACAAAGTGAAGTATGCTACGCATACCTTCACACGTTCTACGTTAACATGGTGGAATACCTATCTAGAGCAAGTGGGACAAGATGATGCTTACGCACTACCGTGGTCAGCATTCAAGCACTTGATGAACGAGAAGTACCGTCCCAGAACCGAGGTCAATAAGCTCAAGACAGAACTTAGAGGGTTACGAACCCAAGGATTTGATATTACCACGTACGAAAGACGATTCACAGAATTATGCCTATTGTTTCCGGGAGCGTTCGAAGATGAGGAAGAGAAGATCGACGCGTTTGTGAAAGAATTACCGGAAATAATCCAAGAAGATATAAGTTCACACGAGCCCGCCTCCATACAACAGGCATGTAGAATGGCTCAAACTAGTGAACCAGATTGAAGAAAGAATTACAGAACAGACTGCTGAAGAGACCAATGTGAAGTAAGTCAAAAGAAAGTGGGAGGAAAACGGTGATAAGAATCACCAATACAACAACAACAACAGCAATTACAACAATAATCGCAACAATTATCCCAACAATCGCAACATCAATCGCAACTACAACAAACGGCCCAACAACAACAACAACAACAACAACAACAACAACAATAACAACAACAACAACAGCAACTACAACAATCATCCCAACAACAATAACAACCGCAACAACAACAACAATCAGAAGCAGCTATGCCAAAGGTGTGAAAAGTATCACTCGGGGTTCTGCACCAAATTTTGCAACAAGTGTAAAAGAAATGGTAATAGCGCGGCGAAGTGTGAGGTCTACGGACCAGGGGTTAACAGAATGAAAGGAATAAATGGTGTCGGAACAAGTAATGGCGGGGCAAGTAGTGTCGGAGCAAGTTATGCCAATGTAGTTTGTTATAAATGTGGAAAACCGGGCCACATTATTAGAAATTGCCCAAACCAGGAGAACACGAATGGACAAGGCCGCGGAAGAGTTTTCAATATTAATGCGGCAGAGGCACAGGAAGACCCGGAGCTTGTTACGGGTACGTTTCTTATTGACAGTAAATCTGCTTACGTTTTATTTGATTCGGGTGCGGATAGAAGCTATATGAGTAGAGATTTTTGTGCTAAATTAAGTTGTCCATTGACGCCGTTGGATAGTAAATTTTTACTCGAATTAGCAAACGGTAAATTAATTTCAGCAGATAATATATGCCGGAATCGAGAAATTAATCTGGGTAGCGAAATATTTAAGATTGACTTGATACCAGTAGAGTTAGGGAGTTTTGATGTGATAATCGGTATGGACTGGTTGAAAGAAGTGAAAGCAGAGATCGTTTGTTACAAAAATGCAATTCGCATTATACAAGAAAAAGGAAAACCCTTAATGGTGTACGGAGAAAAGGGCAACACGAAGCTACATCTTATTAGTAATTTGAAGGCACAAAAACTAATAAGAAAAGGTTGCTATGCTGTTCTAGCACACGTCGAGAAAGTACAAACTGAAGAAAAGAGCATCAATGATGTTTCCGTAGCAAAAGAATTTCCCGATGTATTTCCGAAAGAATTACCGGGATTACCCCCACATCGATCCGTTGAATTTCAAATAGATCTTGTACCAGGAGCTGCACCAATAGCTCGTGCTCCTTACAGACTCGCACCCAGCGAGATGAAAGAACTGCAAAGCCAATTACAAGAACTTTTAGAGCGTGGTTTCATTCGACCAAGCACATCACCGTGGGGAGCTCCTGTTTTGTTTGTCAAGAAGAAAGATGGTACATTCAGGTTGTGTATCGACTACCGAGAGTTGAACAAACTTACCATCAAGAACCGCTACCCACTACCGAGAATCGAAGACTTATTTGATCAACTACAAGGCTCGTCTGTTTATTCAAAGATTGACTTACGTTCCGGGTATCATCAAATGCGGGTGAAAGAAGATGATATTCCAAAGACTGCTTTCGGAACACGTTACGGTCATTACGAGTTTATGGTCATGCCATTTGGTTTAACTAATGCACCAGCTGTGTTCATGGACCTTATGAACCGAGTGTGTGGACCATACCTTGATAAGTTTGTCATTGTTTTCATTGATGACATACTTATTTACTCAAAGAATGACCAAGAACACGGTGAACATTTGAGAAAGGTGTTAGAAGTATTGAGGAAGGAAGAATTGTACGCTAAGTTTTCAAAGTGTGCATTTTGGTTGGAAGAAGTTCAATTCCTCGGTCACATAGTGAACAAAGAAGGTATTAAGGTGGATCCGGCAAAGATAGAAACTGTTGAAAAGTGGGAAACCCCGAAAACTCCGAAACACATACGCCAGTTTTTAGGACTAGCTGGTTAATACAGAAGGTTCATCCAAGACTTTTCCAGAATAGCAAAACCCTTGACTGCATTAACGCATAAAGGGAAGAAATTTGAATGGAAGGATGAACAAGAGAAAGCGTTTCAGTTATTGAAGAAAAAGCTAACTACGACACCTATATTGTCATTGCCTGAAGGGAATGATGATTTTGTGATTTATTGTGACGCATCAAAGCAAGGTCTCGGTTGTGTATTAATGCAATGAACGAAGGTGATTGCTTATGCGTCTAGACAATTGAAGATTCACGAACAAAATTATACGACGCATGATTTGGAATTAGGCGCGGTTGTTTTTGCATTAAAGACTTGGATGCACTACTTATATGGGGTCTAAAGTATTATATATACCGACCACAAAAGTCTTCAGCACATATTTAATCAGAAACAACTGAATATGAGGCAGCGTAGGTGGATTGAATTGTTGAATGATTACAACTTTGAGATTCGTTACCACCCGGGGAAGGAAAATGTGGTAGCCGACGCCTTGAGCAGGAAGGACAGAGAACCCATTCGAGTAAAATCTATAAATATAATGATTCACAATAACCTTACTACTCAAATAAAGGAGGCGCAACAAGGAGTTTTAAAAGAGGGAAATTTAAAGGATGAAATACCGAAAGGATCGGAGAAGCATCTTAATATTCGGGAAGACGGAACCCGGTATAGGGCTGAAAGGATTTGGGTACCAAAATTTGGAGATATGAGAGAAATGGTACTTAGAGAAGCTCATAAAACCAGATACTCAATACACCCTGGAACGGGGAAGATGTACAAGGATCTCAAGAAACATTTTTGGTGGCCGGGTATGAAAGCCGATGTTGCTAAATACGTAGGAGAATGTTTGACGTGTTCTAAGGTCAAAGCTGAGCATCAGAAACCATCAGGTCTACTTCAACAACCCGAAATCCCGGAATGGAAATGGGAAAACATTACCATGGATTTCATCACTAAATTGCCAAGGACTGCAAGTGGTTTTGATACTATTTGGGTAATAATTGATCGTCTCACCAAATCAGCACACTTCCTGTCAATAAGAGAAGATGACAAGATGGATAAGTTGACTGTATTTGAAGAAAGTCGTCTCCAGACATGAAATACCAATCTCTATTATCTCTGATAGGGATAGCAGATTTATTTCAAGATTCTGGCAGACATTACAGCAAGCATTAGGAACTCGTCTAGACATGAGTACTGCCTATCATCCACAAACTGATGGACAGAGCAAAACAATGATACAAACGCTTGAAGACATGCTACGAGCATGTGTTATTGATTTTGGAAACAGTTGGGATCGACATCTACCGTTAGCAGAATTTTCCTACAACAACAGCTACCATTCAAGCATTGAGATAGCGCCGTTTGAAGCACTTTATGGTAGAAAGTGCAGGTCTCCGATTTGTTGGAGTGAAGTGGGGGATAGACAGATTACGGGTCCGGAGATAATACAAGAAACTACCGAGAAGATCATCTAAATTCAACAATGGTTGAAAACCGCCCAAAGTCGACAAAAGAGCTACGCTGACATTAAAAGAAAAGATATAGAATTTGAAATTGGAGAGATGGTCATGCTTAAAGTTGCACCTTGGAAAGGCGTTGTTCGATTTGGTAAACGAGGGAAATTAAATCCAAGGTATATTGGACCATTCAAGATTATTGATCGTATCGGACCAGTAGCTTACCGACTTGAATTACCTCAATAACTCGCGGCTGTACATAACACTTTCCACGTCTCGAATTTGAAGAAATGTTTTGCTAAAGAAGATCTCACTATTCCGTTAGATGAAATCCAAAAACTTCAATTCATCGAAGAACCCGTCGAAATAATGGATCGTGAGGTTAAAAGACTTAAGCAAAACAAGATACCAATTGTTAAGGTTCGATGGAATGCTCGTAGAGGACCCGAGTTCACCTGGGAACAAGAAGATTAGATGAAGAATAAATATCCGCATTTATTTCCAGAAGATACGTCAACACCTACAACTGCTTAAAATTTCGGGACGAAATTTATTTAACTGGTAGGTACTGTAGTGACCTGAACTTTTCCATGTTTATATTTATATATATATATATATATTAAATGAAATTGTTATTTTACATGATTAAGTGGTTCCAACATGTTAAGCAATCAAACTTGTTAAGACTTGATTAATTGAAATAGGTTTCATATAGACAATTGACCACCCAAGTTGACCGGTGATTCACGAACGTTAAAACTTGTAAAAACTATACGATGACATATATATGGTTATATATATAGTTAACATGATATTATGATAAGTAAACATATCATTAAGAATATTAACAATGAACTACATATGTAAAAACAAGACTACTAACTTAATGATTTTGAAACGAGACATATATGTAACGATTATCGTTGTAACGACACTTAATGTATATATATATCATATTAAGAGATATTTATACATCATAATATCATGATAATATAATAATTTAAAATCTCATTTGATATTATAAACATTGGGTTAACAACACTTAACAAGATCGTTAACCTAAAGGTTTCAAAACAACACTTACATGTAACGACTAACGATGACTTAACGACTCAGTTAAAATGTATATACATGTAGTCTTTTAATATGTATTCATACACTTTTGAAAGACTTCAAGACACTTATCAAAATACTTCTACTTAACAAAAATGCTTACAATTACATCCTCGTTCAGTTTCATCAACAATTCTACTCGTATGCACCCGTATTCGTACTCGTACAATACATAGCTTTTAGATGTATGTACTATTGGTATATACACTCTAATGATCAGCTTTTAGCAGCCCATGTGAGTCACCTAACACATTTGGGAATCATCATTTGGCAACTAGCATGAAATATCTCATAAAATTACAAAAATATGAGTAATCATTCATGACTTATTTACATGAAAACAAAATTACATATCCTTTATATCTAATCCATACACCAACGACCAAAAACACCTACAAACACTTTCATTCTTCAATTTTCTTCATCTAATTGATCTCTCTCAAGTTCTATCTTCAAGTTCTAAGTGTTCTTCATAAATTCCAAAAGTTCTAGTTTCATAAAATCAAGAATACTTCCAAGATTGCAAGTTTACTTCCAAGTTTTTTAAATCCATTCCAAGTAGTCATCCAAGATCAAGAAACCTTTGTTACTTACAGTAGGTTATCTTTCTAATACAAGGTAATAATCATATTCAAACTTTGATTCAATTTCTATAACTATAACAATCTTATTTCGAGTAGAAATCTTACTTGAACTTGTTTTTCGTGTCATGATTCTGCTTCAAGAACTTTCAAGCCATCCAAGGATCCTTTGAAGCTAGATCCATTTTTCTCATTTCCAGTAGGTTTATCCAAGGAACTTGAGGTAGTAATGATATTCATAACATCATTCGATTCATACATAAAAAGCTATCTTATTCAACGTTATAAACTTGTAATCACTAGAACATAGTTTAGTTAATTCTAAACTTGTTCGCAATTAAAGTTAATCCTTCTAACTAGACTTTTAAAATCAACTAAACACATGTTCTATATCTATATGATATGCTAACTTAATGATTTAAAACCCGAAAACACGATAAACATCATAAAACTGGATATACGCCGTCGTAGTAAAACCGGGGGCTGTTTTGGTTGGGATAATTAAAAGCTAAGAAGAACTTTGATTTAAAAGCTATACTTCTGGAAAAATGATTTTTCTTATGAACATGAAACTATATCCAAAAATCATGGTTAAACTCAAGGTGAAAGTATGTTTTTCAAAATGGTCATCAAGATGTCGTTCTTTCGACGAAAATGACTACCTCTTTCAAAAATGAGTTGTAACTTGTATTTCTGACTATAAACTTATACTTTTTATATTTTTATTCATAAAGTTAAGTTCAATACGAAACCGTGGCCACTGGAATCACTCAAAACGGATTAGAAACGAAGAAATGGCGAGTAAAACAAGATTGATAAAAACTACTCATTTTACCTACGTGAAAGTTAGTAATAAATCTATTCCAACCATAACCTAATCAACTTATATTGTATATTATGTAATCTTGAGATACCATAGACACGTATACAATGTTTCGACCTATCATGTCGACCCATCTATATATATATATTGCGGAACAACCATAGACATTCTATTTGTGAATGTTGGAGTTAGCTATACAGGGTTGAGGTTGATTCCAAAATATATATATAGTTTGAGTTGTGATCAATACTGAGATACGTATACACTGGGTCGTGGATTGATTCGAGATAATATTTATCGATTTATTTCTGTACATCTAACTGTGGACAACTAGTTGTAGGTTACTAACGAGGACAGCTGACTTAATAAACTTAAAACATCAAAATGTATTAAAAGTATTGTAAATATATTTTGAACATACTTTGATATATATGTATATATTGTTATAGGTTCGTGAATCAACCAGTGGCCAAGTCTTACTTCCCGACGAAGTAAAAATCTGTGAAAGTGAGTTATAGTCCCACTTTTAAAATCTAATATTTTTGGGATGAGAATACATGCAGGTTTTATAAATGATTTACAAAATAGACACAAGTACGTGAAACTACATTCTATGGTTGAATTATCGAAATCGAATATGCCCCTTTTATTAAGTCTGGTAATCTAAGAATTAGGGAACAGACACCCTAATTGACGCGAATCCTAAAGATAGATCTATTGGACCTAACAAACCCCATCCAAAGTACCGGATGCTTTAGTACTTCGAAACTTATATCATATCCGAAGGGTGTCCCAAAATGATGGGGATATTCTTATATATGCATCTTGTTAATGTCGGTTACCAGGTGTTCACCATATTAATGATTTTTATCTCTATGTATGGGATGTGTATTGAAATATGAAATCTTGTGGTCTATTGTTACGATTTGATATATATAGGTTAAACCTATAACTCACCAACATTTTTGTTGACGTTTAAAGCATGTTTATTCTCAGGTGAATACTAAGAGCTTCCGCTGTTGCATACTAAAATAAGGACAAGATTTGGAGTCCATGTTTGTATGATATTGTGTAAAAACTGCATTCAAGAAACTGATTTCGATGTAACATATTTGTATTGTAAACCATTATGTAATGGTCGTGTGTAAACAGGATATTTTAGATTATAATTATTTGATAATCTACGTAAAGCTTTTTAAACCTTTATTTATGAAATAAAGGTTATGGTTTGTTTTAAAATGAATGCAGTCTTTGAAAAACATCTCATATAGAGGTCAAAACCTCGCAACGAAATCAATTAATATGAAACGTTTTTAATCAATAAGAACAGGACATTTCACTTATCGTGTCAGAATAATATAAAGATCAAGTTTAAATTTGATCCGAAATTTCCGGGTCGTCACACTCTCTATGACACTACTCTTGAGAGGGGTGATCATTTTAAGGAGATTGTAGCTTTTCTTCAGAGATCAAGGATACATACTGCTATTTCTACTCATTGCACAGCCTACTACAGTCATCAAAGAGAATTCTGGAGAAATGCGGCACTTGATGTATCGGAAGATGAGACTAAGATAGTCAGTACCGTTCAAGGGCATGATATAATTGTCTCTAAGACTATGATAAGGAGGATTTTAAGTTTTAATGATGAGAACTGCTCCCACATGACAATCGATCATGAGAGAATTCACGGATGCTTTAAGAGATGTGCCTATTCTGGCTACATTGCTGGTAAGTCTGAACTGATGAAGACACTTCTGCCTCCACAGTTTCGATATCTTGCTCATGTGATCATGTATTGCTTGAGTGGACGCAAAGCTGGGTTTGATAAGTTGAACGAGAAAGTACAGAGTATGTTTGTGGCACTCATCCTAAGGGCTCCGTACGACTTCTCAGGATTCGTCTTCTACTACTTCAAAGCGAATCTTTTCAGTTCTACTCAGAGATATCTTATTTATGCTCGTTTTCTTCAAATGATTATAAATGACGCTGCACCAGATCTACCGAAGCTTGAAGAGGATATTATTCACCTAAAGCCAATGAATCCGATAACCTTTCGAAGAATGGAGGAAACAAGAAACGAGGGTTTGAAACCGAATTTTAACATAAAGCTTGTTTACCATCTGATTAAGGAGAATTATAGATGTCCTGCTGGTAACGCATGGAGAAACGACGATTCTGACTCTAACTATGAAGTTACAGATGAGGAAGGTGGAGGTAATAATCAAATAGCAACTGGTGAAGCTCAAGGAGGAAATAATATTAATGAAGAGGTTATAGAAGGTGATGATGAAGCAACTGAGGAGGATGTTAGTTTGATTCAAAGGAAGAGGAAAGGGAAAGAAGCAATGACTTCCGAACAACCAAAGAAGAAGGAGAAGAGAACGAAACACAATTATTACTCATCTCAAAAGTCATCTCAGGGAGGTTCAAAACAACAAGCTCAGAGACAATCATCCGGTTTCATGAAGGATGCAAGAGCCGCTGTTACCTCACCGAGACCTGCCACCACAACACCTCAGGTCACGTCATCCGAATTGAAGACATAGAAAAATCTACTGTTGTCTTTGATCACAAAAATAACCAATCTAGAGAATCAAGCCACTGACGAGAAGAAGATCAGTGAAGCAAAGATTGAGTCGTTAGTGGAAGAAAACAAGAGATTATGGAATCGAATGAATCGTCAGAAGGGTAGGACAGAGAAGTTGAAGAAGAAGATATTCGCGATTAAGAGTGAGAACAAAGGGAAGTTGAAGGAGATGAATGATAAGATCGAATTACTTACCTCTGGTAATACAAAGTTGATTAAGGAAAGAGGAGAAGAATATTCCTCTAATTTGGTTGGTGATGGCGAGAAAGACGATGAAGAAGATGCTGGAACTGGAGGACCCTCTTTTGAAATACCGTTAGTGATACCTATTCGAAGCTTTAATGAATATGGTGAGGTCTTTACTGCTGAATATTATATGAATTATACAAATGTTTTTGATGATGCAGAAAAAGCGGACGTTCCACCAAGTGATTTCCCTGTAGAACAGCTTGCTGCTCTGGCATACGATAGTGAAAACGATACAGAGGATGCAGAGACAGTTGAAGCTGAGAACAAGGCTCCACAAGAAGAGTCATCTGCTAGTGTCCCTCCCGAATCAATCCAAAATATTGACTTAAGTGATTTCGATAATTTGTTTGCGAATGAAAAGAGTGAAGATTCTGTTGATAAAGATAATGTGAAAGAGGATGTGATTGTTGAATCTGAAGATGAATTGGTAACAGAATTTGATGAAGAAGACGAAGAAGTTGAGATTGTTATGCCTTCGCTTGAGCCATACTCAAATCTGTCACTCAACACTTTAAGTGACTTTTTCAATTTGAGTAGTGAGATGAAAACAAAGAGATTGAATGAATTGGAAGAAGCGAGGAAGGTATACAAGGAGCAAATCAAGGAAGTTGATGAGTTAATGGAAAGGAATAAGAAAATCTGACATGAGAAACTGCTCGTTGAGAAAGAAAGAAAAGAGACTGAGCTGAAGAAGAAGAAACTCCGAGCCGAGCAAGCTAAAGCCGGGGCATGGAATGAGATTAATAAGTGGTTCGAACGTGATAGGGTTAAACTTAACAGAAACATTGAAGAAGATGAGATTCGTTAGAGTTGGTGGAAACAAAATGTTGTTAACCCTGATCGCTTGAATAAGCCAGAACTCGAGCCGAAGTTTGTTAGTTTCTATGAAAGGGGAAAGAGAACCAAGAAGTATTCCAAGGGTAAAATTTTGAGCTGGGGTTACTCAAGGAGATCAATTGTTTTGCGATCAAGAGGGAAGGAGGATTTGATTACATTGCAAGACCGAGTCACTTCAAAACTCTACCTTACTTTGAGATCATGCAACTTGCGAAGCTGAAGATGTTGAACGCTGAAGATAGTGATCTTTCCAAGTTGTTTCGGAGAAAACTCAGATATGAATATAAGACAAGGAAATGGGATATCTTTAAGTCAACAGCCGCCAGATTTTCCATGCATCTGACAAAGAGAAATTCGAACGGTGGACCTATTCAGGTTGTTAATTTCTGTCCAGCTAAGTACATGAAACAATCGCCCTTGATGCCCTTACCCAAGGATATATGTAAAAACTTTAGATGGTGGTTCTATGACGAGCTGTCGGAGGAAGCAGTGATTTTGACTGCGATTGAGAAAGAAGATAGAAGCATACGGTTTGACAATGTGAGGATTCTAGATCCTATGTGGCTGAGAAACTTGTCGAGATTTGGTGTGGAGACACTTCACCGCCATCACATTATGTTCAGAGATGATAAAAAGGAGGAAGCTATGAGATATCAACGTGTGATAGATGTCTACTATGCATACCTCAACAGAGAAAGTGATGCTCAAAGCTCAAACCTAGCTCAGGCCAACTGAATCCTGTCAGATACTGTATTGCTAGTTTGTATTTTGTTTTTGATGATCTATTTATGCGAGAGAGAGAATCTGGATTTGTATTTATTGTTAAACTGATGTTACTTTTGGACTTTTATGTATTTCACGAACGTTTACTTTATTGTAATCGATGTTCTAGGTCATAGGGGGAGTTGTTGATGCATTTTCTGTAAGTCCCCAGACATCTAGCTTACGTTTGTAAACAGTACTTCAGTTTATGAGCTACCATGATCGCTCGTTATTATCCTATCTGCGTTTATATGTGGTTACAGGTACTGCAGGAACGCGATAAGGATGTCTGACATTATTAGACTCTGTTAGACGTACGAGTGAAGTCTCACTCGTACGGCTGACAAGCTCATACGCACGGTTAAGCTGAGTTGAGTCACAAATCTAATCTGAGTATACATACACGAGTGAGTGATCACCCGCACGGCTGAGACAGATCACTCGTACGAGTGACAGCTGACTCCCTCAGTTGACTCAACAGCAGGGGTATTTAAGTGTTATGTTCTTCATTTTAGGTTAAGACTTTCATTACACACACTTCACTCAGATCTGGTAGCCTTATCCGATTGTATCTCAACCCAAATCACTCAAGAGGTGAATAATAGCTCTAGGTGTTAATCTAATCATACAATCCATTGTTGTGGTTTGACTAAATTAATCCCAAAAAGCACAATATTCACTAGAATGGTTTGATTCACTAATTCCGCCTTTGTGTGAATTAAACCTGTTGATTTCGAAGTTCCTAGTCATGTTTCATCGTATACTTGTTGATTGCATGCCCCTTAAGCTGCACAGGGACACACTCCGAGTCTCAAGTGGCATAGTTTAGTTTGGTTACTAATACTATTTTTTAATGGGGACAGTAGTAAAACATTGGTTTGTTTCAAACGCTCGTACACCGCGCAAGACGGAGACTTGCATAGTCTAGACTATAAAACACAAGTTTGGTTTACTTGTTTAAATAACCCGGACATTGGCGTGGCCGGAAGACTCTTGAGTATAGACATTGGTTTGTCTATAGTACGGGTAAATTACATTGGATTGTATATGCGTACACACTTATAAAATTTTTATAAAAGTCTTGAGTATAAATTTATAAGCATTGGTTTGCTTACTTTTGCGTATAACATTGGATTGTTAGCGCAAGAATAAAAAGATCATGAAACGATTGAAGGGTCGCTCCCATCATGAAGTCATGGCATTTATTCTAAATAAGAGTTATTGAATGCATAATATTGTAATGAATCATTATAACCGCCATAGTGACTTTATAAAAACGCAATAATTGCATTTTAACCAAAAGAGATATCCAATTATATTCCGTCGAAGCTAACAAATTATAGTTAGATAAAAGATATAAAGTCAACCGCTTAGCATAAAAGCGGGACATGTACCAAAATTCGACCTAATATATGCTAAAAAGGGGGGGGTGGCATTGGCTGGAACGATTGCCCTACACTAAGGAGAATATGTCATCCTCGCACGCAGCGATCAGACGCATACCCTGCTTTAAACATAAAAGAAAAATATAATGTAGGGATGCGAAACCTCTAAGGTTGCAAGGCCCATCCCTCACTAGCAAAAAATGCTACCCATGCATGGATAAATAATATCCATCCTGGGTAGCTTAAAAAACTCAGTCGAGCTTGTCATTGATTATCTCCTGAGCGGAGATGGTGGGATCATTGATGAGAAATTGTAGACGGGGGATCGGGATCTGTTGAATTCGGGCGCAAGCTTCTTCACATCTTTCATTGGATCTATGAGAGAGCAGCTCAGCAATATTTGGAGGAATCACGGGGGGTACATACAACTCCTGGCGAACAATATTCCGGAACAGGGTTCGCTCATAAGCACGTGCGGCAACCATGGCTGCACCAAATTGTTGCTCGACGAATTTGCAGTCGAGAGCATGCTGGACAATATTCGGTAAACCCTTTTGGAGAATGTCGTACTCCGCCTTTATAGTATCGTGTTTCGCACCCCACGACTCCTGGGACGCAATCCAGTCACTAAAGCTTTCGTTTAAAAAGATGACATGATTCTCTGCCTCTTTAAGCTTTGCAGACAATGATGCAATCTCAGACTCCATAAACCTTTTCTCAACAACATGCTGATCTTCCTCTTGCTGCCTTTTAAACATTATGGCGTTTATCTGTTCCTCTGCCTGCACATGCGCGGTTACGGCAACTGCAAGTTGCGCAGTTAGTTTGGCATTGTCCTCTTGCAAGAATTTTATTTTAGCTGTTTCTATTGTTGATGGTGTTGGTGGATGAGCAAGCGCAGCAGATTTTTGTTGCAACCGGTTCAGGTCTTTAGCGAAGTTGAACAGCGTCGACTGTGTGTCGAAATATAGTTCTTCAGAGGGAGAAAGCGAAGAGAACTCCTTAACAAGCTGATAAGGGGCACAAGATTGTAAAAAAGAAAACTGTTATGCGAACACTGGGAGAGGAACCTTCATGAACTCATTGACGTTAGGAATGAGTAAAGTCGAATCGTCAGGATTCGTGCATACGCGCTTGGCACATGAAGACACACCACTTGGACCTGCAAATAAAATAGACGGTGTTATAAAACGATTAACGTACAGTTTAAATGGCAAGTCAGAGGGTCAAGATTAATACCTTCATCAAGTAACCTTTTCTGGTTACCCAAGCTTCGGGCATCTGGAGTTTGATAAAGTGTGGGTATTGTGTCGGAGCGACTGGCCGGAGGACTGGTAAAATTACCAGAGTCGGTGTCAGGGATGGGTGCGTATGATTCCATCTTCATCTATAAGGTAAAATACATCAGAATAGGATATATGTAAGACATAAATATGTAACTAAGATTACATTATATGAACAACAGTATAACGGTATGAAACTCACCTTTTTACGAGTGGCGAAAAGGATTTGGCAGAGAAGATGAAAAGGGTGAATGCCTTTAAATGGAAAAGATTGTGAGATACGAAAAAGCCAAAATCCTATTTATAGAGAAAATACGGGAGTAAAAAGGTAACAAGGGTATAATGGTAGCCCTACACATGTATGAATCTTAGGCTAAGCACTTTGTTAAGATGACCGATACACGTTAGCATCAACAGGCGGTTGCATAATTACAATCATTACCTTTTAGGTAAACAGTGACAGTTGTCACCTCGGGTGCAAGAAATGCAGCCGAAAAGACAGTTTGGTGACTGCACGCATACATTGCATTTAATGCTAATACAATATCCAGTTATGCATATATATTTAAATAACTGGTGCACTGTCCGATTATATTTTTGGAATCCAACTAGGATTTTTAGCGGAATTATTAAGCATGCTAATTTGGTTCAAGGGTGTTGTTGTGGTTCATTATGTGTACATTTTCTTACTAGTTCGACGTCATACACTAATTTTTATTGTATATAACATCGAACTGGGGGACTTAATGATACGCATATCTGCAAGACTATGCGGACTATGCATCCAAAGCCCTGAACCGCACACAAATTGCCACGTAAAATATATGGTACGGGAATAGCCGCACTCTATGCGCCTATACCATCTGATGCGAGTTTCGTATACTTGCATAGGGGTTCAGTATATTCTAGAAGAATGTATGGTATAATCAATTCGGATTCTTTTCCTTAAATAACGAAAGTTAGTTGGGATAAGATTGCATTTAATTAGGGAAGAGATTCTATCGAAACCCTAATTCGTGAGCCTATAAATACATAGCTCGAAAACCCTAAAAACATATTCGGTTACTCATACGTAACAACAGCATACATATCTTCATCGTACGAACAAAGCTTCATACGATCTTAAAGACTTTCAGGTATGACTCGAACTGTAAAACCTTCATGTCTTTGGGCTACTCAACCCCGTATGCTGGGTTATTGGTGGACTCTCAAACGGCCAACCTGTCGAAATCGAAACGATACCGATGTGGGTTATCCACGACTAAGCGTCGGAGGTCCGAATGTTGTTAGTCCTTAAACCCTATTATGCACTCAAGCGTAGGTTCACTTTAACCTCGTGAAAATATGCTTGATCAATACGTAAATATTTATATATATTTATATAATTAAATAAAATATTTATGTTAATGAATATATATTTTTAAGTAAATATAAATAAGTATAAATTTTAAATAAATATTATTGTATGTAATATATATTTATATAAGTAAATATAAATAAATAATATATATAAGTAAATATGTCACAAAATAAAGTTAATAATAATATAAGTTAATATTAATTAATATGAGTTAATATTAATTTATATAAGTAATATAAATAAATAGATTTGTAAATAACAAGTACATAAATTATTTAAAATTTTCCCAAATAAATAGCGGGGACAGAGAAATTTTCCCCCTCCAAAGGCATTAGGGACGACATGTCGTCCCTAATTTCCTAACCTGAAAAAAGCTCGACAGTATATATATCAATATACATACATATATATCAGTATGTATATATATTTACATCTATATCAGTATATATACACACAGTGATATGTATGTATGTATAGATATTCCTACTGATATATATATCCTTACATACATACATATCAGTGTATATATATATATATATATATATATGTGTGTGTGTGTGTGTGTGTGTGTGTATATACACACACACAAACACATATATTTGCATAAATACAAGTAAGTCAATGATAGGTATATATATATATATATATATATATATATATATATATATATATATATATATATATATATATATATACCTATCATTGACTTATTTGTATTTATGCAGATGTATTTGTTATGTTTGGTTCGTCTTATGTTCGGTGCGACCAGTCATCAAGGGGATGGGGCAATGAACCCCCCGACGTCCTGTGGACCTACAGCGTGGGCACACTAGTAAGAAATTAATACCTTGTACCTTGACTTACTTGTATATATATATATATATATATATATATATATATATATATATATATATATATATATATATATATATATATATATATTGCTTTTAACTGTGTAATTTTTTGTTTGAATATGCAGCTGCACCCCGACGTAAGGGTGGTCGCGGCCCAACAACAAACAAAACGTTAAAAAAATGGTCATTATAGGTGGACCATTGCCAATTAAGTTTGATGTTAGTGTGTTGGGGACAGGTCGTCTGATAGGGCCTAACAAGTCGCTATGTATTAATATGCTCGCGGGAGTTGTTAAGGACCCGTCCTATCTAAAACATTATAAGGATTGGGGACAGGTTCCTGAAGATGAAAAAGAAAAAATCTCGCTTGATCTCAGTGTAAGTTATTCGGTTCATTATATGATAAATTACTTACTTCTTAAACTTAAACTTTATATAATATATTACTTACTATACTAATAGAATAATGTAACTTTATTTTATATTGTTGTAGAGGTTTTTTAAATTGAATGACTGACTAGATGGTGGACAAAAACAAAAGGTCGTTGAAGCTGGGGTAACTTCTTTTTGCTCGGAATGATGGAAAGCCGCAAAAAGTATACAAAAAAAGTATTTCACGGGAAATAAAGGGTACAAACTTCCCAATAACCTTCGAAACCAACCGCCACCGAATGTTGAACAGCGTCTATGGGTCCCATTTGTGGACTTAATGCTTTCAAATAAATTCCGGGCTCGTTCTACGCACAACGCGCAAAATAGGGCGAAGATGGAATATTCCAGTACGCATGGTAGCAGGTCCATCGCCGACCGTCTGGTAAATTACTTAAATCCTCTTTTTATTAATTTCGTATTTTAATAGTTGTATATAGATATATAGATTTGATTTGACTTAATGTGTGTTTGTAGGACTCTATGAATCCTCCGAGTATTATCGAGAATTTCAAGACGGTCCACACATTAAAGAAAGGTGGATGGAGTGGGGACAAAGCTGCGGAGAACTACGTAAGTAGATACATATACATACATACATACATACATACATACATACATATATATATATATATACATACATACATATATATATATATATATATATATATATATATATATATATATATATATATATATATATATATATATATATATATATATATATATATTAATCTCATTATCTACAGCCTTTTAATCTCATATCTTCATTAATTTTGAGTCAAATGAGGTAAATTGTAGTCAATATGGGTTAAATGGTCATTTGGGGTCAATATGGGTTAAGATAGGTTTAAATGATGTCGTATTAATATATGATAGTCTCAATATTAATATTTGTTCACTTAATTTGTAGGATAAAATGGTGCAAAAAAAAACCGCCATTCAGAAAAAAGTGATGAAGAGATTATGTTGAACGCTTTGGGCGAACGACGTGGGCACCGTTGTGGAGTGGGTAAAACGTTACCCGGATCGGCTAGTACATCATCTTCATCATCAACATGTCGAACAAGAAGACCACCACCGGCGGGTTCTGAACAACCATTGCTAAAGGCCGCCGTATATGTTTTGTGTATAATGGTATGGCTATCCCGCCCCAATGGCAATCTTTTTTCCCAACTCCTAATTCCCCTCGAGATGATGATGAGGGTGAACTTGAAGGTGAAGGTGATGAGGTTGAGCGTAAAGGCGAAGGTGATGAGTTTGAAAGCGAAGGTGATGAAGAAAACCAAGAAGAAGAAGAAGACGAAGAAGAAGATGAACAAAGGTAAGTGTCTTGTTTGTGTTTGTTTGATACTCGGATTTGGTTCGTGTTTGTGTAAACTTTATTTTGTTTCGGAATGATCGTTAGATACTCGGTTTCTATAACTTGGAGACATGTTTTTAATTAATGTTATGGTTGTGTTTGTGAAATATATTATGTTTTGTACATCAGGTTTTTGTTTTGTTGAAATGTACCGTTTTAACGGTTGGAAAAAGCATATTTACATCTGCCTAAATTGTACAGCAGCTTATTGGGGACGACATGTCGTCCCTAGGGATGTGCATGGTAGGTAAAAAATCGGAAAAACCGATAACCGGATCAAACCGGTCCGGAACCGAACCGGACCGAGGAGTTTCGGTACGGTCCATGGTCCTTAATTTCATACATTTCGGTCTTCGGTACGGGACGGACCGAACCCGAAATTTTAGGAATTGTACCGGACCGAGAGGTTTGTTATTTTGTGTAATTTACTTATGTAGAACCAATAAAGTTACTTCTGTAAATATCAAAATCGTAGCAATCACATACAATATTAAAATATTTACTTCTAACATATATAATAGTTTTATAATTTATAATTTGAACTATATAGTGTACATAGCAATCATATATAAAAAAAATTCAAAATTATGATTACTTTAAATGCAAATGTAATGTAAAGATTAAGATAGTTGTTATAACTGGAGATATCATTATCAATATATATTTGGCTTTTAAATTGGCAACCTTATATGGAGTAACTAGCCAAGAGCGTATTGTTAAAACTAAAAAATGATGTTATGAATTGTATATATGTAATATGCTGATACGTAGGATGTGCACAATAGTTACGAGTCGAAAGGCGTATATGACAATAAAATAATACGAGTATTGTATCATGATCGAGTTGGACAATTAATAATTAATGACTACAAAATAATATGAGTACTTTATTATAAGCTTAATCACGAATGATTACAAAATATATATGATCAATAGTGACAACAACAAAAAATAACAAAAAGGTAAAAGTGGGACGGTTCTTTCCATGGAACCGAATAAAAAATTATGGAACCGAACTGAACCGAACCGAAATTATTTGGTACGGTCCTTGGTACGACTTCCTTCAGTAATTTGGGAGTCGGGACGGAACCGAACCGAATTATTTTGGGACGGAACCGTTCCATGCACAGGCCTAGTCGTCCCCAAAGGTCGTCCCCAATGTATTTGTTAAATTATTTTAATTATAATAAATAAATAATTATTATTATTCTATTTTTTTTAGGGATGACATGTCGTCCCTAAAAGTCGTCTCCAAACAATTTATTTAATAATTATTATAATTCGTTGGCAATACGTTAATATTTTAATAATACTTTTTTAGGTCCCAAAAGTCGTTCTCAAAGGTCGTTCGGAAAAAGGCTCTCCATCTGTCAACAGAAAAGTCAAAGTGGGACCCACAGTCGTCCCGGAAAAAAAAGAGATCGCCCGCAAAAGTTTTCACAACGGATCATTGGGAACGACCAATTGGGGACGACATATATTGGGGACGACATGTCGTCCCCAATGGGAGAAAAATCTCGTCCCGAATTGACACTTTTCTAGTAGTGTTTTGCAATTTGCTAAGGTTTTTTTTTTTTTTTTTTTTTTTTGTGAAATATTATTAAATGTTCTTAAAAAGTGCTTTTTGGTTAATATCCTTAACTTAAAAGCTTTCATCCAGATTTCAAGAAGTCCAACAATTTGTCAAAAAGGTTATCGGAAGGTTTTGTAAGCTTATGTGACACCAGAGTCAAGAAACGTAATATACCGTATACCAATTTAATAAGAAAATAGATAGATGTCATTTAGCTATTTGGAAGTTTAGAATGAGAATATATATAGCTCCTATAATTATTCCACAACATCATCTGCAACCAATAACCATTCCAAAGATAGGCTGATAGGTTATAAAATTCAGTAACTAGTAGTATAAAAGTTATAGGCGAATGCCATATTTAATTCCAGCTAAATGAAATAAATCAACAATGAATGATGAGTTTAAGATCCAAGTTGAATGGTTTTTATTTATATAAGCCTCTGTAGTTTAAGAGAGTAATAGTCATGGGGAGCCTAACTTTACTTTTATTTTAGTTTACTGGTTGGTCTTGATCTTTTGGACGACGAAGTAGGGGTGTGCACTATTTGATTTCAAACTGAAAAAATCAAATATCGAATCGAATCCAAACAAAAAAAACCAAACCAAATTGTTTAACGGTTTTCGGATCCATCGAAACCGAATTCGTAATTCAGGTTTTCAGTTTGGTTTTCGGTTTTGAAAATTCTAAATTTGGTTATCCGAAAACCGAATTCAAATTAATAACATATTAAAACATATTTATATTTATAATATTTATATTTATATCATATTTGATGTATTATTTTAATTTTATTAAACAATAAACATGTTATATACCATGTATACTTAAATTAATTCCACAACCGTTATTCCTAATTCATATGTGTTGTAATTTAGTTGTTTATAACAACTTGAAAGGACCCGTTCATATACATTATAAACGATTCACAATAGTTGATTACATCGCGAGGTATTTGACCTCTATATGATACATTTTACAAACAATACATTCGTTTTTAAAAGACAAACTTTCTTTACATCTAAAGTTGACGGCATGCATACAATTTCATAATACATCCAACTATAATTGGCTTAATAATAATCTTGATGAACTCAATGACTCAAATGCAACGTCTTTCGAAATATGCCATGAATGACTCCAAGTAATATCCTTAAAATGAGCTAATGCACAGCGGAAGATTTTTTTAATACCTGAGAATAAACATGCTTTAAAGTGTCAACCAAAAGGTTTGTGAGTTCATTAGTTTATCATAATCCATCAATTCCATAATTTTAATAGACCACAAGATTTCATTTATATAAACATCCATCTCATATCAGGCATTTCGCAAACTGTATAGAGATAAAAATCATTCATATGGTGAACACCTGGTAACCGACATTAACAAGATGCATATAGAATATCCCCATCATTCTGGGACACCCATCGGACATCGATTGAGAGAGTTTAGAGAAAAATATTTTCAAGTTTCTATGAAATAATGAAACCTATTGAATTCTATTTATAATAGATTTATGAATTATTAAAGTGAATTATTAAAGTATGAATTATTAAAGTGAATTATTAAAGTATGAATTATTAAAGTGAATTATTAAAGTATGAATTATTAAAGTGAATTATTAAAGTTAAAGTAAAGTAAAAATAAAGTAAAGGTAAAGTTTAAGTATAGTAAAAGTATAAAACTACGTACGTATAATACGCGTATAAATATATATAATATTAATTTAAATCGTTATATATATTTAATAAAATAAAATATAAATATCGTTATCTTTATCATACTGGTTAAGTAATGAGTTGTCAAAAGTGGTTCTAGATATTTATAAAAGTTATATACGTTTTAATAATAAAGTTCTTTTTAAACTGAAAACGTTTTTATACGTTTGAAACTAAATCAAATAAATATGATAATTTTATTTTCCAAAACTAAATATATTTAAGAATCATTTTGTTTAAAGGTTAAAATAATAGAAATCGTTATATCATAAAATGTTTTAGAAAAGTAGAATCATATATATTCATAATAGGTTTTAAGTTTTTAAATTACAGTCTGTTGGTGAAGCATGGGATAAAGTCCAAAGGTTAAATAAACGTATGAAATCATCTTAATGAAAAATGTCGAGTTACTTAACTTATCGATATCCAACATCTAAGTTATTTACACTCCACGTTCTTACTTATAAATCACTTTACCATTTTCCGAATGTTGTCAAAAAGAATAGATTTCTTAAATCACAGTGGACCTCATAACATGGACCCGTAATCATATCACAATGTATCTGATAAATCAATCATTTGATATTATCTTCTAATTCCATCAATAAACATATTGAAACAAATACGTTCGTGTAAAGTATTATATGTTTAATACTTTATTAATATTCTCAAGTTATAATATATATATACATATATATACATATCTATTTATATATAACGGTTCGTGAATCGTCGAAATTTGGTCGAGGTTATAATGAATGTATGAACACAGTTTAAAATTCTTGAGATTTAACTTAACAAACTTTGCTTATCGTGACGGAATAATATAAAGATAAAGTTTAAATTTGGTTGGAAATTTTTGGGTTGTCACAGTACCTACCCGTTAAAGAAATTTCGTCCCAAAATTTGAATGGGATGGTCATGGCTGACAATAAGTATGTTTTCATGACGTATACGAGTTGGAAATTAGAGTTTTATTATCATCAAGTAATATGGATAAAGCAATTTGATTTTTGTGAAGAGTACGAGTGAAGTTATCACAAAAGAATGAAATGAGTAAATGCACGTTCTTTTTAACCAATGACATAGTCACGGTTGATTTCCGGAATTCAAGGAATTTAGAGAAAATCTTCGTAATAAGATTTGGTTCTTCGGTAATTAAGGAAGTTAGGATCCTCTTTGATTAAATGCGATAATCTGTTTTGATTGCTCTGTCGAATATTTTACTATATATCCACCTCCTTCGTTTCCTTTCAACTCACCCCTTCTATTCTTTCTCCCTCAACTCATATTTTAAAATTTATTTGTCAATATGCTACATCCAGTGCTGATTCTCGATATACTCCTCACTTTCATATCTTTCGTTCTTCTTTTTCATCTACCTCCGGAAGAATCTATTTACTTCTACTATTACCTTGGGGTTATAGTATTTTTAATTCTCCCGTGCCTTTATGTTGCAATACGTATTGATATGCACGGTTTGTAATTTACGTGTTGTTGTCGAGCTTTATATTTTCTTTTATATTCAAGGGTTCCATACTTTTGTCTCCTCTTCTCGACTTCAAGTCAAGCGAATAACGATCCAGAATTCATATGTATGGATTTCGAAATGAACATAGTTAATGTTCTAAGAAAGGAACGGTAATAGCACGATATTGATTTGTCAAATTACCAGAATACCTCGAAAAAGACCGAGTCATCAAGAAAAATATTTTTTTGATATGTTTGGAGGTTAAATAGAATATAAGAGTCGTGTAGCATGGCACATGATGACGTTTTGGTCTGTGAATCATCACGTTCCATTAGAAACTCAGCATGACTTACTGTAATATAATCACGTTGATCAAGTGTCATTATATTATACTAACTCATGCTTTAGTTCCCAACACTACTTCAAAAGCATTCATATTTTTAAACTTGAAGGTTTCAAAATTTAGAAACTAAAATAGTTTCTTTACAGATAGCGCGAAGAGGTAAATAATTTCGGATAACAATAATTATGGAAATATCTTCAGAAATATGGAGGATATTTATAATGAAAGATATGATGATATCTTAGAATTTCTAATATCAGAGGATGGTGAAGAATATTGTCCGCAAGGGTTTAGAGTCAGGAGCAAGGTATTCGATAATAACTTCAGCAGACACTGAATAATTTGGGTTCTTTGAATGCAGGTTTAATCTTTGTGATTTATCCACAGCCTCCTTCATGGTTTGCTTACTCCGTTTTCCAGTTCCAAACCTTCTCTTTTTCTGAGCTTTTCCTACATACTATTCTTTATCATCAAACTTTTGACTGTTAAGGTCGTTTACAGTTTTTGCTGCTTCATCAGCATTTTCCAAACTTCAAAGACCTAGTTCGCTGTTTAGGGTGTTTTTCAGAAACTTCACATTCGAAGTATATAAATCTAGGAGATCGACGTTATATATACACCTATAACTGTTGGCGTAGACATGCTGCAAGATTTCAAAATACTGATTGCTGATTCCCAGTAATTGGCATGACAATTCTTGTTACAAGATGCGGATGAGTAAATGATGGGGTTTCGATAAATATAATGATTTTATGGAAAGGCAAAGATCAGTGAAGTTGTTGGTAAGTTTATTGCTAATGTGGTAAGACATAAAAGGTTCTCTGGTAACAATGACGAAAGGAAAACGTTTATATCAAGGTTATAATAAGACTGTTTCAATTGAAAAGTCGAAGTTGACTTGTTGGAGCTTGTGACAAAACTGACTAATTTGAGAATGAATCGCAAAGTTATTTTTGCTAATAAATGCTAAAGGGTCTAACATGGATACGTGTTAAATTATGACTCTGGTTTCGAGAGCTTTTCAGGTGCAAGACTGTAGTTAATATGTGGTTGGATCATCATCTCGATTGTTTTGAAGTGTCTTTAGGAATTTCGAAGGGTTTAAACACAGTTTGTAATCATACGATGTTCTAGGAGTTTTGAATGATACAAGTATTTTTATGAATAGAAATGTTGTTCTATCACAGTTTTGAAGTCAAAGTAGAGCTTTGAAAGATGTAGAAATCTAAGAGTGGTGATACCGGTTATATATCTAATTGAATTTTGAGGTTTCAAAATCAGAATATGTAACTGGGTTTGAATGAGTATGGTTGTTTTGATTTCTATAAACAAATGTATATAGTTGTGAAAGTAGGGAGTATAGTGGATGATTTGCTGAATCGGAATCGAAGTATGTAACATATTAATTGTGAATTTATATATCTCTCGGGTATTACCTACCCGTTAAAAATTTTCACAATTAATATTTTGTACAAAAGAATTTTATTACAGTCCCTATGAAAATATATATGTATGTATATTTTCTTCATATGTAGTATAGATTTAATGAGTTAATATTAATTTAAACTCATTTGATTTACGGTTGAAACTAGAATTGAATAATCCCTAAAATTACATAACTTTTACGAAATATTTCTTCAATGAAATTGAAATTATGAATCAATACTTCGTTATTTGTTGATGCATGATGTTGGTGTTCGTGGAATTCTTATGAACTTTGTAGAGTACGAATTATGGTTTCGTAGAAAGTTTCGGGTATATCGAAAGTGTAAAATCAAACATGTAATTGAATAATACACTTGGATTATTATGAAACGGAATTCATTGAGTTGAAACAGAGATTGTGGTTAACGATAGTTAAGTCGTTAATCGAAGGATTATAGCATATTAGTAATATGAATTCAGCTGGGTAGTATCTACCCTTTTTCTATTCATACATAATAGCTTGGTACGAAAAGATGTATGATGATTTCAAAATTTATATATAAGATATACATATAAATTCTTCAGAGGAATTGAGTTAGTACTTCATAACTCGTTGGTACAATATACTCGTTGTTGATTCGTAATGATATCCACGGTGATCCTTGAACTGTCGGAGCTTGTGATGTTATAGATGCTGTTGGTACTGACGGTGTTGGTGATGTTGACGATACTGTTGATGCTGTTGGTAAAACGAGTCTAGCTTGTAAATCACGCACCATCCTTGTCAGGGTTTTTACTCTTCCTTTTATCATCTCGGTCCACACATCTGATTTATGATTAAGGCTAGAATAGATAATCTCTAAGACTTTAGACATTACGTATTCGCCGTAGAAGGTTTCTCCAATGAAGTGATGGATTAATACTTCATCGGTTATTATTGTTGGTACTCTATGGTGTGTATGACGTTGAGGCTCGAGGTACAGATTGTAAAGTTGAGGTTTACGACGCGGTTATAGTTGGGGGTGGTAATGGTACTGTTGGCGTTGATGATGGTGGTACTGGTTATGCTGCTGGTGCTGCTGCTGGTGTTTGTAACCTTTGCACCTTATTCTCCAAAGCCACTACCCGAGCGCGAAGCTCATTCACTTCTTCTATTACACCGGGATGATCGATGGTTCGGATGAGAGGGTGAATAAGATCCAGAATGTGAGATAGTATATAATCGTGTCGAGATACTCTGGAAATGAGAGAGAAAATGGTGTCGCGAATAGGTTCGCCGGTAAGTGCTTTAGGTTCTTCGCCAAGAGGGCAATATGGTGGATGGAAGGGATCACCTTCTTCTTGTCTCCAATGATTAAGGAGGCTACGAAACCATCCCCAATTCATCCAAAATAGATGATGGCTGATTAGTTGATCCATTCCAGTCACACTGCTTTCGGAGCTTAAGTGGGATTCCATATCGGAATTCGAGGGACTTGAACTAAAGGCGAATTCCATTTCGTTCGATTGAATAAAGGATATTTCAATATGAAATGATTTTTCGGCTATCGGGTGGTATTCTAATTACATAGAATATCTATATATATAGCGCAAAAGATTTCGTAGATTACGGAGGAATTTACGGGATATGTCAAGCAAAGTTTACAGTAACAGATACGTTAAGATATGAATTTTGTCTATACACTATTCATGCAATCAATGCAGTAAGACGTGTCTAGACTAAGAATGATAAGCAGGTAATTTTTGACAAAAATGATAAGCAAAACTTTTGACATGCAGACACGGTCGAAGTCCAGACACACTAATGTATCCTAACGACTATCAGTTAGACACACTAATGCAGACCTGGTTCGCTAATACCATCACTCTGATACCAACTGAAAGATACAGTAGGGACAACCACCGTCCCACCCAGTGCCTTAACTATCCGGCGACCACTGAGTGTACCTCAGATACTGATTTTAGGGCCTGCCTCTCGGCTACTGCCAACCCTCGTAAGGGATCATAATGTAGTGACCCGAACTTTTCCATGTTTATATATATTAATTGAGATTGATATTTACATGATTAAATGTTTCCAACATGTTAAGCAATCAAACTTGTTAAGACTTGATTAATTGAAATATGTTTCATATAGACAATTGACCACCCAAGTTGACCGGTGATTCACGAACGTTAAAACTTGTAAAAACTATATGATGACATATATATGGATATATATATAGTTAACATGATACTATGATAAGTAAATATATCATTAAGTATATTAACAATGAACTACATATGTAAAAACAAGACTACTAACTTAATGATTTTTAAACGAGACATATATGTAACGATTATCGTTGTAAAGACATTTAATGTATATATATCATATTAAGAGATATTCATACATGATAATATCATGATAATATAATAATTTAAAATCTCATTTGATATTATAAACATTGGGTTAACAACATTTAACAAGATCGTTAACCTAAAGGTTTCAAAACAACACTTACATGTAACGACTAACGATGACTTAACGACTCAGTTAAAATGTATATACATGTAGTGTTTTAATATGTATTTATACACTTTTGAAAGACTTCAATACACTTATCAAAATACTTCTACTTAACAAAAATGCTTACAATTACATCCTCGTTCAGTTTCATCAACAATTCTACCCGTATTCGTACTCGTACAATACACAGCTTTTAGATGTATGTACTATTGGTATATACACTCCAATGATCAGCTCTTAGCAGCCCATGTGAGTCACCTAACACATGTGGGAACCATCATTTGGCAACTAGCATGAAATATCTCATAAAATTACAAAAATATGAGTAATCATTCATGACTTATTTACATGAAAACAAAATTACATATCCTTTATATCTAATCCATACACCAACGACCAAAAACACCTAAAAACACTTTCATTCTTCAATTTTCTTCATCTAATTGATCTCTCTCAAGTTCTATCTTCAAGTTCTAAGTGTTCTTCATAAATTCCAAAAGTTCTAGTTTCATAAAATCAAGAATACTTTCAAGTTTGCTAGCTCACTTCCAATCTTGTAAGGTGATCATCCAACCTCAAGAAATCTTTGTTTCTTACAGTAGGTTATCATTCTAATACAAGGTAATAATCATATTCAAACTTTGGTTCAATTTCTATAACTATAACAATCTTATTTCAAGTGATGATCTTACTTGAACTTGTTTTCGTGTCATGATTCTGCTTCAAGAACTTCGAGCCATCCAAGGATCCATTGAAGCTAGATCCATTTTTCTCTTTTCCAGTAGGTTTATCCAAGGAACTTAAGGTAGTAATGATGTTCATAACATCATTCAATTCATACATATAAAGCTATCTTATTCGAAGGTTTAAACTTGTAATCACTAGAACATAGTTTAGTTAATTCTAAACTTGTTCGCAAACAAAAGTTAATCCTTCTAACTTGACTTTTAAAATAAACTAAACACATGTTCTATATCTATATGATATGCTAACTTAATGATTTAAAACCTGGAAACACGAAAAACACCGTAAAACCGGATTTACGCCGTCGTAGTAACACCGCGGGCTGTTTTGGGTTAGTTAATTAAAAACTATGATAAACTTTGATTTAAAAGTTGTTATTCTGAGAAAATGATTTTTATTATGAACATGAAACTATATCCAAAAATTATGGTTAAACTCAAAGTGGAAGTATGTTTTCTAAAATGGTCATCTAGACGTCGTTCTTTCGACTGAAATGACTACCTTTACAAAAACGACTTGTAACTTATTTTTCCGACTAGAAACCTATACTTTTTTTGTTTAGATTCATAAAATAGAGTTCAATATGAAACCATAGCAATTTGATTCACTCAAAACGGATTTAAAATGAAGAAGTTATGGGTAAAACAAGATTGGATAATTTTTCTCATTTTAGCTACGTGAAAATTGGTAACAAATCTATTCCAATCATAACTTAATCAACTTGTATTATATATTATGTAATCTTGAGATACCATAGACACGTATACAATGTTTCGACCTATCATGTCGACACATCTATATATATTTCGGAACAACCATAGACACTCTATATGTGAATGTTGGAGTTAGCTATACAGGGTTGAGGTTGATTCCAAAATATATATAGTTTGAGTTGTGATCAATACTGAGATACGTATACACTGGGTCGTGGATTGATTCAAGATAATATTTATCGATTTATTTCTGTACATCTAACTGTGGACAACTAGTTGTAGGTTACTAACGAGGACAGCTGACTTAATAAACTTAAAACATCAAAATATATTAAAAGTGTTGTAAATATATTTTGAACATACTTTGATATATATGTATATATTGTTATAGGTTCGTGAATCAACCAGTGGCCAAGTCTTACTTCCCGACGAAGTAAAAATCTGTGAAAGTGAGTTATAGTCCCACTTTTAAAATCTAATATTTTTGGGATGAGAATACATGCAGGTTTTATAAATGATTTACAAAATAGACACAAGTACGTGAAACTACATTCTATGGTTGAATTATCGAAATCGAATATGCCCCTTTTTATTAAGTCTGGTAATCTAAGAATTAGGGAACAGACACCCTAATTGACGCGAATCCTAAAGATAGATCTATCGGGCCCAACAAGCCCCATCCAAAGTACCGGATGCTTTAGTACTTCGAAATTTATATCATATCCGAAGGGTGTCCCGGAATGATGGGGATATTCTTATATTTGCATCTTGTTAATGTCGGTTACCAGGTGTTCACCATATGAATGATTTTTATCTCTATGTATGGGATGTGTATTGAAATATGAAATCTTGTGGTCTATTATTATGATTTGATATATATAGGTTAAACCTATAACTCACCAACATTTTTGTTGACGTTTTAAGCATGTTTATTCTCAGGTGATTATTAAGAGCTTCCGCTGTCGCATACTTAAATAAGGACGAGATTTGGAGTCCATGCTTGTATGATATTGTGTAAAAACTGCATTCAAGAAACTTATTTTGTTGTAACATATTTGTATTGTAAACCATTATGTAATGGTCGTGTGTAAACAGGATATTTTAGATTATCATTATTTGATAATCTACGTAAAGCTTTTTAAAACCTTTATCTATGAAATAAAGGTTATGGTTTGTTTTAAAAATGAATGCAGTCTTTGAAAAACATCTCATATAGAGGTCAAAACCTCGCAACGAAATCAATTAATATGGAACGTTTTTAATCAATAAGAACGGGACATTTCAGTTGGTATCAGAGCCAGGTTCTTAGAGAACCAGAATTTTGCATTAGTGTGTCTTATCGAGTTTGTTAGGATGCATTAGTGAGTCTGGACTTCGACCGTGTTTACTTGAAAAATGATTGCTTAACAAATTTTGTTGGAAACTATATATTTTTAACATTTGAATATTATGTGATATATTAATCTCTTAACGTGTTTGATATTATGTGATAGATGTCTACCTCTAGAACAAGTCCCATTGACTCACCTAATAATAATGAAGAGTCAAATGTAAATTGAAATGATTCGTGGACTGATTCACAAGTTCCCGAAGAGGAACCGGAAGAAGAGTCGGAACCGGAAGAAGAATCGGAACCGGAAGAAGAATCGGAACCGGATGAAGAAGTAGAACCGGTGGGGGAAATAATAAAACGGTTAAGTAAAAGAAAATCCTCAACCAACCGACCAAGGTTAATTATGGTCAATGGTGTTTCCGCCAAGGAAGCAAAATATTGGGAGGATTACCAATTCTCCGATGAATCGGATTCTGACGAGAATTCCGATGATGTTATAGAAATTACCCCAACTGAATTTAAAAAGGCAAAAGAAAATAATAAGGGAAAGGGCATAAAAATAGAGAAATCTAATTCCAACTCCGATGAACTTTATATGTATCGTCAACCCCCGAAGTCCTTAAGTTGTAACAATGACCCGGGAACCTCTAAACCACCAGGTTTTTCTAAACCAATGTGGATCACGACGGCTCGTATTAGGGGAACATCATATATCCCTAGAAACTTGGCAAAACCAACCAAAACCGAAGAAGAAGAAACGAGCGAGTCGGAATAAGATAGTTGTATTCGTGTGGTGTAATATATGTAATATAGTGTTCTTATGCTTTATGATATATGTAAAAATTGCTTGTATTAATAAGTATTTTTTTTATGAATCTAACTCTTGTCTATTTTACAGTTTAAAAACACAAAATGGATAGACAACCCAATATTTTAAGAGACCTACCCGGAGACATGATTGATGAAATCTTGTCTAGAGTCGGCCAGAATTTCTCGGCACAACTATTTAAGGCGAGATCAGTTTGTAAGACATTCGAAGAATGTTCCAAGAATGTCTTGGTTTATAAGAGACTTTCGTTTGAAAGATGGGGGATATCACATTGGGAAACCCATAAGTTATGATGTGTTTACTTTGACGCATATATTGCGGGGAACCCAAATGCTATTTTACGCAACGGGTTAAGAAATTATTTTGACTCAATATATCCGAATATTGGACTTCGTGATTTAGAAAAAGCGGCTAACATGCAACATAAAGAAGCATGTTATGCTTACGGATTAGTAATGTCCGCTTCTCACCAAAGTGAGAACAAGAACATCGGGCTACAACTATTAAACAAAACGTTTCCACAAGTGACGGAGTCGGTAATTGGGGTAAGAAATGAGGTTTTTAGATTGTTACGGGACTGTTGGACATTACGTAACCCTCGTCCCTTTGACGACGTTACAACACGCTGTCTTATCAACGGCCATAACGGTTATGTTCCACAAGACCAAGGATGGGAAGTAGTCCTAGTAAAACCAGAATGCATGACTTGTTTCTGGACGTATGAATTACGTGTCTTTATTGCCTTTGCTGAACGACTTGTGTACTAGCTAGAATTATCTTCACAACTATCTTGTATCAAAGTTATTGTGTGCTATATTTCATGCTTTATGTAAAATAAGCGGTATTGTAAGTTTGTAAAATATTGTATAAAAGTTTGAACGCGAAATATTATTATAATCAGTTTTTCATATAGAATTGTAGTAGTTGAATTGTATATTAGCTACTAAGTATGAACTTAACGGGTAGGTATTACCCGAATTTAAACTTATAAAACGCTAATATGAAGAAAAAGCTTTTATAAATGAGTTCATATTATGCTACGAAATACTATTAACTACTCTTAATATTCTGTATGATTAACTTGTTCCATTTAACTATTTTGAAGGAAATGGCACCGACTACTCGACACACCGTGAATATGAATGAAGAGGAATTCCGTATTTTTCTAGCTTCAAACATAGCCGCAGTACAGGCTGCGCTACATACCAACAATAACCTTGGATCTAGCAGTACAGGAAATCGTGTAGGATGCACCTACAAAGAATTCACTGCCTGCAAACCTTTGGAATTTGATGGAACCGAAGGACCGATCGGATTGAAACGGTGGACCGAGAAGGTTGAATCGGTGTTTGCCATAAGTAAGTGTACTGAAGAGGACAAAGTGAAGTACGCTACGCATACCTTCACAGGTTCTGCGTTAACATGGTGGAATACCTATCTAGAGCAAGTGGGACAAGACGATGCGTACGCACTACCGTGGTCAGCATTCAAACACTTGATGAACGAGAAGTACCGTCCCAGAACCGAGGTCAATAAGCTCAAGACAGAACTTAGAGGGTTACGAACCCAAGGATTTGATATTACCACGTACGAAAGACGATTCACAGAATTGTACCTATTGTGTCCGGGAGCATTCGAAGATGAGGAAGAGAAGATCGACGCGTTTGTGAAAGGATTACCGGAAAGAATCCAAGAAGATATAAGTTCACACGAGCCCGCCTCCATACAACAGGCATGTAGAATGGCTCACAAACTAGTGAACCAGATTGAAGAAAGAATTAAAGAACAGACTGCTGAAGAGGCCAATGTGAAGCAAGTCAAAAGAAAGTGGGAGGAAAACGGTGATAAGAATCACCAATACAACAACAACAGTAATTACAACAATAATCGCAACAATTATCCCAACAATCGCAACATCAATCGCAACTACAACAAACGGCCCAAAAACAACAACAACAACAACAACAACAACAACAACAACAACAACAACAACAACAACAACAACAGCTACAACAATCATCCCAACAATAATAATAACCGCAACAACAACAACAATCAGAAGCAGCTATGCCAAAGGTGTGAAAAGTATCACTCGGGGTTCTGCACCAAATTTTGCAACAAGTGTAAAAGAAATGGTCATAGCGCGGCGAAGTGTGATGTCTACGGACCAGGGGTTAACAGAACGAAAGGAACAAATGGTGTCGGAATGAGTAATGGCGGAGCAAGTAGTGTCGGAGCAAGTTATGCCAATGTAGTTTGTTATAAATGTGGAAAACCGGGCCACATTATTAGAAATTGCCCGAACCAGGAGAACACGAATGGACAAGGCCGCGGAAGAGTTTTCAATATTAATGCGGCAGAGGCACAGGAAGACTCGGAGCTTGTTACGGGTACGTTTCTTATTGACAATAAATCTGCTTACGTTTTATTTGATTCGGGTGCGGATAGAAGCTATATGAGTAGAGATTTTTGTGCTAAATTAAGTTGTCCATTGACGCCTTTGGATAGTAAATTTTTACTCGAATTAGCAAATGGTAAATTAATTTCAGCAGATAATATATGTCGGAATCGAGAAATTAAACTGGTTAGCGAAACATTTAAGATTGATTTGATACCAGTAGAGTTAGGGAGTTTTGATGTGATAATCGGTATGGACTGGTTGAAAGAAGTGAAAGCAGAGATCGTTTGTTACAAAAATGCAATTCGCATTATACGAGAAAAAGGAAAACCCTTAATGGTGTACGGAGAAAAGGGCAACACGAAGCTACATCTTATTAGTAATTTGAAGGCACAAAAACTAATAAGAAAAGGTTGCTATGCTGTTCTAGCACACGTCGAGAAAGTACAAACTGAAGAAAAGAGCATCAATGATGTTCCCATTGCAAAAGAATTTCCCGATGTATTTCCGAAAGAATTACCGGGATTACCCCCACATCGATCCGTTGAATTTCAAATAGATCTTGTACATGGAGCTGCACCAATAGCTCGTGCTCCTTACAGACTCGCACCCAGCGAGATGAAAGAACTGCAAAGCCAATTACAAGAACTTTTAGAGCGTGGTTTCATTCGACCAAGCACATCACCGTGGGGAGCTCCTGTTTTGTTTGTCAAGAAGAAAGATGGTACATTCAGGTTGTGTATCGACTACCGAGAGTTGAACAAACTTACCATCAAGAACCGCTACCCACTACCGAGAATCGACGAATTATTTGATCAACTACAAGGCTCGTCTGTTTATTCAAAGATTGACTTACGTTCCGGGTATCATCAAATGCGGGTGAAAGAAGATGATATTCCAAAGACTGCTTTCAGAACACGTTACGGTCATTATGAGTTTATGGTCATGCCGTTTGGTTTAACTAATGCACCAGCTGTGTTCATGGACCTTATGAACCGAGTGTGTGGACCATACCTTGACAAGTTTGTCATTGTTTTCATTGATGACATACTTATTTACTCAAAGAATGACCAAGAACACGGTGAACATTTGAGAAAGGTGTTAGAAGTATTGAGGAAGGAAAAATTGTACGCTAAGTTTTCAAAGTGTGCATTTTGGTTGGAAGAAGTTCAATTCCTCGGTCACATAGTGAACAAAGAAGGTATTAAGGTGGATCCGGCAAAGATAGAAACTGTTGAAAAGTGGGAAACCCCGAAAATTCCGAAACACATACGCCAGTTTTTAGGACTAGCTGGTTACTACAGAAGGTTCATCTAAGACTTTTCCAGAATAGCAAAACCCTTGACTGCATTAACGCATAAAGGGAAGAAATTTGAATGGAATGATGAACAAGAGAAAGCGTTTCAGTTATTGAGGAAAAAGCTAACTACGGCACCTATATTGTCATTGCCTGAAGGGAATGATGATTTTGTGATTTATTGTGACGCATCAAAGCAAGGTCTCGGTTGTGTATTAATGCAACGAACGAAGGTGATTGCTTATGCGTCTAGACAATTGAAGATTCACGAACAAAATTATACGACGCATGATTTGGAATTAGGCGCGGTTGTTTTTGCATTAAAGACTTGGAGGCACTACTTATATGGGGTCAAAAGTATTATATATACCGACCACAAAAGTCTTCAACACATATTTAATCAGAAACAACTGAATATGAGGCAGCGTAGGTGGATTGAATTGTTGAATGATTACGACTTTGAGATTCGTTACCACCCGGGGAAGGCAAATGTGGTAGCCGATGCCTTGAGCAGGAAGGACAGAGAACCCATTCGAGTAAAATCTATGAATATAATGATTCATAATAACCTTACTACTCAAATAAAGGAGGCACAACAAGGAGTTTTAAAAGAGGGAAATTTAAAGGATGAAATACCCAAAGGATCGGAGAAGCATCTTAATATTCGGGAAGACGGAACCCGGTATAGGGCTGAAAGGATTTGGGTACCAAAATTTGGAGATATGAGAGAAATGGTACTTAGAGAAGCTCATAAAACCAGATACTCAATATATCCTGGAACGGGGAAGATGTACAAGGATCTCAAGAAACATTTTTGGTGGCCGGGTATGAAAGCCGATGTTGCTAAATACGTAGGAGAATGTTTGACGTGTTCTAAGGTCAAAGCTGAGCATCAGAAACCATCAGGTCTACTTCAACAACCCGAAATCCCGGAATGGAAATGGGAAAACATTACAATGGATTTCATCACTAAATTGCCAAGGACTGCAAGTGGTTTTGATACTATTTGGGTAATAGTTGATCGTCTCACCAAATCAGCACACTTCCTACCAATAAGAGAAGATGACAAGATGGAGAAGTTAGCACGACTGTATTTGAAGGAAGTCGTCTCCAGACATGGAATACCAATCTCTATTATCTCTGATAGGGATGGCAGATTTATTTCAAGATTCTGGCAGACATTACAGCAAGCATTAGGAACTCGTCTAGACATGAGTACTGCCTATCATCCACAAACTGATGGGCAGAGCGAAAGGACAATACAAACGCTTGAAGACGTGCTACGAGCATGTGTTATTGATTTCGGAAACAGTTGGGATCGACATCTACCGTTAGCAGAATTTTCCTACAACAACAGCTACCATTCAAGCATTGAGATGGAGTCGTTTGAAGCACTTTATGGTAGAAAGTGCAGGTCTCCGATTTGTTGGAGTGAAGTGGGGGATAGACAGATTACGGGTCCGGAGATTATACAAGAAACTACCGAAAAGATCATCCAAATTCAACAACGGTTGAAAACCGCCCAAAGTCGACAAAAGAGCTACGCTGACATTAAAAGAAAAGATATAGAATTTGAAATTGGAGAGATGGTCATGCTTAAAGTTGCACCTTGGAAAGGCGTTGTTCGATTTGGTAAACGAGGGAAATTAAATCCAAGGTATATTGGACCATTCAAGATTATTGATCGTGTCGGACCAGTAGCTTACCGACTTGAGTTACCTCAACAACTCGCGGCTGTACGTAACACTTTCCACGTCTTGAATTTGAAGAAATGTTTTGCTAAAGAAGATCTCACTATTCCGTTAGATGAAATCCAAATCAACGAAAAACTTCAATTCATCGAAGAACCCGTCGAAATAATGGATCATGAGGTTAAAAGACTTAAGCAAAACAAGATACCAATTGTTAAGGTTCGATGGAATGCTCGTAGAGGACCCGAGTTCACCTGGGAGCGTGAAGATCAGATGAAGAAGAAATACCCGCATCTATTTCCAGAAGATTCGTCAACACCTTCAACAGCTTAAAATTTCGGGACGAAATTTATTTAACGGGTAGGTACTGTAGTGACCCGAACTTTTCCATGTTTATATATATTAATTGAGATTGATATTTACATGATTAAATGTTTCCAACATGTTAAGCAATCAAACTTGTTAAGACTTGATTAATTGAAATATGTTTCATATAGACAATTGACCGCCCAAGTTGACCGGTGATTCACGAACGTTAAAACTTGTAAAAACTATATGATGACATATATATGGATATATATATAGTTAACATGATACTATGATAAGTAAATATATCATTAAGTATATTAACAATGAACTACATATGTAAAAACAAGACTACTAACTTAATGATTTTTAAACGAGACATATATGTAACGATTATCGTTGTAAAGACATTTAATGTATATATATCATATTAAGAGATATTCATACATGATAATATCATGATAATATAATAATTTAAAATCTCATTTGATATTATAAACATTGGGTTAACAACATTTAACAAGATCGTTAACCTAAAGGTTTCAAAACAACACTTACATGTAACGACTAACGATGACTTAACGACTCAGTTAAAATGTATATACATGTAGTGTTTTAATATGTATTTATACACTTTTGAAAGACTTCAATACACTTATCAAAATACTTCTACTTAACAAAAATGCTTACAATTACATCCTCGTTCAGTTTCATCAACAATTCTACCCGTATTCGTACTCGTACAATACACAGCTTTTAGATGTATGTACTATTGGTATATACACTCCAATGATCAGCTCTTAGCAGCCCATGTGAGTCACCTAACACATGTGGGAACCATCATTTGGCAACTAGCATGAAATATCTCATAAAATTACAAAAATATGAGTAATCATTCATGACTTATTTACATGAAAACAAAATTACATATCCTTTATATCTAATCCATACACCAACGACCAAAAACACCTACAAACACTTTCATTCTTCAATTTTCTTCATCTAATTGATCTCTCTCAAGTTCTATCTTCAAGTTCTAAGTGTTCTTCATAAATTCCAAAAGTTCTAGTTTCATAAAATCAAGAATACTTTCAAGTTTGCTAGCTCACTTCCAATCTTGTAAGGTGATCATCCAACCTCAAGAAATCTTTGTTTCTTACAGTAGGTTATCATTCTAATACAAGGTAATAATCATATTCAAACTTTGGTTCAATTTCTATAACTATAACAATCTTATTTCAAGTGATGATCTTACTTGAACTTGTTTTCGTGTCATGATTCTGCTTCAAGAACTTCGAGCCATCCAAGGATCCATTGAAGCTAGATCCATTTTTCTCTTTTTCAGTAGGTTTATCCAAGGAACTTAAGGTAGTAATGATGTTCATAACATCATTCGATTCATACATATAAAGCTATCTTATTCGAAGGTTTAAACTTGTAATCACTAGAACATAGTTTAGTTAATTCTAAACGTGTTCGCAAACAAAAGTTAATCCTTCTAACTTGACTTTTAAAATCAACTAAACACATGTTCTATATCTATATGATATGCTAACTTAATGATTTAAAACCTGGAAACACGAAAAACACCGTAAAACCGGATTTACGCCGTCGTAGTAACACCGCGGGCTGTTTTGGGTTAGTTAATTAAAAACTATGATAAACTTTGATTTAAAAGTTGTTATTCTGAGAAAATGATTTTTATTATGAACATGAAACTATATCCAAAAATTATGGTTAAACTCAAAGTGGAAGTATGTTTTCTAAAATGGTCATCTAGACGTCGTTCTTTCGACTGAAATGACTACCTTTACAAAAACGACTTGTAACTTATTTTTCCGACTAGAAACCTATACTTTTTTTGTTTAGATTCATAAAATAGAGTTCAATATGAAATCATAGCAATTTGATTCACTCAAAACGGATTTAAAATGAAGAAGTTATGGGTAAAACAAGATTGGATAATTTATCTCATTTTAGCTACGTGAAAATTGGTAACAAATCTATTCCAACCATAACTTAATCAACTTGTATTATATATTATGTAATCTTGAGATACCATAGACACGTATACAATGTTTCGACCTATCATGTCGACACATCTATATATATTTCGGAACAACCATAGACACTCTATATGTGAATGTTGGAGTTAGCTATACAGGGTTGAGGTTGATTCCAAAATATATATAGTTTGAGTTGTGATCAATACTGAGATACGTATACACTGGGTCGTGGATTGATTCAAGATAATATTTATCGATTTATTTCTGTACATCTAACTGTGGACAACTAGTTGTAGGTTACTAACGAGGACAGCTGACTTAATAAACTTAAAACATCAAAATATATTAAAAGTGTTGTAAATATATTTTGAACATACTTTGATATATATGTATATATTGTTATAGGTTCGTGAATAAACCAGTGGCCAAGTCTTACTTCCCGACGAAGTAAAAATCTGTGAAAGTGAGTTATAGTCCCACTTTTAAAATCTAATATTTTTGGGATGAGAATACATGCAGGTTTTATAAATGATTTACAAAATAGACACAAGTACGTGAAACTACATTCTATGGTTGAATTATCGAAATCGAATATGCCCCTTTTTATTAAGTCTGGTAATCTAAGAATTAGGGAACAGACACCCTAATTGACGCGAATCCTAAAGATAGATCTATCAGGCCCAACAAGCCCCATCCAAAGTACCGGATGCTTTAGTACTTCGAAATTTATATCATATCCGAAGGGTGTCCCGGAATGATGGGGATATTCTTATATTTGCATCTTGTTAATGTCGGTTACCAGGTGTTCACCATATGAATGATTTTTATCTCTATGTATGGGATGTGTATTGAAATATGAAATCTTGTGGTCTATTATTATGATTTGATATATATAGGTTAAACCTATAACTCACCAACATTTTTGTTGACGTTTTAAGCATGTTTATTCTCAGGTGATTATTAAGAGCTTCCGCTGTCGCATACTTAAATAAGGACGAGATTTGGAGTCCATGCTTGTATGATATTGTGTAAAAACTGCATTTAAGAAACTTATTTTGTTGTAACATATTTGTATTGTAAACCATTATGTAATGGTCGTGTGTAAACAGGATATTTTAGATTATCATTATTTGATAATCTACGTAAAGCTTTTTAAAACCTTTATCTATGAAATAAAGGTTATGGTTTGTTTTAAAAATGAATGCAGTCTTTGAAAAACGTCTCATATAGAGGTCAAAACCTCGCAACGAAATCAATTAATATGGAACGTTTTTAATCAATAAGAACGGGACATTTCACGTAAGGAGTAAGAGCCAATGCTTCGCCGCAGGTCACACTGTGAGAATCTCCTTTATGTAGTGACCCGAACTTTTCCATGTTTATATATATATTACATGAAATTGTTATTTACATGATTAAGTGTTTCCAACATGTTAAGCAATCAAACTTGTTAAGACTTGATTAATTGAAATAGGTTTCATATAGACAATTGACCACCCAAGTTGACCGGTGATTCACGAACGTTAAAACTTGTAAAAACTATACGATGACATATATATGGTTATATATATAGTTAACATGATTTTATTATAAGTATGTATCTCATTAGGTATTTTAACAATGAGTTATATACATAAAAATGAGACTATTAATTTAAGAAACTCGAAAACGATATATATAACGATTATCGTTATAACAACGTCTTACTAGGTACATATGAATCATATTAAGATATTGATACACTTGGTTAATTATGTTAAATGATAAGTAAATATATTATTAAGTGTATTAACAATGAAATACATATGTAAAAATAAGACTACTAACTTAATGATTTCGAAACGAGACATATATGTAACGATTATCGTTGTAACGACATTTAACTGTATATATATCATACTAAGATATATTATATATCATAATATCATGATAATATAACAATTTAACATCTCATTTGTTATAATAAACAATGGGTTAACAACATTCAACAAGATCGTTAACCTAAAGGTTTCAAAACAACATTTACATGTAACGACTAACAATGACTTAATGACTCAGTTAAAATATATATACATGTAGTGTTTTAATATGTATTCATACACTTTTGAAAGACTTCAAGACACTTATAAAAATACTTCTACTTAACAAAAATGCTTACAATTACATCCTCGTTCAGTTTCATCAACAATTCTACTCGTATGCACCCGTATTCGTACTCGTACAATACACAGCTTTTAGATGTATGTACTATTGGTATATACACTCCAATGATCAGCTCTTAGCAGCCCATGTGAGTCACCTAACACATGTGGAAACCATCATTTGGCAACTAGCATGAAATATCTCATAAAATTACAAAAATATGAGTAATCATTCATGACTTATTTACATGAAAACAAAATTACATATCCTTTATATCTAATCCATAAAACAACGACCAAAAACACCTATAAACACTTTCATTCTTAAATTTTCTTCATCTAATTGATCTCTCTCAAGTTCTATCTTCAAGTTCTAAGTGTTCTTCATAAATTTCAAAAGTTCTAGTTTCATAAAATCAAAAATACTTCCAAGATTGCAAGTTTACTTCCAAGTTTTCTAAATCCATTCCAAGTAATCATCCAAGATCAAGAAACCTTTGTTACTTACAGTAGGTTATATTTCTAATACAAGTTAATAATCATATTCAAACTTTAATTCAATTTCTATAACTATAACAATCTTATTTCGAGTGGAAATCTTACTTGAAATTGTTTTCGTGTCATGATTCTGCTTCAAGAACTTTCAAGCCATCCAAGGATCCTTTGAAGCTAGATCTATTTTTCTCATTTCCAGTAGATTTATCCAAGGAACTTGAGGTAGTAATGATGTTCATAACATCATTCAATTCATACATAAAAAGCTGTCTTATTCAACGTTATAAACTTGTAATCACTAGAACATAGTTTAGTTAATTCTAAACTTGTTCGCAAATAAAGTTAATCCTTCTAACTAGACTTTTAAAATAAACTAAACACATGTTCTATATCTATATGATATGCTAACTTAATGATTTAAAACCCAGAAACACGATAAACACCATAAAACTGGATATACGCCGTCATAGTAAAACCGGGGGCTGTTTTGGTTGGGATAATTAAAAGCTAAGAAGAACTTTGATTTAAAAGCTATACTTCTGGAAAAATGATTTTTCTTATGAACATGAAACTATATCCAAAAATCATGGTTAAACTCAAAGTGAAAGTATGTTTTCCAAAATGGTCATCAAGATGTCGTTCTTTCGACGGAAATGACTACCTCTTTCAAAAATGACTTGTAACTTGTATTTCCGACTATAAACTTATAATTTTTCTGTTTAGATTCATAAAGTTAAGTTCAATACGAAACTGTGGCCACTGGAATAACTCAAAACGGATTAGAAACGAAGAAATGGCGAGTAAAACAAGATTGGATAATTTTTCTCATTTTAGCTACGTGAAAATTGGTAACAAATCGATTCCAACCATAACTTAATCAACTTGTATTGTATATTATGTAATCTTGAGATACCATAGACACGTATACAATGTTTCGACCTATCATGTCGACACATCTATATATATTTCGGAACAACCATAGACACTCTATATGTGAATGTTGGAGTTAGCTATACAGGGTTGAGGTTGATTCCAAAATATATATAGTTTGAGTTGTGATCAATACTGAGATACGTATACACTGGGTCGTGGATTGATTCAAGATAATATTTATCGATTTATTTCTGTACATCTAACTGTGGACAACTAGTTGTAGGTTACTAACGAGGACAGCTGACTTAATAAACTTAAAACATCGAAATATATTAAAAATGTTGTAAATATATTTTGAACATACTTTGATATATATGTATATGTTGTTATAGGTTCGTGAATCAACCAGTGGCCAAGTCTTACTTCCCGACGATGTAAAAATCTGTGAAAGTAAGTTATAGTCTCACTTTTAAAATCTAATATTTTTGGGATGAGAATACATGCAGGTTTTATAAATGATTTACAAAATAGACACAAGTACGTGAAACTACATTCTATGGTTGAATTATCGAAATCGAATATGCCCCTTTTTATTAAGTCTGGTAATCTAAGAATTAGGGAACAGACACCCTAATTGACGCGAATCCTAAAGATAGATCTATTGGGCCTAACAAACCCCATCCAAAGTACCGGATGCTTTAGTACTTCAAAATTTATATCATATCCGAAGGGTGTCCCGGAATGATGGGGATATTCTTATATATGCATCTTGTTAATGTCGGTTACCAGGTGTTCACCATATGAATGATTTTTATCTCTATGTATGGGATGTGTATTGAAATATGAAATCTTGTGGTCTATTGTTACGATTTGATATATATAGGTTAAACCTATAACTCACCAACATTTTTGTTGACGTTTAAAGTATGTTTATTCTCAGGTGAATACTAACAGCTTCCGCTATTGCATACTAAAATAAGGACAAGATTTGGAGTCCATGTTTGTATGATATTGTGTAAATACTGCATTCAAGAAACTGATTTCGATGTAATATATTTGTATTGTAAACCATTATGTAATGGTCGTGTGTAAACAGGATATTTTAGATTATCATTATTTGATAATCTACGTAAAGCTTTTTAAACCTTTATTTATGAAATAAAGGTTATGGTTTGTTTTAAAAATGAATGCAGTCTTTGAAAAAACGTCTCATATAGAGGTCAAAACCTCGCAACGAAATCAATTAATATGGAACGTTTTTAATCAATAAGAACGGGACATTTCAGTTGGTATCCGAGCGTTGGCCTTAGAGAACCAGAAAATTTGCATTAGTGTGTCTTATCGATTTTGTTAGGATGCATTAGTGAGTCTGGACTTCGACCGTGTTTTCTTTAAAAATGATTGCTTAACATTTTTGTTGGAAACTATATATTATTAACATGTATATATTATGTGATATATTAATCTCTTAACATGTTTGATATTGTGTGATAGATGTCTACCTCTAGCACAAATCCCATTGACACACCTAATAATAACGAAGAGTCGAATATATATTGGACTGATTCACAAGTTCTCGAATCAGAACCGGAAGAAGAATCAGAACCGGAAGAAGAATCAGAACCGGAAGAGGAGGAACCGGAGGAGGAAATAGAACCGGTGGGGGAAATAATAAAACGGTTAAGTAAAAGAAAATCCTCAACCAACCGACCAAGGATAATTATGGTCAATGGTGTTTCCGCCAAGGAAGCAAAATATTGGGAGGATTACCAATTCTCCGTTGAATCGGATTCCGACGAGAATTCTGATGATATTATAGAAATTACCCCAACTGAATTTAAAAAGGCAAAAGAAAATAATAAGGGAAAGGGCATAAAAATAGAGAAATCTAATTCCAATCCCGATGAACTTTATATGTATCGTCAACCCCCGAAGCCCTTAAGTTGTAACAATGACCCGGGAACCTCTAAACCACCAGGTTTTTCTAAACCGTTGTGGAAAACGACAGCTCGTATTAGGGGAACATCATATATCCCTAGAAACTTGGCAAAACGAACCAAAACTGAAGAAGAAGAAGAAATGAGCGAGTCGGAATAAGATAGTTGTATTCGTGTGGTGTAATATATGTAATATATGTGCTTATGCTTTATGATATATGTAAAAATTGCTTGTATTAATAAGTATTTTTTTTTATGAATCTAACTCTTGTCTATTTTACAGTATAAAAACACAAAATGGATAGACAACCTAATATTTTAAGAGACCTACCCGGAGACATGATTGATGAAATCTTGTCTAGAGTCGGTCAGAATTCTTCGGCACAACTATTTACGGCGAAATCAGTTTGTAAGACATTCGAAGAACGTTCCAAGAATGTCTTGGTTTATAAGAGACTTTGGTTTGAAAGATGGGGGATATCACATTGGGAAACCCATAAGTTACGATGTGTTTACATTGACGCATATATTGCGGGGAACCCAAATGCTATTTTACGCAACGGGTTAAGAAATTATTTTGACTCAATGTATCCGAATATAGGACTTCATGATTTAGAAAAAGAGGCTAACATGCAACATAAAGAAGCATGCTATGCTTACGGGTTAGTAATGTTCGCTTCTCACCAAAGTGAGAAAAAGAACATCGGGGTGCTACAACTATTAAACAAAACGTTCCCACAAGTGACGGAGTCGGTAATTGGGGTAAGAAATGAGGTTTTTAGGTTATTACGAGACTGTTGGTCATTACGTAACCCTTATCCCTTTGACGACGTTACAACACGCTGTCTTATCAACGGCCATAACGGTTATGTTCCACAAGACCAAGGATGGGAAGTAGTCCTAGTAAAACCAGAATACATGACTTGTTTCTGGACGTATGAATTACGTGTCTTTATTGCCTTTGCTGAACGACTTGTGTACTAGCTAGAATTATCTTCACAACTATCTTGTATCAAAGTTATTGTGTGCTATATTTAATGATTTATGTAAAATAAGCGGTATTGTAAGTTTGTAAAATATTGTATAAAAGTTTGAACGCGAAATATTATTATAATCAGTTTTTCATATAGAATTGTAGTAGTTGATGTCGTGACCCGAACTTTTCCATGTTTATATATATATTAAATGAAATTGTTATTTACCTGATTAAGTGTTTCCAACATGTTAAGCAATCAAACTTGTTAAGACTTGATTAATTGAAATAGGTTTCATATAGACAATTCACCACCCAAGTTGACCGGTGATTCACGAACGTTAAAACTTGTAAAAACTATACGATGACATATATATGGTTATATATATATTTAACATGATTTTATTATAAGTATGTATCTCATTAGGTATTTTAACAATGAGTTATATACATAAAAATGAGACTATTAATTTAAGAAACTCGAAAACGATATATATATATAACGATTATCGTTATAACAACGTCTTACTAGGTACATATGAATCATATTAAGATATTGATACACTTGGTTAATTATGTTAAATGATAAGTAAATATATTATTAAGTGTATTAACAATGAAATACATATGTAAAAATAAGACTACTAACTTAATGATTTCGAAACGAGACATATATGTAACGATTATCGTTGTAACGGCATTTAACTGTATATATATCATACTAAGATATATTATATATCATAATATCATGATAATATAACAATTTAACATCTCATTTGTTATAATAAACAATGGGTTAACAACATTCAACAAGATCGTTAACCTAAAGGTTTCAAAACAACATTTACATGTAACGACTAACGATGACTTAACGACTCAGTTAAAATGTATATAAATGTAGTGTTTTAATATGTATTCATACACTTTTGAAAGACTTCAAGACACTTATCAAAATACTTCTACTTAACAAAAATGCTTACAATTACATCCTCGTTCAGTTTCATCAACAATTCTACTCGTATACACCCGTATTCGTACTCGTACAATACACAGCTTTTAGATGTATGTACTATTGGTATATACACTCCAATGATCAGCTTTTAGCAGCCCATGTGAGTCACCTAACACATGTGGGAACCATCATTTGGCAACTAGCATGAAATATCTCATAAAATTACAAAAATATGAGTAATCATTCATGACTTATTTACATGAAAACAAAATTACATATCCTTTATATCTAATCCATACACCAACGACCAAAAACACCTACAAACACTTTCATTCTTAAATTTTCTTCATCTAATTGATCTCTCTCAAGTTCTATCTTCAAGTTCTAAGTGTTCTTCATAAATTCCAAAAGTTCTAGTTTCATAAAATCAAGAATACTTCCAAGATTGCAAGTTTACTTCCAAGTTTTCTAAATCCATTCCAAGTAATCATCCAAGATCAAGAAACCTTTGTTACTTATAGTAGGTTATCTTTCTAGTACAAGGTAATAATCATATTCAAACTTTAATTCAATTTCTATAACTATAACAATCTTATTTCGAGTGGAAATCTTACTTGAAATTGTTTTCGTGTCATGATTCTGCTTCAAGAACTTTCAAGCAATCCAAGGATCCTTTGAAGCTAGATCTATTTTTCTCATTTCCAGTAGGTTTATCCAAGGAACTTGAGGTAGTAATGATGTTCATAACATCATTCGATTCATACATATAAAGCTATCTTATTCGAAGGTTTAAACTTGTAATCACTAGAACATAGTTTAGTTAATTCTAAACTTGTTCGCAAATAAAAGTTAATCCTTCTAACTTGACTTTTAAAATCAACTAAACACATGTTCTATATCTATATTATATGCTAACTTAATGATTTAAAACCTGGAAACACGAAAAACACCGTAAAACCGGATTTACGCCGTCGTAGTAACACCGCGGGCTGTTTTGGGTTAGTTAATTAAAAACTATGATAAACTTTGATTTAAAAATTGCTATTCTGGGAAAATTATTTTTATCTCTATGTATGGGATGTGTATTGAAATATGAAATCTTGTGGTCTATTGTTACGATTTGATATATATAGGTTAAACCTATAACTCACCAACATTTTTTGTTGACGTTTAAAGCATGTTTATTCTCAGGTGAATACTAAGAGCTTCCGCTGTTGCATACTAAAATAAGGACAAGATTTGGAGTCCATGTTTGTATGATATTGTGTAAAAACTGCATTCAAGAAACTGATTTCGATGTAACATATTTGTATTGTAAACCATTATGTAATGGTCGTGTGTAAACAGGATATTTTAGATTATCATTATTTGATAATCTACGTAAAGCTTTTTAAACCTTTATTTATGAAATAAAGGTTATGGTTTATTTTAAAAATGAATGCAGTCTTTGAAAAACGTCTCATATAGAGGTCAAAACCTCGCAACGAAATCAATTAATATGGAACGTTTTTAATCAATAAGAACGGGACGTTTCAGTTGGTATCCGAGCGTTGGTCTTAGAGAACCAGAATTTTGCATTAGTGTGTCTTATCGAGTTTGTTAGGATGCATTAGTGAGTCTGGACTTCGACCGTGTTTACTTGAAAAATGATTGCTTAACAAATTTTGTTGGAAACTATATATTTTTAACATGTGAATATTATGTGATATATTAATCTCTTAACGCGTTTGATATTATGTGATAGATGTCTACCTCTAGGACAAGTCCCATTGACTCACCTATAATAATGAAGAGTCAAATGTAAATTGGAATGATTCGTGGACTGATTCACAAGTTCCCGAAGAGGAACCGGAAGAAGAGTCGGAACCGGAAGAAGAATCAGAACCGGAAGAGGAGGAACCGGAGGAGGAAATAGAACCGGTAGGGAAAATAATAAAACGGTTAAGTAAAATAAAATCCTCAACCAACCGACCAAGGTTAATTATGGTCAATGGTGTTTGCGCCAAGGAAGCAAAATATTGGGAGGATTACCAATTCTCCGATGAATCGGATTCCGACGAGAATTCCGATGATGTTATAGAAATTACCCCAACTGAATTTAAAAAGGCAAAAGAAAATAATAAGGGAAAGGGAATAAAAATAGAGAAATCTAATTCCAACCCCGATGAACTTTATATGTATCGTCAACCCCCGAAGCCCTTAAGTTGTAATAATGACCCGGGAACCTCTAAACCACCAGGGTTTTCTAAACCAATGTGGAAAACGACGGCTCGTATTAGGGGAACATCATATATCCCTAGAAACTTGGCAAAACGAACCAAAACAAAGAAGAAGAAACGAGCGAGTCGGAATAAGATAGTTGTATTCGTGTGGTGTAATATATGTAATATATTGTGCTTATGCTTTATGATATATGTAAAAATTTCTTGTATTAATAAGTATTTTTTTTTATGAATCTAACTCTTGTCTATTTTACAGTATAAAAACACAAAATGGATAGACAACCCAATCTTTTAAGAGACCTACCCGGAGACATGATTGATGAAATCTTGTCTAGAGTCGGTCAGAATTCTTCGGCACAACTATTTACGGCGAAATCAGTTTGTAAGACATTCGAAGAACGTTCCAAGAATGTCTGGGTTTATAAGAGACTTTCGTTTGAAAGATGGGGGATATCACATTGGGAAACCCATAAGTTACGATGTGTTTACTTTGACGCATATATTGCGGGGAACCCAAATGCTATTTTACGCAACGGGTTAAGAAATTATTTTGACTCAATGTATCCGAATATAGGACTTCATGATTTAGAAAAAGTGGCTAACATGCAACATAAAGAATCATGCTATGCTTACAGGTTAGTAATGTTCGCTTCTCACCAAAGTGAGAAAAAGAACATCGGGCTACAACTATTAAACAAAACGTTCCCACAAGTGACGGAGTCGGTAATTGGGGTAAGAAATGAGGTTTTTAGGTTATTACGAGACTGTTGGTCATTACGTAACCCTCGTCCCTTTGACGACGTTACAACACACTGTCTTATCAACGGCCATAACGGTTATGTTCCACAAGACCAAGGATGGGAAGTAGTCCTAGTAAAACCAGAATGCGTGACTTGTTTCTGGACGTATGAATTGCGTGTCTTTATTGCCTTTGCTGAACGACTTGTGTACTAGCTAGAATTATCTTCACAACTATCTTGTATCAAAGTTATTGTGTGCTATATTTCATGCTTTATGTAAAATAAGCGGTATTGTAAGTTTGTAAAATATTGTATAAAAGTTTGAACGCGAAATATTATTATAATCAGTTTTTCATATAGAATTGTAGTAGTTGAATTGTATATTAGCTACTAAGTATGAACTTACCGGGTAGGTACTAACCGAATTTAAACTTATAAAACGCTAATATGAAGAAAAAGCTTTTATAAATGAGTTCATATTATGCTACGAAATACTATTAACTACTCTTAATATTCTGTATGATTAACTTGTTCCATTTGACTATTTTGAAGGAAATGGCACCGACTACTCGACACACCGTGAATATGAATGAAGAGGAATTCCGTACTTTTCTAGCTTCAAACATAGCCGCAGTACAGGCTGCGCTACATACCAACAATAACCTTGGATCTAGCAGTACAGGAAATCGTGTATGATGCACCTACAAAGAATTCACTGCCTACAAACCTTTGGAATTTGATGGAACCGAAGTGAAATGTCCCGTTCTTATTGATTAAAAACGTTCCATATTAATTGATTTCGTTGCGAGGTTTTGACCTCTATATGAGACGTTTTTCAAAGACTGCATTCATTTTTAAAACAAACCATAACCTTTATTTCATAAATAAAGGTTTAAAAAGCTTTACGTAGATTATCAAATAATGATAATCTAAAATATCCTGTTTACACACGACCATTACATAATGGTTTACAATACAAATATGTTACATCGAAATCAGTTTCTTGAATGCAGTTTTTACACACTATCATACAAACATGGACTCCAAATCTTGTCCTTATTTTAGTATGCAACAGCGGAAGCTCTTAATATTCACCTGAGAATAAACATGCTTTAAACGTCAACAAAAATGTTGGTGAGTTATAGGTTTAACCTATATATATCAAATCGTAACAATAGACCACAAGATTTCATATTTCAATACACATCCCATACATAAAGATAAAAATCATTCATATGGTGAACACCTGGTAACCGACAATAACAAGATGCATATATAAGAATATCCCCATCATTCCGGGACACCCTTCGGATATGATATAAATTTCGAAGTACTAAAGCATCCGGTACTTTGGATGGGGTTTGTTAGGCCCAATAGATCTATCTTTAGGATTCGCGTCAATTAGGGTGTCTGTTCCCTAATTCTTAGATTACCAGACTTAATAAAAAGGGGCATATTCGATTTCGATAATTCAACCATAGAATGTAGTTTCACGTACTTGTGTCTATTTTGTAAATCATTTATAAAACCTGCATGTATTCTCATCCCAAAAATATTAGATTTTAAAAGTGGGACTATAACTCACTTTCACAGATTTTTACTTCGTCGGGAAGTAAGACTTGGCCACTGTTGATTCACGAACCTATAACAATATATACATATATATTAAAGTATGTTCAAAATATATTTACAACACTTTTAATATATTTTGATGTTTTAAGTTTATTAAGTCAGCTGTCCTCGTTAGTAACCTATAACTAGTTGTCCACAGTTAGATGTACAGAAATAAATCGATAAATATTATCTTGAATCAATCCACGACCCAGTGTATACGTATCTCAGTATTGATCACAACTCAAACTATATATATTTTGGAATCAACCTCAACCCTGTATAGCTAACTCCAACATTCACATATAGAGTGTCTATGGTTGTTCCGAAATATATATAGATGTGTCGACATGATAGGTCGAAACATTTTATACGTGTCTATGGTATCTCAAGATTACATAATATACAATACAAGTTGATTAAGTTATGGTTGGAATAGATTTGTTACCAATTTTCACGTAGCTAAAATGAGAAAAATTATCCAATCTTGTTTTACCCATAACTTCTTCATTTTAAATCCGTTTTGAGTGAATCAAATTGCTATGGTTTCATATTAAACTCTATTTTATGAATCTAAACAGAAAAAGTATAGGTTTATAGTCGAAAAAATAAGTTACAAGTCATTTTTGTAAAGGTAGTCATTTCAGTCGAAAGAACGACGTCTAGATGACCATTTTAGAAAACATACTTCCACTTTGAGTTTAACCATAATTTTTGGATATAGTTTCATGTTCATAATAAAAATCATTTTCTCAGAATAACAACTTTTAAATCAAAGTTTATCATAGTTTTTAATTAATTAACCCAAAACAGCCCGCGGTGTTACTACGACGGCGTAAATCCGGTTTTACGGTGTTTTTCGTGTTTCCAGGTTTTAAATCATTAAGTTAGCATATCATATAGATATAGAACATGTGTTTAGTTGATTTTAAAAGTCAAGTTAGAAGGATTAACTTTTGTTTGCGAACAAGTTTAGAATTAACTAAACTATGTTCTAGTGATTACAAGTTTAAACCTTCGAATAAGATAGCTTTATATGTATGAATCGAATGATGTTATGAACATCATTACTACCTTAATTTCCTTGGATAAACCTACTGGAAAAGAGAAAAATGGATCTAGCTTCAATGGATCCTTGGATGGCTCGAAGTTCTTGAAGCAGAATCATGACACGAAAACAAGTTCAAGTAAGATCATCACTTGAAATAAGATTGTTATAGTTATAGAAATTGAACCAAAGTTTGAATATGATTATTACCTTGTATTAGAATGATAACCTGCTGTAAGAAACAAAGATTTCTTGAGGTTGGATGATCACCTTACAAGATTGGAAGTGAGCTAGCAAACTTGAAAGTATTCTTGATTTTATGAAACTAGAACTTTTGGAATTTATGAAGAACACTTAGAACTTGAAGATAGAACTTGAGAGAGATCAATTAGATGAAGAAAATTAAAGAATGAAAGTGTTTGTAGGTGTTTTTGGTCGTTGGTGTATGGATTAGATATAAAGGATATGTAATTTTGTTTTCATGTAAATAAGTCATGAATGATTACTCATATTTTTGTAATTTTATGAGATATTTCATGCTAGTTGCCAAATGATGGTTCCCACATGTATTAGGTGACTCACATGGGCTGCTAAAAGCTGATCATTGGAGTGTATATACCAATAGTACATACATCTAAAAGCTGTGTATTGTACGAGTACGAATACGGGTGCATACGAGTAGAATTGTTGATGAAACTGAACGAGGATGTAATTGTAAGCATTTTTGTTAAGTAGAAGTATTTTGATAAGTGTATTGAAGTCTTTCAAAAGTGTATAAATACATATTAAAACACTACATGTATATACATTTTAACTGAGTCGTTAAGTCATCGTTAGTCGTTACATGTAAGTGTTGTTTTGAAACCTTTAGGTTAACGATCTTGTTAAATGTTGTTAACCCAATGTTTATAATATCAAATGAGATTTTAAATTATTATATTATCATGATATTATCATGTATGAATATCTCTTAATATGATATATATACATTAAATGTCTTTACAACGATAATCGTTACATATATGTCTCGTTTAAAAATCATTAAGTTAGTACTCTTGTTTTTACATATGTAGTTCATTGTTAATATACTTTATGATATGTTTTCTTATCATAGTATCATGTTAACTATATATATATATATCCATATATATGTCATCATATAGTTTTTACAAGTTTTAACGTTCGTGAATCACCGATCAACTTGGGTGGTCAATTGTCTATATGAAACATATTTCAATTAATCAAGTCTTAACAAGTTTGATTGCTTAACATGTTGGAAACATTTAATCATGTAAATATCAATCTCAATTAATATATATAAACATGGAAAAGTTCGGGTCACTACAGTACCTACCCGTTAAATAAATTTCGTCCCGAAATTTTAAGCTGTTGAAGGTGTTGACGAATCTTCTGGAAATAGATGCGGGTATTTCTTCTTCATCTGATCTTCACGCTCCCAGGTGAACTCGGGTCCTCTACGAGAATTCCATCGAACCTTAACAATTGGTATCTTGTTTTGCTTAAGTCTTTTAACCTCACGATCCATTATTTCGACGGGTTCTTCGATGAATTGAAGTTTTTCGTTGATTTGGATTTCATCTAACGGAATAGTGAGATCTTCTTTAGCAAAACATTTCTTTAAATTCGAGACGTGGAAAGTGTTATGTACAGCCGCGTGTTGTTGAGGTAACTCTAGTCGGTAAGCTACTGGTCCGACACGATCAATAATCTTGAATGGTCCAATATACCTTGGATTTAATTTCCCTCGTTTACCAAATCGTACAACGCCTTTCCAAGGTGCAACTTTAAGCAAGACCATCTCTCCAATTTCAAATTCTATATCTTTTCTTTTAATGTCAGCGTAGCTCTTTTGTCGACTTTGGACGGTTTTCAACCGTTGTTGAATTTGGATGATCTTCTCGGTAGTTTCTTGTATAATCTCCGGACCCGTAATCTGTCTATCCCCCACTTCACTCCAACAAATCGGAGACCTGCACTTTCTACCATAAAGTGCTTCAAACGGCGCCATCTCAATGCTTGAATGGTAGCTGTTGTTGTAGGAAAATTCTGCTAACGGTAGATGTCGATCCCAACTGTTTCCGAAATCAATAACACATGCTCGTAGCATGTCTTCAAGCGTTTGTATCGTCCTTTCGTTCTGCCCATCAGTTTGTGGATGATAGGCAGTACTCATGTCTAGACGAGTTCCTAATGCTTGCTGTAATGTCTGCCAGAATCTTGAAATAAATCTGCCATCCCTATCAGAGATAATAGAGATTGGTATTCCATGTCTGGAGACGACTTCCTTCAAATACAGTCGTGCTAACTTCTCCATCTTGTCATCTTCTCTTATTGGTAGGAAGTGTGCTGATTTGGTGAGACGATCAACTATTACCCAAATAGTATCAAAACCACTTGCAGTCCTTGGCAATTTAGTGATGAAATCCATGGTAATGTTTTCCCATTTCCATTCCGGGATTTCGGGTTGTTGAAGTAGACCTGATGGTTTCTGATGCTCAGCTTTGACCTTAGAACACGTCAAACATTCTCCTACGTATTTAGCAACATCGGCTTTCATACCCGGCCACCAAAAATGTTTCTTGAGATCCTTGTACATCTTCCCCGTTCCAGGATGTATTGAGTATCTGGTTTTATGAGCTTCTCTAAGTACCATTTCTCTCATATCTCCAAATTTTGGTACCCAAATCCTTTCAGCCCTATATCGGGTTCCGTCTTCCCGAATATTAAGATGCTTCTCCGATCCTTTGGGTATTTCATCCTTTAAATTTCCCTCTTTTAAAACTCCTTGTTGCGCCTCCTTTATTTGAGTAGTAATGTTATTATGAATCATTATATTCATAGATTTTACTCGAATGGGTTCTCTGTCCTTCCTGCTCAAGGCATCGGCTACCACATTTGCCTTCCCCGGGTGGTAACGAATCTCAAAGTCGTAATCATTCAATAATTCAATCCACCTACGCTGCCTCATATTCAGTTGTTTCTGATTAAATATGTGTTGAAGACTTTTGTGGTCGGTATATATAATACTTTTGACCCCATATAAGTAGTGCCTCCAAGTCTTTAATGCAAAAACAACTGCGCCTAATTCCAAATCATGCGTCGTATAATTTTGTTCGTGAATCTTCAATTGTCTAGACGCATAAGCAATCACCTTCGTTCGTTGCATTAATACACAACCGAGACCTTGCTTTGATGCATCACAATAAATCACAAAATCATCATTCCCTTCAGGCAATGACAATATAGGTGTCGTAGTTAGCTTTTTCTTTAATAACTGAAACGCTTTCTCTTGTTCATCATTCCATTCAAATTTCTTCCCTTTATGCGTTAATGCAGTCAAGGGTTTTGCTATTCTGGAAAAGTCTTGGATGAACCTTCTGTAGTAACCAGCTAGTCCTAAAAACTGGCGTATGTGTTTCGGAGTTTTCGGGGTTTCCCACTTTTCAACAGTTTCTATCTTTGCCGGATCCACCTTAATACCTTCTTTGTTCACTATGTGACCGAGGAATTGAACTTCTTCCAACCAAAATGCACACTTTGAAAACTTAGCGTACAATTCTTCCTTCCTCAATACTTCTAACACCTTTCTCAAATGTTCACCGTGTTCTTGGTCATTCTTTGAGTAAATAAGTATGTCATCAATGAAAACAATGACAAACTTGTCAAGGTATGGTCCACACACTCGGTTCATAAGGTCCATGAACACAGCTGGTGCATTAGTTAAACCAAACGGCATGACCATAAACTCGTAATGACCGTAACGTGTTCTGAAAGCAGTCTTTGGAATATCATCTTCTTTCACCCGCATTTGATGATACCCGGAACGTAAGTCAATCTTTGAATAAACAGACGAGCCTTGTAGTTGATCAAATAAGTCGTCGATTCTCGGTAGTGGGTAGCGGTTCTTGATGGTAAGTTTGTTCAACTCTCGGTAGTCGATACACAACCTGAATGTACCATCTTTCTTCTTGACAAACAAAACAGGAGCTCCCCACGGTGATGTGCTTGGTCGAATGAAACCACGCTCTAAAAGTTCTTGTAATTGGCTTTGCAGTTCTTTCATCTCGCTGGGTGCGAGTCTGTAAGGAGCACGAGCTATTGGTGCAGCTCCTGGTACAAGATCTATTTGAAATTCAACGGATCGATGTGGGGGTAATCCCGGTAATTCTTTCGGAAATACATCGGGAAATTCTTTTGCAATGGGAACATCATTGATGCTCTTTTCTTCAGTTTGTACTTTCTCGACGTGTGCTAGAACAGCATAGCAACCTTTTCTTATTAGTTTTTGTGCCTTCAAATTACTAATAAGATGTAGCTTCGTGTTGCCCTTTTCTCCGTACACCATTAAGGGTTTTCCTTTTTCTCGTATAATGCGAATTGCATTTTTGTAACAAACGATCTCCGCTTTCACTTCTTTCAACCAGTCCATACCGATTATCACATCAAAACTCCCTAACTCTACTGGTATCAAATCAATCTTAAATGTTTCGCTAACCAGTTTAATTTCTCGATTCCGACATATATTATCTGCTGAAATTAATTTACCATTTGCTAATTCGAGTAAAAATTTACTATCCAAAGGCGTCAATGGACAACTTAATTTAGCACAAAAATCTCTACTCATATAGCTTCTATCCGCACCCGAATCAAATAAAACGTAAGCAGATTTATTGTCAATAAGAAACGTACCCGTAACAAGCTCCGGGTCTTCCTGTGCCTCTGCCGCATTAATATTGAAAACTCTTCCGCGGCCTTGTCCATTCGTGTTCTCCTGGTTCGGGCAATTTCTAATAATGTGGCCCGGTTTTCCACATTTATAACAAACTACATTGGCATAACTTGCTCCGACACTACTTGCTCCGCCATTACTCGTTCCGACACCATTTGTTCCTTTCGTTCTGTTAACCCCTGGTCCATAGACATCACACTTCGCCGCGCTATGACCATTTCTTTTACACTTGTTGCAAAATTTGGTGCAGAACCCCGAGTGATACTTTTCACACCTTTGGCATAGCTGCTTCTGATTGTTGTTGTTGTTGCGGTTATTATTGTTGTTGGGATGATTGTTGTAGTTGCTGTTGTTGTTGTTGTTGTTGTTGTTGGGCCGTTTGTTGTAGTTGCGATTGATGTTGCGATTGTTGGGATAATTGTTGCGATTATTGTTGTAATTGCTGTTGTTGTTGTATTGGTGATTCTTATCACCGTTTTCCTCCCACTTTCTTTTGACTTGCTTCACATTAGCCTCTTCAGCAGTCTGTTCTTTAATTCTTTCTTCAATCTGGTTCACTAGTTTGTAAGCCATTCTACATGCCTGTTGTATGGAGGCGGGCTTGTGTGAACTTATATCTTCTTGAATTCTTTCCGGTAATCCTTTCACAAACGCGTCGATCTTCTCTTCCTCATCTTCGAATGCTCCCGGACACAATAGGCACAATTCTGTGAATCGTCTTTCGTACGTGGTAATATCAAATCCTTGGGTTCGTAACCCTCTAAGTTCTGTCTTGAGCTTATTGACCTCGGTTCTGGGACGGTACTTCTCGTTCATCAAGTGCTTGAATGCTGACCACGGTAGTGCGTACGCATCATCTTGTCCCACTTGCTCTAGATAGGTATTCCACCATGTTAACGCAGAACCTGTGAAGGTATGCGTAGCGTACTTCACTTTGTCCTCTTCAGTACACTTACTTATGGCAAACACCGATTCAACCTTCTCGGTCCACCGTTTCAATCCGATTGGTCCTTCGGTTCCATCAAATTCCAAAGGTTTGCAGGCAGTGAATTCTTTGTAGGTGCATCCTACACGATTTCCTGTACTGCTAGATCCAAGGTTATTGTTGGTATGTAGCGCAGCCTGTACTGCGGCTATGTTTGAAGCTAGAAAAGTACGGAATTCCTCTTCATTCATATTCACGGTGTGTCGAGTAGTCGGTGCCATTTACTTCAAAATAGTTAAATGGAACAAGTTAATCATACAGAATATTAAGAGTAGTTAATAGTATTTCGTAGCATAATATGAACTCATTTATAAAAGCTTTTTCTTCATATTAGTGTTTTATAAGTTTAAATTCGGGTAGTACCTACCCGTTAAGTTCATACTTTGTAGCTAATATACAATTCAACTACTACAATTCTATATGAAAAACTGATTATAATAATATTTCGCGTTCAAACTTTTATACAAAATTTTACAAACTTACAATACCGCTTATTTTACATAAAGCATGAAATATAGCACACAATAACTTTGATACAAGATAGTTGTGAAGACAATTCTAGCTAGTACACAAGTCGTTCAGCAAAGGCAATAAAGACACGTAATTCATACGTCCAGAAAGAAGTCATGCATTCTGGTTTTACTAGGACTACTTCCCATCCTTGGTCTTGTGCAACATAACCGTTATGGCCGTTGATAAGACAGCGTGTTGTAACGTCATCAAAGGGACGAGGGTTACGTAATGTCCAACAGTCCCGTAATAATCTAAAAATCTCATTTCTTACCCCAATTACCGACTCCGTCACTTGTGGAAACGTTTTGTTTAATAGTTGTAGCCCGATGTTCTTGTTCTCACTTTGGTGAGAAGCGAACATTACTAATCCGTAAGCATAACATGCTTCTTTATGTTGCATGTTAGCCGCTTTTTCTAAATCACGAAGTCCAATATTCGGATATATTGAGTCAAAATAATTTCTTAACCCGTTGCTTAAAATAGCATTTGGGTTCCCCGCAATATATGCGTCAAAGTAAACACATCGTAACTTATGGGTTTCCCAATGTGATATCCCCCATCTTTCAAACGAAAGTCTCTTATAAACCAAGACATTCTTGGAACGTTCTTCGAATGTCTTACAAACTGATCTCGCCTTAAATAGTTGTGCCGAAGAATTCTGGCCGACTCTAGACAAGATTTCATCAATCATGTCTCCGGGTAGGTCTCTTAAAATATTGGGTTGTCTATCCATTTTGTGTTTTTAAACTGTAAAATAGACAAGAGTTAGATTCATAAAAAAAATACTTATTAATACAAGCAATTTTTACATATATCATAAAGCATAAGAACACTATATTACATATATTACACCACACGAATACAACTATCTTATTCCGACTCGCTTGTTTCTTCTTCTTCGGTTTTGGTTCGTTTTGCCAAGTTTCTAGGGATATATGATGTTCCCCTAATACGAGCCGTCGTTGTCCACATTGGTTTAGAAAAACCTGGTGGTTTAGAGGTTCCAGGGTCATTGTTACAACTTAAGGACTTCGGGGGTTGACGATACATATAAAGTTCATCGGGGTTGGAATTAGATTTCTCTATTTTTATGCCCTTTCCCTTATTATTTTCTTTTGCCTTTTTAAATTCAGTTGGGGTAATTTCTATAACATCATCGGAATTCTCGTCGGAATCCGATTCATCGGAGAATTGGTAATCCTCCCAATATTTTGCTTCCTTGGCGGAAACACCATTGACCATAATTAACTTTGGTCGGTTGGTTGAGGATTTTCTTTTACTTAACCGTTTTATTATTTCCCCCACCGGTTCTATTTCTTCATCCGGTTCCGATTCTTCTTCCGGTTCCGACTCTTCTTCCGGTTCCTCTTCGGGAACTTGTGAATCAGTCCACAAATCATTCCAATTTACATTTGACTCTTCATTATTATTAGGTGAGTCAATGGGACTTGTTCTAGAGGTAGACATCTATCACATAATATCAAACATGTTAAGAGATTAATATATCACATAATATTCATATGTTAAAAATATATAGTTTCCAACAAAAATGTTAAGCAATCATTTTTAAAGAAAACACGGTCGAAGTCCAGACTCACTAATGCATCCTAACAAACTCGATAAGACACACTAATGCAAATTTTCTGGTTCTCTAAGACCAACGCTCGGATACCAACTGAAATGTCCCGTTCTTATTGATTAAAAACGTTCCATATTAATTGATTTCGTTGCGAGGTTTTGACCTCTATATGAGACGTTTTTCAAAGACTGCATTCATTTTTAAAACAAACCATAACCTTTATTTCATAAATAAAGGTTTAAAAAGCTTTACGTAGATTATAAAATAATGATAATCTAAAATATCCTGTTTACACACGACCATTACATAATGGTTTACAATACAAATATGTTACATCGAAATCAGTTTCTTGAATGCAGTTTTTACACACTATCATACAAACATGGACTCCAAATCTTGTCCTTATTTTAGTATGCAACAGCGGAAGCTCTTAATATTCACCTGAGAATAAACATGCTTTAAACGTCAACAAAAATGTTGGTGAGTTATAGGTTTAACCTATATATATCAAATCGTAACAATAGACCACAAGATTTCATATTTCAATACACATCCCATACATAGAGATAAAAATCATTCATATGGTGAACACCTGGTAACCGACAATAACAAGATGCATATATAAGAATATCCCCATCATTCCGGGACACCCTTCGGATATGATATAAATTTCGAAGTACTAAAGCATCCGGTACTTTGGATGGGGTTTGTTAGGCCCAATAGATCTATCTTTAGGATTCGCGTCAATTAGGGTGTCTGTTCCCTAATTCTTAGATTACCAGACTTAATAAAAAGGGGCATATTCGATTTCGATAATTCAACCATAGAATGTAGTTTCACGTACTTGTGTCTATTTTGTAAATCATTTATAAAACCTGCATGTATTCTCATCCCAAAAATATTAGATTTTAAAAGTGGGACTATAACTCACTTTCACAGATTTTTACTTCGTCGGGAAGTAAGACTTGGCCACTGTTGATTCACGAACCTATAACAATATATACATATATATTAAAGTATGTTCAAAATATATTTACAACACTTTTAATATATTTTGATGTTTTAAGTTTATTAAGTCAGCTGTCCTCGTTAGTAACCTATAACTAGTTGTCCACAGTTAGATGTACAGAAATAAATCGATAAATATTATCTTGAATCAATCCACGACCCAGTGTATACGTATCTCAGTATTGATCACAACTCAAACTATATATATTTTGGAATCAACCTCAACCCTGTATAGCTAACTCCAACATTCACATATAGAGTGTCTATGGTTGTTCCGAAATATATATAGATGTGTCGACATGATAGGTCGAAACATTGTATACGTGTCTATGGTATCTCAAGATTACATAATATACAATACAAGTTGATTAAGTTATGGTTGGAATAGATTTGTTACCAATTTTCACGTAGCTAAAATGAGAAAAATTATCCAATCTTGTTTTACCCATAACTTCTTCATTTTAAATCCGTTTTGAGTGAATCAAATTGCTATGGTTTCATATTAAACTCTATTTTATGAATCTAAACAGAAAAAGTATAGGTTTATAGTCGGAAAAATAAGTTACAAGTCGTTTTTGTAAAGGTAGTCATTTCAGTCGAAAGAACGACGTCTAGATGACCATTTTAGAAAACATACTTTCACTTTGAGTTTAACCATAATTTTTGGATATAGTTTCATGTTCATAATAAAAATCATTTTCTCAGAATAACAACTTTTAAATCAAAGTTTATCATAGTTTTTAATTAACTAACCCAAAACAGCCCGCGGTGTTACTACGACGGCGTAAATCCGGTTTTACGGTGTTTTTCGTGTTTCCAGGTTTTAAATCATTAAGTTAGCATATCATATAGATATAGAACATGTGTTTAGTTGATTTTAAAAGTCAAGTTAGAAGGATTAACTTTTGTTTGCGAACAAGTTTAGAATTAACTAAACTATGTTCTAGTGATTACAAGTTTAAACCTTCGAATAAGATAGCTTTATATGTATGAATCGAATGATGTTATGAACATCATTACTACCTTAATTTCCTTGGATAAACCTACTGGAAAAGAGAAAAATGGATCTAGCTTCAATGGATCCTTGGATGGCTCGAAGTTCTTGAAGCAGAATCATGACACGAAAACAAGTTCAAGTAAGATCATCACTTGAAATAAGATTGTTATAGTTATAGAAATTGAACCAAAGTTTGAATATGATTATTACCTTGTATTAGAATGATAACCTGCTGTAAGAAACAAAGATTTCTTGAGGTTGGATGATCACCTTACAAGATTGGAAGTGAGCTAGCAAACTTGAAAGTATTCTTGATTTTATGAAACTAGAACTTTTGGAATTTATGAAGAACACTTAGAACTTGAAGATAGAACTTGAGAGAGATCAATTAGATGAAGAAAATTGAAGAATGAAAGTGTTTGTAGGTGTTTTTGGTCGTTGGTGTATGGATTAGATATAAAGGATATGTAATTTTGTTTTCATGTAAATAAGTCATGAATGATTACTCATATTTTTGTAATTTTATGAGATATTTCATGCTAGTTGCCAAATGATGGTTCCCACATGTGTTAGGTGACTCACATGGGCTGCTAAGAGCTGATCATTGGAGTGTATATACCAATAGTACATACATCTAAAAGCTGTGTATTGTACGAGTACGAATACGGGTGCATACGAGTAGAATTGTTGATGAAACTGAACGAGGATGTAATTGTAAGCATTTTTGTTAAGTAGAAGTATTTTGATAAGTGTATTGAAGTCTTTCAAAAGTGTATAAATACATATTAAAACACTACATGTATATACATTTTAACTGAGTCGTTAAGTCATCGTTAGTCGTTACATGTAAGTGTTGTTTTGAAACCTTTAGGTTAACGATCTTGTTAAATGTTGTTAACCCAATGTTTATAATATCAAATGAGATTTTAAATTATTATATTATCATGATATTATCATGTATGAATATCTCTTAATATGATATATATACATTAAATGTCTTTACAACGATAATCGTTACATATATGTCTCGTTTAAAAATCATTAAGTTAGTACTCTTGTTTTTACATATGTAGTTCATTGTTAATATACTTTATGATATGTTTTCTTATCATAGTATCATGTTAACTATATATATATATATCCATATATATGTCATCATATAGTTTTTACAAGTTTTAACGTTCGTGAATCACCGATCAACTTGGGTGGTCAATTGTCTATATGAAACATATTTCAATTAATCAAGTCTTAACAAGTTTGATTGCTTAACATGTTGGAAACATTTAATCATGTAAATATCAATCTCAATTAATATATATAAACATGGAAAAGTTCGGGTCACTACACGAAGGACCGATCGGATTGAAACGGTGGACCGAGAAGGTCGAATCGGTGTTTGCCATAAGTAAGTGTACTGAAGAGGACAAAGTAAAGTACGCTACGCATACCTTCACAGGTTCTGCGTTAACATGGTGGAATACCTATCTAGAGCAAGTGGGACAAGATGATGCGTACGCACTACCGTGGTCAGCATTCAAGCACTTGATGAACGAGAAGTACCGTCCCAGAACCGAGGTCAATAAGCTCAAGACAGAACTTAGAGGGTTACGAACCCAAGGATTTGATATTACCACGTACGAAAGACGATTCACAGAATTGTGCCTATTGTGTCCGGGAGCATTCGAAGATGAGGAAGAGAAGATTGACGCGTTTGTGAAAGGATTACCGGAAAGAATCCAAGAAGATATAAGTTCACACGAGCCCGCCTCCATACAACAGGCATGTAGAATGGCTCACAAACAAGTGAACCAGATTGAGGAAAGAATTAAAGAACAGACGGTTGAAGAGGCCAATGTGAAGCAAGTCATAAGAAAGTGGGAGGAAAACGGTGATAAGAATCACCAATACAACAACAACAGCAATTACAATAATAATCGCAATAATTATCCCAACAATCGCAACATCAATCGTAACTACAACAAACGGCCCAACAACAACAACAACAACAACAACAACAACAACAACAACAACAACAACAACAACAACAACAACAACAACAACAACAACAACAACAACAACAACAACAACAACAACAACAACAACAACAACAATCATCCTAACAACAATAACAACCGCAACAACAACAACAATCAGAAGCAGCTATGCCAAAGGTGTGAAAAGTATCACTCAGGGTTCTGCACCACATTTTGCAACAAGTGTAAAAGAAATGGTTATAGCGCGGCGAAGTGTGAGGTCTACGGACCAGGGGTTAACAGAACAAAAGGAACAAATGGTGTCGAAACGAGTAATGGCGGAGCAAGTAGTGTCGAAGCAAGTTATGCCAATGTAGTTTGTTATAAATGTGGAAAACAGGGCCACATTATTAGAAATTGCCCGAACCAGGAGAACACGAATGGACAAGGCCGCGGAAGAGTTTTCAATATTAATGCGGCAGAGGCACATGAAGACCCGGAGCTTGTTACGGGTACGTTTCTTATTGACAATAAATCTGCTTACGTTTTATTTGATTCAGGGGCGGATAGAAGCTATATGAGTAGAGATTTTTGTGCTAAATTAAGTTGTCCATTGACGCCGTTGGATAGTAAATTTTTACTCGAATTAACAAACGGTAAATTAATTTCAGCAGATAATATATGCCGGAATCGAGAAATTAAACTGGGTAGCGAAATATTTAAGATTGATTTGATACCAGTAGAGTTAGGGAGTTTTGATGTAATAGTTGGCATGGACTGGCTGAAGAAGGTGAAAGCAGAGATCGTATGTTATAAAAATGCAATTCGCATTGTACGAGAAGAAGGAGAACCCTTAATGGTGTACGGAGAAAAGGGCAACATGAAGCTACATCTTATTAGTAATTTGAAGTCACAAAAACTAATAAGAAAAGGTTGCTATGCTGTTCTAGCACATGTCGAGAAAGTACAAACTGAAGAAAAGAGCATTAATGATGTTCCCGTCGCAAAAGAATTTCCCGATGTATTTCCAAAAGAATTATCGGGACTACCTCCACATCGATCTGTTGAATTTCAAATAGATCTTGTACCAGGAGCTGCACCAATAGCTCGTGCTCCTTATAGACTCGCACCCAGTGAGATGAAAGAACTGCAAAGCCAACTGCAAGAACTATTAGAACGTGGTTTCATTCGACCAAGCACATCACCATGGGGAGCTCCTATTTTGTTTGTTAATAAGAAGGATGGTACATTTAGGTTGTGTATTGACTACAGAGAGTTGAACAAACTTACCATCAAAAACCGTTATCCACTGCCGAGAATTGACAACTTATTTGATCAACTACAAGGCTCGTCGGTTTATTCGAAGATCGATTTACATTCTGGATATCATCAAATGCGAGTAAAGGAGGATGATATTCCAAAAACTGCTTTTAGGACGCGTTATGGTCATTACGAGTTTATGGTTATGCCGTTTGGATTGACTAACGCACCAGCTGTGTTCATGAACCTTATGAACCGAGTGTGTGGGCCATATCTTGACAAGTTTGTCATTGTTTTCATCGATGACATACTTATTTACTCAAAGAATGATCAAGAGCATGAAGAACATTTGAGAAAAGTGCTAGAAGTATTGAGGAAAGAAAAACTGTACGCTAAGTTTTCAAAGTGTGCATTTTGGTTGGAAGAAGTTCAATTCCTCGGTCACATAGTGAACAAAGAAGGTATCCAGGTGGACCCGGCAAAGATCGAAACCGTTGAAAAGTGGGAAACCCCAAAAACTCCGAAGCATATACGTCAATTTTTAGGATTGGCTGGTTACTATAGAAGATTCATCCAAGATTTCTCCAAAATAGCAAAACCCTTGACTGCATTAACGCATAAAGGGAAGAAATTTGAATGGAAGGATGAACAAGAGAAGGCGTTTCAATTATTGAAGAAAAAGCTAACTACGGCACCTATATTGTCATTGCCTGAAGGGAATGATGATTTTGTGATTTATTGTGACGCATCAAAGCAAGGTCTCGGTTGTGTATTAATGCAACGAACGAAGGTGATTGCTTATGCGTCTAGATAATTGAAGATTCACGAACAAAATTATACGACGCATGATTTGGAATTAGGCGCGGTTGTTTTTGCATTAAAGACTTGGAGGAACTACTTATAAGGGGTCAAAAGTATTATTTATACCGACCACAAAAGTCTTCAACACATATTTAATCAGAAACAACTGAATATGAGGCAGCGTAGGTGGATTGAATTGTTGAATGATTACGACTTTGAGATTCGTTACCACCCGGAGAAGGAAAATGTGGTAGCCGACGCCTTGAGCAGGAAGGACAGAGAACCCATTCGAGTAAAATCTATGAATATAATGATTCACACTAACCTTACTACTCAAATAAAGGAGGCGCAACAAGGAGTTTTAAAAGAGGGAAATTTAAAGGATGAAATACCCAAAGGATCGGAGAAGCATCTTAATATTCGGGAAGACGGAACCCGGTATAGGGCTGAAAGGATTTGGGTACCAAAATTTGGAGATATGAGAGAAATGGTACTTAGAGAAGCTCATAAAACCAGATACTTAATACATCCTGGAACGGGGAAGATGTACAAGGATCTCAAGAAACATTTTTGGTGGCCGGGTATGAAAGCCGATGCTGCTAAATACGTAAGAGAATGTTTGATGTGTTCTAAAGTTAAAGCTGAGCATCAGAAACCAACAGGTCTACTTCAACAACCTGAAATGCCGGAATGGAAATGGAAAAACATTACCATGGATTTCATTACTAAATTGCCAAGGACTGCAAGTGGTTATGATACTATTTGGGTAATAGTTGATCGTCTCACCAAGTCAGCACACTTCCTGCCAATAAGAGAAGATGACAAGATGGAGAAGTTAGCACGACTGTATTTGAAGGAAGTTGTCTCCAGACATGGAATACCAATCTCTATTATCTCTGATAGGGATGGCAGATTTATTTCAAGATTCTGGCAGACATTACAGCAAGCATTAGGAACTCGTCTAGACATGAGTACTGCCTATCATCCACAAACTGATGGACAGAGCGAAAGGACGATACAAACGTATGAATACATGCTACGATCATGTGTTATTGATTTCGGAAACAGTTGGGATCGACATCTACCGTTAGCAGAATTTTCCTACAACAACAGCTACCATTCAAGCATTGAGATGGCGCCGTTTGAAGCACTTTATGGTAGAAAGTGTAGGTCTCCGATTTGTTGGAGTGAAGTGGGGGATAGACAGATTACGGGTCCGGAGATAATACAAGAAACTACCAAGAAAATCATCCAAATTCAACAAAGATTGAAAACCGCCCAGAGTCGACAAAAGAGCTACGCGGACAGTAAAAGAAAAGATATAGAATTTGAAATTGGAGAAATGGTCATGCTTAAGGTTTCACCTTGGAAAGGCGTTGTTCGATTTGGTAAACGGGGGAAACTAAATCCAAGGTACATTGGACCATTCAAGATTATAGATCGTGTCGGACCAGTAGCTTACCAACTGGAGCTACCTCAACAACTCGCGGCTGTACATAACACTTTCCATGTCTCAAATTTGAAGAAATGTTTTGCTAAAGAAGATCTCACTATTCCATTGGACGAAATCCAAATCAATGAAAAACTTCAATTTATTGAAGAACCCGTCGAAATAATGGATCGTGAGGTTAAGAGACTTAAACAAAACAAGATACCGATTGTTAAGGTTCGATGGAATGCTCGTAGAGGACCCGAGTTCACCTGGGAGCGTGAAGATCAGATGAAGAAGAAATACCCGCATTTATTTCCAGAAGATACGTCAACACCTCCAACTGCTTAAAATTTCGGGACGAAATTTATTTAACGGGTAGGTACTGTAGTGACCCGAACTTTTCCATGTTTATATATATATTAAATGAAATTGTTATTTACATGATTAAGTGTTTCCAACACGTTAAGCAATCAAACTTGTTAAGACTTGATTAATTGAAATAGGTTTCATATAGACAATTGACCACCCAAGTTGACCGGTAATTCACGAACGTTAAAAGTTGTAAAAACTATATGATGACATATATATGGTTATATATATAGTTAACATGATTTTATTATAAGTATGTATCTCATTAGGTATTTTAACAATGAGTTATATACATAAAAATGAGACTATTAATTTAAGAAACTCGAAAACGATACATATAACGATTATCGTTATAACAACGTCTTACTAGGTACATATGAATCATATTAAGATATCGATACACTTGGTTAATTATGTTAAATGATAAGTAAATATATTATTAAGTGTATTAACAATGAAATACATATGTAAAAATAAGACTACTAACTTAATGATTTCGAAACGAGACATATATGTAACGATTATCGTTGTAACGACATTTAACTGTATATATATCATACTAAGATATATTATATATCATAATATCATGATAATATAACAATTTAACATCTCATTTTTTATAATAAATAATGGATTAACAACATTCAACAAGATCGTTAACCTAAAGGTTTTAAAACAACATTTACATGTAACGACTAACAATGACTTAACGACTCAGTTAAAATGTATATACATGTAGTGTTTTAATATGTATTCATACACTTTTGAAAGACTTAAAGACACTTATCAAAATACTTCTACTTACCAAAAATGCTTACAATTACATCCTCGTTCAGTTTCATCAACAATTCTACTCGTATGCACCCGTATTCGTACTCGTACAATACACAGCTTTTAGATGTATGTACTATTGGTATATACACTCCAATGATCAGCTCTTAGCAACCCATTTGAGTCACCTAACACATGTGGGAACCATCATTTGGCAACTAGCATGAAATATCTCATAAAATTACAAAAATATGAGTAACCATTCATGACTTATTTACATGAAAACAAAATTACATATCCTTTATATCTAATCCATACACCAACGACCAAAAACACCTATAAACACTTTCATTCTTCAATTTTCTTTATCTAATTGATCTCTCTCAAGTTCTATCTTCAAGTTCTAAGTGTTCTTCATAAATTCCAAAAGTTCTAGTTTCATAAAATCAAGAATACTTCCAAGATTGCAAGTTTACTTCCAAGTTTTCTAAATCCATTCCAAGTAATCATCCAAGATCAAGAAACCTTTGTTACTTACAGTAGTTTATCTTTCTAATACAAGGTAATAATCATATTCAAACTTTAATTCAATTTCTATAACTATAACAATCTTATTTCGAGTGGAAATCTTACTTGAAAGTGTTTTCGTGTCATGATTCTGCTTCAAGAACTTTCAAGCCATCCAAGGATCCTTTGAAGCTAGATCTATTTTTCTCATTTCCAGTAGGTTTATCCAAGAAACTTGAGGTAGTAATGATGTTCATAACATCATTCGATTCATACATATAAAGCTATCTTATTCGAAGGTTTAAACTTGTAATCACTAGAACATAGTTTAGTTAATTCTAAACTTGTTCGCAAATAAAAGTTAATCCTTCTAACTTGACTTTTAAAATCAAATAAACACATGTTCTATATCTATATGATATGCTAACTTAATGATTTAAAACCTGGAAACACGAAAAACACCGTAAAACCGGATTTACGCCGTCGTAGTAACATCGCGGGCTGTTTTGGGTTAGTTAATTAAAAACTATGATAAACTTTGATTTAAAAATTGTTATTCTGGGAAAATTATTTTTATCTCTATGTATGGGATGTGTATTGAAATATGAAATCTTGTGGTCTATTGTTACGATTTGATATATATATAGGTTAAACCTATAACTCACCAACATTTTTTGTTGACGTTTAAAGCATGTTTATTCTCAGGTGAATACTAAGAGCTTCCGCTATTGCATACTAAAATAAGGACAAGATTTGGAGTCCATGTTTGTATGATATTGTGTAAAAACTGCATTCAAGAAACTGATTTCGATGTAACATATTTGTATTGTAAACCATTATGTAATGGTCGTGTGTAAACAGGATATTTTAGATTATCATTATTTGATAATCTACGTAAAGCTTTTTAAACCTTTATTTATGAAATAAAGGTTATGGTTTATTTTAAAAATGAATGCAGTCTTTGAAAAACGTCTCATATAGAAGTCAAAACCTCGCAACGAAATCAATTAATATGGAACGTTTTTAATCAATAAGAACGGGACATTTCAGTTGAATTGTATATTAGCTACTAAGTATGAACTTAACGGGTAGGTACTACCCGAATTTAAACTTATAAAACGCTAATATGAAGAAAAAGCTTTTATAAATGAGTTCATATTATGCTACGAAATACTATTAACTACTCTTAATATTCTGTATGATTAACTTGTTCCATTTGACTATTTTGAAGGAAATGGCACCGACTACTCGACACACCGTGAATATGAATGAAGAGGAATTCCGTACTTTTCTAGCTTCAAACATAGCCGCAGTACAGGCTGCGCTACATACCAACAATAACCTTGGATCTAGCAATACAGGAAATCGTGTAGGATTAACCTACAAAGAATTCGCTGCCTGCAAACCTTTGGAATTTGATGGAACCGAAGGACCGATCAGATTGAAACGGTGGACCGAGAAGGTCGAATCGGTGTTTGCCATAAGTAAGTGTACTGAAGAGGACAAAGTGAAGTACGCTACGCATACCTTCACAGGTTCTGCGTTAACATGGTGGAATACCTATCTAGAGCAAGTGGGACAAGATGATGCGTACGCACTACCGTGGTCAGCATTCAAGCACTTGATGAACGAGAAGATCAGATGATGAAGAAATACCCGCATTTATTTCTAGAAGATACGTCAACACCTCCAACTACTTAAAATTTCGGGACGAAATTTATTTAACGGGTAGGTACTGTAGTGACCTGAACTTTTCCATGTTTATATATATAATAAATGAAATTGTTATTTACATGATTAAGTGTTTCCAACACGTTAAGCAATCAAACTTGTTAAGACTTGATTAATTGAAATAGGTTTCATATAGACAATTGACCACCCAAGTTGACCGGTAATTCACGAACGTTAAAAGTTGTAAAAACTATATGATGACATATATATGGTTATATATATAGTTAACATGATTTTATTATAAGTATGTATCTCATTAGGTATTTTAACAATGAGTTATATACATAAAAATGAGACTATTAATTTAAGAAACTCGAAAACGATACATATAACGATTATCGTTATAACAACGTCTTACTAGGTACATATGAATCATATTAAGATATCGATACACTTGGTTAATTATGTTAAATGATAAGTAAATATATTATTAAGTGTATTAACAATGAAATACATATGTAAAAATAAGACTACTAACTTAATGATTTCGAAACGAGACATATATGTAACGATTATCGTTGTAACGACATTTAACTGTATATATATCATACTAAGATATATTATATATCATAATATCATGATAATATAACAATTTAACATCTCATTTTTTATAATAAATAATGGATTAACAACATTCAACAAGATCGTTAACCTAAAGGTTTTAAAACAACATTTACATGTAACGACTAACAATGACTTAACGACTCAGTTAAAATGTATATACATGTAGTGTTTTAATATGTATTCATACACTTTTGAAAGACTTCAAGACACTTATCAAAATACTTCTACTTAACAAAAATGCTTACAATTACATCCTCGTTCAGTTTCATCAACAATTCTACTCGTATGCACCCGTATTCGTACTCGTACAATGCACAGCTTTTAGATGTATGTACTATTGGTATATACACTCCAATGATCAGCTCTTAGCAGCCCATGTGAGTCACCTAACACATGTGGGAACCATCATTTGGCAACTAGCATGAAATATCTCATAAAATTACAAAAATATGAGTAATCATTCATGACTTATTTACATGAAAACAAAATTACATATCCTTTATATCTAATCCATACACCAATAACCAAAAACACCTACAAACACTTTCATTCTTCAATTTTCTTCATCTAATTGATCTCTCTCAAGTTCTATCTTCAAGTTCTAAGTGTTCTTCATAAATTCCAAAAATTTTAGTTTCATAAAATCAAGAATACTTCCAAGATTGCAAGTTTACTTCCAAGTTTTCTAAATCCATTCCAAGTAATCATCCAAGATCAAGAAACCTTTGTTACTTATAGTAGGTTATCTTTCTAATACAAGGTAATAATCATATTCAAACTTTAATTCAATTTCTATAACTATAACAATCTTATTTCGAGTGGAAATCTTACTTGAAATTGTTTTCGTGTCATGATTCTGCTTCAAGAACTTCCAAGCCATCCAAGGATCCTTTGAAGCTAGATCTATTTTTCTCATTTCTAGTAGGTTTATCCAAGGAACTTGAGGTAGTAATGATGTTCATAACATCATTCGATTCATACATAAAAAGTTGTCTTATTCAACATTATAAACTTGTAATCACTAGAACATAGTTTAGTTAATTCTAAACTTGTTCACAAATAAAGTTAATCCTTCTAACTAGACTTTTAAAATAAACTAAACACATGTTCTATATCTATATGATATGCTAACTTAATGATTTAAAACCCATAAACACGATAAACACCATAAAACTGGATATACGCCGTCGTAGTAAAACCGGGGGCTGTTTTGGTTGGGATAATTAAAAGCTAAGAAGAACTTTGATTTAAAAGCTATACTTCTGGAAAAATGATTTTTCTTATGAACATGAAACTATATCCAAAAATCATGGTTAAACTCAAAGTGAAAGTATGTTTTTCAAAATGGTCATCAAGATGTCGTTCTTTCGGCGGAAATGACTACCTCTTTCAAAAACGACTTGTAACTTGTATTTCCGACTATAAACTTATACTTTTTCTATTTAGATTCATAAAGTTAAGTTCAATACAAAACCGTGGCCACTGGAATCACTCAATATAACAACCCTCATTTTTCCATCATAAAATTTCCAAAATACCCTTAGGGTTTTTCATTTGTTCCTCCGTATAATCGATTTAGGGTTGTTATCCATTTCGACAAATGAACATTTATGCTTTCATGATCGTGTGTATTGTTAAAACCCTGAAATTACATAAAACCCTAAACCTAACCCTATACATTAAGTACTAAACCTTAATAACATTTCATATTAAATATTAAAATCTAACCCTAATACTAAATTAATAACATAAACTTTATGTAATAATATTAAATGGTGACAGTTATAAATTTATAAACTAATTAGAACCAAATTAAGAAATTTATAAAAGTTAGGGGTTAACAATTAAATAAAATGTAACCCTAATATAAATAATATTAATAATAATAATAATAATAATATTAAATAAAAAAATATAAAATACATAAATAAATAAATATGTCGGATAAAAAAAATATAATAAATAATAAGTATTAACAATAAAAAAATCAGTGCTTTAGATAAATTAGGGGAATTGGACTTGATCACTAAGTTATTTACAATCCTAGTTAAACTCTAATTACCATTCTTGATCACCAAGTTTTCCATAGATCCTAGCTTGATCACAACACATGAAACTCAACTATAAAAGGGTTCATGATCTCCCAATTTTAGCATCACCAAAATTAATCACGAGCCCTCCAAACCTGCTGCATTAGTCGACTCATTTTTTTCAGCCTTTTCCCCTTTTAGTCAATTGTTTTTCAGCTCTTTTTCCCTCTATTTAGTCGACACACAAACAGCCTTTTTCAGTCCATTAAATCATCATTCCCTGCTGCTATTTCTGTTGTGATTTTTGATCACCATAACAGCCCATTAACCTGCAAATTTAGTCGACTGTTTCTGCCTTCCAAACCTCCACCCTAATCGACTACAAACCTCACCAAAACTGACCCATATCACCACCTTTTTGGTTCGATTAGCTGCTGCATTTTTTTGCAGCATAGTACACCACTCAACTGCCTTTATTCCTGCTTGTTTCACTCATGATTTGCTGTGTTATTCGACCACCACCAACAGCCCTCTCCTGCTGCAGTTTGTCGCCATCAAAACAGCCCATAATCAACCGTTGTAGCTGCGTTTTCCTACTGCCTTTTTGGCAGCCTTCACTGCCACTTTTGCTGCTGTAATTGCAGCCCACAACAGCCTGCTTTTGTGCAGCTGTGAACCACCACCACCAACCACCTATTTTTGCAGTTTTCCGTCACCAAACACCACCATAAACCGCCCCAAAACAGCCTCAAAAGATGCCCGGACTGCTGCATTTTCTGCTGTTTCTGTAGTGACAAAACAGGCCCAAGAACACTTTATTTGGGTCGTGAAATTCAGCTGGGTTCCTGCTCCAGTTCGCTCCACATTCATCATCTCTTTCTTGATCTCTATCTCCTATTAAGGTAGTCCTAAACCCTAGTTTAAACTTGCTTTTAATCTATTACTTATAAGTAATTATGTTATAAGAATTATGTTAAGTAATATGTTAATAAGAATGATTATAAAGAAGGATCATGTTTATGGTTATAAGAACAAGTAAAATTAATATGATTATAAATATTGTCCATGAAAGATTATGATTATTGATTAATAAACTAGTTAATATAATTAAGTATTGAATTAATTATGGTTGAACTAGTTTAAGAATGTGATTATAAGGTTAAGATTGTTAAATCTAAAAGTATTATGGATAAGTATGATCATGATGATTAATAAATAAGATGAATATGATTAAAAGATTAAGTATAAGATTGATAAAATACTATGGGTATGAATTGATTATGATTAAAAGGATTAGGGTGATGAAGTATGATCAAGTATTATGATTTACGGATTTAAATATGATAAAAAGGTTATGATTTTATGTAAGTGAATAAGCTAGAAGATTAGTTAGTTGTTATAATGAAAGATTAGGGTTGATTAATAAGATAGCTAATAATAATAATAATGGTTGATTAGTAAATAATAATGATTATGATATAGAGAAGAGGAATTGTTTATGTAACAAAGATTAAGGTTATTGGTTAATAAGCTAGTTAATAAAAATAGATAAAGATTTTGACTAAAGATATAATGAAGGTTATGTATAATTATTAGGCTTATGATCTTAGGTGAATGTTATTAAGTTTGACTATGATAAAAAGGATATGATTTTATGTGGTGATGATTAAGGTTGTTAGGTTAAGATTATAATAAAAGGTTATGAATATGGATTAGTAAAGTAATTGTGATCATGGTATACGTGCATGCATGCATGCATACGTACGTATGTGCATGTATACACTATATGTATAGGTGTGTGTGTATATGTAAATATATACATACGTGTATAAGTATGTGTATATATGTATGTATATGCACGTGTGTATGTATGAATGTGTATTATGTAAGTATTATAATAAGTTAGTAAACATAATAATAAAAAGTAATAAGTAATAAGTATATATATATTTATCATCTTACACTTATGTATATGTAACACCTACACCTAATATATAAATATCATATAGTTATGAACACATACATGTATAATAATAAATAAAGAATATATGTATGTATCATATAGGTATATTTATACATGTAACATAGTAGTTGATTATTAAAGTAATTAATAATACTATTATTAGTATAACCTATACACTTATCTATATAGTAACACTTAAGTACACTAAGTATACTATCACTTATATAAATATAACTTTTCTCGAAAACGGTCACTGTTAATATAGTTTGCTATATTAATAAACAAACTTTATGTCTATTAGACATTAATTAATTAAACATTATATCTCTAGGTTGAGATCTCCGTGTTCAACACTCCGATCATAACTTGCGTGGAATATCTATCTGCTGTTAAGGTGAACTTCATAGCCCCTCTTTTTACTATTTCTTAAATGTTTTATAACTTTGGGGTGAGACACATGCTTGCTTTTAAACTGTTTTACGCTTAGACACAAGTACTCAAACTTTCTTTTGATCAGTTCAAACTGTTTGCTAACATGCTTTGATTCATGCTTAATCCCTACCATGATATCGTTAGTTGCTACGTATAAAGGCAAGCTTAGTTATTGTGATAGCGCTATTGAGGGTGACATCTCTATCCGGATGACCGTTGGTCAATGGATACATAATAACGATGAACGACATGAACGTGATGTGTTTAGGGTAACTAATAGTTAGTATCGATATCATATACACCAGCACTATTACCGGACTGATTAAACCGCTTATTTAAATCTTGTGGTCTAAAACTTGTTATAATTATTAAACCTATGTTGTTCACTCAACCATTTTGGTTGACACTTTTAAGCATGTTTTGTCTCAGGTACTTAGATATATTGCTTCCGCTGTAGAACTCTGCTGTTACTTAGAAGTCAAGCCGAGCACTGGGACCAGAGTTAACATCCGCGTCAATGGCGATTTTGGCGGGGTGTTACAGTTGGTATCAGAGCTCTGGTTATAGGAAACTAGGTTACATTAGTGTGACTAACATGAATAGTTAGGATGCATTAGTGAGTCTAGTCTATAACTGAGTTGTTCATTTGCATTGATTATTTGCATTACATTCTAGATTATGTGCAATAAGTTCACTTATATTTGTTATGCCTAGAACTCCTATACCATTCAAATCTTTAGAAATACTTTGCTATAGGAACTATACTTACACGTCTGACTCTTAGAATAAGAGCCATGACTTACTTGCATTCCAATAATAGAATACCTATCTCATTATAGGAGAGCCAAGGCTTGTTATAGAGAACAAGGATTGCATTCTACGTGTGCCTTATGTGGGTGCCTTATCAATCTTTAGGTCTATAACCTTTCCTGCCTTAGTTTTAAGCGCTTTCCCTTAATCTTTATAATGCTATTTCATCTTACTACCTGCTTTTACCTCTGTTGATATTCTGTATCCTTTCCTAAGGATATCAAGCCAAAACCCTATCATCTTGCCTGATCCCGACCCTAAAGGATCGGTTAGTATGTGATTGTTATCATATTAATACATATCTTATGACCTGACTTCGCCATTGTGATTCAAAGTATTCTTGACTCACGCGAAGGGATGTCACTCATGACTCAACATTCCAACGTCAACTTTGATCACATGTCCTGACCACGTGAGATGATATTGAAGTGGAAGTATGAATTATTGAAATATAATGACACTTGGCCGACGTGATTATATTACAGTAATTCATATAGAAATTCCAATATCATGACATATGGGATAGAAAGTGAATCAAAGAAAAAATTCCAATACATTAATTTAAAAATCTCAATGTTATTACATGAAGGGTAATTATCATCTGATTTATAGATATACGAAGAGATCGTTTCAACCAAACTATCTATCTCATACCCATGAGTAGATTAAAAAATTCTCCTATGCCATAAAAGTTGTAAAGCTTTTCATTCTTTCTTTCTTAAACAACTTATCTCTTTGACACTTAAATTATCACATTCCCGCTGGAAGGAAGGATGCATGTTCTTAAGTGACCTGAAGTGACACCCCCGAAACTTCTTTGAAGCATGCTTCCTATTATTTGCAATTACGCTCCTAGTGTAGATTTTCATAAACTCATTAGGAAACTCGTCGCAAGATTTTCAATTGAATATTCAAACGAAGATATTATAAACACCACATTCACTATCACGTTCTCATACTCTACCATTCATATCTCACTTGTCAGCAACAGCTTCGCACATGAACATTTTGAATTCAAAGAACATATGTCCTAATAATAGTCAATAACCATTTTAAATACAATAGATTTCATTACCTAGTAACATTTTGGCTTAAAAATAACTCAAAATTTTCAAAATTCCTTCACCCGATCTTCATCGATCTGTTTCCAACTCGTAACCTCCGAAATATGAAAATTCTGTTATCAAAATTTTACACATACTATTTTACTGTGCGATCCTCTCGAAATTTTATAAATTTATTTATCGCCATTCGTGCAAATTTTATAAATTGTATATATTAAGCAAAATTTACCTTTATTTATTTTGACTAGTACATATAAAATTACACTCTCACTTTTTCAAATCAATTCAAAAGATATTTTACTTAAAATAGTACATGTTGTACATAACTCTAGTTTTACTAAGAACTTCGTTTCCTTTTTAAATTATCACCTTAAACGACTCAAACTTCTGTAAAAATTTTCATTGCTTGTTTATATAAAAATTTTCGTAATATTCCACACCACGTAGTAATCACAACTCCTCTTGCCCATCGAAACTTACCATTGAGTTCATCATTTAAAACTCTATATTCTCAGTAACTTTTCTCGTTGTAAGGTTGACCGTTGAGAAGATTTTACTTCTGATATATCACGGCTAAACCACAACAACCTCGTAAAACATTAATTCTATGATTTAATATCTTTTTGACACAAGAAAGTATTTTTCGGAGATTTCCTCACCCGTTGGAAATAATTCTTATAGCCAATGATTCACGTTGATTCTCATCCGCACTTAAACTCATAAGTAAATGATAGATCGACTTGCCATCTAAGCGAGAACGTCTTTCTCATTAAGAGATCACACATTTTCGTGCGGTTTCCTATCAGAAATATAACTTATGATCCTCGCTATCCTCTCTAAAGGAGTTACCTTAAACGTTTATGATGTTTATGTGTTTACTCTAAACTAGTTACAACTAGATGTGATTCTAAACAAATTTTGACCTCTGTTACAACATATAGCTAAAATCATGATCATAAGGTGTTTTCGCAAGGATAAGTTCGTATGTATTATAATATGTTGAACGATATCTTTCATTAATCACTCGTACCATTCTGTGGGCATTATGAGTTCTTGTCGTGCCTATTGGTTTAACCAATGCTGTATTTATGGATCTTATGAACCATGCATGCAAACTTTATCTTGATAAATTCGTAAATGTTTTCATTGATGACATCTTAATCTATTCCAAGAGCAAGAAAGAGCATGAGCAACATCTGCAATTGATTCTAAAGCTCTTAAAGAAGGAACAACGGTATGCCAAGTTTTTCCACGTGTGAACTTTAGCTACGAATCGTACAATTCCTTGGACATGTAGTTAATAGTGAAGGAATACATGTCGATCCTATAAAAATCACCATTTATCAGAAATGTTCAAGAACTAGTCATGGAAGAAGTCCATAAGACTAGATATTCTAATCACCTAGGCTCTTTTAGCTGAAATTTCATACAATATCAGCTCTCACTCAAGTAGATCTCCACTTAATTAACTGTAAACTCTGCTTTAACAAAATGTTGACCGAATGCTAATTTTTAGTCAACACTTCCTGTTAATTAAAGTTCATACATTTCACATTTCAAATCTTAAAAAGTGTCATGTTGACGACGTACTCGTTATTCCCTTGAATGATCTTCGCATTAATTTCACTTCATCGAAAAACCTATAGAAGTTATGGATCGTGAGGTTAAACGTTTGAAAAAAAGCTCTATTCCTGCTGTCTTGTAATTCACGAAGAGGCCCCGAGTATACCTGAGAACGTGAAGACCAAACGAAACAGAAATATCCACATCTATTCTCATCTACTGATGCATCCGAGAAGTCTTCCTGAAACTTCGGGACGAAGTTTAAATTAACAGGGAGGTACTATAACAACCCTCATTTTTCCATCATGATATTTCCAAAATACCCTTAGGGTTTTTCATTTGTTCCTCCGTATAATCGATTTAGGGTTGTTATCCATTTCGAAAAACTAACATTTATGCTTTCATGATCGCGTGTATTGTTAAAACCCTGAAATTACATAAAACCCTAAACCTAACCCTATACATTAAGTACTAAACCTTAATACCATTTCATATTAAATATTAAAATCTAACCCTAATACTAAATTAATAACATAAACTTTATGTAATAATATTAAATGGTGACAGTTATAAATTTATAAACTAATTAGAACCAAATTAAGAAATTTATAAAAGTTAAGGGTTAACAATTAAATAAAATGTAACCCTAATATAAATAATATTAATAATAATAATAATATTAAATAAAAAAATATAAAATACATAAATAAATAAATATGTCGGATAAAAAAAATATAATAAATAATAAGTATTAACAATAAAAAAATCGGTGCTTTAGATAAATTAGGGGAATTGGACTTGATCACTAAGTTATTTACAATCCTAGTTAAACTCTAATTACCATTCTTGATCACCAAGTTTTCCATAGATCCTAGCTTGATCACAACACATGAAACTCAACTATAAAAGGGTTCATGATCTCCCAATTTTAGCATCACCAAAATTAATCACGAGCCCTCCAAACCTGCTGCATTAGTCGACTCATTTTTTTCAGCCTTTTCCCCTTTTAGTCGATTGTTTTTCAGCTCTTTTTCCCTCTATTTAGTCGACACACAAACAGCCTTTTCAGTCCATTAAATTGTCATTCCCTGCTGCTATTTCTGCTGTGATTTTTGATCACCATAACAGCCCATTAACCTGCAAATTTAGTCGACTGTTTATGCCTTCCAAACCTCCACCCTAATCGACTACAAACCTCACCAAAACTGACCCACATCACCACCTTTTTGGTTCGATTAGCTGCTGCATTTTTTTGCAGCCTAGTACGCCACTCAACCGCCTTTGTTCCTGCTTGTTTCACTCATGATTTGCTGTGTTATTCGACCACCACCAACAGCCCTCTCCTGCTGCAGTTTGTCGCCATCAAAACAGCCCATAATCAACCGTTGTAGCTGCGTTTTCCTACTGCCTTTTTGGCAGCCTTCACCGCCACTTTTGCTGCTGTAATTGCAGCCCACAACAGCCTGCTTTTGTGCAGCTGTGAACCGCCACCACCAACCACCTATTTTTGCAGTTTTCCGTCACCAAACACCACCATAAACCGCCCCAAAACAGCCTCAAAAGATGCCCGGTCTGCTGCGTTTTCTGCTGTTTCTGTAGTGACAAAACAGGCCCAAGAACACTTTATTTGGGTCGTGAAATTCAGCTGGGTTCCTGCTCCAGTTCGCTCCACATTCATCATCTCTTTCTTGATCTCTATCTCCTATTAAGGTAGTCCTAAACCCTAGTTTAAACTTGCTTTTAATCTATTACTTATAAGTAATTATGTTATAAGAATTATGTTAAGTAATATGTTAATAAGAATGATTATAAAGAAGGATCATGTTTATGGTTATAAGAACAAGTAAAATTAATATGATTATAAATATTGTCCATGAAAGATTATGATTATTGATTAATAAACTAGTTAATATAATTAAGTATTGAATTAATTATGGTTGAACTAGTTTAAGAATGTGATTATAAGGTTAAGATTGTTAAATCTAAAAGTATTATGGATAAGTATGATCATGATGATTAATAAATAAGATGAATATGATTAAAAGATTAAGTATAAGATTGATAAAATACTATGGGTATGAATTGATTATGATTAAAAGGATTAGGGTGATGAAGTATGATCAAGTATTATGATTTACGGATTTGAATTTGATAAAAAGGTTATGATTTTATGTAAGTGAATAAGCTAGGAGATTAGTTAGTTGTTATAATGAAAGATTAGGGTCGATTAATAAGATAGCTAATAATAATAATAATAATGGTTGATTTGTAAATAATAATGATTATGATATAGAGAAGAGGAATTGTTTATGTAACAAAGATTAAGGTTATTGGTTAATAAGCTAGTTAATAAAAATAGATAAAGATTTTGACTAAAGATATAATGAAGGTTATGAATAATTATTAGGCTTATGATCTTAGGTGAATGTTATTAAGTTTGATTATGATAAAAAGGATATGATTTTATGTGGTGATGATTAAGGTTGTTAGGTTAAGATTATGATAAAAGGTTATGAATATGGATTAGTAAAGTAATTGTGATCATGGTATACGTACATGCATGCATGCATGCATGCATACGTATGTATGTGCATGTATACACTATATGTATAGGTGTGTGTGTATATGTAAATATATACATATGTGTATAAGTATGTGTATATATGTATGTATATGCACGTGTGTATGTATGAATGTGTATTATGTAAGTATTATAATAAGTTAGTAAACATAATAATAAAAAGTAATAAGTAATAAGTATATATATATTTATCATCTTACACTTATGTATATGTAACACCTACACCTAATATATAAATATCATATAGTTATGAACAGATACATGTATAATAATAAATAAAGAATATATGTATGTATCATATAGGTATATTTATACATGTAACATAGTAGTTGATTATTAAAGTAATTAATAATACTATTATTAGTATAACCTATACACTTATCTATATAGTAACACTTAAGTACACTAAGTATACTATCACTTATATAAATATAACTTTTCTCGAAAACGGTCACTGTTAATATAGTTTGCTATATTAATAAACAAACTTTATGTCTATTAGACATTAATTAATTAAACATTATATCTCTAGGTTGAGATCTTCATGTTCAACACTCCGATCATAACTTGCGTGGAATATCTATCTGCTGTTAAGGTGAACTTCATAGCCCCTCTTTTTACTATTTCTTAAATGTTTTATAACTTTGGGGTGAGACACATGCTTGCTTTTAAACTGTTTTACGCTTAGACACAAGTACTCAAACTTTCTTTTGATCAGTTCAAACTGTTTGCTAACATGCTTTAATTCATGCTTAATCCCTACCATGATATCGTTAGTTGCTACGTATAAAGGCAAGCTTAGTTATTGTGATAGCGCTATTGAGGGTGACGTCTCTATCCGGATGACCGCTGGTCAATGGATACATAATAACGATGAATGACACGAACGTGATGTGTTTAGGGTAACTAATGGTTAGTATCGATATCATATACACCAGCACTATTACCGAACTGATTAAACTGCTTATTTAAATCTTGTGGTCTAAAACTTGTTATAATTATTAAACCTATGTTGTTCACTCAACCATTTTGGTTGACACTTTTAAGCATGTTTTGTCTCAGGTACTTAGATATATTGCTTCCGTTGTAGAACTCTGCTGTTACTTAGAAGTCAAGCCGAGCACTGGGACCAGAGTTAACATCCGCGTCAATGGCGATTTTGGTGGGGTGTTACACTCAAAACGGATTAGAAACGAAGAAATGACGAGTAAAACAAGATTGGATAATTTTTCTCATTTTAGCTACCTGAAAATTGGTAACAAATCTATTCCAACCATAACTTAATCAACTTGTATTATATATTATGTAATCTTGAGATACCATAGACACGTATACAATGTTTCGACCTATCATGTCGACACATCTATATATATTTCGGAACAACCATAGACACTCTATATGTGAATGTTGGAGTTAGCTATACAGGGTTGAGGTTGATTCCAAAATATATATAGTTTGAGTTGTGATCAATACTGAGATACGTATACACTGGGTCGTGGATTGATTCAAGATAATATTTATTGATTTATTTCTGTACATCTAACTGTGGACAACTAGTTGTAGGTTACTAACGAGGACAGCTGACTTAATAAACTTAAAACATCAAAATATATTAAAAATGTTGTAAATATATTTTGAACATACTTTGATATATATGTATATATTGTTATAGGTTCGTGAATCAACCAGTGGCCAAGTCTTACTTCCCGACGAAGTAAAAATCTGTCAAAGTGAGTTATAGTCCCACTTTTAAAATCTAATATTTTTGGGATGAGAATACATGCAGGTTTTATAAATGATTTACAAAATAGACACAAGTACGTGAAACTACATTCTATGGTTGAATTATCGAAATCGAATATGCCCCTTTTTATTAAGTCTGGTAATCTAAGAATTAGGGAACAGACACCCTAATTGACGCGAATCCTAAAGATAGATCTATTGGGCCTAACAAACACCATCCAAAGAACCGGATGCTTTAGTACTTCGAAATTTATATCATATCCGAAGGGTGTCCCGGAATGATGGGGATATTCTTATATATGCATCCTGTTAATGTCGGTTACCAGGTGTTCACCATATGAATGATTTTTATCTCTATGTATGGGATGTGTATTGAAATATGAAATCTTGTGGTCTATTGTTACGATTTGATATATATAGGTTAAACCTATAACTCACCAACATTTTTGTTGACGTTTAAAGCATGTTTATTCTCAGGTGAATACTAAGAGCTTCCGCTATTGCATACTAAAATAAGGACAAGATTTGGAGTCCATGTTTGTATGATATTGTGTAAAAACTGCATTCAAGAAACTGATTTCGATGTAATATATTTGTATTGTAAACCATTATGTAATGGTCGTGTGTAAACAGGATATTTTAGATTATCATTATTTGATAATCTACGTAAAGCTTTTTAAACCTTTATTTATGAAATAAAGGTTATGGTTTGTTTTAAAAATGAATGCAGTCTTTGAAAAAACGTCTCATATAGAGGTCAAAACCTCGCAACGAAATCAATTAATATGGAACGTTTTGAATCAATAAGAACGGGACATTTCACTTTATGACTAACCCGCCACACATGGACGTGGTTATACCAGCTCTGATACCAACTGAAAGGACCCGTACATATACATTATAAACGATTCACAATAGTTGATTATATCGCGAGGTATTTGACCTCTATATGATACATTTTACAAACATTGCATTCGTTTTTAAAAGACAAACTTTCTTTACATCTAAAGTTGACGGCATGCATACCATTTCATAATACATCCAACTATAATTGACTTAATAATAATCTTGATGAACTCAATGACTCAAATGCAACGTCTTTCGAAATATGCCATGAATGACTCCAAGTAATATCCTTAAAATGAGCTAATGCACAGCGAAAGATTTCTTTAATACCTGAGAATAAACATGCTTAAAAATGTCAACCAAAAGGTTGGTGAGTTCATTAGTTTATCATAATCCATCAATTCCATAATTTTAATAGACCACAAGATTTCATTTATATAAACATCCATCTAATATCAGGCATTTTGCCAACTGCATAGAGATAAAAATCATTCATATGGTGAACACCTGGTAATCGACATTAACAAGATGCATATAGAATATCCCCATCATTCCGGGACACCCATCGGACATGATAAACTCGAAGTACTAAAGCATTCCAAATTCCAGAATGGGGGTTGTTAGTTCCCGTAGATCTACCTTTAGGATTCGCGTCAATTAGGGGTGCACTAATTCTCAAAATTAGTGATGTTCCCTAATTCTTAGATTACCAGGCTAAAAGGGGCATATTCGACTTCGATCCATTCAACCATATAATGTAGTTTCAATTACTTGTGTCTATTTCGTAAAACAGTTATAAAAATAGTGCATGTATTCTCAGTCCCAAAAATATATATTGCAAAAGCATTTAAAAAGGGAGCAAATGAAACTCACAATACTGTATTTTGTAGTAAAAATACATATGACGTCATTGAACAAGTGCAAGATCGGCCTTGGATTCACGAACCTATATTAATTATATATATATTTATATGTTTGATCAATATCTGTCTAACAATTTAGGTCAAGTCGTAGTGTATCACAATCCTAATGCTCAAGACTAAATATGCAAAAGTTAACAAAAGTCATATTGACCAAAATGTCTTCCAAAATTTATACATGATTATTATATAGTTTAAATATAGTCGTTTTATATATTTAAATATTTTTAACAAATTTTATTAAAGTAAATAATATAGTTCTTTTATTAATAAATAAAAATTTTATATTAAAATTTATATAATTAAAATATACTTTTATATATCTTAAGTAATAAAATTTATAAAGTTCATTTAATATCATAAAAACAATATGATAGGTATTATTAATTAATTATATTATACGTAGTAAAATATCTTTGTATCACATATTTATTTGATAAAATAATATTGATAATAATAATAATAAGTAAAAGTTGTATTATTTTGTAATAATTATTATTATTCTACTAATAAAAATAACAATAATTATATTTTCTAAAAATGATAATTTTTATTAATAATAGTACTAAAATGATAATAATAATGATGTTTCATATTAACAATGATATTTTTATTAAAAATAATAATATTATTAAAAATGATAATTTTAATATTAATAATAATTTTAATAATAATAATAATAGTAAAATAATGAAAACGATATTTTTCCTTTAAATCAATATCTTAAAATATCTTAATTTCATCATGATACTCATACTCATTATTTCCTAATCGCTTCGTTTAATAGCTTTTAGTCGACTTTTATATCGCGTTCATATTAATAATAATAATAGTAATCATAATAATTAGATGTTACTAATATTAGTTTTAATTATAATAATACTAATAATAATAATATTAATGATAATACTAATACTAATAACTATTTGAATGATAATAATAATAATAATAATAATAATAATAATAATAATAATAATAATAATAATTATTATTATTATTATTATTATTATTATTATTATTATAACCTTAACGATAATAACTATAATAACGATAATAATAATAATAATAATAATAATAATAATATCTTTTATTAATAACGACAATGATAATAATAATAATAATAATAATAATAATAATAATAATAATAATAATAATAATAATAATAATAATAATAATAATAATAATAATAATAATAATAATAATAATAATAATAATAATAATAATAATAATAATAATAATAATAATAATAATAAGATTATAACGACGATAATAACGACGATAATAATAATCATTTTTACAAAAATTCAATTGGCTATAACTTCTAAACCGTTCATCGAAACCATTCGATATCTAAATGAAAAGTTCTCAATTTTTCGCTAGCTTTCCAACGACATGCATATCATATACCTTATCTTAATAGCATATGTATTTAATTCAAGATTCGACATAGCCTATCTAACGACAATAACGAACGTATAAGCATGCATAATCCTATATACTCGAGCACTAGTCAGGGATACACTAATAATATATAAAAGTTAATTTATGAGGGCTCACGTATCAATATTGAGATTCAATATTGCAGGAAAAGTACGTAGACGCAACGGGGATGATAAACACTAGTTTGACTCACGAGCAATACTCCCGAACCATACCCATAACCTCCATAGCTATAACCCATAATTTTCTTAGCTCTATCTCGCTCGAAAAACAATTTCGAAATCACTCGAACAGCACTCCGTCGTAATATTTTATGTATACTAATAATATCTTGAAATAATACGGAGTAAATATATATATATGTAAATCGATTGAGAGAGTTTAGAGAAAAATATTTTCAAGTTTCTATGAAATAATGAAACCTATTGAATTCTATTTATAATAGATTTATGAATTATTAAAGTGAATTATTAAAGTATGAATTATTAAAGTAAATTATTAAAGTATGAATTATTAAAGTGAATTATTAAAGTATGAATATTAAAGTAAATTATTAAAGTTAAAGTAAAGTAAAAATAAAGTAAAGGTAAAGTTTAAGTATAGTAAAAGTATAAAATTACGTACGTATAATACGCGTATAAATATATATAATACTAATTTAAATCATTATATATATTTAATAAAATAAAATATAAATATCGTTATCTTTATCATACTGGTTAAGTAATGAGTTGTCAAAAGTGGTTCTAGATATTTATAAAAGTTATATACGTTTTATTAATAAAGTTCTTTTTAAACTGAAAACGTTTTTGTACGTTTGAAACTAAATCAAAAAAATATGATAATTTTATTTTCCAAAACTAAATATATTTAAGAATCATTTTGTTTAAAGGTTAAAATAATAGAAATCGTTATATCATAAAATGTTTTAGAAAAGTAAAATCATATATATTCATAATAGGTTTCAAGTTTTTAAATTACAGTCGGTTGGTGAAGCATGGGATAAAGTCCAAAGGTTAAATAAACGTATGAAATCATCTTAATGAAAAATGTCGAGTTACTTAACTTGTCGATATCCAACATCTAAGTTATTTACACTCCACGTTCTTACTTATAAATCACTTTAACATTTTCTGAATGTTGTCAAAAAGAATAGATTTCTTAAATCACAGTAGACCTCATAACATGGACCCGTAATCATATCACAATGTATCTGATAAATCAATCATTTGATATTATCTTCTAATTCCATCAATAAACATATTGAAACAAATACGTTCGTGTAAAGTATTATACGTTTAATACTTTATTAATATTCTCAAGTTATAATATATATATACATATATATACATATCTATTTATATATAACGGTTCGTGAATCGTCAAAATTTGGTCGAGGTTATAATGAATGTATGAACACAGTTTAAAATTCTTGAGATTTAACTTAACAAACTTTGCTTATCGTGTCGGAATAATATAAAGATAAAGTTTAAATTTGGTTGGAAATTTCTGGTTTGTCACACAATTTTGGTAGCCTAAACTTACTACAAAATTCTAGTAATGAAGGAGTAGAATACTAATGAGAGAAATGAGAGAAATAATTCTTGTAAGTATAATGGAGGGTGCAAGTTTTTTAGATTGCATACATGGGTATTTATAGTACAAAAAATACTATACAATAGGTATCCAATATTGACTATGATTTGTACAAAATTTGTGATGCCCCGTACTAAATCAACATGTACGGACCACCATCAACAGGATCATTACAAGGTCAAACACTATATGCGTTTTCAAAACAAGTTTGCATTCATGATAAAAGGTGACATCGTAACTAACGTCAAATGTTTTACATCAAAAGTATGCTTCAATGAACAGAAGCAATAGGTAATAGTACGTGACCCTAAGGTTGTTACAAATCATAGTTCAAAAGTAGTAATGTTTGAATGCAAGTAAACGTTTATGCAGTGACATCTCTAAAGCAGCGGGTGTCTACAGCAAGATTAGTACACAACGGAAGCAAGCAAACCTTAAGTACCTGAGAAAAACATGCTTAAAAATGTCAACACGAATGTTGGTGAGCTATAGTTTAAGTATAACAGTAATGTAAGGTAGGCCATGAGATTTCAGTGCTATAAAGAGTGTTTCAAAACAGTAATCCAAATCAATGTGTTTAAGTATATGCTCAACCGTGGGCACTCGGTAACTAACTTAACGTTTAATAATATATCACCCCCTGAAAGTACACTTGGCAAGTGCGTATGTTTATGAAGTATTAAACACTCATTAAATGCTAGCGCAACTAGCCCGAGTGGGGATGTCAAACCCTATGGATCCATATCTAAGATTCGCGTTCACGGTTCAAAAACCAATGATTAAACGTTACCGAGCTAAAGGGAATGTTTATGCCGTTGTATAACCCACACATATATAAGTTTAAGTACTCGTGCCTAGTATGTAAAACATAAAATCTGCATGTATTCTCAGTTCCCAAAATAAGTTAAAGTAAAAAGGGAATGCTATAACTCACAATGATAAAGTAGCGGTAAAGTATGACTCGAAAAGTAAGCAAGTAATGAAGGTTGTCCAAACGGGTCCTCAACCTAAGTCAAATAGTACTAAGTCAGTAAATCGTCCGAATAGGTTTAAAAGTATGTAAATAAGGTCTTAAGGGTCATCATCATTCATCATCAAACAAAAGGTGTAAAGTAAGTTTCGTTCATGAAAAGAGTTTAAAACAAAGGCTGAGTTCGGTCAGTCACCACGGCCTCTATACCTACTGAAATAAGGTGAGACCAGTGGCCATGGCTCCGTATATGAGTCCTTTAGTTGTGGTAAAAATTACAGAAGCAAACACGTCTTCGTTTGACCGTAGAGATGGTCTAAGTGCGAGTAGGTCAGAATTTTCAGCACAACGTTAAATGGACATAGTGACGATCGGAGGGCCATAAATCATAAACCGTAACTCAGATTAAGACGAGTCCTATATGAAAAGTTATCTACTCAAACAGAGCTATCTGAAAATCATAATTATAGTAGCCTAGGTCATACGGGTCAGACACAGAAACAGTAGAACAGTAGGGTCAGTAGGCTCCAGTGGTTCTTGGTGCTCGATGCTTATCATGGTTCTCATCCTTGATGCATATAGCTTCAAGTGTACAACTCGTTGATGTGTTTGCATCATTTTCACCAAGGTTTGACCATCATAACCCAAGTGTAAGTCTAAGACATGAAGCGCAACTCACTTAAGTGTTGCAAGTGTTTTGATGAACCAAAGTTACATCAAAGTCTTAGATCTAACACATACATGAACTTTAAAACTAATATTAAGTTACAACTTGAAAATAAACTTTTAAAATCAAGATCTTAAGTTGTAGAACATAGTTCTTAGTTTGATCTTGAAGATCCAAGACTCAAAAGTCTAGATCTAACATAAGTGTACAAAAGTTATAATTAAAGAAAGCTTACTTACATGTTCTTGAACTTTCAAAGTTAAATTTTAGTTCAAGATTAATGAGATCAAGGTTAACTAGTAACACTTGACCAATAACAACCAACAAACATGAAATTAAAGTGCATAATATGAAGAAATAAACTAAGTAAACAAGTAACTAAGTTCATGGGTTGCATACTTTAATGATTCAAGCCTAAGTCTTGATCTTTAGAAAGTAAACTTTAAAGTTTACTTCATGAACTTCAAGTATGATTTACAACCATGAACTTACAATCTTTTAACAAGTAAAGGTAGAATCATAAACTAGTAAGTTTATGTTCTTGAGTGTTCTTGTAAATACAAGATATAATGAAGAATCAAACTAAAGAGTTGATTCTTGAAACTAGTAAGTAACAAACAACAACTAGTAACTACAAGTAAGTAAATAATAATCAAAGACAAGTAATTAAAATAAACAAAGAATGATGATGAAGAGATGCTTATGTTACGGTTTTTAAGACAAGAAGGGAGAAGAAAAAGCCTTGAGAGAAACTCACAAATTGAAGAGAAACTTGAGAGAAAATGGAAGTATTGTGTGTGTGTGTGTGTGTGTAAAGTGAATGAAATATGTAAGAGAATACTAGTAGATGTGTTAACAAAAAAAGTTTTGAATCCTCCCTCTTACACCATCAAGACCAATGGCTTCCACAAAGAAAAAGAGGAGGAGAAGTCCACTAGGTAATCTCATCTATTAGGCAAAAAAGATGGTTACAAGGGGTGTTTACATGGCAAAGGTGTAAGTAACTAGATTCTAGGTGACTTAAACTAACTAGTTATGTTCTAAATAATACTTACAAGTGTTAGTGGGCTAACTAGTCCACTAAGGAAGTAGGGTGGGCTCTTTAAGTCCATTAACACTAATAAAGGCCAAAGTTCAAGTAATTAACAATTAAATCCAACAAAGCCCAAGTAATTAACTAATAACCTTAGGTAATTAAAATGATTAATAAAACTTAATCATGAATGTAAATAATACTTGAAAATATTATTCGTGTAAGTTTCGTGTGTCACAAAGACGTTTCGGGCATTTAAAGTCAAGTACGGGCATTCATGGCAACATGTAAATGTAATAACATACATTTGTTTAATCACAAGTATTAATAATAATAATTATTAATAAATAACGTTGGAAAATCCAGGGTCTTTACATTACCCACCTGTTAAAGAAAATTTCGTCCCGAAATTTTGAGGAGTGACCAACAATGGTACCGCATTTAAATAAGAAGGAGCGTATCAAATTTCTGCGAGACTCATGGTTCCGAAGTGAGTTATTTACCTTGAAAGGTACTTCGACGTACGAAAGTAAGAATAGGTACATGCCATTAATTAAGTCTCTTGACCTAAGAGGTCAACAAATAGCTTTCGTTTCTGATTAACAGGAGTATGTCATCTGAATGTATATCCACAAAAGGAAAGATCGTGTGTTTAGCCCTACAGGAATTTTCGGTAAGTTGGATGCGTGAAATGCATCATGAATGATTCTAAGCTCATCTAAAACATTGAGCGTGTATGTCGTAATACAAAGCTGACAGGGAGGATGGAAAACAAGGTGATCACAACCATGCGATTTGGTGTCTGGATAGTGTTAGCCACGGATTTTACAAACCCCTTGATTTCAGAAGGAAGCCATAGGCATAAGGAATCCGATGTTCAAGAACGTTTCATTTGAATAAGTGAATTGAAATCCTAGCTAAAAGTGACCAATCGGACTTGCAAGCCATAATTATTCATAGTGTCTTCAGAACGGTCTGAACGAGCAGTGAGGGATATCACCTAGTTTACCATGCTGCAGGTGAACCTATCCTTGAATGAAATGAAAGCACAGTTTCGTAATGTAGCTTCATCCTTTTAGTTACATGTTGAAGTTAGGGTTAACGTTAACTAGAGCAACATACAGTTGCAACCAATGAAGGAAGAAATATATAGAGTATCCACATCAGTGTTGTAAATGTATTAAGCAGTCCCTTCCCAAGGGATAACAAGATTCATAGGTTCTCAAAGTTTATTACATTTCCGAAAGAAAATCGCACGAAAGGTGTGGTCTTTGAGTGAGAGTGAACCCTGCGAGCGGTTCGTCCTGAATTTATCCGTGTACTTAGGGGATGTGCGGATGAGAAGATACGTGAACCCTTGGTCCTAAAGAATGGTTTACTCCGAGTGAAACGAATCTCCAAAAATGATTCTTGGGTCTCAACATACTGATTCATAGAGATGAGGTTTACTAGGGTGTTGTGATTTGCCGTGAAGTATTGAGAACAGTAACTCTCCTAGTACCTTTCCTTCAATAGGGTGGCCAATGAGTGTACCTCAGAAAACTGATTTATTGGCTCGCGTTTTTATCATGTCTAACTTTAAAAAGAACATTTTATGGGTGTAAAGATTTTCTAACAAATTTTATAAAACTGCCATCCAAAGTGGCTCAAGAGTTTTTAACAAAGATCTTAGTAGTAAGTTTTACCTCTAACAGATGGCGAGAGAAAAAAAATGTGATCCATACATGGTGTAGTCTAATACGAAAACCTTTAATAAAATCAACTAAGGGAGTTTTGAAAAAAAAAAACAAAACCTTTAACCGCTTGTTGTGACAACATAAACGGAACGAAGTTTCTAGTAAATTTACAAGTAGGTACAACGTGTACCATTTTGCATAAAACTATTTGACTTAAGTTGAATAACTCGGTAAAGGAGCAGTTTTTTTTTTTTTTTTATATTTGAAGATATAACTTAGTATTAAAATAAGTAAGTATAAATTTATACATATGTGGTTTTATAAATCGTATAAGTGACAGAAAAAAAATTTTAGTACTTTCATTGGCTGTAAATCTTGTGAGGACCGCACAAATAAACAACGTGTAAAAATTTTGGATAAACATAGTTTTTTGTATTTCAAAGGTTACGAGTTGAAAAAGATTGAGTGGAAAAGCTTTGAATCATCGGGTGACCAGTTACTAGGTAATGAAAACTAATGACATAAATGTAGTTTTGGTAATTATCTGGACACGAGTTTTTGGGCTGAAATATTCACGTGCGAAGCCGTTGCTAAAAAGTGAGGTACGAAGGGTAGAGCACGAGGATGAGAAGTTAATCGCTTCTTGAATTTGTAAAATGCCAAACAGGTCGTGACTAATAATGAAGTCAGAATACCGATGGTGTTAATGTTACTAAATGAGAGTTTCTTGGAATGAGTTAGGACTTAGAGTTATGTAAGAAAGAGCATTGTTCCAACATGTGTGGTGAAATAAATCCATGGGGTAACGCAATAGTCTTGAATGGTTTATGTGGATGTCCGAAGGCCTTACATGACGTGGTAGTCAGTGCCTTTATCACATATACATGAATCTCTCGATTTCGACGGTTATAAAGCCCTTATGATGACTTTGATACGAATAACACAAGAAGTTTTATATATAATAAGCAACGAAAGTTTTATAGAAATTGTTTATGTAAGAGAAGAAACGAAGTTCTTAGTAAATTTAGGTTATGTACAACACGTACTGTTCAAAGCATAATATCTTTTGAATGAAAGATTTGATTTGTAAAAGTGAAAGTAAAGTTTCATATGTACTTGTCAAAAATAAGTAATCATTTACTTCATTTTATATAACGGGTACGATTTCAAAAATTTGCATGAATGGCAAACAAAATAATTTATTTTTATAAAGCTTTGAGAGGATAGCACAGTAAAATACTGTGTGTAAAATTTTGGCAAATAAAATTTTCATATTTCGGAGGTTACAAGTTGGAAAAGATTGATGAGAATCGAGTAAAAGACTTTTGAAAATTTCGAGTGATATTTGAGGTAATGAAAACCATTGAATTTATATGTGATTGGCGACTATTAGTAGGGCATAAGTCTTTTGACCAAAAAAAAATGCTTAAGTGTGAAGTTGTTGCTTATAAGTGAGATACGATTGGAAGAGTATGAGGATGAGAGTTAACCACTCATTGATTTTAGGAAAATTTCGAACTGGTATGACGGATATCGAGGTAAGAAGGATGATGTTGTGGTTATCATCGAATAAGAAATTCCTCATAATAAGTTAGGATTTAGAGTTGCGTAAGAATGAGTATCAAATGAGATTCTTGGGTAATCTTTAATATAGAGTTTGAACTGCTGAAGTGACGGAATACAATTTCCTTTAAGTATCGTTGTGCAAGTTTGTCCATTGTATCAGTTTCTCTTGCGGGTAGAAAGTGAGCAGATTTGGCGAGATGGTCAATAATAACCCAGACGGATTTTAGCTTGCCATTCTCGCGAGGTATACGAAAATTTTTCTCACTATAAATATCCTTCGCTTTCATCCTTGAAAGTCAGTTCGTTCCAACTATTGCATCCAATTCCCAAATTGATGGGTGTTAGGTTAATCTTAAGGTTCATTCCAACCAATCTTATTATATTGCCGTGAAAATTTTTATCAATCTTCTCAAATAACTTATGCCTGTGTGTAGGTAACTAATCCTTTTCAACTACTACATTAAAACTTCCAAGTTTGGTTAATATGAGGTCATCTCCAAATGACCCACCTGTTAATCTTAAAGTACTACTTTAAATTATTCCTCTATCTTTCTCAGCTTACCATTTGCTTGTCCTATAGAATACTTAACCCTCATGGTTATTATCAGCTTATTAGTCATAACACTGAGGTTCTTAGATATAAGGTTTCTATCGCTCCAGTATTAAACAACCTTGAGATAATAAAACGTTGTGAAGAAACGTACCCTAACTAAAATCAGAGTTCATGCAAGTTTCCATAACGATTGCTTTACCGCAGGAAATTTTAAAGTTTTTCCTATATGAGAACTTTTTCCTTAAATGTCCAGGGTGTCGATATCTATAACAAATTTCGGGTTATCAATTCTGCAATCAAGGCCCTTCTTGTACAGTATCTGGGCTACGTGGTTAATCTTTCCCTACCTTTAACCGACTATAATGCGTATGCTCAAGTGATCCCTGCCAAAGTTTTCCCTGGATCACCTCATATTCCTCATGTAGTAACATTGGAACTTCTGCACGATTTACTTCAATATAATCACGTTGGCCTGGCGTCATTATATTGTACTAAATCGTACGTTCATTCCAATATCACTTCATATGGTCAATGTAACGTGATCACTTCAAGTTCTACTCAATTTCATCTAATTGGTGCTTTATCTGTGTCGTCTCAAAATAAAATCTACATAATTAATCTCACAGTTTCTCGGTGTGTGTGCGTAAGTTCCATAGGTCATGCATCAATGCCTAAGTGCTCCAAAATTTCTTCAAAATATTCGGGTTCAGGTAATGTGGTTAGGTTCCTTTCTAGAAATTCAATCTGGGTCTCGTGTCGAGTTGTACGTGTAACAAGTTGTAATATGATATATTTCGAGGCGGCTCCCAAGTCTTTGGGTATGGCTGAGCATCTGTAGAAGGCACTCTGTCCTTGTGAAAGGAGATGTCCCCCTGACTTCTCCAATGACCAAGAGTGTTTGGATCTTAAGTCCAGAAGTGTTGTTAGGTCGTCGAGTAGCGGTGAAGAATGAGAGAGATAAGTGACGATCATGCAAGCGTACTGGATATGTGTCAACTGAACAATCTTCTAGATTGCGTGAAGTAATGTTTCGATCTCTGGAACGGTGGAGCAGAAGTAACAGGTGGATTACACTACTAGTTCTTAGGGTTAAACGAGTAGGAAAGTAGTTCAGGAAAACATCTGAACTGGAAAGGATAAGTTCTCCAAGTTGGTATAGCGAATAGTAGGCATGTAGCAAGAGCGTAATCAGACATAACACTACAGCAGCCTAGATCATTTACAACAGCACGTAGCATGGCAAATAGTAACAGTATCATACCGAAGTAACATGCTAAAAGCAGATGGCAGCATGCAGTAGCGAGAGTAAACAAAAGCATACAACAAGTTTACATAGCAGTAAAAGGAAATGGTAGCATGCAGTAAGCTCATACAGCAGTAGAAGTAAGCGGTAGCATGCAGTAGTATAACAGTAGCATGCAGCAGGTTCCGCAGACACAAGTAAACTAGCAAGTTGTAAATTAGTTCTATTAGTGAATCCTACTCGGGTCGGTCTTAGACTCACTAATGCATCGTAATTCCCTACAACCAATGCTCTGATACCAAATGTGATGCCCCGTACTAAATCAACATGTACGGACCACCATCAACAGGATCATTACAAGGTCAAACACTATATGCGTTTTCAAAACAAGTTTGCATTCATGATAAAAGGTGACATCGTAACTAATGTCAAATGTTTTACATCAAAAGTATGCTTCAATGAACAGAAGCAATAGGTAATAGTACGTGACCCTAAGGTCATTACAAATCATAGTTCAAAAGTAGTAATGTTTGAATGCAAGTAAACGTTTATGCGGTGACATCTCTAAAGCAGCGGGTGTCTACAGCAAGATTAGTACACAGTGGAAGCAAGCAAACCTTAAGTACCTGAGAAAAACATGCTTAAAAACGTCAACACGAATGTTGGTGAGCTATAGTTTAAGTATAACAGTAATGTAAGGTAGGCCACGAGATTTCAGTGCTACAAAGAGCGTTTCAAAACAGTAATCCAAATCAGTATGTTTAAGTATATGCTCAACCGTGGGCACTCGGTAACTAACTTAACGTTTAATAATATATCACCCCCTGAAAGTATACTTGGCAAGTGCGTATGTTTACGAAGTATTAAACACTCGTTAAATGCTAGCGCGACTAGCCCGAGTGGGGATGTCAAACCCTATGGATCCATATCTAAGATTCGCGTTCACGGTTCAAAAACCAATGATTAAACGTTACCGAGCTAAAGGGAATGTTTATGCCGTTGTATAACCCACACATATATAAGTTTAAGTACTCGTGCCTAGTATGTAAAACATAAAATTCGCATGTATTCTCAGTTCCCAAAATAAGTTAAAGTAAAAAGGGAATGCTATAACTCACAATGATAAAGTAGCGGTAAAGTATGACTCGGAAAGTAAGCAAGTAATGAAGGTTTCCAAACGGGTCCTCAACCTAAGTCAAATAGTACTAAGTTAGTAAATCATCCGAATAGGTTTAAAAGTATGTAAATAAGGTCTTAAGGGTCATCATCATTCATCATCAAACAAAAGGTGTAAAGTAAGTTTCGTTCATGAAAAGAGTTTAAAACAAAGGCTGAGTTCGGTCAGTCACCACCGCCTCTATACCTACTGAAATAAGGTGAGACCAGTGGCCATGGCTCTGTCTATGAGTCCTTTAGTTGTGGTAAAAATTACAGAAGCAAACTCGTCTTCGTTTGACCGTAGAGACGGTCTAAGTGCGAGTAGGTCAGAATTTTCAGCACAACGTTAAATGGACATAGTGACGATCGGAGGGCCATAAATCCTAAACCGTAATCAGATTAAAACTAGTCCTATATGAAAAGTTATCTACTCGAACAGAGCTATCTGAAAATCATAATTACAGTAGCCCAGGTCGTACGGGTCAGACACAGAAATAGTAGAACAGTAGGGTCAGTAGGTTCCAGTGGTTCTTGCTGCTCGATGCTTATCATGGTTCTCATCCTTGATGCATATAGCTTCAAGTGTACAACTCGTTGATGTGTTTGCATCATTTTCACCAAGGTTTGACCATCATAACCCAAGTGTAAGTCTAAGACATGAAGCACAACTCACTTAAGTGTTGCAAGTGTTTTGATGAACCAAAGTTACATCAAAGTCTTAGATCTAACACATACATGAACTTTAAAACTAATATTAAGTTACAACTTGAAAATAAACTTATAAAATCAAGATCTTAAGTTGTAGAACATAGTTCTTAGTTTGATCTTGAAGATCCAAGACTCAAAAGTCTAGATCTAACATAAGTGTACAAAGTTATAATTAAAGAAAGCTTACTTACATGTTCTTGAACTTTCAAAGTTAACTTTTAGTTCAAGATTAATGAGATCAAGGTTAACTAGTAACACTTGACCAATAACAACCAACAAACATGAAATTAAAGTGCATAATATGAAGAAATAAACTAAGTAAACAAGTAAATAAGTTCATGGGTTGCATACTTTAAAGATTCAAGCCTAAGTCTTGGTCTTTAGAAAGTAAACTTTAAAGTTTACTTCATGAACTTCAAGTATGATTTACAACCATGAACTTACAATCTTTTAACAAGTAAAGGTAGAATCATAAACTAGTAAGTTTATGTTCTTGAGTGTTCTTGTAAATACAAGATATAATGAAGAATCAAACTAAAGAGTTGATTCTTGAAACTAGTAAGTAACAAACAACAACTAGTAACTACAAGTAAGTAAATAATAATCAAAGACAAGTAATTAAAACAAACAAAGAATGATGATGAAGAGATGCTTATGTTACGGTTTTTAAGACAAGAAGGGAGAAGAAAAAGCCTTGAGAGAAACTCACAAATTGAAGAGAAACTTGAGAGAAAATGGAAGTATTGTGTGTGTGTAAAGTGAATGAAATATGTAAGAAAATACTAGTAGATGTGTTAACAAAAAAAGTTTTGAATCCTCCCTCTTACACCATCAAGACCAACGGCTTCCACAAAGAAAAAGAGGAGGAGAAAGTCCACTAGGTAATCTCATGTATTAGGCAAAAAAGATGGTTACAAGGGGTGTTTACAAGGCAAAGGTGTAAGTAACTAGATTCTAGGTGACTTAAACTAACTATTTATGTTCTAAATAATACTTACAAGTGTTAGTGGGCTAACTAGTCCACTAAGGAAGTAGGGTGGGCTCTTTAAGTCCATTAACACTAATAAAGGCCAAAGTTCAAGTAATTAACAATTAAATCCAACAAAGCCCAAGTAATTAACTAATAACCTTAGGTAATTAAAATGATTAATAAAACTTAATCATGAATATAAATAATACTTGAAAATATTATTCGTGTAAGTTTTGTGTGTCACAAAGACGTTTCGGGCATTTAAAGTCAAGTACGGGCATTCATGGCAACATGTAAATGTAATAACATACATTTGTTTAATCACAAGTATTAATAATAATAATTATTAATAAATAATGTTGGAAAATCCAGGGTCGTTACAAAATTGACTATCCATTAAAGCCTAATATTATAACACTCCCCCTTGGATACCAATTTTATTTTGTTGGAGATCAACTATAAGTTACTGCCTCGTTAAAAACCTTGGCAAAAGAAAAACCCAGTGGGATAAAAACTTTAGCTAAGGAAAAAAGAGTGGAGCATATAGTTGACTCCCCCTCAAGTAGACATTGTTGAGCTATTACATCTTTTGAACTTGCCTCATGCCAATATTGTGAACATGCGTTCTGAAAATAGCAGTTGGAAGTGCTTTGGTGAAAAGATCGGCAGAGTTTTTGCTGGATTGAACATATCTTATTTCAATCTGGTTGTCCTTGATGAGATCTTAAGTGTATGAGAAGAATCTAGTAGGTATATGTTTTGTTCGATCACTTTTGATATACACTTCTTTAATCTGTGCTATGCAAGTTGCATTATCTTCATAGATAGTTGTTGGACTTTTATCGTGTTCTAGTCCACAAGAATCAGTAATGAGTTGTATCATTGATCTCAACCAAAAACATTTTCGAGTGGCTTCATGTAATGCAATCACTTCTGCATGATTTGATGATGTTGCAACAAGTGTTTGTTTTTGAGAACGCCATGATATTGCGGTGCCTCCATGAATACATATCCAGTTTGAGATTTAGCTTTATGTGGATCATATAAATAACCTGCATCTGCATAACCAACCAAATCTTGTTTTAATTTGTTAGAATAAAATAATCCTAAATCAGTAGTTCCTCGAAGGTATCGAAATATGTGTTTGATCCCATTTCAGTGTCTTTTGGTAGGAGCTGAGTTGAACCTTGCCAACAAATTAACTGCAAAAGAAATGTTAGGTCTCGTACAATTTGTAAGGTACATAAGAGCTCCAATTGCACTAAGATATGGAACTTCTGAACCAAGAACACCTTCATGTTCTTCTCGGGGACAAAATGAATCAGTGCTGACATTGAGTGATCTAATCACCATAGGAGTACTTAATGGTTTTGCCTTGTCCATATTGAAGCATTTTAATTTCTTTCTTTTAGAAGTTGAATGGTTTTATGGATCTCTTTATTTGTCCTTATGATGTTAAGATCATCAACATAAACAAATATGATCACATATCCGATAGTTGTTTTCTTAATGAAAACACATGGGCAAATAAGATTATGTGTTTACCATTTGCTTATCAAGTATTCACTTAATCAGTTATACCACATGCGACCCGATTGTTTCAACCCATATAAAAATCTTTGTGATTTAATGAAATACATTTCCTTGGGTTTTGCATTAGAGGCTTCTTATACTTTAAACCCTTCAGTTATATTCATATATATATATATATCATTATCATGTGATCCATATAAATAGTAGTAATAACATCTATGAGATACATTTCTAAATTTTAGTAACAGTAACTACGAGGTTGATTAAGTATCTAAAAGTAATTGTATCCATTTTAGGAAGATAAGTTTTCCTCATAATTCATTCCTGGTCTTTGAGAGAAATCTTGAGTTACAGGTCTAGTTTTACCTTGTAACTTCATTTTTCTCATTTCTTAATTTTTTGGATAAAAATTCATTTGCCTCCCATACGTTTTACATCTTTAAAATTGAAAACGATTGATCCGAAAACTTTTCTTTTATTGAGCGATTTTAATTCAACTCGTATTGCTCCTTTCCATTGAGCTCATTTATGTCTATTTTGACAATCAATGACAGATTTTTGGTTCCAGATCATCATCTTTATTCATGATGTTATTATATGAAAAATTCTCATCAATATTTGTCATTCTGTTTCAGTTCCAAAATATTGCATAACTTATTGCAATTTCTGTATTTATTATCAATATCCTCTGCAGAAGGAATATTGATTTATGGTTCTTCTTGAACACTTTCTTTTACCTCATTATTAGCTGATTTTCTTTTTTGAGGATTTTTATCTTTGGAACCAGTTGGTCTTCCACGTTTCAGACGTGGCAAAGACTAATGAGTGATATTATTGCCAGCTTTTGGAATTTCAATTCTAGCTGAAATATTTTCTGCTATTATATATGATTTAGTCACTCTTTTTGTATCTTTAAATGCATAAAGTAATTAATTTGCAAGTTCGTGCATATGCATTATTTTTGAACTTTCGTTTCACATTCTTTTGTGTGAGTTCAATATACCTTAATTGATGTTCACATCATGAAGCATCATTTTATTTATTTTTTTCATTTCCCCCCCTAATCTATGACCAATTTTTCATTAAAAATACAATCAGCAGAACGTGCTGTAAAAACATCACCCGTCATGGATTCAATATATCTTATGATTGAAGATGTTTCATATCCAACATATATTTCCATCCTTCATTTAAGAACCATTTGTTGTGGTGGTGCAATTAAAAATACATTGCACAATCAAATGTTCTAAGATGGAAAATATTTGGCTTTCGACCAAAATTAAGTTGGTAATGGAGAATATTTATGACTTGCACTTGGTTTAATGCGAATTAATGTCGCATCATGTAAATTTACATGTCCCCATATAAATATTGAGAGTTTTGTACTGATTTCCAATTATCTAGTTATTAGCTGCAAGCGTTTATCTATTGATTCAGCTAAACCAATTTTGTGTATGCACATGAGCAACTGGATGTTCAACAACAATTTCTGTAGACATATAATAATCATTAAAAGCTTGAGATGTTAACTCACCAGCATTATCAAGTCTCATCCTTTTTAATGGTGTAATCAGAATAATGTGTTCTCAATTTAATAATTTATGTAAGAAACTTTGCAAATGCCATATTACGGCTTGATAACACACAAACATGAGACCATCCGCTAGAAGCGTCTATTAGAAAAATGGTCCACATGATGGATAAATTGGTCCATATATATCCCCTTAAATTCTTTCAAGAAACATTGGTGATTCTTTCTCAATGTGCTTTTCATTAATCACCATATGTGCTTTTCATTAATCACCATATGTGTTTTTCATTAATCATCCTATGTGCTTTTCATTAATCACAATATGTGCTTTTCATTAATCACCATATGTGCTTTTTCATTAATTACCATATGCGCTTTTCATTAATCACTATATGTGCTTTTCATTAATCACCATATGCGCTTTTCATTAATCACCATATGCGCTTTTCATTAATCACCATATGTGCTTTTTCATTAATCACCATATGCGCTTTTCATCATATATCCTTTTCACCATATGCGCTTTTAATCATATGTGTTGCACTTTTCATCATATGCACTTTTCATTATATGCGCTTTTAATCACATGCGCTGCGCTTTTCATCATATGCGTTTTTCATCATATGCACTTTTTATCATATGCGCTTTTAATCATATGCGCTGCGCTTTTCATCATATGCGCTTTTAATCATATGCGCTTTTAATCATATGCACTGCGATTTTCAACATATGCGTTTTTCATCATATGCGTTTTTTATCATATGCGCTTTTAATCATATGCGATGCGTTTTCATCATATGCGCTTTTCGGTGCTACATAGATATTTCTCATTATCTGTTATCATTTACTGATAATCATATCCATTATGATATATATATATATATATATATATATATATATATATATATATATATATATATATATATATATATATATATATATATATATATATATATATATATATATATATATATATATATAAGAGAAACTCAATCAATTTCTCTTTGATTTTGAGAAAACAAGGCATTGTTTATCAAACAATTTGTACCATTTGGTAATATGAATTTTTGCCTTTTCAGTTCCTTATATTAAGTTTGCAAGACCTGATATAGTATTTATAATTTCTTCATTTGATTTATATCAATGAAATATTTCTTAGATTTGATCATAGTGTGTATGTTACCACTATCTACAATACATAGGTCTTTACCATTTAATTGATGATGTATTTCAGCAATATTTATACTAAAACCTCAAATAAGATAAGCAAATAATGAGTAATATTTCAGCCAGATAATCAATTATATTACCTGCAAACAAGTTACAATTCGAAGTACATAAAAGATAACACCTAATAAACATATATATATTATGGTCTAAAATCATTTACTTAGGAGTGATACATAACAAGCTAGGCACCTTAGAAAATTTAGGTCATTTAAGTCTGAAGGTAGCTCAGGGTTTACTTAATTAAGATTTTTCAACAAATTCACTCTCGTTTTCTTTTCTTTTGGGACTTATTTGTAGATCTAAACAATATGTTCATGTATTCAAGAAATACTTGACTGATGATCCATGTTACCAGATCATTAATAAGAATCTCCAGGATTCTTATAAGAACGTCTACTAACATCTTCAATTTTATTCTTTCATGGATCACCATTATTTCTTGATAATTAATATCGTATCTATCTTTGAGTAATTTTCATAATACAGTTGGATCTTTAATAATACAATATACAGATTCTAAGGACTCGTCAACATGTTTGCGAAGAAAAATAGTTGCTATTACTTTCTCTTGTTCAGAACAATTGTTATTTTCATTTAGGGTTTCTAAAATACCGATTGATTTGAGATGTTTTTCTACATTCATAACCCATGTTAAGTAGTTGTTCCCACTTGATTCTAAAGGAGCAAATTTAAGCCTTTTCAAATTCGACATTTTCTATTATCAAAAGATGAACAACATAAATCATAATCATAATCATCTTCTATTCATAGACAAATAATAAAATGAAATTAGAATCATTTTAAATTCATAAGTAGCAAACAACAGAATAATGGCATGATTATAAATGAAAAAACCACAAGAGTAGGATAGAATATAGGTTCATCCCGTGGTATATTAGCAACAATGATGATAGTTAGTATGACCAATACAATAGGAAAAATCATCCTTGTGTGAATCATCTTTACAAAAAACTTTTGAGAGTGGTAATATGAGAAAATTAAGATTGATTTGTGAAAATGTGAAAACGCAGATGTTTATTTTATATTTTAAAAATATAGTCGTTGTAACGTCGTCAGTTGACGTTAACAACTGTTATGTATATATGACCGTTGTAACGTCGCTAGTTGACGTTAACGACTGTTATGTACTCGTTGTAATAATAATAATTTTAATAAAAGAATTTTATTAGTATAAATACGATTACTATAAATACATTTAGTATAAATACGTTTAGTGTAAATACGAAGATTAAGAGAATAAACATATTGTGTATAAATAATAAATTTTAAGAATAAACATTAGTATGCATGAAATAAATAATGATTAGTTGCATAACTAATCATAAATGTTAGATAACATAAATATAAATGTTAGTGAAGTTAATAAGAGTTAGATTACAGAAATATAATTCAGACGGTATAACCGACCATATATAACTTAAATAACATAAAAATAAATGTTAGTGAAGTTAATAAAAGTTAGATTACATAAATATAATTCAGGCGGTATAACCGACCATATATAACTTAAATAACATAAATATAAATGTTAGTGAAGTTAATAAAAGTTAGATTACATAAATATAATTCAGGAGGTATAACCGACCATATATAACTTAAATAACATAAATATAAATGTTAGTGAAGTTAATAAAAGTTAGATTACATAAATGTAATTCATGCCGACCATATATAACTTAAATAACATAAATATAAATGTTAGTGAAGTTAATAAAAGTTAGATTACAGAAATATAATTTTACTTATGATGATAATAATATTTACCTTACTAATAAATAATAGAAGATATCGTTAAAGAATTTCTTACCTTGATTAGTGACTTGTGTGTAGTGACCCGAACTTTTCCATGTTTATATATATTAATTGAGATTGATATTTACATGACTAAATGTTTCCAACGTGTTAATCAATCAAACTTGTTAAGACTTGATTAAATGAAATAAGTTTCATATAGACAATTGATCACCCAAGTTGACCGGCGATTCACGAACGTTATAAAATTGTAAAAACTACATGTTGTGGTATATATAGACATATATATATAGTTGATATGAGATTATGATGAGTAAGTATCTCACTAAGTATATTAACAATGTGTGATATACATAAGAAATGAGATTACTAAGTTAAGAAACTCGAAATGATATATATAACGATTATCGTTATGATAACGTCTACTAAATATATATGTATCATATTAAGATATTGATACACTGTATTTAACATGATAAAATGATATTTAAATATATCATTAAGTGTGTTAACAATGAACTACATATGTAAAAACAAGACTACTAACTCAAGAATTACGAAACGAGACTTATATGTAACGATTATCGTTGTAACGATATTTTAATGTATATATCATATTAAGAGATATTCATACATCATAATATCATGATAATATAATAATTTAACATCTCATTTGATATAATAAACATTGGGTTAACAACATTAATTGAGATCGTTAACTTAAAGGTTTCAAAACAACACTTACATGTAACGACTAACGAAGACTTAACGACTCCATTAGAATGTATATACATGTTGTGTTTTGATATGTATTCTTACACTTTTTAAAGACTTCAAGACACATATCAAAGTACTTCTACTTAACAAAAATCCTTACAATTACATCCTCGTTCAGTTTCATCAACAATTCTACTCGTATGCACCCGTATTCGTACTCGTACAATACACAGCTTTTAGATGTATGTACTATTGGTATATATACTCCAATGATCAGCTCTTAGCAGCCTATGTGAGTCACCTAACACATGTGGGAACCATCATTTGGCAACTAGCATGAAATATCTCATAAAATTACAAAAATATTAGTAATCATTCATGACTTATTTACATGAAAACAAATTACATATCCTTTTTATCTAATCCATATACCAACGACCAAAAACACCTAAAAACACTTTCATTCTTCAATTTTCTTCATCTAATTGATCTCTCTCAAGTTCCCTCTTCAAGTTCTAAGTGTTTCTTCATAAATTCCATAAGTATAGTTTAATAAAAATCAAGAATACTTCCAAGTTTGCAAGTCTACTTCCAAGCTTTCTAATCCATTCCAAGTAATTATCTAAGATCAAGGAACCTTTGTTATTTACATTAGGTTATCTTTCTAATTTAAGATAATATTCATATTCAAACTTTGATTCAATTTCTACAACTATAACAATCTTATTTCGAGTGAAAATCTTACTTGAACTGTTTTCGTGTCATGATTCTGTTTCAAGAACTTTCAAGCCATCCAAGGATCCTTTGAAGCTAGATCCATTTTTCTCATTTCCAGTAGTTTTATCCAGAAAACTGGAGGTATTAATTATGTTCATAACATCATTCGATTCATAAATATAAAGCTATCTTATTCGAAGGTTTAAACTTGTAATCACTAGAACATAGTTTAGTTAATTCTAAACTTGTTCGCAAACAAAAGTTAATCCTTCTAACTTGACTTTTAAAATCAACTAAACACATATTCTATATCTATATGGTATGCTAACTTAATGATTTAAAACCTGAAAACACGATGAACACCATAAAATCGGATATACGCCGTCGTAGTGAAACAGGGGGCTGTTTTGGTTTGGATAATTAAAAACTATGATAAACTTTGATTTAAAAGTTTTTATTCTGGGAAAATGATTTTTCATATGAACATGAAACTATATCCAAAAATCTTGGTTAAACTCAAAGTGAAAGTATGTTTTTCAAAATGGTCATCAAGATGTCGTTCTTTCGACGGAAATGACTACCTCTTTAGTAATTGACATGTAACTTAAATTTCCGACTATAAACCTATACTTTTTCTGTTTGGATTCTTAAATTAGAGTTCAATATGAAATCATAGCAATTTGATTCACTCAAAACGGATTTAAAATGAAGAAGTTATGGGTAAAACAAGATTGGATATTTTTAATCTTTTTAGCTACGGGAAATGTTTAATAAATCTATACAAATCATATTCTAGCTAACTTATATTGTATTATACATGTATTCTAATATATTATGTAATCTTGAGATACCATAGACACGTATGCAAATGTTTTGACATATCATATCGACCCATGTATATATATTATTTGGAACAACCATAGACACTCTATATGCAGTAATGTTGGAGTTAGCTATACAGGGTTGAGGTTGATTCCAAAAATATATATACTTTGAGTTGTGATTTAGCCTGAGACGTGTATACACTGGGTCGTGGATTGATTCAAGATAATATATATTGATTTATTTATGTACATCTAACTGTGGACAACTAGTTGTAGGTTACTAACGAGGACAGCTGACTTAATACACTCAAATCTTTAAAACATAATAAAAATGGTTGTAATTATATTTTGATCATACTTTGATATATATGTACATATTTGTATAGGTTCGTGAATCGATCCGTAGCCAAGTCTTATTTCCGAGGAAGAAAATATCTGTGAAAGTGAGTTATAGTCCCACTTTTAAAATCTAATATTTTTGGGATGAGAATACATGCAGGTTTTATAAATGATTTACAAAATAGACGCAAGTACGTGAAACTACATTCTATAGTTGAATTATCGAAATCGAATATGCCCCTTTTTATTAAGTCTGGTAATCTAAGAATTAGGGAACAGACACCCTAATTGACGCGAATCCTAAAGATAGATCTATTGGGCCTAACAAACCCCATCCAAAGTACCGGATGCTTTAGTACTTCAAAATTTATATCATATCCGAAGGGTGTCCCGGAATGATGGGGATATTCTTATATATGCATCTTGTTAATGTCGGTTACCAGGTGTTCACCATATGAATGATTTTTATCTCTATGTATGGGATGTGTATTGAAATATGAAATCTTGTGATCTATTGTTACGATTTGATATATATAGGTTAAACCTATAACTCACCAACATTTTTGTTGACGTTTAAAGCATGTTTATTCTCAGGTGAATACTAAGAGCTTCCGCTGTTGCATACTAAAATAAGGACAAGATTTGGAGTCCATGTTTGTATGATATTGTGTAAAAACTGCATTCAATAAACATATGTCGATGTAAAATATTTCTATTGTAAACCATTATATAATGGCCGTGCGTAAACAGTATATTTTAGATTATCATTATTTGATTATCTACGTAATGTTTTTAAAACCTTTATTGATAAAATAAAGGTTATGGTTGTTTTAAAAATGAATGCAGTCTTTGAAAAACGTCTCATATAGAGGTCAAAACCTCGCAACGAAATCAATTAATATGGAACGTTTATAATCAATATGAACGGGACATTTCAGTTGGTATCCGAGCGTTGGTCTTAGAGAACCAGAAAATATGCATTAGTGTGTCTTATCGAGTTTGTTAGGATGCATTAGTGAGTCTGGACTTCGACCGTGTTTTCTTTAAAAATGATTGCTTAACATTTTTGTAGGAAACTATATATTATTAACATGTAAATATTATGTGATATATTAATCTTTTAACATGCTTGATATTGTATGATAGATGTCTACCTCTAGCACAAATCCCATTGACTCACCTAATAATAATGAAGAGTCGAATATATATTGGCAAGATTCACAAGTTCCCGAAAAACCGGAAGAAGAGGAAAAGGAACCGGAAGAAGAGGAACCGGAAGAAGAGGAAACAGAAGAAGAGGAACCGGAAGAAGTAGAGGTTCCGAAGGGGGGAATAGTAGGAACCACAGAAAATCGGTAAAATAAAAGAAAATCCTCAACCAATAGACCAAAGTTAATAATGGTCAATTTCCGCTAAGGAAGCAAAATATTAGAAAAATTACCAATTTTCCAATGAATTGGATCCTGATGAGGATTCCGATGATGTTATAGAAATTACCCCGACCCAATTTAATGAGGCAAAAGAAAATAATAAGGGAAAAGGCATCAAAATAGAGAAATCTGATTCCGACCCCGATGAACTTTATATGTACCGTCAACACCCGTATTTTCAATATCGTGACAACCCGGGAACCTCTAAACCACCAGGTTTTTCTAAACCAATGTGGAAAACGACGACTCATATTAGAGGAACATCATATATCCCTAGAAGATTAGGAAAAAGAACCAAGTCCGAAGAAGAAGAAATCAGTGATTCAGATTAAAGGGGTGTGATCATGTTGTGTAATAAATGTATTGTAGTGTGCTTGTACTTTTATGTTCTATGTAAAAATTGCTTGTATTGTTTGTTATTACGAATCTAATCCTTGTCTATTTTACAGTATAAAAAAATGGACGTTAAGGGTAGACAACCGAATATTTTAGAAGACCTACCAGAGGATATGATTGAGAAAATCTTATCTAGAGTCTGTCGGAATTCATCAGCACATTTAGTTATGGCGAAATTAACTTGTCAAACATTTGAAAGACTTTCCAGAAATGCCTTAGTTTATAAAAGGCTTTCCTTTGATAGGTGGGGTATATCACATTGGGGAGACTTTAAGTTACGCCGTGTTTTCTTTAAAGCGTTAAATGCGGGGAACCCAAATGTAATTTTACGCTACGGGTTAAGAACCTATTTTGACTCAACATATCCCAACATAGGATTTCGTGAATTAGAAAGAGCTTCTAACATACAACATAAAGAAGCATGTTATGCTTACGGGTTAGTGATGTTCGCTTCTTACCAAAGTGAGAAAAAGAACATCGGATTGTAGCTTTTAAATAAAACTTTCCCACAAGTGACGGATTCAGTAGTTAGGGTGAGAAACAAGGTTTTTAGATTATTACGGGGCTGTTGGACATTACGAAACCCTCGTCCTTTTGACGACATTACAACATGCTGCCTAGCCAATGGTCATAACGGTTATTTTCCACAAGACCAAGGATGGGAAGTCGTCTTAGTAAAACCAGAATGCATGACTTGTTTCTGGACTTATGAATTACGTGTCTTTATTTCCTTTGCTGAACAACTTGCGTATTAACTAGATTTATCTTCAAAACTGTCCTGTATCATAGTGTACTATATTTCATGTTATATGTAATATAGCAAAGTTGTAAGCTTGAAGAATATTTGTATGTGATATATTATTATAATCAGTTTTTTATATGGAATTGTAGTAGTTGAATGGTATATTAGCTACTAAGTATGAACTTAACGGGTAGGTAATACCCGAATTTAAACTTATAAAATGCTAATATAAAGAAAAAGCTTTTATAAATGAGTTCATATTATGCTACGAGATATTATTGACTACTCTTAATATTCTGTATGATTAACTTGTTTCATTTAACTATTTTGAAGGAAACGGCACCGACTACTCGACACACCTTGAATATGAGCGAAGAGGAATTTCGTGTCTTTCTTGCTTCAAACATAGCCACAGTACAGGCCGCGCTACATACCAACAATAACTCTAAATCTAGCAATACAGCTAACGGCGCAAGAAATCGTGTAGGATGCTCCTACAAGGAATTCACTGCCTGCAAACCTTCAGAATTTGATGGGACCGAAGGACCAATCGGATTAAAACGATGGACCGAGAAAGTTGAATCGGTGTTTGCCCTAAGTAAGTGTGCTGAAGGAGACAAAGTGAAGTACGCTACGCATACCTTCACAGGTATTGCGTTAACATGGTGGAATACCTATCTAGAGCAAGTGGGACAAGATCCTGCTTACGCGCTACCGTGGTCAGCATTCAAGCACTTGATGAATGAGAAGTACCGTCCCAGAACCGAGGTCAATAAGCTCAAGTCAGAACTTAGAGGGTTACGAACACAGGGATTCGATATTATTTCGTACGAAAGACAATTCACAGAATTGTGCCTATTGTGTCCGAGAGCGTTCGAAGATGAGGAAGAGAAGATCTACGCGTTTGTGAAAGGGTTACTGGAGAGAATCCAAGAAGATATAAGTTCACACGAGCCTGCCTCCATACAAAAGGCATGTAGAATGGCTCACAAACAAGTGAACCAGATTGAGGGAATAATTAAAGAACAGGCAGCCGAAGAGGCCAACGTGAAGCTAGTCAAAAGAAAGTGGGAGAAAAATGGTGATAAGAGTCACCAAAACAACAACAACTATCCCAACAATCGCAACATCAATCGCAACTACAACAAACGGCACAACAACAACGATAACTACAACAATCATCCCAACAACAATAACAACCACAACAACAACAACAATCAGAAGCAGCTATGCCAAAGGTGTGAAAAGTATCACTCGGGGTTCTGTACCAAATTTTGCAGCAAGTGTAAAAGAAATGGTCATAGCGCGACGAATTGTGAGGTCTACGGACCAGGGGTTAACAGAACGACAGGAACAAATGGTGTCGGAACAAGTAATGGCGGAGCAAGTAGTGTCGGAGCAAGTTATGCCAATGTAGTTTGTTATAAATGTGGAAAACTGGGCCACATTATTAGAAATTTCCCGAACCAGGAGAACACGAATGGACAAGGCCGCGGAAGAGTTTTCAATATTAATGCGGCAGAGGCACAGGAAGACCCGGAGCTTATTACGGGTACGTTTCTTATTGATAATAAATCTGCTTACGTTTTATTTAATTCGGGAGCGGATAGAAGCTATATGAGTAGAGATTTTTGTGCTAAATTAAGTTGTTCATTGATGCCGTTGGATAGTAAATTTTTACTCGAATTAGTAAACGGTAAATTAATTTTAGCAGATTATATATGCCGGAATCGAGAAATTAAACTGGGTAGCGAAATATTTAAGATTGATTTGATACCAGTAGAGTTAGGGAGTTTTGATGTAATAGTTGGCATGGACTGGCTGAAGGAGATGAAAGCAGAGATCGTATGTTACAAAAATGCAATTCGCATTGTACGAGAAGAAGGAGAACCCTTAATGGTGTACGGAGAAAAGGTCAACACGAAGCTACATCTTATTAGTAATTTGAAGGCACAAAAACTAATAAGAAAAGGTTGCTATGCTGTTCTAGCACACATCGAGAAAGTACAAACTGAAGAAAAGAGCATCAATGATGTTCCCGTCACAAAAGAATTTCCCGATCTATTTCCGAAAGAATTACCGGGACTACCTCCACATCGATCGGTTGAATTTTAAATAGATCTTGTACCAGGAGTTGCACCAATAGCTCGTGCTCTTTACAGACTCGCACCCAGCGAGATGAAAGAACTGCAAAGCCAACTGCAAGAACTATTAGAACGTGGTTTCATTCAACCAAGCACATCACCATGGGGAGCTCCTGTTTTGTTTGTCAAGAAGAAGGATGGTACATTTAGGTTGTGTATTGACTACAGAGAGTTGAATAAACTTACCATTAAAAACCGTTATCCACTGCCGAGAATTGACGACTTATTTGATCAACTACAAGGCTCGTCGGTTTATTCGAAAATCGATTTACGTTCTGGATATCATCAAATGCGAGTAAAAGAGGATGATATTCCAAAAACTGCTTTTAGGACGCGTTATGGTCATTACGAGTTTATGGTTATGACGTTTGGATTGACTAATGCACCAGCTGTGTTCATGGACCTTATGAACCGAGTGTGTGGGCTATATCTTGACAAGTTTGTCATTGTTTTCATCGATGACATACTTATTTACTCAAATAATGATCAAGAGCACGAAGAACATTTGAGAAAAGTGCTAGAAGTATTGAGGAAAGAAAAAATGTGCGCTAAGTTTTCAAAGTGTGCATTTTGGTTGGAAGAAGTTCAATTCCTCGGTCACATAGTGAACAAAGAAGGTATCCAGGTGGACCCAGCAAAGATCGAAACCGTTGAAAAGTGGGAAACCCCAAAAACTCCAAAGCATATACGTCA